>NW_026045814.1:0-600000 GCF_023898315.1 Schistocerca nitens
GAAGTTGCTGATGTGATTATTCTGGTGACGAGGCATTGGCTACCCTATGAGTGTCATAGTGATTCCTGCTAGTTGCTCACCCAAATACACATTTTTTTGATACTTTGGCCAGTCTGCCTCAAGTGACACCCCACTAGCTGTGTATCTTATGAGAAGCTTCGTTACCTTTGCAAGCGGTTTCTTGAAGTTGGTGATGTGATTATGTTGGTGACGAGGCATTGGTTACCTTAAGAGAGTCATAGTGCTTTCTGCCAGTTGCTCACACAAATACAAATTTTGAGATACTGTGGCCAGTCTGCCTGAGGCGATACGCCACTAGTTGTGTATCTTAAGAGAAACATCGTTACTCTTGCCAGCGGTTTCTTGACTTTGAAGATGTGATTATACTGGTGACGAGATATTGGTTACCCTAAGAGAGTCACAGTGTTTCGTGCCAGTTGCTCACCCAAATACACATTTTTTAGATACTGTTTCCAGTGTTCCTGAAGCGATACGCCACTAGTTGTGTATCTTAAGAGAAACATCGTTACTTTTGCCAGGGGTTTCTAGAAGTTGCTGATTTGATTCTGCTGGTGACGAGGCATTGGCTACCTCAAGAGAGTCATAGAGATTCCTGCCAGTTCTTCACCCAAATACACATTTTTTAGATACTCATTCCAGTCTGCCTGATAGCTACGCCACTAGTTGTGTATCTTAAGAGTCATTGTAACTTTTGCCAGGGGTTTCTTGAAGTTGCTGATGTGATTATGCTGGTGACGAGGCATTGGCTACCCTATGAGTGTCATAGTGATTCCTGCTAGTTGCTCACCCAAATACACATTTTTTTGATACTTTGGCCAGTCTGCCTCAAGTGACACCCCACTAGCTGTGTATCTTATGAGAAGCTTCGTTACCTTTGCAAGCGGTTTCTTGAAGTTGGTGATGTGATTATGTTGGTGACGAGGCATTGGTTACCTTAAGAGAGTCATAGTGCTTTCTGCCAGTTGCTCACACAAATACAAATTTTGAGATACTGTGGCCAGTCTGCCTGAGGCGATACGCCACTAGTTGTGTATCTTAAGAGAAACATCGTTACTCTTGCCAGCGGTTTCTTGACTTTGAAGATGTGATTATACTGGTGACGAGATATTGGTTACCCTAAGAGAGTCACAGTGTTTCGTGCCAGTTGCTCACCCAAATACACATTTTTTAGATACTGTTTCCAGTGTTCCTGAAGCGATACGCCACTAGTTGTGTATCTTAAGAGAAACATCGTTACTTTTGCCAGGGGTTTCTAGAAGTTGCTGATTTGATTCTGCTGGTGACGAGGCATTGGCTACCTCAAGAGAGTCATAGAGATTCCTGCCAGTTCTTCACCCAAATACACATTTTTTAGATACTCATTCCAGTCTGCCTGATAGCTACGCCACTAGTTGTGTATCTTAAGAGTCATTGTAACTTTTGCCAGGGGTTTCATGAAGTTGCTGATGTGATTATGCTGGTGACGAGGCATTGGCTACCCTATGAGTGTCATAGTGATTCCTGCTAGTTGCTCACCCAAATACACATTTTTTTGATACTTTGGCCAGTCTGCCTCAAGTGACACCCCACTAGCTGTGTATCTTATGAGAAGCTTCGTTACCTTTGCAAGCGGTTTCTTGAAGTTGGTGATGTGATTATGTTGGTGACGAGGCATTGGCTACCTTAAGAGAGTCATAGTGCTTTCTGCCAGTTGCTCACACAAATACAAATTTTGAGATACTGTGGCCAGTCTGCCTGAAGCGATACGCCACTAGTTGTGTATCTTAAGAGAAACATCGTTACTCTTGCCAGCGGTTCCTTTACTTTGAAGATGTGATTATACTGGTGACGAGATATTGGTTACCCTAAGAGAGTCACAGTGTTTCGTGCCAGTTGCTCACCCAAATACACATTTTTTAGATACTGTTTCCAGTGTGCCTGAAGCGATACGCCACTAGTTGTGTATCTTAAGAGAAACATCGTTACTTTTGCCAGGGGTTTCTAGAAGTTGCTGATTTGATTCTGCTGGTGACGAGGCATTGGCTACCTCAAGAGAGTCATAGAGATTCCTGCCAGTTCTTCACCCAAATACACATTTTTTAGATACTCATTCCAGTCTGCCTGATAGCTACGCCACTAGTTGTGTATCTTAAGAGTCATTGTAACTTTTGCCAGGGGTTTCTTGAAGTTGCTGATGTGATTATGCTGGTGACGAGGCATTGGCTACCCTATGAGTGTCATAGTGATTCCTGCTAGTTGCTCACCCAAATACACATTTTTTTGATACTTTGGCCAGTCTGCCTCAAGTGACACCCCACTAGCTGTGTATCTTATGAGAAGCTTCGTTACCTTTGCAAGCGGTTTCTTGAAGTTGGTGATGTGATTATGTTGGTGACGAGGCATTGGCTACCTTAAGAGAGTCATAGTGCTTTCTGCCAGTTGCTCACACAAATACAAATTTTGAGATACTGTGGCCAGTCTGCCTGAGGCGATACGCCACTAGTTGTGTATCTTAAGAGAAACATCGTTACTCTTGCCAGCGGTTTCTTGACTTTGAAGATGTGATTATACTGGTGACGAGATATTGGTTACCCTAAGAGAGTCACAGTGTTTCGTGCCAGTTGCTCACCCAAATACACATTTTTTAGATACTGTTTCCAGTGTGCCTGAGGCGATACGCCACTAGTTGTGTATCTTAAGAGAAACATCGTTACTTTTGCCAGGGGTTTCTAGAAGTTGCTGATTTGATTCTGCTGGTGACGAGGCATTGGCTACCTCAAGAGAGTCATAGAGATTCCTGCCAGTTCTTCACCCAAATACACATTTTTTAGATACTCATTCCAGTCTGCCTGATAGCTACGCCACTAGTTGTGTATCTTAAGAGTCATTGTAACTTTTGCCAGGGGTTTCTTGAAGTTGCTGATGTGATTATGCTGGTGACGAGGCATTGGCTACCCTATGAGTGTCATAGTGATTCCTGCTAGTTGCTCACCCAAATACACATTTTTTTGATACTTTGGCCAGTCTGCCTCAAGTGACACCCCACTAGCTGTGTATCTTATGAGAAGCTTCGTTACCTTTGCAAGCGGTTTCTTGAAGTTGGTGATGTGATTATGTTGGTGACGAGGCATTGGTTACCTTAAGAGAGTCATAGTGCTTTCTGCCAGTTGCTCACACAAATACAAATTTTGAGATACTGTGGCCAGTCTGCCTGAGGCGATACGCCACTAGTTGTGTATCTTAAGAGAAACATCGTTACTCTTGCCAGCGGTTTCTTGACTTTGAAGATGTGATTATACTGGTGACGAGATATTGGTTACCCTAAGAGAGTCACAGTGTTTCGTGCCAGTTGCTCACCCAAATACACATTTTTTAGATACTGTTTCCAGTGTTCCTGAAGCGATACGCCACTAGTTGTGTATCTTAAGAGAAACATCGTTACTTTTGCCAGGGGTTTCTAGAAGTTGCTGATTTGATTCTGCTGGTGACGAGGCATTGGCTACCTCAAGAGAGTCATAGAGATTCCTGCCAGTTCTTCACCCAAATACACATTTTTTAGATACTCATTCCAGTCTGCCTGATAGCTACGCCACTAGTTGTGTATCTTAAGAGTCATTGTAACTTTTGCCAGGGGTTTCTTGAAGTTGCTGATGTGATTATGCTGGTGACGAGGCATTGGCTACCCTATGAGTGTCATAGTGATTCCTGCTAGTTGCTCACCCAAATACACATTTTTTTGATACTTTGGCCAGTCTGCCTCAAGTGACACCCCACTAGCTGTGTATCTTATGAGAAGCTTCGTTACCTTTGCAAGCGGTTTCTTGAAGTTGGTGATGTGATTATGTTGGTGACGAGGCATTGGCTACCTTAAGAGAGTCATAGTGCTTTCTGCCAGTTACTCACACAAATACAAATTTTGAGATACTGTGGCCAGTCTGCCTGAAGCGATACGCCACTAGTTGTGTATCTTAAGAGAAACATCGTTACTCTTGCCAGCGGTTCCTTTACTTTGAAGATGTGATTATACTGGTGACGAGATATTGGTTACCCTAAGAGAGTCACAGTGTTTCGTGCCAGTTGCTCACCCAAATACACATTTTTTAGATACTGTTTCCAGTGTGCCTGAAGCGATACGCCACTAGTTGTGTATCTTAAGAGAAACATCGTTACTTTTGCCAGGGGTTTCTAGAAGTTGCTGATTTGATTCTGCTGGTGACGAGGCATTGGCTACCTCAAGAGAGTCATAGAGATTCCTGCCAGTTCTTCACCCAAATACACATTTTTTAGATACTCATTCCAGTCTGCCTGATAGCTACGCCACTAGTTGTGTATCTTAAGAGTCATTGTAACTTTTGCCAGGGGTTTCTTGAAGTTGCTGATGTGATTATGCTGGTGACGAGGCATTGGCTACCCTATGAGTGTCATAGTGATTCCTGCTAGTTGCTCACCCAAATACACATTTTTTTGATACTTTGGCCAGTCTGCCTCAAGTGACACCCCACTAGCTGTGTATCTTATGAGAAGCTTCGTTACCTTTGCAAGCGGTTTCTTGAAGTTGGTGATGTGATTATGTTGGTGACGAGGCATTGGCTACCTTAAGAGAGTCATAGTGCTTTCTGCCAGTTGCTCACACAAATACAAATTTTGAGATACTGTGGCCAGTCTGCCTGAGGCGATACGCCACTAGTTGTGTATCTTAAGAGAAACATCGTTACTCTTGCCAGCGGTTTCTTGACTTTGAAGATGTGATTATACTGGTGACGAGATATTGGTTACCCTAAGAGAGTCACAGTGTTTCGTGCCAGTTGCTCACCCAAATACACATTTTTTAGATACTGTTTCCAGTGTGCCTGAGGCGATACGCCACTAGTTGTGTATCTTAAGAGAAACATCGTTACTTTTGCCAGGGGTTTCTAGAAGTTGCTGATTTGATTCTGCTGGTGACGAGGCATTGGCTACCTCAAGAGAGTCATAGAGATTCCTGCCAGTTCTTCACCCAAATACACATTTTTTAGATACTCATTCCAGTCTGCCTGATAGCTACGCCACTAGTTGTGTATCTTAAGAGTCATTGTAACTTTTGCCAGGGGCTTCTTGAAGTTGCTGATGTGATTATGCTGGTGACGAGGCATTGGCTACCCTATGAGTGTCATAGTGATTCCTGCTAGTTGCTCACCCAAATACACATTTTTTTGATACTTTGGCCAGTCTGCCTCAAGTGACACCCCACTAGCTGTGTATCTTATGAGAAGCTTCGTTACCTTTGCAAGCGGTTTCTTGAAGTTGGTGATGTGATTATGTTGGTGACGAGGCATTGGCTACCTTAAGAGAGTCATAGTGCTTTCTGCCAGTTGCTCACACAAATACAAATTTTGAGATACTGTGGCCAGTCTGCCTGAAGCGATACGCCACTAGTTGTGTATCTTAAGAGAAACATCGTTACTCTTGCCAGCGGTTCCTTTACTTTGAAGATGTGATTATACTGGTGACGAGATATTGGTTACCCTAAGAGAGTCACAGTGTTTCGTGCCAGTTGCTCACCCAAATACACATTTTTTAGATACTGTTTCCAGTGTGCCTGAAGCGATACGCCACTAGTTGTGTATCTTAAGAGAAACATCGTTACTTTTGCCAGGGGTTTCTAGAAGTTGCTGATTTGATTCTGCTGGTGACGAGGCATTGGCTACCTCAAGAGAGTCATAGAGATTCCTGCCAGTTCTTCACCCAAATACACATTTTTTAGATACTCATTCCAGTCTGCCTGATAGCTACGCCACTAGTTGTGTATCTTAAGAGTCATTGTAACTTTTGCCAGGGGTTTCTTGAAGTTGCTGATGTGATTATGCTGGTGACGAGGCATTGGCTACCCTATGAGTGTCATAGTGATTCCTGCTAGTTGCTCACCCAAATACACATTTTTTTGATACTTTGGCCAGTCTGCCTCAAGTGACACCCCACTAGCTGTGTATCTTATGAGAAGCTTCGTTACCTTTGCAAGCGGTTTCTTGAAGTTGGTGATGTGATTATGTTGGTGACGAGGCATTGGCTACCTTAAGAGAGTCATAGTGCTTTCTGCCAGTTGCTCACACAAATACAAATTTTGAGATACTGTGGCCAGTCTGCCTGAGGCGATACGCCACTAGTTGTGTATCTTAAGAGAAACATCGTTACTCTTGCCAGCGGTTTCTTGACTTTGAAGATGTGATTATACTGGTGACGAGATATTGGTTACCCTAAGAGAGTCACAGTGTTTCGTGCCAGTTGCTCACCCAAATACACATTTTTTAGATACTGTTTCCAGTGTGCCTGAGGCGATACGCCACTAGTTGTGTATCTTAAGAGAAACATCGTTACTTTTGCCAGGGGTTTCTAGAAGTTGCTGATTTGATTCTGCTGGTGACGAGGCATTGGCTACCTCAAGAGAGTCATAGAGATTCCTGCCAGTTCTTCACCCAAATACACATTTTTTAGATACTCATTCCAGTCTGCCTGATAGCTACGCCACTAGTTGTGTATCTTAAGAGTCATTGTAACTTTTGCCAGGGGTTTCTTGAAGTTGCTGATGTGATTATTCTGGTGACGAGGCATTGGCTACCCTATGAGTGTCATAGTGATTCCTGCTAGTTGCTCACCCAAATACACATTTTTTTGATACTTTGGCCAGTCTGCCTCAAGTGACACCCCACTAGCTGTGTATCTTATGAGAAGCTTCGTTACCTTTGCAAGCGGTTTCTTGAAGTTGGTGATGTGATTATGTTGGTGACGAGGCATTGGTTACCTTAAGAGAGTCATAGTGCTTTCTGCCAGTTGCTCACACAAATACAAATTTTGAGATACTGTGGCCAGTCTGCCTGAGGCGATACGCCACTAGTTGTGTATCTTAAGAGAAACATCGTTACTCTTGCCAGCGGTTTCTTGACTTTGAAGATGTGATTATACTGGTGACGAGATATTGGTTACCCTAAGAGAGTCACAGTGTTTCGTGCCAGTTGCTCACCCAAATACACATTTTTTAGATACTGTTTCCAGTGTTCCTGAAGCGATACGCCACTAGTTGTGTATCTTAAGAGAAACATCGTTACTTTTGCCAGGGGTTTCTAGAAGTTGCTGATTTGATTCTGCTGGTGACGAGGCATTGGCTACCTCAAGAGAGTCATAGAGATTCCTGCCAGTTCTTCACCCAAATACACATTTTTTAGATACTCATTCCAGTCTGCCTGATAGCTACGACACTAGTTGTGTATCTTAAGAGTCATTGTAACTTTTGCCAGGGGTTTCTTGAAGTTGCTGATGTGATTATGCTGGTGACGAGGCATTGGCTACCCTATGAGTGTCATAGTGATTCCTGCTAGTTGCTCACCCAAATACACATTTTTTTGATACTTTGGCCAGTCTGCCTCAAGTGACACCCCACTAGCTGTGTATCTTATGAGAAGCTTCGTTACCTTTGCAAGCGGTTTCTTGAAGTTGGTGATGTGATTATGTTGGTGACGAGGCATTGGTTACCTTAAGAGAGTCATAGTGCTTTCTGCCAGTTGCTCACACAAATACAAATTTTGAGATACTGTGGCCAGTCTGCCTGAGGCGATACGCCACTAGTTGTGTATCTTAAGAGAAACATCGTTACTCTTGCCAGCGGTTTCTTGACTTTGAAGATGTGATTATACTGGTGACGAGATATTGGTTACCCTAAGAGAGTCACAGTGTTTCGTGCCAGTTGCTCACCCAAATACACATTTTTTAGATACTGTTTCCAGTGTTCCTGAAGCGATACGCCACTAGTTGTGTATCTTAAGAGAAACATCGTTACTTTTGCCAGGGGTTTCTAGAAGTTGCTGATTTGATTCTGCTGGTGACGAGGCATTGGCTACCTCAAGAGAGTCATAGAGATTCCTGCCAGTTCTTCACCCAAATACACATTTTTTAGATACTCATTCCAGTCTGCCTGATAGCTACGCCACTAGTTGTGTATCTTAAGAGTCATTGTAACTTTTGCCAGGGGTTTCATGAAGTTGCTGATGTGATTATGCTGGTGACGAGGCATTGGCTACCCTATGAGTGTCATAGTGATTCCTGCTAGTTGCTCACCCAAATACACATTTTTTTGATACTTTGGCCAGTCTGCCTCAAGTGACACCCCACTAGCTGTGTATCTTATGAGAAGCTTCGTTACCTTTGCAAGCGGTTTCTTGAAGTTGGTGATGTGATTATGTTGGTGACGAGGCATTGGCTACCTTAAGAGAGTCATAGTGCTTTCTGCCAGTTGCTCACACAAATACAAATTTTGAGATACTGTGGCCAGTCTGCCTGAAGCGATACGCCACTAGTTGTGTATCTTAAGAGAAACATCGTTACTCTTGCCAGCGGTTCCTTTACTTTGAAGATGTGATTATACTGGTGACGAGATATTGGTTACCCTAAGAGAGTCACAGTGTTTCGTGCCAGTTGCTCACCCAAATACACATTTTTTAGATACTGTTTCCAGTGTGCCTGAAGCGATACGCCACTAGTTGTGTATCTTAAGAGAAACATCGTTACTTTTGCCAGGGGTTTCTAGAAGTTGCTGATTTGATTCTGCTGGTGACGAGGCATTGGCTACCTCAAGAGAGTCATAGAGATTCCTGCCAGTTCTTCACCCAAATACACATTTTTTAGATACTCATTCCAGTCTGCCTGATAGCTACGCCACTAGTTGTGTATCTTAAGAGTCATTGTAACTTTTGCCAGGGGTTTCTTGAAGTTGCTGATGTGATTATGCTGGTGACGAGGCATTGGCTACCCTATGAGTGTCATAGTGATTCCTGCTAGTTGCTCACCCAAATACACATTTTTTTGATACTTTGGCCAGTCTGCCTCAAGTGACACCCCACTAGCTGTGTATCTTATGAGAAGCTTCGTTACCTTTGCAAGCGGTTTCTTGAAGTTGGTGATGTGATTATGTTGGTGACGAGGCATTGGCTACCTTAAGAGAGTCATAGTGCTTTCTGCCAGTTGCTCACACAAATACAAATTTTGAGATACTGTGGCCAGTCTGCCTGAGGCGATACGCCACTAGTTGTGTATCTTAAGAGAAACATCGTTACTCTTGCCAGCGGTTTCTTGACTTTGAAGATGTGATTATACTGGTGACGAGATATTGGTTACCCTAAGAGAGTCACAGTGTTTCGTGCCAGTTGCTCACCCAAATACACATTTTTTAGATACTGTTTCCAGTGTGCCTGAGGCGATACGCCACTAGTTGTGTATCTTAAGAGAAACATCGTTACTTTTGCCAGGGGTTTCTAGAAGTTGCTGATTTGATTCTGCTGGTGACGAGGCATTGGCTACCTCAAGAGAGTCATAGAGATTCCTGCCAGTTCTTCACCCAAATACACATTTTTTAGATACTCATTCCAGTCTGCCTGATAGCTACGCCACTAGTTGTGTATCTTAAGAGTCATTGTAACTTTTGCCAGGGGTTTCTTGAAGTTGCTGATGTGATTATGCTGGTGACGAGGCATTGGCTACCCTATGAGTGTCATAGTGATTCCTGCTAGTTGCTCACCCAAATACACATTTTTTTGATACTTTGGCCAGTCTGCCTCAAGTGACACCCCACTAGCTGTGTATCTTATGAGAAGCTTCGTTACCTTTGCAAGCGGTTTCTTGAAGTTGGTGATGTGATTATGTTGGTGACGAGGCATTGGTTACCTTAAGAGAGTCATAGTGCTTTCTGCCAGTTGCTCACACAAATACAAATTTTGAGATACTGTGGCCAGTCTGCCTGAGGCGATACGCCACTAGTTGTGTATCTTAAGAGAAACATCGTTACTCTTGCCAGCGGTTTCTTGACTTTGAAGATGTGATTATACTGGTGACGAGATATTGGTTACCCTAAGAGAGTCACAGTGTTTCGTGCCAATGTTGCTCACCCAAATACACATTTTTTAGATACTGTTTCCAGTGTTCCTGAAGCGATACGCCACTAGTTGTGTATCTTAAGAGAAACATCGTTACTTTTGCCAGGGGTTTCTAGAAGTTGCTGATTTGATTCTGCTGGTGACGAGGCATTGGCTACCTCAAGAGAGTCATAGAGATTCCTGCCAGTTCTTCACCCAAATACACATTTTTTAGATACTCATTCCAGTCTGCCTGATAGCTACGCCACTAGTTGTGTATCTTAAGAGTCATTGTAACTTTTGCCAGGGGTTTCATGAAGTTGCTGATGTGATTATGCTGGTGACGAGGCATTGGCTACCCTATGAGTGTCATAGTGATTCCTGCTAGTTGCTCACCCAAATACACATTTTTTTGATACTTTGGCCAGTCTGCCTCAAGTGACACCCCACTAGCTGTGTATCTTATGAGAAGCTTCGTTACCTTTGCAAGCGGTTTCTTGAAGTTGGTGATGTGATTATGTTGGTGACGAGGCATTGGCTACCTTAAGAGAGTCATAGTGCTTTCTGCCAGTTGCTCACACAAATACAAATTTTGAGATACTGTGGCCAGTCTGCCTGAAGCGATACGCCACTAGTTGTGTATCTTAAGAGAAACATCGTTACTCTTGCCAGCGGTTCCTTTACTTTGAAGATGTGATTATACTGGTGACGAGATATTGGTTACCCTAAGAGAGTCACAGTGTTTCGTGCCAGTTGCTCACCCAAATACACATTTTTTAGATACTGTTTCCAGTGTGCCTGAAGCGATACGCCACTAGTTGTGTATCTTAAGAGAAACATCGTTACTTTTGCCAGGGGTTTCTAGAAGTTGCTGATTTGATTCTGCTGGTGACGAGGCATTGGCTACCTCAAGAGAGTCATAGAGATTCCTGCCAGTTCTTCACCCAAATACACATTTTTTAGATACTCATTCCAGTCTGCCTGATAGCTACGCCACTAGTTGTGTATCTTAAGAGTCATTGTAACTTTTGCCAGGGGTTTCTTGAAGTTGCTGATGTGATTATACTGGTGACGAGGCATTGGCTACCCTATGAGTGTCATAGTGATTCCTGCTAGTTGCTCACCCAAATACACATTTTTTTGATACTTTGGCCAGTCTGCCTCAAGTGACACCCCACTAGCTGTGTATCTTATGAGAAGCTTCGTTACCTTTGCAAGCGGTTTCTTGAAGTTGGTGATGTGATTATGTTGGTGACGAGGCATTGGCTACCTTAAGAGAGTCATAGTGCTTTCTGCCAGTTGCTCACACAAATACAAATTTTGAGATACTGTGGCCAGTCTGCCTGAGGCGATACGCCACTAGTTGTGTATCTTAAGAGAAACATCGTTACTCTTGCCAGCGGTTTCTTGACTTTGAAGATGTGATTATACTGGTGACGAGATATTGGTTACCCTAAGAGAGTCACAGTGTTTCGTGCCAGTTGCTCACCCAAATACACATTTTTTAGATACTGTTTCCAGTGTGCCTGAGGCGATACGCCACTAGTTGTGTATCTTAAGAGAAACATCGTTACTTTTGCCAGGGGTTTCTAGAAGTTGCTGATTTGATTCTGCTGGTGACGAGGCATTGGCTACCTCAAGAGAGTCATAGAGATTCCTGCCAGTTCTTCACCCAAATACACATTTTTTAGATACTCATTCCAGTCTGCCTGATAGCTACGCCACTAGTTGTGTATCTTAAGAGTCATTGTAACTTTTGCCAGGGGTTTCTTGAAGTTGCTGATGTGATTATGCTGGTGACGAGGCATTGGCTACCCTATGAGTGTCATAGTGATTCCTGCTAGTTGCTCACCCAAATACACATTTTTTTGATACTTTGGCCAGTCTGCCTCAAGTGACACCCCACTAGCTGTGTATCTTATGAGAAGCTTCGTTACCTTTGCAAGCGGTTTCTTGAAGTTGGTGATGTGATTATGTTGGTGACGAGGCATTGACTACCTTAAGAGAGTCATAGTGCTTTCTGCCAGTTGCTCACACAAATACAAATTTTGAGATACTGTGGCCAGTCTGCCTGAGGCGATACGCCACTAGTTGTGTATCTTAAGAGAAACATCGTTACTCTTGCCAGCGGTTTCTTGACTTTGAAGATGTGATTATACTGGTGACGAGATATTGGTTACCCTAAGAGAGTCACAGTGTTTCGTGCCAGTTGCTCACCCAAATACACATTTTTTAGATACTGTTTCCAGTGTTCCTGAAGCGATACGCCACTAGTTGTGTATCTTAAGAGAAACATCGTTACTTTTGCCAGGGGTTTCTAGAAGTTGCTGATTTGATTCTGCTGGTGACGAGGCATTGGCTACCTCAAGAGAGTCATAGAGATTCCTGCCAGTTCTTCACCCAAATACACATTTTTTAGATACTCATTCCAGTCTGCCTGATAGCTACGCCACTAGTTGTGTATCTTAAGAGTCATTGTAACTTTTGCCAGGGGTTTCTTGAAGTTGCTGATGTGATTATTCTGGTGACGAGGCATTGGCTACCCTATGAGTGTCATAGTGATTCCTGCTAGTTGCTCACCCAAATACACATTTTTTTGATACTTTGGCCAGTCTGCCTCAAGTGACACCCCACTAGCTGTGTATCTTATGAGAAGCTTCGTTACCTTTGCAAGCGGTTTCTTGAAGTTGGTGATGTGATTATGTTGGTGACGAGGCATTGGCTACCTTAAGAGAGTCATAGTGCTTTCTGCCAGTTGCTCACACAAATACAAATTTTGAGATACTGTGGCCAGTCTGCCTCTGGCGATACGCCACTAGTTGTGTATCTTAAGAGAAACATCGTTACTCTTGCCAGCGGTTTCTTGACTTTGAAGATGTGATTATACTGGTGACGAGATATTGGTTACCCTAAGAGAGTCACAGTGTTTCGTGCCAGTTGCTCACCCAAATACACATTTTTTAGATACTGTTTCCAGTGTGCCTGAGGCGATACGCCACTAGTTGTGTATCTTAAGAGAAACATCGTTACTTTTGCCAGGGGTTTCTAGAAGTTGCTGATTTGATTCTGCTGGTGACGAGGCATTGGCTACCTCAAGAGAGTCATAGAGATTCCTGCCAGTTCTTCACCCAAATACACATTTTTTAGATACTCATTCCAGTCTGCCTGATAGCTACGCCACTAGTTGTGTATCTTAAGAGTCATTGTAACTTTTGCCAGGGGTTTCTTGAAGTTGCTGATGTGATTATTCTGGTGACGAGGCATTGGCTACCCTATGAGTGTCATAGTGATTCCTGCTAGTTGCTCACCCAAATACACATTTTTTTGATACTTTGGCCAGTCTGCCTCAAGTGACACCCCACTAGCTGTGTATCTTATGAGAAGCTTCGTTACCTTTGCAAGCGGTTTCTTGAAGTTGGTGATGTGATTATGTTGGTGACGAGGCATTGGCTACCTTAAGAGAGTCATAGTGCTTTCTGCCAGTTGCTCACACAAATACAAATTTTGAGATACTGTGGCCAGTCTGCCTCTGGCGATACGCCACTAGTTGTGTATCTTAAGAGAAACATCGTTACTCTTGCCAGCGGTTTCTTGACTTTGAAGATGTGATTATACTGGTGACGAGATATTGGTTACCCTAAGAGAGTCACAGTGTTTCGTGCCAGTTGCTCACCCAAATACACATTTTTTAGATACTGTTTCCAGTGTGCCTGAGGCGATACGCCACTAGTTGTGTATCTTAAGAGAAACATCGTTACTTTTGCCAGGGGTTTCTAGAAGTTGCTGATTTGATTCTGCTGGTGACGAGGCATTGGCTACCTCAAGAGAGTCATAGAGATTCCTGCCAGTTCTTCACCCAAATACACATTTTTTAGATACTCATTCCAGTCTGCCTGATAGCTACGCCACTAGTTGTGTATCTTAAGAGTCATTGTAACTTTTGCCAGGGGTTTCTTGAAGTTGCTGATGTGATTATGCTGGTGACGAGGCATTGGCTACCCTATGAGTGTCATAGTGATTCCTGCTAGTTGCTCACCCAAATACACATTTTTTTGATACTTTGGCCAGTCTGCCTCAAGTGACACCCCACTAGCTGTGTATCTTATGAGAAGCTTCGTTACCTTTGCAAGCGGTTTCTTGAAGTTGGTGATGTGATTATGTTGGTGACGAGGCATTGGCTACCTTAAGAGAGTCATAGTGCTTTCTGCCAGTTGCTCACACAAATACAAATTTTGAGATACTGTGGCCAGTCTGCCTGAAGCGATACGCCACTAGTTGTGTATCTTAAGAGAAACATCGTTACTCTTGCCAGCGGTTTCTTGACTTTGAAGATGTGATTATACTGGTGACGAGATATTGGTTACCCTAAGAGAGTCACAGTGTTTCGTGCCAGTTGCTCACCCAAATACACATTTTTTAGATACTGTTTCCAGTGTGCCTGAGGCGATACGCCACTAGTTGTGTATCTTAAGAGAAACATCGTTACTTTTGCCAGGGGTTTCTAGAAGTTGCTGATTTGATTCTGCTGGTGACGAGGCATTGGCTACCTCAAGAGAGTCATAGAGATTCCTGCCAGTTCTTCACCCAAATACACATTTTTTAGATACTCATTCCAGTCTGCCTGATAGCTACGCCACTAGTTGTGTATCTTAAGAGTCATTGTAACTTTTGCCAGGGGTTTCTTGAAGTTGCTGATGTGATTATGCTGGTGACGAGGCATTGGCTACCCTATGAGTGTCATAGTGATTCCTGCTAGTTGCTCACCCAAATACACATTTTTTTGATACTTTGGCCAGTCTGCCTCAAGTGACACCCCACTAGCTGTGTATCTTATGAGAAGCTTCGTTACCTTTGCAAGCGGTTTCTTGAAGTTGGTGATGTGATTATGTTGGTGACGAGGCATTGGCTACCTTAA
This sequence comes from Schistocerca nitens, assembly GCF_023898315.1. Taxonomy (NCBI): domain Eukaryota; kingdom Metazoa; phylum Arthropoda; class Insecta; order Orthoptera; family Acrididae; genus Schistocerca; species Schistocerca nitens. The sequence goes on from NW_026045814.1 coordinate 14,794, forward strand.
GAGAGTCATAGTGCTTTCTGCCAGTTGCTCACCCAAATACACATTTTGAGATACTGTGGCCCGTCTGTCTGAAGCGATACGCCACTAGTTGTGTATCTTAAGAGAAACATCGTTACTCTTGCCAGCGGTTTCTTGACTTTGAAGCTGTGATTATACTGGTGACGAGATATTGGTTACCCTAAGAGGGTCACAGTGTTTCGTGCCAGTTGCTCACCCAAATACACATTTTTTAGATACTGTTTCCAGTGTGCCTGAAGCGATACGCCACTAGTTGTGTATCTTAAGAGAAACATCGTTACTTTTGCCAGGGGTTTCTAGAAGTTGCTGATTCGATTCTGCTGGTGACGAAGCTTTGGCTACCTCAAGAGAGTCATAGAGATTCCTGCCAGTTCTTCACCCAAATACACATTTTTTAGATACTCATTCCAGTCTGCCTGATAGCTACGCCACTAGTTGTGTATCTTAAGAGTCATTGTAACTTTTGCCAGGGGTTTCTTGAAGTTGCTGATGTGATTATGCTGGTGACGAGGCATTGGCTACCCTATGAGTGTCATAGTGATTCCTGCTAGTTGCTCACCCAAATACACATTTTTTTGATACTTTGGCCAGTCTGCCTCAAGTGACACCCCACTAGCTGTGTATCTTATGAGAAGCTTCGTTACCTTTGCAAGCGGTTTCTTGAAGTTGGTGATGTGATTATGTTGGTGACGAGGCATTGGCTACCTTAAGAGAGTCATAGTGCTTTCTGCCAGTTGATCACCCGAATACACATTTTGAGATACTGTGGCCAGTCTGCCTGAAGCGATACGCCACTAGTTGTGTATCTTAAGAGAAACATCGTTACTCTTGCCAGCGGTTTCTTGACTTTGAAGATGTGATTATACTGGTGACGAGATATTGGTTACCCTAAGAGAGTCACAGTGTTTCGTGCCAGTTGCTCACCCAAATACACATTTTTTAGATACTGTTTCCAGTGTGCCTGAAGCGATACGCCACTAGTTGTGTATCTTAAGAGAAACATCGTTACTTTTGCCAGGGGTTTCTAGAAGTTGCTGATTTGATTCTGCCGGTGACGAGGCATTGGCTACCTCAAGAGAGTCATAGAGATTCCTGCCAGTTCTTCACCCAAATACACATTTTTTAGATACTCATTCCAGTCTGCCTGATAGCTACGCCACTAGTTGTGTATCTTAAGAGTCATTGTAACTTTTGCCAGGGGTTTCTTGAAGTTGCTGATGTGATTATGCTGGTGACGAGGCATTGGCTACCCTATGAGTGTCATAGTGATTCCTGCTAGTTGCTCACCCAAATACACATTTTTTTGATACTTTGGCCAGTCTGCCTCAAGTGACACCCCACTAGCTGTGTATCTTATGAGAAGCTTCGTTACCTTTGCAAGCGGTTTCTTGAAGTTGGTGATGTGATTATGTTGGTGACGAGGCATTGGCTACCTTAAGAGAGTCATAGTGCTTTCTGCCAGTTGCTCACACAAATACAAATTTTGAGATACTGTGGCCAGTCTGCCTGAGGCGATACGCCACTAGTTGTGTCTCTTAAGAGAAACATCGTTACTCTTGCCAGCGGTTTCTTGACTTTGAAGATGTGATTATACTGGTGACGAGATATTGGTTACCCTAAGAGAGTCACAGTGTTTCGTGCCAGTTGCTCACCCAAATACACATTTTTTAGATACTGTTTCCAGTGTGCCTGAAGCGATACGCCACTAGTTGTGTATCTTAAGAGAAACATCGTTACTTTTGCCAGGGGTTTCTAGAAGTTGCTGATTTGATTCTGCTGGTGACGAGGCATTGGCTACCTCAAGAGAGTCATAGAGATTCCTGCCAGTTCTTCACCCAAATACACATTTTTTAGATACTCATTCCAGTCTGCCTGATAGCTACGCCACTAGTTGTGTATCTTAAGAGTCATTGTAACTTTTGCCAGGGGTTTCTTGAAGTTGCTGATGTGATTATGCTGGTGACGAGGCATTGGCTACCCTATGAGTGTCATAGTGATTCCTGCTAGTTGCTCACCCAAATACACATTTTTTTGATACTTTGGCCAGTCTGCCTCAAGTGACACCCCACTAGCTGTGTATCTTATGAGAAGCTTCGTTACCTTTGCAAGCGGTTTCTTGAAGTTGGTGATGTGATTATGTTGGTGACGAGGCATTGGCTACCTTAAGAGAGTCATAGTGCTTTCTGCCAGTTGCTCACACAAATACAAATTTTGAGATACTGTGGCCAGTCTGCCTGAAGCGATACGCCACTAGTTGTGTATCTTAAGAGAAACATCGTTACTCTTGCCAGCGGTTTCTTGACTTTGAAGATGTGATTATACTGGTGACGAGATATTGGTTACCCTAAGAGAGTCACAGTGTTTCGTGCCAGTTGCTCACCCAAATACACATTTTTTAGATACTGTTTCCAGTGTGCCTGAAGCGATACGCCACTAGTTGTGTATCTTAAGAGAAACATCGTTACTTTTGCCAGGGGTTTCTAGAAGTTGCTGATTTGATTCTGCTGGTGACGAGGCATTGGCTACCTCAAGAGAGTCATAGAGATTCCTGCCAGTTCTTCACCCAAATACACATTTTTTAGATACTCATTCCAGTCTGCCTGATAGCTACGCCACTAGTTGTGTATCTTAAGAGTCATTGTAACTTTTGCCAGGGGTTTCTTGAAGTTGCTGATGTGATTATGCTGGTGACGAGGCATTGGCTACCCTATGAGTGTCATAGTGATTCCTGCTAGTTGCTCACCCAAATACACATTTTTTTGATACTTTGGCCAGTCTGCCTCAAGTGACACCCCACTAGCTGTGTATCTTATGAGAAGCTTCGTTACCTTTGCAAGCGGTTTCTTGAAGTTGGTGATGTGATTATGTTGGTGACGAGGCATTGCCTACCTTAAGAGAGTCATAGTGCTTTCTGCCAGTTGCTCACCCAAATACACATTTTGAGATACTGTGGCCAGTCTGCCTGAAGCGATACGCCACTAGTTGTGTATCTTAAGAGAAACATCGTTACTCTTGCCAGCGGTTTCTTGACTTTGAAGATGTGATTATACTGGTGACGAGATATTGGTTACCCTAAGAGAGTCACAGTGTTTCGTGCCAGTTGCTCACCCAAATACACATTTTTTAGATACTGTTTCCAGTGTGCCTGAAGCGATACGCCACTAGTTGTGTATCTTAAGAGAAACATCGTTACTTTTGCCAGGGGTTTCTAGAAGTTGCTGATTTGATTCTGCTGGTGACGAGGCATTGGCTACCTCAAGAGAGTCATAGAGATTCCTGCCAGTTCTTCACCCAAATACACATTTTTTAGATACTCATTCCAGTCTGCCTGATAGCTACGCCACTAGTTGTGTATCTTAAGAGTCATTGTAACTTTTGCCAGGGGTTTCTTGAAGTTGCTGATGTGATTATGCTGGTGACGAGGCATTGGCTACCCTATGAGTGTCATAGTGATTCCTGCTAGTTGCTCACCCAAATACACATTTTTTTGATACTTTGGCCAGTCTGCCTCAAGTGACACCCCACTAGCTGTGTATCTTATGAGAAGCTTCGTTACCTTTGCAAGCGGTTTCTTGAAGTTGGTGATGTGATTATGTTGGTGACGAGGCATTGGCTACCTTAAGAGAGTCATAGTGCTTTCTGCCAGTTGCTCACACAAATACAAATTTTGAGATACTGTGGCCAGTCTGCCTGAAGCGATACGCCACTAGTTGTGTATCTTAAGAGAAACATCGTTACTCTTGCCAGCGGTTTCTTGACTTTGAAGATGTGATTATACTGGTGACGAGATATTGGTTACCCTAAGAGAGTCACAGTGTTTCGTGCCAGTTGCTCACCCAAATACACATTTTTTAGATACTGTTTCCAGTGTGCCTGAAGCGATACGCCACTAGTTGTGTATCTTAAGAGAAACATCGTTACTTTTGCCAGGGGTTTCTAGAAGTTGCTGATTTGATTCTGCTGGTTACGAGGCATTGGCTACCTCAAGAGAGTCATAGAGATTCCTGCCAGTTCTTCACCCAAATACACATTTTTTAGATACTCATTCCAGTCTGCCTGATAGCTACGCCACTAGTTGTGTATCTTAAGAGTCATTGTAACTTTTGCCAGGGGTTTCTTGAAGTTGCTGATGTGATTATGCTGGTGACGAGGCATTGGCTACCCTATGAGTGTCATAGTGATTCCTGCTAGTTGCTCACCCAAATACACATTTTTTTGATACTTTGGCCAGTCTGCCTCAAGTGACACCCCACTAGCTGTGTATCTTATGAGAAGCTTCGTTACCTTTGCAAGCGGTTTCTTGAAGTTGGTGATGTGATTATGTTGGTGACGAGGCATTGGCTACCTTAAGAGAGTCATAGTGCTTTCTGCCAGTTGCTCACACAAATACAAATTTTGAGATACTGTGGCCAGTCTGCCTGAGGCGATACGCCACTAGTTGTGTATCTTAAGAGAAACATCGTTACTCTTGCCAGCGGTTTCTTGACTTTGAAGATGTGATTATACTGGTGACGAGATATTGGTTACCCTAAGAGAGTGACAGTGTTTCGTGCCAGTTGCTCACCCAAATACACATTTTTTAGATACTGTTTCCAGTGTGCCTGAAGCGATACGCCACTAGTTGTGTATCTTAAGAGAAACATCGTTACTTTTGCCAGGGGTTTCTAGAAGTTGCTGATTTGATTCTGCTGGTGACGAGGCATTGGCTACCTCAAGAGAGTCATAGAGATTCCTGCCAGTTCTTCACCCAAATACACATTTTTTAGATACTCATTCCAGTCTGCCTGATAGCTACGCCACTAGTTGTGTATCTTAAGAGTCATTGTAACTTTTGCCAGGGGTTTCTTGAAGTTGCTGATGTGATTAGGCTGGTGACGAGGCATTGGCTACCCTATGAGTGTCATAGTGATTCCTGCTAGTTGATCACCCAAATACACATTTTTTTGATACTTTGGCCAGTCTGCCTCAAGTGACACCCCACTAGCTGTGTATCTTATGAGAAGCTTCGTTACCTTTGCAAGCGGTTTCTTGAAGTTGGTGATGTGATTATGTTGGTGACGAGGCATTGGCTACCTTAAGAGAGTCATAGTGCTTTCTGCCAGTTGCTCACCCAAATACACATTTTGAGATACTGTGGCCAGTCTGCCTGAAGCGATACGCCACTAGTTGTGTATCTTAAGAGAAACATCGTTACTCTTGCCAGCGGTTTCTTGACTTTGAAGATGTGATTATACTGGTGACGAGATATTGGTTACCCTAAGAGAGTCACAGTGTTTCGTGCCAGTTGCTCACCCAAATACACATTTTTTAGATACTGTTTCCAGTGTGCCTGAAGCGATACGCCACTAGTTGTGTATCTTAAGAGAAACATCGTTACTTTTGCCAGGGGTTTCTAGAAGTTGCTGATTTGATTCTGCTGGTGACGAGGCATTGGCTACCTCAAGAGAGTCATAGAGATTCCTGCCAGTTCTTCACCCAAATACACATTTTTTAGATACTCATTCCAGTCTGCCTGATAGCTACGCCACTAGTTGTGTATCTTAAGAGTCATTGTAACTTTTGCCAGGGGTTTCTTGAAGTTGCTGATGTGATTATGCTGGTGACGAGGCATTGGCTACCCTATGAGTGTCATAGTGATTCCTGCTAGTTGCTCACCCAAATACACATTTTTTTGATACTTTGGCCAGTCTGCCTCAAGTGACACCCCACTAGCTGTGTATCTTATGAGAAGCTTCGTTACCTTTGCAAGCGGTTTCTTGAAGTTGGTGATGTGATTATGTTGGTGACGAGGCATTGGCTACCTTAAGAGAGTCATAGTGCTTTCTGCCAGTTGCTCACCCAAATACACATTTTGAGATACTGTGGCCAGTCTGCCTGAAGCGATACGCCACTAGTTGTGTATCTTAAGAGAAACATCGTTACTCTTGCCAGCGGTTTCTTGACTTTGAAGATGTGATTATACTGGTGACGAGATATTGGTTACCCTAAGAGAGTCACAGTGTTTCGTGCCAGTTGCTCACCCAAATACACATTTTTTAGATACTGTTTCCAGTGTGCCTGAAGCGATACGCCACTAGTTGTGTATCTTAAGAGAAACATCGTTACTTTTGCCAGGGGTTTCTAGAAGTTGCTGATTTGATTCTGCTGGTGACGAGGCATTGGCTACCTCAAGAGAGTCATAGAGATTCCTGCCAGTTCTTCACCCAAATACACATTTTTTAGATACTCATTCCAGTCTGCCTGATAGCTACGCCACTAGTTGTGTATCTTAAGAGTCATTGTAACTTTTGCCAGGGGTTTCTTGAAGTTGCTGATGTGATTATGCTGGTGACGAGGCATTGGCTACCCTATGAGTGTCATAGTGATTCCTGCTAGTTGCTCACCCAAATACACATTTTTTTGATACTTTGGCCAGTCTGCCTCAAGTGACACCCCACTAGCTGTGTATCTTATGAGAAGCTTCGTTACCTTTGCAAGCGGTTTCTTGAAGTTGGTGATGTGATTATGTTGGTGACGAGGCATTGGCTACCTTAAGAGAGTCATAGTGCTTTCTGCCAGTTGCTCACCCAAATACACATTTTGAGATACTGTGGCCAGTCTGCCTGAAGCGATACGCCACTAGTTGTGTATCTTAAGAGAAACATCGTTACTCTTGCCAGCGGTTTCTTGACTTTGAAGATGTGATTATACTGGTGACGAGATATTGGTTACCCTAAGAGAGTCACAGTGTTTCGTGCCAGTTGCTCACCCAAATACACATTTTTTAGATACTGTTTCCAGTGTGCCTGAAGCGATACGCCACTAGTTGTGTATCTTAAGAGAAACATCGTTACTTTTGCCAGGGGTTTCTAGAAGTTGCTGATTTGATTCTGCTGGTGACGAGGCATTGGCTACCTCAAGAGAGTCATAGAGATTCCTGCCAGTTCTTCACCCAAATACACATTTTTTAGATACTCATTCCAGTCTGCCTGATAGCTACGCCACTAGTTGTGTATCTTAAGAGTCATTGTAACTTTTGCCAGGGGTTTCTTGAAGTTGCTGATGTGATTATGCTGGTGACGAGGCATTGGCTACCCTATGAGTGTCATAGTGATTCCTGCTAGTTGCTCACCCAAATACACATTTTTTTGATACTTTGGCCAGTCTGCCTCAAGTGACACCCCACTAGCTGTGTATCTTATGAGAAGCTTCGTTACCTTTGCAAGCGGTTTCTTGAAGTTGGTGATGTGATTATGTTGGTGACGAGGCATTGGCTACCTTAAGAGAGTCATAGTGCTTTCTGCCAGTTGCTCACACAAATACAAATTTTGAGATACTGTGGCCAGTCTGCCTGAAGCGATACGCCACTAGTTGTGTATCTTAAGAGAAACATCGTTACTCTTGCCAGCGGTTTCTTGACTTTGAAGATGTGATTATACTGGTGACGAGATATTGGTTACCCTAAGAGAGTCACAGTGTTTCGTGCCAGTTGCTCACCCAAATACACATTTTTTAGATACTGTTTCCAGTGTGCCTGAAGCGATACGCCACTAGTTGTGTATCTTAAGAGAAACATCGTTACTTTTGCCAGGGGTTTCTAGAAGTTGCTGATTTGATTCTGCTGGTTGCGAGGCATTGGCTACCTCAAGAGAGTCATAGAGATTCCTGCCAGTTCTTCACCCAAATACACATTTTTTAGATACTCATTCCAGTCTGCCTGATAGCTACGCCACTAGTTGTGTATCTTAAGAGTCATTGTAACTTTTGCCAGGGGTTTCTTGAAGTTGCTGATGTGATTATGCTGGTGACGAGGCATTGGCTACCCTATGAGTGTCATAGTGATTCCTGCTAGTTGCTCACCCAAATACACATTTTTTTGATACTTTGGCCAGTCTGCCTCAAGTGACACCCCACTAGCTGTGTATCTTATGAGAAGCTTCGTTACCTTTGCAAGCGGTTTCTTGAAGTTGGTGATGTGATTATGTTGGTGACGAGGCATTGGCTACCTTAAGAGAGTCATAGTGCTTTCTGCCAGTTGCTCACACAAATACAAATTTTGAGATACTGTGGCCAGTCTGCCTGAGGCGATACGCCACTAGTTGTGTATCTTAAGAGAAACATCGTTACTCTTGCCAGCGGTTTCTTGACTTTGAAGATGTGATTATACTGGTGACGAGATATTGGTTACCCTAAGAGAGTGACAGTGTTTCGTGCCAGTTGCTCTCCCAAATACACATTTTTTAGATACTGTTTCCAGTGTGCCTGAAGCGATACGCCACTAGTTGTGTGTCTTAAGAGAAACATCGTTACTTTTGCCAGGGGTTTCTAGAAGTTGCTGATTTGATTCTGCTGGTGACGAGGCATTGGCTACCTCAAGAGAGTCATAGAGATTCCTGCCAGTTCTTCACCCAAATACACATTTTTTAGATACTCATTCCAGTCTGCCTGATAGCTACGCCACTAGTTGTGTATCTTAAGAGTCATTGTAACTTTTGCCAGGGGTTTCTTGAAGTTGCTGATGTGATTATGCTGGTGACGAGGCATTGGCTACCCTATGAGTGTCATAGTGATTCCTGCTAGTTGCTCACCCAAATACACATTTTTTTGATACTTTGGCCAGTCTGCCTCAAGTGACACCCCACTAGCTGTGTATCTTATGAGAAGCTTCGTTACCTTTGCAAGCGGTTTCTTGAAGTTGGTGATGTGATTATGTTGGTGACGAGGTATTGGCTACCTTAAGAGAGTCATAGTGCTTTCTGCCAGTTGCTCACACAAATACAAATTTTGAGATACTGTGGCCAGTCTGCCTGAGGCGATACGCCACTAGTTGTGTATCTTAAGAGAAACATCGTTACTCTTGCCAGCGGTTTCTTGACTTTGAAGATGTGATTATACTGGTGACGAGATATTTGTTACCCTAAGAGAGTCACAGTGTTTCGTGCCAGTTGCTCACCCAAATACACATTTTTTAGATACTGTTTCCAGTGTGCCTGAAGCGATACGCCACTAGTTGTGTATCTTAAGAGAAACATCGTTACTTTTGCCAGGGGTTTCTAGAAGTTGCTGATTTGATTCTGCTGGTGACGAGGCATTGGCTACCTCAAGAGAGTCATAGAGATTCCTGCCAGTTCTTCACCCAAATACACATTTTTTAGATACTCATTCCAGTCTGCCTGATAGCTACGCCACTAGTTGTGTATCTTAAGAGTCATTGTAACTTTTGCCAGGGGTTTCTTGAAGTTGCTGATGTGATTATGCTGGTGACGAGGCATTGGCTACCCTATGAGTGTCATAGTGATTCCTGCTAGTTGCTCACCCAAATACACATTTTTTTGATACTTTGGCCAGTCTGCCTCAAGTGACACCCCACTAGCTGTGTATCTTATGAGAAGCTTCGTTACCTTTGCAAGCGGTTTCTTGAAGTTGGTGATGTGATTATGTTGGTGACGAGGCATTGGCTACCTTAAGAGAGTCATAGTGCTTTCTGCCAGTTGCTCACACAAATACAAATTTTGAGATACTGTGGCCAGTCTGCCTGAGGCGATACGCCACTAGTTGTGTATCTTAAGAGAAACATCGTTACTCTTGCCAGCGGTTTCTTGACTTTGAAGATGTGATTATACTGGTGACGAGATATTGGTTACCCTAAGAGAGTCACAGTGTTTCGTGCCAGTTGCTCACCCAAATACACATTTTTTAGATACTGTTTCCAGTGTGCCTGAAGCGATACGCCACTAGTTGTGTATCTTAAGAGAAACATCGTTACTTTTGCCAGGGGTTTCTAGAAGTTGCTGATTTGATTCTGCTGGTGACGAGGCATTGGCTACCTCAAGAGAGTCATAGAGATTCCTGCCAGTTCTTCACCCAAATACACATTTTTTAGATACTCATTCCAGTCTGCCTGATAGCTACGCCACTAGTTGTGTATCTTAAGAGTCATTGTAACTTTTGCCAGGGGTTTCTTGAAGTTGCTGATGTGATTATGCTGGTGACGAGGCATTGGCTACCCTATGAGTGTCATAGTGATTCCTGCTAGTTGCTCACCCAAATACACATTTTTTTGATACTTTGGCCAGTCTGCCTCAAGTGACACCCCACTAGCTGTGTATCTTATGAGAAGCTTCGTTACCTTTGCAAGCGGTTTCTTGAAGTTGGTGATGTGATTATGTTGGTGACGAGGCATTGGCTACCTTAAGAGAGTCATAGTGCTTTCTGCCAGTTGCTCACCCAAATACACATTTTGAGATACTGTGGCCAGTCTGCCTGAAGCGATACGCCACTAGTTGTGTATCTTAAGAGAAACATCGTTACTCTTGCCAGCGGTTTCTTGACTTTGAAGATGTGATTATACTGGTGACGAGATATTGGTTACCCTAAGAGAGTCACAGTGTTTCGTGCCAGTTGCTCACCCAAATACACATTTTTTAGATACTGTTTCCAGTGTGCCTGAAGCGATACGCCACTAGTTGTGTATCTTAAGAGAAACATCGTTACTTTTGCCAGGGGTTTCTAGAAGTTGCTGATTTGATTCTGCTGGTGACGAGGCATTGGCTACCTCAAGAGAGTCATAGAGATTCCTGCCAGTTCTTCACCCAAATACACATTTTTTAGATACTCATTCCAGTCTGCCTGATAGCTACGCCACTAGTTGTGTATCTTAAGAGTCATTGTAACTTTTGCCAGGGGTTTCTTGAAGTTGCTGATGTGATTATGCTGGTGACGAGGCATTGGCTACCCTATGAGTGTCATAGTGATTCCTGCTAGTTGCTCACCCAAATACACATTTTTTTGATACTTTGGCCAGTCTGCCTCAAGTGACACCCCACTAGCTGTGTATCTTATGAGAAGCTTCGTTACCTTTGCAAGCGGTTTCTTGAAGTTGGTGATGTGATTATGTTGGTGACGAGGCATTGGCTACCTTAAGAGAGTCATAGTGCTTTCTGCCAGTTGCTCACACAAATACACATTTTGAGATACTGTGGCCAGTCTGCCTGAAGCGATACGCCACTAGTTGTGTATCTTAAGAGAAACATCGTTACTCTTGCCAGCGGTTTCTTGACTTTGAAGATGTGATTATACTGGTGACGAGATATTGGTTACCCTAAGAGAGTCACAGTGTTTCGTGCCAGTTGCTCACCCAAATACACATTTTTTAGATACTGTTTCCAGTGTGCCTGAAGCGATACGCCACTAGTTGTGTATCTTAAGAGAAACATCGTTACTTTTGCCAGGGGTTTCTAGAAGTTGCTGATTTGATTCTGCTGGTGACGAGGCATTGGCTACCTCAAGAGAGTCATAGAGATTCCTGCCAGTTCTTCACCCAAATACACATTTTTTAGATACTCATTCCAGTCTGCCTGATAGCTACGCCACTAGTTGTGTATCTTAAGAGTCATTGTAACTTTTGCCAGGGGTTTCTTGAAGTTGCTGATGTGATTATGCTGGTGACGAGGCATTGGCTACCCTATGAGTGTCATAGTGCTTCCTGCTAGTTGCTCACCCAAATACACATTTTTTTGATACTTTTGCCAGTCTGCCTCAAGTGACACCCCACTAGCTGTGTATCTTATGAGAAGCTTCGTTACCTTTGCAAGCGGTTTCTTGAAGTTGGTGATGTGATTATGTTGGTGACGAGGCATTGGCTACCTTAAGAGAGTCATAGTGCTTTCTGCCAGTTGCTCACCCAAATACACATTTTGAGATACTGTGGCCAGTCTGCCTGAAGCGATACGCCACTAGTTGTGTATCTTAAGAGAAACATCGTTACTCTTGCCAGCGGTTTCTTGACTTTGAAGATGTGATTATACTGGTGACGAGATATTGGTTACCCTAAGAGAGTCACAGTGTTTCGTGCCAGTTGCTCACCCAAATACACATTTTTTAGATACTGTTTCCAGTGTGCCTGAAGCGATACGCCACTAGTTGTGTATCTTAAGAGAAACATCGTTACTTTTGCCAGGGGTTTCTAGAAGTTGCTGATTTGATTCTGCTGGTGACGAGGCATTGGCTACCTCAAGAGAGTCATAGAGATTCCTGCCAGTTCTTCACCCAAATACACATTTTTTAGATACTCATTCCAGTCTGCCTGATAGCTACGCCACTAGTTGTGTATCTTAAGAGTCATTGTAACTTTTGCCAGGGGTTTCTTGAAGTTGCTGATGTGATTATGCTGGTGACGAGGCATTGGCTACCCTATGAGTGTCATAGTGATTCCTGCTAGTTGCTCACCCAAATACACATTTTTTTGATACTTTGGCCAGTCTGCCTCAAGTGACACCCCACTAGCTGTGTATCTTATGAGAAGCTTCGTTACCTTTGCAAGCGGTTTCTTGAAGTTGGTGATGTGATTATGTTGGTGACGAGGCATTGGCTACCTTAAGAGAGTCATAGTGCTTTCTGCCAGTTGCTCACACAAATACAAATTTTGAGATACTGTGGCCAGTCTGCCTGAGGCGATACGCCACTAGTTGTGTATCTTAAGAGAAACATCGTTACTCTTGCCAGCGGTTTCTTGACTTTGAAGATGTGATTATACTGGTGACGAGATATTGGTTACCCTAAGAGAGTGACAGTGTTTCGTGCCAGTTGCTCACCCAAATACACATTTTTTAGATACTGTTTCCAGTGTGCCTGAAGCGATACGCCACTAGTTGTGTATCTTAAGAGAAACATCGTTACTTTTGCCAGGGGTTTCTAGAAGTTGCTGATTTGATTCTGCTGGTGACGAGGCATTGGCTACCTCAAGAGAGTCATAGAGATTCCTGCCAGTTCTTCATCCAAATACACATTTTTTAGATACTCATTCCAGTCTGCCTGATAGCTACGCCACTAGTTGTGTATCTTAAGAGTCATTGTAACTTTTGCCAGGGGTTTCTTGAAGTTGCTGATGTGATTATGCTGGTGACGAGGCATTGGCTACCCTATGAGTGTCATAGTGATTCCTGCTAGTTGCTCACCCAAATACACATTTTTTTGATACTTTGGCCAGTCTGCCTCAAGTGACACCCCACTAGCTGTGTATCTTATGAGAAGCTTCGTTACCTTTGCAAGCGGTTTCTTGAAGTTGGTGATGTGATTATGTTGGTGACGAGGCATTGGCTACCTTAAGAGAGTCATAGTGCTTTCTGCCAGTTGCTCACCCAAATACACATTTTGAGATACTGTGGCCAGTCTGCCTGAAGCGATACGCCACTAGTTGTGTATCTTAAGAGAAACATCGTTACTCTTGCCAGCGGTTTCTTGACTTTGAAGATGTGATTATACTGGTGACGAGATATTGGTTACCCTAAGAGAGTCACAGTGTTTCGTGCCAGTTGCTCACCCAAATACACATTTTTTAGATACTGTTTCCAGTGTGCCTGAAGCGATACGCCACTAGTTGTGTATCTTAAGAGAAACATCGTTACTTTTGCCAGGGGTTTCTAGAAGTTGCTGATTTGATTCTGCTGGTGACGAGGCATTGGCTACCTCAAGAGAGTCATAGAGATTCCTGCCAGTTCTTCACCCAAATACACATTTTTTAGATACTCATTCCAGTCTGCCTGATAGCTACGCCACTAGTTGTGTATCTTAAGAGTCATTGTAACTTTTGCCAGGGGTTTCTTGAAGTTGCTGATGTGATTATGCTGGTGACGAGGCATTGGCTACCCTATGAGTGTCATAGTGATTCCTGCTAGTTGCTCACCCAAATACACATTTTTTTGATACTTTGGCCAGTCTGCCTCAAGTGACACCCCACTAGCTGTGTATCTTATGAGAAGCTTCGTTACCTTTGCAAGCGGTTTCTTGAAGTTGGTGATGTGATTATGTTGGTGACGAGGCATTGGCTACCTTAAGAGAGTCATAGTGCTTTCTGCCAGTTGCTCACACAAATACAAATTTTGAGATACTGTGGCGTCTGCCTGAAGCGATACGCCACTAGTTGTGTATCTTAAGAGAAACATCGTTACTCTTGCCAGCGGTTTCTTGACTTTGAAGATGTGATTATACTGGTGACGAGATATTGGTTACCCTAAGAGAGTCACAGTGTTTCGTGCCAGTTGCTCACCCAAATACACATTTTTTAGATACTGTTTCCAGTGTGCCTGAAGCGATACGCCACTAGTTGTGTATCTTAAGAGAAACATCGTTACTTTTGCCAGGGGTTTCTAGAAGTTGCTGATTTGATTCTGCTGGTGACGAGGCATTGGCTACCTCAAGAGAGTCATAGAGATTCCTGCCAGTTCTTCACCCAAATACACATTTTTTAGATACTCATTCCAGTCTGCCTGATAGCTACGCCACTAGTTGTGTATCTTAAGAGTCATTGTAACTTTTGCCAGGGGTTTCTTGAAGTTGCTGATGTGATTATGCTGGTGACGAGGCATTGGCTACCCTATGAGTGTCATAGTGATTCCTGCTAGTTGCTCACCCAAATACACATTTTTTTGATACTTTGGCCAGTCTGCCTCAAGTGACACCCCACTAGCTGTGTATCTTATGAGAAGCTTCGTTACCTTTGCAAGCGGTTTCTTGAAGTTGGTGATGTGATTATGTTGGTGACGAGGCATTGGCTACCTTAAGAGAGTCATAGTGCTTTCTGCCAGTTGCTCACACAAATACAAATTTTGAGATACTGTGGCCAGTCTGCCTGAGGCGATACGCCACTAGTTGTGTATCTTAAGAGAAACATCGTTACTCTTGCCAGCGGTTTCTTGACTTTGAAGATGTGATTATACTGGTGACGAGATATTGGTTACCCTAAGAGAGTGACAGTGTTTCGTGCCAGTTGCTCACCCAAATACACATTTTTTAGATACTGTTTCCAGTGTGCCTGAAGCGATACGCCACTAGTTGTGTATCTTAAGAGAAACATCGTTACTTTTGCCAGGGGTTTCTAGAAGTTGCTGATTTGATTCTGCTGGTGACGAGGCATTGGCTACCTCAAGAGAGTCATAGAGATTCCTGCCAGTTCTTCACCCAAATACACATTTTTTAGATACTCATTCCAGTCTGCCTGATAGCTACGCCACTAGTTGTGTATCTTAAGAGTCATTGTAACTTTTGCCAGGGGTTTCTTGAAGTTGCTGATGTGATTATGCTGGTGACGAGGCATTGGCTACCCTATGAGTGTCATAGTGATTCCTGCTAGTTGCTCACCCAAATACACATTTTTTTGATACTTTGGCCAGTCTGCCTCAAGTGACACCCCACTAGCTGTGTATCTTATGAGAAGCTTCGTTACCTTTGCAAGCGGTTTCTTGAAGTTGGTGATGTGATTATGTTGGTGACGAGGTATTGGCTACCTTAAGAGGGTCATAGTGCTTTCTGCCAGTTGCTCACACAAATACAAATTTTGAGATACTGTGGCCAGTCTGCCTGAGGCGATACGCCACTAGTTGTGTATCTTAAGAGAAACATCGTTACTCTTGCCAGCGGTTTCTTGACTTTGAAGATGTGATTATACTGGTGACGAGATATTGGTTACCCTAAGAGAGTCACAGTGTTTCGTGCCAGTTGCTCACCCAAATACACATTTTTTAGATACTGTTTCCAGTGTGCCTGAAGCGATACGCCACTAGTTGTGTATCTTAAGAGAAACATCGTTACTTTTGCCAGGGGTTTCTAGAAGTTGCTGATTTGATTCTGCTGGTGACGAGGCATTGGCTACCTCAAGAGAGTCATAGAGATTCCTGCCAGTTCTTCACCCAAATACACATTTTTTAGATACTCATTCCAGTCTGCCTGATAGCTACGCCACTAGTTGTGTATCTTAAGAGTCATTGTAACTTTTGCCAGGGGTTTCTTGAAGTTGCTGATGTGATTATGCTGGTGACGAGGCATTGGCTACCCTATGAGTGTCATAGTGATTCCTGCTAGTTGCTCACCCAAATACACATTTTTTTGATACTTTGGCCAGTCTGCCTCAAGTGACACCCCACTAGCTGTGTATCTTATGAGAAGCTTCGTTACCTTTGCAAGCGGTTTCTTGAAGTTGGTGATGTGATTATGTTGGTGACGAGGCATTGGCTACCTTAAGAGAGTCATAGTGCTTTCTGCCAGTTGCTCACACAAATACAAATTTTGAGATACTGTGGCCAGTCTGCCTGAGGCGATACGCCACTAGTTGTGTATCTTATGAGAAACATCGTTACTCTTGCCAGCGGTTTCTTGACTTTGAAGATGTGATTATACTGGTGACGAGATATTGGTTACCCTAAGAGAGTCACAGTGTTTCGTGCCAGTTGCTCACCCAAATACACATTTTTTAGATACTGTTTCCAGTGTGCCTGAAGCGATACGCCACTAGTTGTGTATCTTAAGAGAAACATCGTTACTTTTGCCAGGGGTTTCTAGAAGTTGCTGATTTGATTCTGCTGGTTACGAGGCATTGGCTACCTCAAGAGAGTCATAGAGATTCCTGCCAGTTCTTCACCCAAATACACATTTTTTAGATACTCATTCCAGTCTGCCTGATAGCTACGCCACTAGTTGTGTATCTTAAGAGTCATTGTAACTTTTGCCAGGGGTTTCTTGAAGTTGCTGATGTGATTATGCTGGTGACGAGGCATTGGCTACCCTATGAGTGTCATAGTGATTCCTGCTAGTTGCTCACCCAAATACACATTTTTTTGATACTTTGGCCAGTCTGCCTCAAGTGACACCCCACTAGCTGTGTATCTTATGAGAAGCTTCGTTACCTTTGCAAGCGGTTTCTTGAAGTTGGTGATGTGATTATGTTGGTGACGAGGCATTGGCTACCTTAAGAGAGTCATAGTGCTTTCTGCCAGTTGCTCACCCAAATACACATTTTGAGATACTGTGGCCAGTCTGCCTGAAGCGATACGCCACTAGTTGTGTATCTTAAGAGAAACATCGTTACTCTTGCCAGCGGTTTCTTGACTTTGAAGATGTGATTATACTGGTGACGAGATATTGGTTACCCTAAGAGAGTCACAGTGTTTCGTGCCAGTTGCTCACCCAAATACACATTTTTTAGATACTGTTTCCAGTGTGCCTGAAGCGATACGCCACTAGTTGTGTATCTTAAGAGAAACATCGTTACTTTTGCCAGGGGTTTCTAGAAGTTGCTGATTTGATTCTGCTGGTTACGAGGCATTGGCTACCTCAAGAGAGTCATAGAGATTCCTGCCAGTTCTTCACCCAAATACACATTTTTTAGATACTCATTCCAGTCTGCCTGATAGCTACGCCACTAGTTGTGTATCTTAAGAGTCATTGTAACTTTTGCCAGGGGTTTCTTGAAGTTGCTGATGTGATTATGCTGGTGACGAGGCATTGGCTACCCTATGAGTGTCATAGTGATTCCTGCTAGTTGCTCACCCAAATACACATTTTTTTGATACTTTGGCCAGTCTGCCTCAAGTGACACCCCACTAGCTGTGTATCTTATGAGAAGCTTCGTTACCTTTGCAAGCGGTTTCTTGAAGTTGGTGATGTGATTATGTTGGTGACGAGGCATTGGCTACCTTAAGAGAGTCATAGTGCTTTCTGCCAGTTGCTCACCCAAATACACATTTTGAGATACTGTGGCCAGTCTGCCTGAAGCGATACGCCACTAGTTGTGTATCTTAAGAGAAACATCGTTACTCTTGCCAGCGGTTTCTTGACTTTGAAGATGTGATTATACTGGTGACGAGATATTGGTTACCCTAAGAGAGTGACAGTGTTTCGTGCCAGTTGCTCACCCAAATACACATTTTTTAGATACTGTTTCCAGTGTGCCTGAAGCGATACGCCACTAGTTGTG
This sequence comes from Schistocerca nitens, assembly GCF_023898315.1. Taxonomy (NCBI): domain Eukaryota; kingdom Metazoa; phylum Arthropoda; class Insecta; order Orthoptera; family Acrididae; genus Schistocerca; species Schistocerca nitens. Next base: position 32,540 of record NW_026045814.1, read on the forward strand.
TATCTTAAGAGAAACATCGTTACTTTTGCCAGGGGTTTCTAGAAGTTGCTGATTTGATTCTGCTGGTGACGAGGCATTGGCTACCTCAAGAGAGTCATAGAGATTCCTGCCAGTTCTTCACCCAAATACACATTTTTTAGATACTCATTCCAGTCTGCCTGATAGCTACGCCACTAGTTGTGTATCTTAAGAGTCATTGTAACTTTTGCCAGGGGTTTCTTGAAGTTGCTGATGTGATTATGCTGGTGACGAGGCATTGGCTACCCTATGAGTGTCATAGTGATTCCTGCTAGTTGCTCACCCAAATACACATTTTTTTGATACTTTGGCCAGTCTGCCTCAAGTGACACCCCACTAGCTGTGTATCTTATGAGAAGCTTCGTTACCTTTGCAAGCGGTTTCTTGAAGTTGGTGATGTGATTATGTTGGTGACGAGGCATTGGCTACCTTAAGAGAGTCATAGTGCTTTCTGCCAGTTGCTCACACAAATACAAATTTTGAGATACTGTGGCCAGTCTGCCTGAGGCGATACGCCACTAGTTGTGTATCTTAAGAGAAACATCGTTACTCTTGCCAGCGGTTTCTTGACTTTGAAGATGTGATTATACTGGTGACGAGATATTGGTTACCCTAAGAGAGTCACAGTGTTTCGTGCCAGTTGCTCACCCAAATACACATTTTTTAGATACTGTTTCCAGTGTGCCTGAAGCGATACGCCACTAGTTGTGTATCTTAAGAGAAACATCGTTACTTTTGCCAGGGGTTTCTAGAAGTTGCTGATTTGATTCTGCTGGTGACGAGGCATTGGCTACCTCAAGAGAGTCATAGAGATTCCTGCCAGTTCTTCACCCAAATACACATTTTTTAGATACTCATTCCAGTCTGCCTGATAGCTACGCCACTAGTTGTGTATCTTAAGAGTCATTGTAACTTTTGCCAGGGGTTTCTTGAAGTTGCTGATGTGATTATGCTGGTGACGAGGCATTGGCTACCCTATGAGTGTCATAGTGATTCCTGCTAGTTGCTCACCCAAATACACATTTTTTTGATACTTTGGCCAGTCTGCCTCAAGTGACACCCCACTAGCTGTGTATCTTATGAGAAGCTTCGTTACCTTTGCAAGCGGTTTCTTGAAGTTGGTGATGTGATTATGTTGGTGACGAGGCATTGGCTACCTTAAGAGAGTCATAGTGCTTTCTGCCAGTTGCTCACACAAATACAAATTTTGAGATACTGTGGCCAGTCTGCCTGAGGCGATACGCCACTAGTTGTGTATCTTAAGAGAAACATCGTTACTCTTGCCAGCGGTTTCTTGACTTTGAAGATGTGATTATACTGGTGACGAGATATTGGTTACCCTAAGAGAGTCACAGTGTTTCGTGCCAGTTGCTCACCCAAATACACATTTTTTAGATACTGTTTCCAGTGTGCCTGAAGCGATACGCCACTAGTTGTGTATCTTAAGAGAAACATCGTTACTTTTGCCAGGGGTTTCTAGAAGTTGCTGATTTGATTCTGCTGGTTACGAGGCATTGGCTACCTCAAGAGAGTCATAGAGATTCCTGCCAGTTCTTCACCCAAATACACATTTTTTAGATACTCATTCCAGTCTGCCTGATAGCTACGCCACTAGTTGTGTATCTTAAGAGTCATTGTAACTTTTGCCAGGGGTTTCTTGAAGTTGCTGATGTGATTATGCTGGTGACGAGGCATTGGCTACCCTATGAGTGTCATAGTGATTCCTGCTAGTTGCTCACCCAAATACACATTTTTTTGATACTTTGGCCAGTCTGCCTCAAGTGACACCCCACTAGCTGTGTATCTTATGAGAAGCTTCGTTACCTTTGCAAGCGGTTTCTTGAAGTTGGTGATGTGATTATGTTGGTGACGAGGCATTGGCTACCTTAAGAGAGTCATAGTGCTTTCTGCCAGTTGCTCACCCAAATACACATTTTGAGATACTGTGGCCAGTCTGCCTGAAGCGATACGCCACTAGTTGTGTATCTTAAGAGAAACATCGTTACTCTTGCCAGCGGTTTCTTGACTTTGAAGATGTGATTATACTGGTGACGAGATATTGGTTACCCTAAGAGAGTCACAGTGTTTCGTGCCAGTTGCTCACCCAAATACACATTTTTTAGATACTGTTTCCAGTGTGCCTGAAGCGATACGCCACTAGTTGTGTATCTTAAGAGAAACATCGTTACTTTTGCCAGGGGTTTCTAGAAGTTGCTGATTTGATTCTGCTGGTGACGAGGCATTGGCTACCTCAAGAGAGTCATAGAGATTCCTGCCAGTTCTTCACCCAAATACACATTTTTTAGATACTCATTCCAGTCTGCCTGATAGCTACGCCACTAGTTGTGTATCTTAAGAGTCATTGTAACTTTTGCCAGGGGTTTCTTGAAGTTGCTGATGTGATTATGCTGGTGACGAGGCATTGGCTACCCTATGAGTGTCATAGTGATTCCTGCTAGTTGCTCACCCAAATACACATTTTTTTGATACTTTGGCCAGTCTGCCTCAAGTGACACCCCACTAGCTGTGTATCTTATGAGAAGCTTCGTTACCTTTGCAAGCGGTTTCTTGAAGTTGGTGATGTGATTATGTTGGTGACGAGGCATTGGCTACCTTAAGAGAGTCATAGTGCTTTCTGCCAGTTGCTCACCCAAATACACATTTTGAGATACTGTGGCCAGTCTGCCTGAAGCGATACGCCACTAGTTGTGTATCTTAAGAGAAACATCGTTACTCTTGCCAGCGGTTTCTTGACTTTGAAGATGTGATTATACTGGTGACGAGATATTGGTTACCCTAAGAGAGTCACAGTGTTTCGTGCCAGTTGCTCACCCAAATACACATTTTTTAGATACTGTTTCCAGTGTGCCTGAAGCGATACGCCACTAGTTGTGTATCTTAAGAGAAACATCGTTACTTTTGCCAGGGGTTTCTAGAAGTTGCTGATTTGATTCTGCTGGTGACGAGGCATTGGCTACCTCAAGAGAGTCATAGAGATTCCTGCCAGTTCTTCACCCAAATACACATTTTTTAGATACTCATTCCAGTCTGCCTGATAGCTACGCCACTAGTTGTGTATCTTAAGAGTCATTGTAACTTTTGCCAGGGGTTTCTTGAAGTTGCTGATGTGATTATGCTGGTGACGAGGCATTGGCTACCCTATGAGTGTCATAGTGATTCCTGCTAGTTGCTCACCCAAATACACATTTTTTTGATACTTTGGCCAGTCTGCCTCAAGTGACACCCCACTAGCTGTGTATCTTATGAGAAGCTTCGTTACCTTTGCAAGCGGTTTCTTGAAGTTGGTGATGTGATTATGTTGGTGACGAGGCATTGGCTACCTTAAGAGAGTCATAGTGCTTTCTGCCAGTTGCTCACACAAATACAAATTTTGAGATACTGTGGCCAGTCTGCCTGAAGCGATACGCCACTAGTTGTGTATCTTAAGAGAAACATCGTTACTCTTGCCAGCGGTTTCTTGACTTTGAAGATGTGATTATACTGGTGACGAGATATTGGTTACCCTAAGAGAGTCACAGTGTTTCGTGCCAGTTGCTCACCCAAATACACATTTTTTAGATACTGTTTCCAGTGTGCCTGAAGCGATACGCCACTAGTTGTGTATCTTAAGAGAAACATCGTTACTTTTGCCAGGGGTTTCTAGAAGTTGCTGATTTGATTCTGCTGGTTACGAGGCATTGGCTACCTCAAGAGAGTCATAGAGATTCCTGCCAGTTCTTCACCCAAATACACATTTTTTAGATACTCATTCCAGTCTGCCTGATAGCTACGCCACTAGTTGTGTATCTTAAGAGTCATTGTAACTTTTGCCAGGGGTTTCTTGAAGTTGCTGATGTGATTATGCTGGTGACGAGGCATTGGCTACCTTAAGAGAGTCATAGTGCTTTCTGCCAGTTGCTCACCCAAATACAAATTTTGAGATACTGTGGCCAGTCTGCCTGAAGCGATACGCCACTAGTTGTGTATCTTAAGAGAAACATCGTTACTCTTGCCAGCGGTTTCTTGACTTTGAAGATGTGATTATACTGGTGACGAGATATTGGTTACCCTAAGAGAATCACAGTGTTTCGTGCCAGTTGCTCACCCAAATACACATTTTTTAGATACTGTTTCCAGTGTGCCTGAAGCGATACGCCACTAGTTGTGTATCTTAAGAGAAACATCGTTACTCTTGCCAGCGGTTTCTTGACTTTGAAGATGTGATTATACTGGTGACGAGATATTGGTTACCCTAAGAGAGTCACAGTGTTTCGTGCCAGTTGCTCACCCAAATACACATTTTTTAGATACTGTTTCCAGTGTGCCTGAAGCGATACGCCACTAGTTGTGTATCTTAAGAGAAACATCGTTACTTTTGCCAGGGGTTTCTAGAAGTTGCTGATTTGATTCTGCTGGTGACGAGGCATTGGCTACCTCAAGAGAGTCATAGAGATTCCTGCCAGTTCTTCACCCAAATACACATTTTTTAGATACTCATTCCAGTCTGCCTGATAGCTACGCCACTAGTTGTGTATCTTAAGAGTCATTGTAACTTTTGCCAGGGGTTTCTTGAAGTTGCTGATGTGATTATGCTGGTGACGAGGCATTGGCTACCCTAAGAGTGTCATAGTGATTCCTGCTAGTTGCTCACCCAAATACACATTTTTTTGATACTTTGGCCAGTCTGCCTCAAGTGACACCCCACTAGCTGTGTATCTTATGAGAAGCTTCGTTACCTTTGCAAGCGGTTTCTTGAAGTTGGTGATGTGATTATGTTGGTGACGAGGCATTGGCTACCTTAAGAGAGTCATAGTGCTTTCTGCCAGTTGCTCACACAAATACAAATTTTGAGATACTGTGGCCAGTCTGCCTGAGGCGATACGCCACTAGTTGTGTATCTTAAGAGAAACATCGTTACTCTTGCCAGCGGTTTCTTGACTTTGAAGATGTGATTATACTGGTGACGAGATATTGGTTACCCTAAGAGAGTCACAGTGTTTCGTGCCAGTTGCTCACCCAAATACACATTTTTTAGATACTGTTTCCAGTGTGCCTGAAGCGATACGCCACTAGTTGTGTATCTTAAGAGAAACATCGTTACTTTTGCCAGGGGTTTCTAGAAGTTGCTGATTTGATTCTGCTGGTGACGAGGCATTGGCTACCTCAAGAGAGTCATAGAGATTCCTGCCAGTTCTTCACCCAAATACACATTTTTTAGATACTCATTCCAGTCTGCCTGATAGCTACGCCACTAGTTGTGTATCTTAAGAGTCATTGTAACTTTTGCCAGGGGTTTCTTGAAGTTGCTGATGTGATTATGCTGGTGACGAGGCATTGGCTACCCTATGAGTGTCATAGTGATTCCTGCTAGTTGCTCACCCAAATACACATTTTTTTGATACTTTGGCCAGTCTGCCTCAAGTGACACCCCACTAGCTGTGTATCTTATGAGAAGCTTCGTTACCTTTGCAAGCGGTTTCTTGAAGTTGGTGATGTGATTATGTTGGTGACGAGGCATTGGCTACCTTAAGAGAGTCATAGTGCTTTCTGCCAGTTGCTCACACAAATACAAATTTTGAGATACTGTGGCCAGTCTGCCTGAGGCGATACGCCACTAGTTGTGTATCTTAAGAGAAACATCGTTACTCTTGCCAGCGGTTTCTTGACTTTGAAGATGTGATTATACTGGTGACGAGATATTGGTTACCCTAAGAGAGTCACAGTGTTTCGTGCCAGTTGCTCACCCAAATACACATTTTTTAGATACTGTTTCCAGTGTGCCTGAAGCGATACGCCACTAGTTGTGTATCTTAAGAGAAACATCGTTACTTTTGCCAGGGGTTTCTAGAAGTTGCTGATTTGATTCTGCTGGTGACGAGGCATTGGCTACCTCAAGAGAGTCATAGAGATTCCTGCCAGTTCTTCACCCAAATACACATTTTTTAGATACTCATTCCAGTCTGCCTGATAGCTACGCCACTAGTTGTGTATCTTAAGAGTCATTGTAACTTTTGCCAGGGGTTTCTTGAAGTTGCTGATGTGATTATGCTGGTGACGAGGCATTGGCTACCCTATGAGTGTCATAGTGATTCCTGCTAGTTGCTCACCCAAATACACATTTTTTTGATACTTTGGCCAGTCTGCCTCAAGTGACACCCCACTAGCTGTGTATCTTATGAGAAGCTTCGTTACCTTTGCAAGCGGTTTCTTGAAGTTGGTGATGTGATTATGTTGGTGACGAGGCATTGGCTACCTTAAGAGAGTCATAGTGCTTTCTGCCAGTTGCTCACCCAAATACACATTTTGAGATACTGTGGCCAGTCTGCCTGAAGCGATACGCCACTAGTTGTGTATCTTAAGAGAAACATCGTTACTCTTGCCAGCGGTTTCTTGACTTTGAAGATGTGATTATACTGGTGACGAGATATTGGTTACCCTAAGAGAGTCACAGTGTTTCGTGCCAGTTGCTCACCCAAATACACATTTTTTAGATACTGTTTCCAGTGTGCCTGAAGCGATACGCCACTAGTTGTGTATCTTAAGAGAAACATCGTTACTTTTGCCAGGGGTTTCTAGAAGTTGCTGATTTGATTCTGCTGGTTACGAGGCATTGGCTACCTCAAGAGAGTCATAGAGATTCCTGCCAGTTCTTCACCCAAATACACATTTTTTAGATACTCATTCCAGTCTGCCTGATAGCTACGCCACTAGTTGTGTATCTTAAGAGTCATTGTAACTTTTGCCAGGGGTTTCTTGAAGTTGCTGATGTGATTATGCTGGTGACGAGGCATTGGCTACCTTAAGAGAGTCATAGTGCTTTCTGCCAGTTGCTCACCCAAATACAAATTTTGAGATACTGTGGCCAGTCTGCCTGAAGCGATACGCCACTAGTTGTGTATCTTAAGAGAAACATCGTTACTCTTGCCAGCGGTTTCTTGACTTTGAAGATGTGATTATACTGGTGACGAGATATTGGTTACCCTAAGAGAATCACAGTGTTTCGTGCCAGTTGCTCACCCAAATACACATTTTTTAGATACTGTTTCCAGTGTGCCTGAAGCGATACGCCACTAGTTGTGTATCTTAAGAGAAACATCGTTACTCTTGCCAGCGGTTTCTTGACTTTGAAGATGTGATTATACTGGTGACGAGATATTGGTTACCCTAAGAGAGTCACAGTGTTTCGTGCCAGTTGCTCACCCAAATACACATTTTTTAGATACTGTTTCCAGTGTGCCTGAAGCGATACGCCACTAGTTGTGTATCTTAAGAGAAACATCGTTACTTTTGCCAGGGGTTTCTAGAAGTTGCTGATTTGATTCTGCTGGTGACGAGGCATTGGCTACCTCAAGAGAGTCATAGAGATTCCTGCCAGTTCTTCACCCAAATACACATTTTTTAGATACTCATTCCAGTCTGCCTGATAGCTACGCCACTAGTTGTGTATCTTAAGAGTCATTGTAACTTTTGCCAGGGGTTTCTTGAAGTTGCTGATGTGATTATGCTGGTGACGAGGCATTGGCTACCCTATGAGTGTCATAGTGATTCCTGCTAGTTGCTCACCCAAATACACATTTTTTTGATACTTTGGCCAGTCTGCCTCAAGTGACACCCCACTAGCTGTGTATCTTATGAGAAGCTTCGTTACCTTTGCAAGCGGTTTCTTGAAGTTGGTGATGTGATTATGTTGGTGACGAGGCATTGGCTACCTTAAGAGAGTCATAGTGCTTTCTGCCAGTTGCTCACACAAATACAAATTTTGAGATACTGTGGCCAGTCTGCCTGAGGCGATACGCCACTAGTTGTGTATCTTAAGAGAAACATCGTTACTCTTGCCAGCGGTTTCTTGACTTTGAAGATGTGATTATACTGGTGACGAGATATTGGTTACCCTAAGAGAGTCACAGTGTTTCGTGCCAGTTGCTCACCCAAATACACATTTTTTAGATACTGTTTCCAGTGTGCCTGAAGCGATACGCCACTAGTTGTGTATCTTAAGAGAAACATCGTTACTTTTGCCAGGGGTTTCTAGAAGTTGCTGATTTGATTCTGCTGGTTACGAGGCATTGGCTACCTCAAGAGAGTCATAGAGATTCCTGCCAGTTCTTCACCCAAATACACATTTTTTAGATACTCATTCCAGTCTGCCTGATAGCTACGCCACTAGTTGTGTATCTTAAGAGTCATTGTAACTTTTGCCAGGGGTTTCTTGAAGTTGCTGATGTGATTATGCTGGTGACGAGGCATTGGCTACCCTATGAGTGTCATAGTGATTCCTGCTAGTTGCTCACCCAAATACACATTTTTTTGATACTTTGGCCAGTCTGCCTCAAGTGACACCCCACTAGCTGTGTATCTTATGAGAAGCTTCGTTACCTTTGCAAGCGGTTTCTTGAAGTTGGTGATGTGATTATGTTGGTGACGAGGCATTGGCTACCTTAAGAGAGTCATAGTGCTTTCTGCCAGTTGCTCACCCAAATACACATTTTGAGATACTGTGGCCAGTCTGCCTGAAGCGATACGCCACTAGTTGTGTATCTTAAGAGAAACATCGTTACTCTTGCCAGCGGTTTCTTGACTTTGAAGATGTGATTATACTGGTGACGAGATATTGGTTACCCTAAGAGAGTCACAGTGTTTCGTGCCAGTTGCTCACCCAAATACACATTTTTTAGATACTGTTTCCAGTGTGCCTGAAGCGATACGCCACTAGTTGTGTATCTTAAGAGAAACATCGTTACTTTTGCCAGGGGTTTCTAGAAGTTGCTGATTTGATTCTGCTGGTGACGAGGCATTGGCTACCTCAAGAGAGTCATAGAGATTCCTGCCAGTTCTTCACCCAAATACACATTTTTTAGATACTCATTCCAGTCTGCCTGATAGCTACGCCACTAGTTGTGTATCTTAAGAGTCATTGTAACTTTTGCCAGGGGTTTCTTGAAGTTGCTGATGTGATTATGCTGGTGACGAGGCATTGGCTACCCTATGAGTGTCATAGTGATTCCTGCTAGTTGCTCACCCAAATACACATTTTTTTGATACTTTGGCCAGTCTGCCTCAAGTGACACCCCACTAGCTGTGTATCTTATGAGAAGCTTCGTTACCTTTGCAAGCGGTTTCTTGAAGTTGGTGATGTGATTATGTTGGTGACGAGGCATTGGCTACCTTAAGAGAGTCATAGTGCTTTCTGCCAGTTGCTCACCCAAATACACATTTTGAGATACTGTGGCCAGTCTGCCTGAAGCGATACGCCACTAGTTGTGTATCTTAAGAGAAACATCGTTACTCTTGCCAGCGGTTTCTTGACTTTGAAGATGTGATTATACTGGTGACGAGATATTGGTTACCCTAAGAGAGTCACAGTGTTTCGTGCCAGTTGCTCACCCAAATACACATTTTTTAGATACTGTTTCCAGTGTGCCTGAAGCGATACGCCACTAGTTGTGTATCTTAAGAGAAACATCGTTACTTTTGCCAGGGGTTTCTAGAAGTTGCTGATTTGATTCTGCTGGTGACGAGGCATTGGCTACCTCAAGAGAGTCATAGAGATTCCTGCCAGTTCTTCACCCAAATACACATTTTTTAGATACTCATTCCAGTCTGCCTGATAGCTACGCCACTAGTTGTGTATCTTAAGAGTCATTGTAACTTTTGCCAGGGGTTTCTTGAAGTTGCTGATGTGATTATGCTGGTGACGAGGCATTGGCTACCCTATGAGTGTCATAGTGATTCCTGCTAGTTGCTCACCCAAATACACATTTTTTTGATACTTTGGCCAGTCTGCCTCAAGTGACACCCCACTAGCTGTGTATCTTATGAGAAGCTTCGTTACCTTTGCAAGCGGTTTCTTGAAGTTGGTGATGTGATTATGTTGGTGACGAGGCATTGGCTACCTTAAGAGAGTCATAGTGCTTTCTGCCAGTTGCTCACACAAATACAAATTTTGAGATACTGTGGCCAGTCTGCCTGAGGCGATACGCCACTAGTTGTGTATCTTAAGAGAAACATCGTTACTCTTGCCAGCGGTTTCTTGACTTTGAAGATGTGATTATACTGGTGACGAGATATTGGTTACCCTAAGAGAGTCACAGTGTTTCGTGCCAGTTGCTCACCCAAATACACATTTTTTAGATACTGTTTCCAGTGTGCCTGAAGCGATACGCCACTAGTTGTGTATCTTAAGAGAAACATCGTTACTTTTGCCAGGGGTTTCTAGAAGTTGCTGATTTGATTCTGCTGGTGACGAGGCATTGGCTACCTCAAGAGAGTCATAGAGATTCCTGCCAGTTCTTCACCCAAATACACATTTTTTAGATACTCATTCCAGTCTGCCTGATAGCTACGCCACTAGTTGTGTATCTTAAGAGTCATTGTAACTTTTGCCAGGGGTTTCTTGAAGTTGCTGATGTGATTATGCTGGTGACGAGGCATTGGCTACCCTATGAGTGTCATAGTGATTCCTGCTAGTTGCTCACCCAAATACACATTTTTTTGATACTTTGGCCAGTCTGCCTCAAGTGACACCCCACTAGCTGTGTATCTTATGAGAAGCTTCGTTACCTTTGCAAGCGGTTTCTTGAAGTTGGTGATGTGATTATGTTGGTGACGAGGCATTGGCTACCTTAAGAGAGTCATAGTGCTTTCTGCCAGTTGCTCACCCAAATACACATTTTGAGATACTGTGGCCAGTCTGCCTGAAGCGATACGCCACTAGTTGTGTATCTTAAGAGAAACATCGTTACTCTTGCCAGCGGTTTCTTGACTTTGAAGATGTGATTATACTGGTGACGAGATATTGGTTACCCTAAGAGAGTCACAGTGTTTCGTGCCAGTTGCTCACCCAAATACACATTTTTTAGATACTGTTTCCAGTGTGCCTGAAGCGATACGCCACTAGTTGTGTATCTTAAGAGAAACATCGTTACTTTTGCCAGGGGTTTCTAGAAGTTGCTGATTTGATTCTGCTGGTTACGAGGCATTGGCTACCTCAAGAGAGTCATAGAGATTCCTGCCAGTTCTTCACCCAAATACACATTTTTTAGATACTCATTCCAGTCTGCCTGATAGCTACGCCACTAGTTGTGTATCTTAAGAGTCATTGTAACTTTTGCCAGGGGTTTCTTGAAGTTGCTGATGTGATTATGCTGGTGACGAGGCATTGGCTACCTTAAGAGAGTCATAGTGCTTTCTGCCAGTTGCTCACCCAAATACAAATTTTGAGATACTGTGGCCAGTCTGCCTGAAGCGATACGCCACTAGTTGTGTATCTTAAGAGAAACATCGTTACTCTTGCCAGCGGTTTCTTGACTTTGAAGATGTGATTATACTGGTGACGAGATATTGGTTACCCTAAGAGAATCACAGTGTTTCGTGCCAGTTGCTCACCCAAATACACATTTTTTAGATACTGTTTCCAGTGTGCCTGAAGCGATACGCCACTAGTTGTGTATCTTAAGAGAAACATCGTTACTCTTGCCAGCGGTTTCTTGACTTTGAAGATGTGATTATACTGGTGACGAGATATTGGTTACCCTAAGAGAGTCACAGTGTTTCGTGCCAGTTGCTCACCCAAATACACATTTTTTAGATACTGTTTCCAGTGTGCCTGAAGCGATACGCCACTAGTTGTGTATCTTAAGAGAAACATCGTTACTTTTGCCAGGGGTTTCTAGAAGTTGCTGATTTGATTCTGCTGGTGACGAGGCATTGGCTACCTCAAGAGAGTCATAGAGATTCCTGCCAGTTCTTCACCCAAATACACATTTTTTAGATACTCATTCCAGTCTGCCTGATAGCTACGCCACTAGTTGTGTATCTTAAGAGTCATTGTAACTTTTGCCAGGGGTTTCTTGAAGTTGCTGATGTGATTATGCTGGTGACGAGGCATTGGCTACCCTATGAGTGTCATAGTGATTCCTGCTAGTTGCTCACCCAAATACACATTTTTTTGATACTTTGGCCAGTCTGCCTCAAGTGACACCCCACTAGCTGTGTATCTTATGAGAAGCTTCGTTACCTTTGCAAGCGGTTTCTTGAAGTTGGTGATGTGATTATGTTGGTGACGAGGCATTGGCTACCTTAAGAGAGTCATAGTGCTTTCTGCCAGTTGCTCACACAAATACAAATTTTGAGATACTGTGGCCAGTCTGCCTGAGGCGATACGCCACTAGTTGTGTATCTTAAGAGAAACATCGTTACTCTTGCCAGCGGTTTCTTGACTTTGAAGATGTGATTATACTGGTGACGAGATATTGGTTACCCTAAGAGAGTCACAGTGTTTCGTGCCAGTTGCTCACCCAAATACACATTTTTTAGATACTGTTTCCAGTGTGCCTGAAGCGATACGCCACTAGTTGTGTATCTTAAGAGAAACATCGTTACTTTTGCCAGGGGTTTCTAGAAGTTGCTGATTTGATTCTGCTGGTTACGAGGCATTGGCTACCTCAAGAGAGTCATAGAGATTCCTGCCAGTTCTTCACCCAAATACACATTTTTTAGATACTCATTCCAGTCTGCCTGATAGCTACGCCACTAGTTGTGTATCTTAAGAGTCATTGTAACTTTTGCCAGGGGTTTCTTGAAGTTGCTGATGTGATTATGCTGGTGACGAGGCATTGGCTACCCTATGAGTGTCATAGTGATTCCTGCTAGTTGCTCACCCAAATACACATTTTTTTGATACTTTGGCCAGTCTGCCTCAAGTGACACCCCACTAGCTGTGTATCTTATGAGAAGCTTCGTTACCTTTGCAAGCGGTTTCTTGAAGTTGGTGATGTGATTATGTTGGTGACGAGGCATTGGCTACCTTAAGAGAGTCATAGTGCTTTCTGCCAGTTGCTCACCCAAATACACATTTTGAGATACTGTGGCCAGTCTGCCTGAAGCGATACGCCACTAGTTGTGTATCTTAAGAGAAACATCGTTACTCTTGCCAGCGGTTTCTTGACTTTGAAGATGTGATTATACTGGTGACGAGATATTGGTTACCCTAAGAGAGTCACAGTGTTTCGTGCCAGTTGCTCACCCAAATACACATTTTTTAGATACTGTTTCCAGTGTGCCTGAAGCGATACGCCACTAGTTGTGTATCTTAAGAGAAACATCGTTACTTTTGCCAGGGGTTTCTAGAAGTTGCTGATTTGATTCTGCTGGTGACGAGGCATTGGCTACCTCAAGAGAGTCATAGAGATTCCTGCCAGTTCTTCACCCAAATACACATTTTTTAGATACTCATTCCAGTCTGCCTGATAGCTACGCCACTAGTTGTGTATCTTAAGAGTCATTGTAACTTTTGCCAGGGGTTTCTTGAAGTTGCTGATGTGATTATGCTGGTGACGAGGCATTGGCTACCCTATGAGTGTCATAGTGATTCCTGCTAGTTGCTCACCCAAATACACATTTTTTTGATACTTTGGCCAGTCTGCCTCAAGTGACACCCCACTAGCTGTGTATCTTATGAGAAGCTTCGTTACCTTTGCAAGCGGTTTCTTGAAGTTGGTGATGTGATTATGTTGGTGACGAGGCATTGGCTACCTTAAGAGAGTCATAGTGCTTTCTGCCAGTTGCTCACCCAAATACACATTTTGAGATACTGTGGCCAGTCTGCCTGAAGCGATACGCCACTAGTTGTGTATCTTAAGAGAAACATCGTTACTCTTGCCAGCGGTTTCTTGACTTTGAAGATGTGATTATACTGGTGACGAGATATTGGTTACCCTAAGAGAGTCACAGTGTTTCGTGCCAGTTGCTCACCCAAATACACATTTTTTAGATACTGTTTCCAGTGTGCCTGAAGCGATACGCCACTAGTTGTGTATCTTAAGAGAAACATCGTTACTTTTGCCAGGGGTTTCTAGAAGTTGCTGATTTGATTCTGCTGGTGACGAGGCATTGGCTACCTCAAGAGAGTCATAGAGATTCCTGCCAGTTCTTCACCCAAATACACATTTTTTAGATACTCATTCCAGTCTGCCTGATAGCTACGCCACTAGTTGTGTATCTTAAGAGTCATTGTAACTTTTGCCAGGGGTTTCTTGAAGTTGCTGATGTGATTATGCTGGTGACGAGGCATTGGCTACCCTATGAGTGTCATAGTGATTCCTGCTAGTTGCTCACCCAAATACACATTTTTTTGATACTTTGGCCAGTCTGCCTCAAGTGACACCCCACTAGCTGTGTATCTTATGAGAAGCTTCGTTACCTTTGCAAGCGGTTTCTTGAAGTTGGTGATGTGATTATGTTGGTGACGAGGCATTGGCTACCTTAAGAGAGTCATAGTGCTTTCTGCCAGTTGCTCACACAAATACAAATTTTGAGATACTGTGGCCAGTCTGCCTGAAGCGATACGCCACTAGTTGTGTATCTTAAGAGAAACATCGTTACTCTTGCCAGCGGTTTCTTGACTTTGAAGATGTGATTATACTGGTGACGAGATATTGGTTACCCTAAGAGAGTCACAGTGTTTCGTGCCAGTTGCTCACCCAAATACACATTTTTTAGATACTGTTTCCAGTGTGCCTGAAGCGATACGCCACTAGTTGTGTATCTTAAGAGAAACATCGTTACTTTTGCCAGGGGTTTCTAGAAGTTGCTGATTTGATTCTGCTGGTTACGAGGCATTGGCTACCTCAAGAGAGTCATAGAGATTCCTGCCAGTTCTTCACCCAAATACACATTTTTTAGATACTCATTCCAGTCTGCCTGATAGCTACGCCACTAGTTGTGTATCTTAAGAGTCATTGTAACTTTTGCCAGGGGTTTCTTGAAGTTGCTGATGTGATTATGCTGGTGACGAGGCATTGGCTACCTTAAGAGAGTCATAGTGCTTTCTGCCAGTTGCTCACCCAAATACAAATTTTGAGATACTGTGGCCAGTCTGCCTGAAGCGATACGCCACTAGTTGTGTATCTTAAGAGAAACATCGTTACTCTTGCCAGCGGTTTCTTGACTTTGAAGATGTGATTATACTGGTGACGAGATATTGGTTACCCTAAGAGAATCACAGTGTTTCGTGCCAGTTGCTCACCCAAATACACATTTTTTAGATACTGTTTCCAGTGTGCCTGAAGCGATACGCCACTAGTTGTGTATCTTAAGAGAAACATCGTTACTCTTGCCAGCGGTTTCTTGACTTTGAAGATGTGATTATACTGGTGACGAGATATTGGTTACCCTAAGAGAGTCACAGTGTTTCGTGCCAGTTGCTCACCCAAATACACATTTTTTAGATACTGTTTCCAGTGTGCCTGAAGCGATACGCCACTAGTTGTGTATCTTAAGAGAAACATCGTTACTTTTGCCAGGGGTTTCTAGAAGTTGCTGATTTGATTCTGCTGGTTACGAGGCATTGGCTACCTCAAGAGAGTCATAGAGATTCCTGCCAGTTCTTCACCCAAATACACATTTTTTAGATACTCATTCCAGTCTGCCTGATAGCTACGCCACTAGTTGTGTATCTTAAGAGTCATTGTAACTTTTGCCAGGGGTTTCTTGAAGTTGCTGATGTGATTATGCTGGTGACGAGGCATTGGCTACCTTAAGAGAGTCATAGTGCTTTCTGCCAGTTGCTCACCCAAATACAAATTTTGAGATACTGTGGCCAGTCTGCCTGAAGCGATACGCCACTAGTTGTGTATCTTAAGAGAAACATCGTTACTCTTGCCAGCGGTTTCTTGACTTTGAAGATGTGATTATACTGGTGACGAGATATTGGTTACCCTAAGAGAATCACAGTGTTTCGTGCCAGTTGCTCACCCAAATACACATTTTTTAGATACTGTTTCCAGTGTGCCTGAAGCGATACGCCACTAGTTGTGTATCTTAAGAGAAACATCGTTACTCTTGCCAGCGGTTTCTTGACTTTGAAGATGTGATTATACTGGTGACGAGATATTGGTTACCCTAAGAGAGTCACAGTGTTTCGTGCCAGTTGCTCACCCAAATACACATTTTTTAGATACTGTTTCCAGTGTGCCTGAAGCGATACGCCACTAGTTGTGTATCTTAAGAGAAACATCGTTACTTTTGCCAGGGGTTTCTAGAAGTTGCTGATTTGATTCTGCTGGTGACGAGGCATTGGCTACCTCAAGAGAGTCATAGAGATTCCTGCCAGTTCTTCACCCAAATACACATTTTTTAGATACTCATTCCAGTCTGCCTGATAGCTACGCCACTAGTTGTGTATCTTAAGAGTCATTGTAACTTTTGCCAGGGGTTTCTTGAAGTTGCTGATGTGATTATGCTGGTGACGAGGCATTGGCTACCCTATGAGTGTCATAGTGATTCCTGCTAGTTGCTCACCCAAATACACATTTTTTTGATACTTTGGCCAGTCTGCCTCAAGTGACACCCCACTAGCTGTGTATCTTATGAGAAGCTTCGTTACCTTTGCAAGCGGTTTCTTGAAGTTGGTGATGTGATTATGTTGGTGACGAGGCATTGGCTACCTTAAGAGAGTCATAGTGCTTTCTGCCAGTTGCTCACACAAATACAAATTTTGAGATACTGTGGCCAGTCTGCCTGAGGCGATACGCCACTAGTTGTGTATCTTAAGAGAAACATCGTTACTCTTGCCAGCGGTTTCTTGACTTTGAAGATGTGATTATACTGGTGACGAGATATTGGTTACCCTAAGAGAGTCACAGTGTTTCGTGCCAGTTGCTCACCCAAATACACATTTTTTAGATACTGTTTCCAGTGTGCCTGAAGCGATACGCCACTAGTTGTGTATCTTAAGAGAAACATCGTTACTTTTGCCAGGGGTTTCTAGAAGTTGCTGATTTGATTCTGCTGGTGACGAGGCATTGGCTACCTCAAGAGAGTCATAGAGATTCCTGCCAGTTCTTCACCCAAATACACATTTTTTAGATACTCATTCCAGTCTGCCTGATAGCTACGCCACTAGTTGTGTATCTTAAGAGTCATTGTAACTTTTGCCAGGGGTTTCTTGAAGTTGCTGATGTGATTATGCTGGTGACGAGGCATTGGCTACCCTATGAGTGTCATAGTGATTCCTGCTAGTTGCTCACCCAAATACACATTTTTTTGATACTTTGGCCAGTCTGCCTCAAGTGACACCCCACTAGCTGTGTATCTTATGAGAAGCTTCGTTACCTTTGCAAGCGGTTTCTTGAAGTTGGTGATGTGATTATGTTGGTGACGAGGCATTGGCTACCTTAAGAGAGTCATAGTGCTTTCTGCCAGTTGCTCACCCAAATACACATTTTGAGATACTGTGGCCAGTCTGCCTGAAGCGATACGCCACTAGTTGTGTATCTTAAGAGAAACATCGTTACTCTTGCCAGCGGTTTCTTGACTTTGAAGATGTGATTATACTGGTGACGAGATATTGGTTACCCTAAGAGAGTCACAGTGTTTCGTGCCAGTTGCTCACCCAAATACACATCTTTTAGATACTGTTTCCAGTGTGCCTGAAGCGATACGCCACTAGTTGTGTATCTTAACAGAAACATCGTTACTCTTGCCAGCGGTTTCTTGACTTTGAAGATGTGATTATACTGGTGACGAGATATTGGTTACCCTAAGAGAGTCACAGTGTTTCGTGCCAGTTGCTCACCCAAATACACATTTTTTAGATACTGTTTCCAGTGTGCCTGAAGCGATACGCCACTAGTTGTGTATCTTAAGAGAAACATCGTTACTTTTGCCAGGGGTTTCTAGAAGTTGCTGATTTGATTCTGCTGGTTACGAGGCATTGGCTACCTCAAGAGAGTCATAGAGATTCCTGCCAGTTCTTCACCCAAATACACATTTTTTAGATACTCATTCCAGTCTGCCTGATAGCTACGCCACTAGTTGTGTATCTTAAGAGTCATTGTAACTTTTGCCAGGGGTTTCTTGAAGTTGCTGATGTGATTATGCTGGTGACGAGGCATTGGCTACCTTAAGAGAGTCATAGTGCTTTCTGCCAGTTGCTCACCCAAATACAAATTTTGAGATACTGTGGCCAGTCTGCCTGAAGCGATACGCCACTAGTTGTGTATCTTAAGAGAAACATCGTTACTCTTGCCAGCGGTTTCTTGACTTTGAAGATGTGATTATACTGGTGACGAGATATTGGTTACCCTAAGAGAATCACAGTGTTTCGTGCCAGTTGCTCACCCAAATACACATTTTTTAGATACTGTTTCCAGTGTGCCTGAAGCGATACGCCACTAGTTGTGTATCTTAAGAGAAACATCGTTACTCTTGCCAGCGGTTTCTTGACTTTGAAGATGTGATTATACTGGTGACGAGATATTGGTTACCCTAAGAGAGTCACAGTGTTTCGTGCCAGTTGCTCACCCAAATACACATTTTTTAGATACTGTTTCCAGTGTGCCTGAAGCGATACGCCACTAGTTGTGTATCTTAAGAGAAACATCGTTACTTTTGCCAGGGGTTTCTAGAAGTTGCTGATTTGATTCTGCTGGTGACGAGGCATTGGCTACCTCAAGAGAGTCATAGAGATTCCTGCCAGTTCTTCACCCAAATACACATTTTTTAGATACTCATTCCAGTCTGCCTGATAGCTACGCCACTAGTTGTGTATCTTAAGAGTCATTGTAACTTTTGCCAGGGGTTTCTTGAAGTTGCTGATGTGATTATGCTGGTGACGAGGCATTGGCTACCCTATGAGTGTCATAGTGATTCCTGCTAGTTGCTCACCCAAATACACATTTTTTTGATACTTTGGCCAGTCTGCCTCAAGTGACACCCCACTAGCTGTGTATCTTATGAGAAGCTTCGTTAACTTTGCAAGCGGTTTCTTGAAGTTGGTGATGTGATTATGTTGGTGACGAGGCATTGGCTACCTTAAGAGAGTCATAGTGCTTTCTGCCAGTTGCTCACACAAATACAAATTTTGAGATACTGTGGCCAGTCTGCCTGAGGCGATACGCCACTAGTTGTGTATCTTAAGAGAAACATCGTTACTCTTGCCAGCGGTTTCTTGACTTTGAAGATGTGATTATACTGGTGACGAGATATTGGTTACCCTAAGAGAGTCACAGTGTTTCGTGCCAGTTGCTCACCCAAATACACATTTTTTAGATACTGTTTCCAGTGTGCCTGAAGCGATACGCCACTAGTTGTGTATCTTAAGAGAAACATCGTTACTTTTGCCAGGGGTTTCTAGAAGTTGCTGATTTGATTCTGCTGGTGACGAGGCATTGGCTACCTCAAGAGAGTCATAGAGATTCCTGCCAGTTCTTCACCCAAATACACATTTTTTAGATACTCATTCCAGTCTGCCTGATAGCTACGCCACTAGTTGTGTATCTTAAGAGTCATTGTAACTTTTGCCAGGGGTTTCTTGAAGTTGCTGATGTGATTATGCTGGTGACGAGGCATTGGCTACCCTATGAGTGTCATAGTGATTCCTGCTAGTTGCTCACCCAAATACACATTTTTTTGATACTTTGGCCAGTCTGCCTCAAGTGACACCCCACTAGCTGTGTATCTTATGAGAAGCTTCGTTACCTTTGCAAGCGGTTTCTTGAAGTTGGTGATGTGATTATGTTGGTGACGAGGCATTGGCTACCTTAAGAGAGTCATAGTGCTTTCTGCCAGTTGCTCACCCAAATACACATTTTGAGATACTGTGGCCAGTCTGCCTGAAGCGATACGCCACTAGTTGTGTATCTTAAGAGAAACATCGTTACTCTTGCCAGCGGTTTCTTGACTTTGAAGATGTGATTATACTGGTGACGAGATATTGGTTACCCTAAGAGAGTCACAGTGTTTCGTGCCAGTTGCTCACCCAAATACACATTTTTTAGATACTGTTTCCAGTGTGCCTGAAGCGATACGCCACTAGTTGTGTATCTTAAGAGAAACATCGTTACTTTTGCCAGGGGTTTCTAGAAGTTGCTGATTTGATTCTGCTGGTTACGAGGCATTGGCTACCTCAAGAGAGTCATAGAGATTCCTGCCAGTTCTTCACCCAAATACACATTTTTTAGATACTCATTCCAGTCTGCCTGATAGCTACGCCACTAGTTGTGTATCTTAAGAGTCATTGTAACTTTTGCCAGGGGTTTCTTGAAGTTGCTGATGTGATTATGCTGGTGACGAGGCATTGGCTACCTTAAGAGAGTCATAGTGCTTTCTGCCAGTTGCTCACCCAAATACAAATTTTGAGATACTGTGGCCAGTCTGCCTGAAGCGATACGCCACTAGTTGTGTATCTTAAGAGAAACATCGTTACTCTTGCCAGCGGTTTCTTGACTTTGAAGATGTGATTATACTGGTGACGAGATATTGGTTACCCTAAGAGAATCACAGTGTTTCGTGCCAGTTGCTCACCCAAATACACATTTTTTAGATACTGTTTCCAGTGTGCCTGAAGCGATACGCCACTAGTTGTGTATCTTAAGAGAAACATCGTTACTCTTGCCAGCGGTTTCTTGACTTTGAAGATGTGATTATACTGGTGACGAGATATTGGTTACCCTAAGAGAGTCACAGTGTTTCGTGCCAGTTGCTCACCCAAATACACATTTTTTAGATACTGTTTCCAGTGTGCCTGAAGCGATACGCCACTAGTTGTGTATCTTAAGAGAAACATCGTTACTTTTGCCAGGGGTTTCTAGAAGTTGCTGATTTGATTCTGCTGGTGACGAGGCATTGGCTACCTCAAGAGAGTCATAGAGATTCCTGCCAGTTCTTCACCCAAATACACATTTTTTAGATACTCATTCCAGTCTGCCTGATAGCTACGCCACTAGTTGTGTATCTTAAGAGTCATTGTAACTTTTGCCAGGGGTTTCTTGAAGTTGCTGATGTGATTATGCTGGTGACGAGGCATTGGCTACCCTATGAGTGTCATAGTGATTCCTGCTAGTTGCTCACCCAAATACACATTTTTTTGATACTTTGGCCAGTCTGCCTCAAGTGACACCCCACTAGCTGTGTATCTTATGAGAAGCTTCGTTACCTTTGCAAGCGGTTTCTTGAAGTTGGTGATGTGATTATGTTGGTGACGAGGCATTGGCTACCTTAAGAGAGTCATAGTGCTTTCTGCCAGTTGCTCACACAAATACAAATTTTGAGATACTGTGGCGTCTGCCTGAGGCGATACGCCACTAGTTGTGTATCTTAAGAGAAACATCGTTACTCTTGCCAGCGGTTTCTTGACTTTGAAGATGTGATTATACTGGTGACGAGATATTGGTTACCCTAAGAGAGTCACAGTGTTTCGTGCCAGTTGCTCACCCAAATACACATTTTTTAGATACTGTTTCCAGTGTGCCTGAAGCGATACGCCACTAGTTGTGTATCTTAAGAGAAACATCGTTACTTTTGCCAGGGGTTTCTAGAAGTTGCTGATTTGATTCTGCTGGTGACGAGGCATTGGCTACCTCAAGAGAGTCATAGAGATTCCTGCCAGTTCTTCACCCAAATACACATTTTTTAGATACTCATTCCAGTCTGCCTGATAGCTACGCCACTAGTTGTGTATCTTAAGAGTCATTGTAACTTTTGCCAGGGGTTTCTTGAAGTTGCTGATGTGATTATGCTGGTGACGAGGCATTGGCTACCCTATGAGTGTCATAGTGATTCCTGCTAGTTGCTCACCCAAATACACATTTTTTTGATACTTTGGCCAGTCTGCCTCAAGTGACACCCCACTAGCTGTGTATCTTATGAGAAGCTTCGTTACCTTTGCAAGCGGTTTCTTGAAGTTGGTGATGTGATTATGTTGGTGACGAGGCATTGGCTACCTTAAGAGAGTCATAGTGCTTTCTGCCAGTTGCTCACCCAAATACACATTTTGAGATACTGTGGCCAGTCTGCCTGAAGCGATACGCCACTAGTTGTGTATCTTAAGAGAAACATCGTTACTCTTGCCAGCGGTTTCTTGACTTTGAAGATGTGATTATACTGGTGACGAGATATTGGTTACCCTAAGAGAGTCACAGTGTTTCGTGCCAGTTGCTCACCCAAATACACATTTTTTAGATACTGTTTCCAGTCTGCCTGAAGCGATACGCCACTAGTTGTGTATCTTAAGAGAAACATCGTCACTCTTGCCAGCGGTTTCTTGACTTTGAAGATGTGATTATACTGGTGACGAGATATTGGTTACCCTAAGAGAGTCACAGTGTTTCGTGCCAGTTGCTCACCCAAATACACATTTTTTAGATACTGTTTCCAGTGTGCCTGAAGCGATACGCCACTAGTTGTGTATCTTAAGAGAAACATCGTTACTTTTGCCAGGGGTTTCTAGAAGTTGCTGATTTGATTCTGCTGGTTACGAGGCATTGGCTACCTCAAGAGAGTCATAGAGATTCCTGCCAGTTCTTCACCCAAATACACATTTTTTAGATACTCATTCCAGTCTGCCTGATAGCTACGCCACTAGTTGTGTATCTTAAGAGTCATTGTAACTTTTGCCAGGGGTTTCTTGAAGTTGCTGATGTGATTATGCTGGTGACGAGGCATTGGCTACCTTAAGAGAGTCATAGTGCTTTCTGCCAGTTGCTCACCCAAATACAAATTTTGAGATACTGTGGCCAGTCTGCCTGAAGCGATACGCCACTAGTTGTGTATCTTAAGAGAAACATCGTTACTCTTGCCAGCGGTTTCTTGACTTTGAAGATGTGATTATACTGGTGACGAGATATTGGTTACCCTAAGAGAATCACAGTGTTTCGTGCCAGTTGCTCACCCAAATACACATTTTTTAGATACTGTTTCCAGTGTGCCTGAAGCGATACGCCACTAGTTGTGTATCTTAAGAGAAACATCGTTACTCTTGCCAGCGGTTTCTTGACTTTGAAGATGTGATTATACTGGTGACGAGATATTGGTTACCCTAAGAGAGTCACAGTGTTTCGTGCCAGTTGCTCACCCAAATACACATTTTTTAGATACTGTTTCCAGTGTGCCTGAAGCGATACGCCACTAGTTGTGTATCTTAAGAGAAACATCGTTACTTTTGCCAGGGGTTTCTAGAAGTTGCTGATTTGATTCTGCTGGTGACGAGGCATTGGCTACCTCAAGAGAGTCATAGAGATTCCTGCCAGTTCTTCACCCAAATACACATTTTTTAGATACTCATTCCAGTCTGCCTGATAGCTACGCCACTAGTTGTGTATCTTAAGAGTCATTGTAACTTTTGCCAGGGGTTTCTTGAAGTTGCTGATGTGATTATGCTGGTGACGAGGCATTGGCTACCCTATGAGTGTCATAGTGATTCCTGCTAGTTGCTCACCCAAATACACATTTTTTTGATACTTTGGCCAGTCTGCCTCAAGTGACACCCCACTAGCTGTGTATCTTATGAGAAGCTTCGTTACCTTTGCAAGCGGTTTCTTGAAGTTGGTGATGTGATTATGTTGGTGACGAGGCATTGGCTACCTTAAGAGAGTCATAGTGCTTTCTGCCAGTTGCTCACACAAATACAAATTTTGAGATACTGTGGCCAGTCTGCCTGAGGCGATACGCCACTAGTTGTGTATCTTAAGAGAAACATCGTTACTCTTGCCAGCGGTTTCTTGACTTTGAAGATGTGATTATACTGGTGACGAGATATTGGTTACCCTAAGAGAGTCACAGTGTTTCGTGCCAGTTGCTCACCCAAATACACATTTTTTAGATACTGTTTCCAGTGTGCCTGAAGCGATACGCCACTAGTTGTGTATCTTAAGAGAAACATCGTTACTTTTGCCAGGGGTTTCTAGAAGTTGCTGATTTGATTCTGCTGGTGACGAGGCATTGGCTACCTCAAGAGAGTCATAGAGATTCCTGCCAGTTCTTCACCCAAATACACATTTTTTAGATACTCATTCCAGTCTGCCTGATAGCTACGCCACTAGTTGTGTATCTTAAGAGTCATTGTAACTTTTGCCAGGGGTTTCTTGAAGTTGCTGATGTGATTATGCTGGTGACGAGGCATTGGCTACCCTATGAGTGTCATAGTGATTCCTGCTAGTTGCTCACCCAAATACACATTTTTTTGATACTTTGGCCAGTCTGCCTCAAGTGACACCCCACTAGCTGTGTATCTTATGAGAAGCTTCGTTACCTTTGCAAGCGGTTTCTTGAAGTTGGTGATGTGATTATGTTGGTGACGAGGCATTGGCTACCTTAAGAGAGTCATAGTGCTTTCTGCCAGTTGCTCACCCAAATACACATTTTGAGATACTGTGGCCAGTCTGCCTGAAGCGATACGCCACTAGTTGTGTATCTTAAGAGAAACATCGTTACTCTTGCCAGCGGTTTCTTGACTTTGAAGATGTGATTATACTGGTGACGAGATATTGGTTACCCTAAGAGAGTCACAGTGTTTCGTGCCAGTTGCTCACCCAAATACACATTTTTTAGATACTGTTTCCAGTGTGCCTGAAGCGATACGCCACTAGTTGTGTATCTTAAGAGAAACATCGTTACTTTTGCCAGGGGTTTCTAGAAGTTGCTGATTTGATTCTGCTGGTGACGAGGCATTGGCTACCTCAAGAGAGTCATAGAGATTCCTGCCAGTTCTTCACCCAAATACACATTTTTTAGATACTCATTCCAGTCTGCCTGATAGCTACGCCACTAGTTGTGTATCTTAAGAGTCATTGTAACTTTTGCCAGGGGTTTCTTGAAGTTGCTGATGTGATTATGCTGGTGACGAGGCATTGGCTACCCTATGAGTGTCATAGTGATTCCTGCTAGTTGCTCACCCAAATACACATTTTTTTGATACTTTGGCCAGTCTGCCTCAAGTGACACCCCACTAGCTGTGTATCTTATGAGAAGCTTCGTTACCTTTGCAAGCGGTTTCTTGAAGTTGGTGATGTGATTATGTTGGTGACGAGGCATTGGCTACCTTAAGAGAGTCATAGTGCTTTCTGCCAGTTGCTCACACAAATACAAATTTTGAGATACTGTGGCCAGTCTGCCTGAGGCGATACGCCACTAGTTGTGTATCTTAAGAGAAACATCGTTACTCTTGCCAGCGGTTTCTTGACTTTGAAGATGTGATTATACTGGTGACGAGATATTGGTTACCCTAAGAGAGTTACAGTGTTTCGTGCCAGTTGCTCACCCAAATACACATTTTTTAGATACTGTTTCCAGTGTGCCTGAAGCGATACGCCACTAGTTGTGTATCTTAAGAGAAACATCGTTACTTTTGCCAGGGGTTTCTAGAAGTTGCTGATTTGATTCTGCTGGTGACGAGGCATTGGCTACCTCAAGAGAGTCATAGAGATTCCTGCCAGTTCTTCACCCAAATACACATTTTTTAGATACTCATTCCAGTCTGCCTGATAGCTACGCCACTAGTTGTGTATCTTAAGAGTCATTGTAACTTTTGCCAGGGGTTTCTTGAAGTTGCTGATGTGATTATGCTGGTGACGAGGCATTGGCTACCCTATGAGTGTCATAGTGGCTCTGAGCACTATGGGACTCAACTGCTGAGGTCATTAGTCCCCTAGAACTTAGAACTAGTTAAACCTAACTAACCTAAGGACATCACAAACATCCATGCCCGAGGCAGGATTCGAACCTGCGACCGTAGCGGTCTTGCGGTTCCAGACTGCAGCGCCTTTAACCGCACGGCCACTTTGGCCGGCCAGTGTCATAGTGATTCCTGCTAGTTGCTCACCCAAATACACATTTTTTTGATACTTTGGCCAGTCTGCCTCAAGTGACACCCCACTAGCTGTGTATCTTATGAGAAGCTTCGTTACCTTTGCAAGCGGTTTCTTGAAGTTGGTGATGTGATTATGTTGGTGACGAGGCATTGGCTACCTTAAGAGAGTCATAGTGCTTTCTGCCAGTTGCTCACACAAATACAAATTTTGAGATACTGTGGCCAGTCTGCCTGCGGCGATACGCCACTAGTTGTGTATCTTAAGAGAAACATCGTTACTCTTGCCAGCGGTTTCTTGACTTTGAAGATGTGATTATACTGGTGACGAGATATTGGTTACCATAAGAGAGTCACAGTGTTTCGTGCCAGTTGCTCACCCAAATACACATTTTTTAGATACTGTTTCCAGTGTGCCTGAAGCGATACGCCACTAGTTGTGTATCTTAAGAGAAACATCGTTACTTTTGCCAGGGGTTTCTAGAAGTTGCTGATTTGATTCTGCTGGTGACGAGGCATTGGCTACCTCAAGAGAGTCATAGAGATTCCTGCCAGTTCTTCACCCAAATACACATTTTTTAGATACTCATTCCAGTCTGCCTGATAGCTACGCCACTAGTTGTGTATCTTAAGAGTCATTGTAACTTTTGCCAGGGGTTTCTTGAAGTTGCTGATGTGATTATGCTGGTGACGAGGCATTGGCTACCCTATGAGTGTCATAGTGATTCCTGCTAGTTGCTCACCCAAATACACATTTTTTTGATACTTTGGCCAGTCTGCCTCAAGTGACACCCCACTAGCTGTGTATCTTATGAGAAGCTTCGTTACCTTTGCAAGCGGTTTCTTGAAGTTGGTGATGTGATTATGTTGGTGACGAGGCATTGGCTACCTTAAGAGAGTCATAGTGCTTTCTGCCAGTTGCTCACACAAATACAAATTTTGAGATACTGTGGCCAGTCTGCCTGAGGCGATACGCCACTAGTTGTGTATCTTAAGAGAAACATCGTTACTCTTGCCAGCGGTTTCTTGACTTTGAAGATGTGATTATACTGGTGACGAGATATTGGTTACCCTAAGAGAGTCACAGTGTTTCGTGCCAGTTGCTCACCCAAATACACATTTTTTAGATACTGTTTCCAGTGTGCCTGAAGCGATACGCCACTAGTTGTGTATCTTAAGAGAAACATCGTTACTTTTGCCAGGGGTTTCTAGAAGTTGCTGATTTGATTCTGCTGGTGACGAGGCATTGGCTACCTCAAGAGAGTCATAGAGATTCCTGCCAGTTCTTCACCCAAATACACATTTTTTAGATACTCATTCCAGTCTGCCTGATAGCTACGCCACTAGTTGTGTATCTTAAGAGTCATTGTAACTTTTGCCAGGGGTTTCTTGAAGTTGCTGATGTGATTATGCTGGTGACGAGGCATTGGCTACCCTATGAGTGTCATAGTGATTCCTGCTAGTTGCTCACCCAAATACACATTTTTTTGATACTTTGGCCAGTCTGCCTCAAGTGACACCCCACTAGCTGTGTATCTTATGAGAAGCTTCGTTACCTTTGCAAGCGGTTTCTTGAAGTTGGTGATGTGATTATGTTGGTGACGAGGCATTGGCTACCTTAAGAGAGTCATAGTGCTTTCTGCCAGTTGCTCACACAAATACAAATTTTGAGATACTGTGGCCAGTCTGCCTGAGGCGATACGCCACTAGTTGTGTATCTTAAGAGAAACATCGTTACTCTTGCCAGCGGTTTCTTGACTTTGAAGATGTGATTATACTGGTGACGAGATATTGGTTACCCTAAGAGAGTCACAGTGTTTCGTGCCAGTTGCTCACCCAAATACACATTTTTTAGATACTGTTTCCAGTGTGCCTGAAGCGATACGCCACTAGTTGTGTATCTTAAGAGAAACATCGTTACTTTTGCCAGGGGTTTCTAGAAGTTGCTGATTTGATTCTGCTGGTGACGAGGCATTGGCTACCTCAAGAGAGTCATAGAGATTCCTGCCAGTTCTTCACCCAAATACACATTTTTTAGATACTCATTCCAGTCTGCCTGATAGCTACGCCACTAGTTGTGTATCTTAAGAGTCATTGTAACTTTTGCCAGGGGTTTCTTGAAGTTGCTGATGTGATTATGCTGGTGACGAGGCATTGGCTACCCTATGAGTGTCATAGTGATTCCTGCTAGTTGCTCACCCAAATACACATTTTTTTGATACTTTGGCCAGTCTGCCTCAAGTGACACCCCACTAGCTGTGTATCTTATGAGAAGCTTCGTTACCTTTGCAAGCGGTTTCTTGAAGTTGGTGATGTGATTATGTTGGTGACGAGGCATTGGCTACCTTAAGAGAGTCATAGTGCTTTCTGCCAGTTGCTCACACAAATACAAATTTTGAGATACTGTGGCCAGTCTGCCTGAGGCGATACGCCACTAGTTGTGTATCTTAAGAGAAACATCGTTACTCTTGCCAGCGGTTTCTTGACTTTGAAGATGTGATTATACTGGTGACGAGATATTGGTTACCCTAAGAGAGTCACAGTGTTTCGTGCCAGTTGCTCACCCAAATACACATTTTTTAGATACTGTTTCCAGTGTGCCTGAAGCGATACGCCACTAGTTGTGTATCTTAAGAGAAACATCGTTACTTTTGCCAGGGGTTTCTAGAAGTTGCTGATTTGATTCTGCTGGTGACGAGGCATTGGCTACCTCAAGAGAGTCATAGAGATTCCTGCCAGTTCTTCACCCAAATACACATTTTTTAGATACTCATTCCAGTCTGCCTGATAGCTACGCCACTAGTTGTGTATCTTAAGAGTCATTGTAACTTTTGCCAGGGGTTTCTTGAAGTTGCTGATGTGATTATGCTGGTGACGAGGCATTGGCTACCTTAAGAGAGTCATAGTGCTTTCTGCCAGTTGCTCACCCAAATACAAATTTT
Source organism: Schistocerca nitens (assembly GCF_023898315.1). Classification (NCBI taxonomy): domain Eukaryota; kingdom Metazoa; phylum Arthropoda; class Insecta; order Orthoptera; family Acrididae; genus Schistocerca; species Schistocerca nitens. Next base: position 61,082 of record NW_026045814.1, read on the forward strand.
GAGATACTGTGGCCAGTCTGCCTGAAGCGATACGCCACTAGTTGTGTATCTTAAGAGAAACATCGTTACTCTTGCCAGCGGTTTCTTGACTTTGAAGATGTGATTATACTGGTGACGAGATATTGGTTACCCTAAGAGAATCACAGTGTTTCGTGCCAGTTGCTCACCCAAATACACATTTTTTAGATACTGTTTCCAGTGTGCCTGAAGCGATACGCCACTAGTTGTGTATCTTAAGAGAAACATCGTTACTCTTGCCAGCGGTTTCTTGACTTTGAAGATGTGATTATACTGGTGACGAGATATTGGTTACCCTAAGAGAGTCACAGTGTTTCGTGCCAGTTGCTCACCCAAATACACATTTTTTAGATACTGTTTCCAGTGTGCCTGAAGCGATACGCCACTAGTTGTGTATCTTAAGAGAAACATCGTTACTTTTGCCAGGGGTTTCTAGAAGTTGCTGATTTGATTCTGCTGGTGACGAGGCATTGGCTACCTCAAGAGAGTCATAGAGATTCCTGCCAGTTCTTCACCCAAATACACATTTTTTAGATACTCATTCCAGTCTGCCTGATAGCTACGCCACTAGTTGTGTATCTTAAGAGTCATTGTAACTTTTGCCAGGGGTTTCTTGAAGTTGCTGATGTGATTATGCTGGTGACGAGGCATTGGCTACCCTATGAGTGTCATAGTGATTCCTGCTAGTTGCTCACCCAAATACACATTTTTTTGATACTTTGGCCAGTCTGCCTCAAGTGACACCCCACTAGCTGTGTATCTTATGAGAAGCTTCGTTACCTTTGCAAGCGGTTTCTTGAAGTTGGTGATGTGATTATGTTGGTGACGAGGCATTGGCTACCTTAAGAGAGTCATAGTGCTTTCTGCCAGTTGCTCACACAAATACAAATTTTGAGATACTGTGGCCAGTCTGCCTGAGGCGATACGCCACTAGTTGTGTATCTTAAGAGAAACATCGTTACTCTTGCCAGCGGTTTCTTGACTTTGAAGATGTGATTATACTGGTGACGAGATATTGGTTACCCTAAGAGAGTCACAGTGTTTCGTGCCAGTTGCTCACCCAAATACACATTTTTTAGATACTGTTTCCAGTGTGCCTGAAGCGATACGCCACTAGTTGTGTATCTTAAGAGAAACATCGTTACTTTTGCCAGGGGTTTCTAGAAGTTGCTGATTTGATTCTGCTGGTGACGAGGCATTGGCTACCTCAAGAGAGTCATAGAGATTCCTGCCAGTTCTTCACCCAAATACACATTTTTTAGATACTCATTCCAGTCTGCCTGATAGCTACGCCACTAGTTGTGTATCTTAAGAGTCATTGTAACTTTTGCCAGGGGTTTCTTGAAGTTGCTGATGTGATTATGCTGGTGACGAGGCATTGGCTACCCTATGAGTGTCATAGTGATTCCTGCTAGTTGCTCACCCAAATACACATTTTTTTGATACTTTGGCCAGTCTGCCTCAAGTGACACCCCACTAGCTGTGTATCTTATGAGAAGCTTCGTTACCTTTGCAAGCGGTTTCTTGAAGTTGGTGATGTGATTATGTTGGTGACGAGGCATTGGCTACCTTAAGAGAGTCATAGTGCTTTCTGCCAGTTGCTCACCCAAATACACATTTTGAGATACTGTGGCCAGTCTGCCTGAAGCGATACGCCACTAGTTGTGTATCTTAAGAGAAACATCGTTACTCTTGCCAGCGGTTTCTTGACTTTGAAGATGTGATTATACTGGTGACGAGATATTGGTTACCCTAAGAGAGTCACAGTGTTTCGTGCCAGTTGCTCACCCAAATACACATTTTTTAGATACTGTTTCCAGTGTGCCTGAAGCGATACGCCACTAGTTGTGTATCTTAAGAGAAACATCGTTACTCTTGCCAGCGGTTTCTTGACTTTGAAGATGTGATTATACTGGTGACGAGATATTGGTTACCCTAAGAGAGTCACAGTGTTTCGTGCCAGTTGCTCACCCAAATACACATTTTTTAGATACTGTTTCCAGTGTGCCTGAAGCGATACGCCACTAGTTGTGTATCTTAAGAGAAACATCGTTACTTTTGCCAGGGGTTTCTAGAAGTTGCTGATTTGATTCTGCTGGTGACGAGGCATTGGCTACCTCAAGAGAGTCATAGAGATTCCTGCCAGTTCTTCACCCAAATACACATTTTTTAGATACTCATTCCAGTCTGCCTGATAGCTACGCCACTAGTTGTGTATCTTAAGAGTCATTGTAACTTTTGCCAGGGGTTTCTTGAAGTTGCTGATGTGATTATGCTGGTGACGAGGCATTGGCTACCCTATGAGTGTCATAGTGATTCCTGCTAGTTGCTCACCCAAATACACATTTTTTTGATACTTTGGCCAGTCTGCCTCAAGTGACACCCCACTAGCTGTGTATCTTATGAGAAGCTTCGTTACCTTTGCAAGCGGTTTCTTGAAGTTGGTGATGTGATTATGTTGGTGACGAGGCATTGGCTACCTTAAGAGAGTCATAGTGCTTTCTGCCAGTTGCTCACACAAATACAAATTTTGAGATACTGTGGCCAGTCTGCCTGAGGCGATACGCCACTAGTTGTGTATCTTAAGAGAAACATCGTTACTCTTGCCAGCGGTTTCTTGACTTTGAAGATGTGATTATACTGGTGACGAGATATTGGTTACCCTAAGAGAGTCACAGTGTTTCGTGCCAGTTGCTCACCCAAATACACATTTTTTAGATACTGTTTCCAGTGTGCCTGAAGCGATACGCCACTAGTTGTGTATCTTAAGAGAAACATCGTTACTTTTGCCAGGGGTTTCTAGAAGTTGCTGATTTGATTCTGCTGGTGACGAGGCATTGGCTACCTCAAGAGAGTCATAGAGATTCCTGCCAGTTCTTCACCCAAATACACATTTTTTAGATACTCATTCCAGTCTGCCTGATAGCTACGCCACTAGTTGTGTATCTTAAGAGTCATTGTAACTTTTGCCAGGGGTTTCTTGAAGTTGCTGATGTGATTATGCTGGTGACGAGGCATTGGCTACCCTATGAGTGTCATAGTGATTCCTGCTAGTTGCTCACCCAAATACACATTTTTTTGATACTTTGGCCAGTCTGCCTCAAGTGACACCCCACTAGCTGTGTATCTTATGAGAAGCTTCGTTACCTTTGCAAGCGGTTTCTTGAAGTTGGTGATGTGATTATGTTGGTGACGAGGCATTGGCTACCTTAAGAGAGTCATAGTGCTTTCTGCCAGTTGCTCACACAAATACAAATTTTGAGATACTGTGGCCAGTCTGCCTGAGGCGATACGCCACTAGTTGTGTATCTTAAGAGAAACATCGTTACTCTTGCCAGCGGTTTCTTGACTTTGAAGATGTGATTATACTGGTGACGAGATATTGGTTACCCTAAGAGAGTCACAGTGTTTCGTGCCAGTTGCTCACCCAAATACACATTTTTTAGATACTGTTTCCAGTGTGCCTGAAGCGATACGCCACTAGTTGTGTATCTTAAGAGAAACATCGTTACTTTTGCCAGGGGTTTCTAGAAGTTGCTGATTTGATTCTGCTGGTGACGAGGCATTGGCTACCTCAAGAGAGTCATAGAGATTCCTGCCAGTTCTTCACCCAAATACACATTTTTTAGATACTCATTCCAGTCTGCCTGATAGCTACGCCACTAGTTGTGTATCTTAAGAGTCATTGTAACTTTTGCCAGGGGTTTCTTGAAGTTGCTGATGTGATTATGCTGGTGACGAGGCATTGGCTACCCTATGAGTGTCATAGTGATTCCTGCTAGTTGCTCACCCAAATACACATTTTTTTGATACTTTGGCCAGTCTGCCTCAAGTGACACCCCACTAGCTGTGTATCTTATGAGAAGCTTCGTTACCTTTGCAAGCGGTTTCTTGAAGTTGGTGATGTGATTATGTTGGTGACGAGGCATTGGCTACCTTAAGAGAGTCATAGTGCTTTCTGCCAGTTGCTCACCCAAATACACATTTTGAGATACTGTGGCCAGTCTGCCTGAAGCGATACGCCACTAGTTGTGTATCTTAAGAGAAACATCGTTACTCTTGCCAGCGGTTTCTTGACTTTGAAGATGTGATTATACTGGTGACGAGATATTGGTTACCCTAAGAGAGTCACAGTGTTTCGTGCCAGTTGCTCACCCAAATACACATTTTTTAGATACTGTTTCCAGTGTGCCTGAAGCGATACGCCACTAGTTGTGTATCTTAAGAGAAACATCGTTACTCTTGCCAGCGGTTTCTTGACTTTGAAGATGTGATTATACTGGTGACGAGATATTGGTTACCCTAAGAGAGTCACAGTGTTTCGTGCCAGTTGCTCACCCAAATACACATTTTTTAGATACTGTTTCCAGTGTGCCTGAAGCGATACGCCACTAGTTGTGTATCTTAAGAGAAACATCGTTACTTTTGCCAGGGGTTTCTAGAAGTTGCTGATTTGATTCTGCTGGTGACGAGGCATTGGCTACCTCAAGAGAGTCATAGAGATTCCTGCCAGTTCTTCACCCAAATACACATTTTTTAGATACTCATTCCAGTCTGCCTGATAGCTACGCCACTAGTTGTGTATCTTAAGAGTCATTGTAACTTTTGCCAGGGGTTTCTTGAAGTTGCTGATGTGATTATGCTGGTGACGAGGCATTGGCTACCCTATGAGTGTCATAGTGATTCCTGCTAGTTGCTCACCCAAATACACATTTTTTTGATACTTTGGCCAGTCTGCCTCAAGTGACACCCCACTAGCTGTGTATCTTATGAGAAGCTTCGTTACCTTTGCAAGCGGTTTCTTGAAGTTGGTGATGTGATTATGTTGGTGACGAGGCATTGGCTACCTTAAGAGAGTCATAGTGCTTTCTGCCAGTTGCTCACACAAATACAAATTTTGAGATACTGTGGCCAGTCTGCCTGAGGCGATACGCCACTAGTTGTGTATCTTAAGAGAAACATCGTTACTCTTGCCAGCGGTTTCTTGACTTTGAAGATGTGATTATACTGGTGACGAGATATTGGTTACCCTAAGAGAGTCACAGTGTTTCGTGCCAGTTGCTCACCCAAATACAGATTTTTTAGATACTGTTTCCAGTGTGCCTGAAGCGATACGCCACTAGTTGTGTATCTTAAGAGAAACATCGTTACTTTTGCCAGGGGTTTCTAGAAGTTGCTGATTTGATTCTGCTGGTGACGAGGCATTGGCTACCTCAAGAGAGTCATAGAGATTCCTGCCAGTTCTTCACCCAAATACACATTTTTTAGATACTCATTCCAGTCTGCCTGATAGCTACGCCACTAGTTGTGTATCTTAAGAGTCATTGTAACTTTTGCCAGGGGTTTCTTGAAGTTGCTGATGTGATTATGCTGGTGACGAGGCATTGGCTACCCTATGAGTGTCATAGTGATTCCTGCTAGTTGCTCACCCAAATACACATTTTTTTGATACTTTGGCCAGTCTGCCTCAAGTGACACCCCACTAGCTGTGTATCTTATGAGAAGCTTCGTTACCTTTGCAAGCGGTTTCTTGAAGTTGGTGATGTGATTATGTTGGTGACGAGGCATTGGCTACCTTAAGAGAGTCATAGTGCTTTCTGCCAGTTGCTCACCCAAATACACATTTTGAGATACTGTGGCCAGTCTGCCTGAAGCGATACGCCACTAGTTGTGTATCTTAAGAGAAACATCGTTACTCTTGCCAGCGGTTTCTTGACTTTGAAGATGTGATTATACTGGTGACGAGATATTGGTTACCCTAAGAGAGTCACAGTGTTTCGTGCCAGTTGCTCACCCAAATACACATTTTTTAGATACTGTTTCCAGTGTGCCTGAAGCGATACGCCACTAGTTGTGTATCTTAAGAGAAACATCGTTACTCTTGCCAGCGGTTTCTTGACTTTGAAGATGTGATTATACTGGTGACGAGATATTGGTTACCCTAAGAGAGTCACAGTGTTTCGTGCCAGTTGCTCACCCAAATACACATTTTTTAGATACTGTTTCCAGTGTGCCTGAAGCGATACGCCACTAGTTGTGTATCTTAAGAGAAACATCGTTACTTTTGCCAGGGGTTTCTAGAAGTTGCTGATTTGATTCTGCTGGTGACGAGGCATTGGCTACCTCAAGAGAGTCATAGAGATTCCTGCCAGTTCTTCACCCAAATACACATTTTTTAGATACTCATTCCAGTCTGCCTGATAGCTACGCCACTAGTTGTGTATCTTAAGAGTCATTGTAACTTTTGCCAGGGGTTTCTTGAAGTTGCTGATGTGATTATGCTGGTGACGAGGCATTGGCTACCCTATGAGTGTCATAGTGATTCCTGCTAGTTGCTCACCCAAATACACATTTTTTTGATACTTTGGCCAGTCTGCCTCAAGTGACACCCCACTAGCTGTGTATCTTATGAGAAGCTTCGTTACCTTTGCAAGCGGTTTCTTGAAGTTGGTGATGTGATTATGTTGGTGACGAGGCATTGGCTACCTTAAGAGAGTCATAGTGCTTTCTGCCAGTTGCTCACACAAATACAAATTTTGAGATACTGTGGCCAGTCTGCCTGAGGCGATACGCCACTAGTTGTGTATCTTAAGAGAAACATCGTTACTCTTGCCAGCGGTTTCTTGACTTTGAAGATGTGATTATACTGGTGACGAGATATTGGTTACCCTAAGAGAGTCACAGTGTTTCGTGCCAGTTGCTCACCCAAATACACATTTTTTAGATACTGTTTCCAGTGTGCCTGAAGCGATACGCCACTAGTTGTGTATCTTAAGAGAAACATCGTTACTTTTGCCAGGGGTTTCTAGAAGTTGCTGATTTGATTCTGCTGGTGACGAGGCATTGGCTACCTCAAGAGAGTCATAGAGATTCCTGCCAGTTCTTCACCCAAATACACATTTTTTAGATACTCATTCCAGTCTGCCTGATAGCTACGCCACTAGTTGTGTATCTTAAGAGTCATTGTAACTTTTGCCAGGGGTTTCTTGAAGTTGCTGATGTGATTATGCTGGTGACGAGGCGTTGGCTACCCTATGAGTGTCATAGTGATTCCTGCTAGTTGCTCACCCAAATACACATTTTTTTGATACTTTGGCCAGTCTGCCTCAAGTGACACCCCACTAGCTGTGTATCTTATGAGAAGCTTCGTTACCTTTGCAAGCGGTTTCTTGAAGTTGGTGATGTGATTATGTTGGTGACGAGGCATTGGCTACCTTAAGAGAGTCATAGTGCTTTCTGCCAGTTGCTCACCCAAATACACATTTTGAGATACTGTGGCCAGTCTGCCTGAAGCGATACGCCACTAGTTGTGTATCTTAAGAGAAACATCGTTACTCTTGCCAGCGGTTTCTTGACTTTGAAGATGTGATTATACTGGTGACGAGATATTGGTTACCCTAAGAGAGTCACAGTGTTTCGTGCCAGTTGCTCACCCAAATACACATTTTTTAGATACTGTTTCCAGTGTGCCTGAAGCGATACGCCACTAGTTGTGTATCTTAAGAGAAACATCGTTACTTTTGCCAGGGGTTTCTAGAAGTTGCTGATTTGATTCTGCTGGTGACGAGGCATTGGCTACCTCAAGAGAGTCATAGAGATTCCTGCCAGTTCTTCACCCAAATACACATTTTTTAGATACTCATTCCAGTCTGCCTGATAGCTACGCCACTAGTTGTGTATCTTAAGAGTCATTGTAACTTTTGCCAGGGGTTTCTTGAAGTTGCTGATGTGATTATGCTGGTGACGAGGCATTGGCTACCCTATGAGTGTCATAGTGATTCCTGCTAGTTGCTCACCCAAATACACATTTTTTTGATACTTTGGCCAGTCTGCCTCAAGTGACACCCCACTAGCTGTGTATCTTATGAGAAGCTTCGTTACCTTTGCAAGCGGTTTCTTGAAGTTGGTGATGTGATTATGTTGGTGACGAGGCATTGGCTACCTTAAGAGAGTCATAGTGCTTTCTGCCAGTTGCTCACACAAATACAAATTTTGAGATACTGTGGCCAGTCTGCCTGAGGCGATACGCCACTAGTTGTGTATCTTAAGAGAAACATCGTTACTCTTGCCAGCGGTTTCTTGACTTTGAAGATGTGATTATACTGGTGACGAGATATTGGTTACCCTAAGAGAGTTACAGTGTTTCGTGCCAGTTGCTCACCCAAATACACATTTTTTAGATACTGTTTCCAGTGTGCCTGAAGCGATACGCCACTAGTTGTGTATCTTAAGAGAAACATCGTTACTTTTGCCAGGGGTTTCTAGAAGTTGCTGATTTGATTCTGCTGGTGACGAGGCATTGGCTACCTCAAGAGAGTCATAGAGATTCCTGCCAGTTCTTCACCCAAATACACATTTTTTAGATACTCATTCCAGTCTGCCTGATAGCTACGCCACTAGTTGTGTATCTTAAGAGTCATTGTAACTTTTGCCAGGGGTTTCTTGAAGTTGCTGATGTGATTATGCTGGTGACGAGGCATTGGCTACCCTATGAGTGTCATAGTGGCTCTGAGCACTATGGGACTCAACTGCTGAGGTCATTAGTCCCCTAGAACTTAGAACTAGTTAAACCTAACTAACCTAAGGACATCACAAACATCCATGCCCGAGGCAGGATTCGAACCTGCGACCGTAGCGGTCTTGCGGTTCCAGACTGCAGCGCCTTTAACCGCACGGCCACTTTGGCCGGCCAGTGTCATAGTGATTCCTGCTAGTTGCTCACCCAAATACACATTTTTTTGATACTTTGGCCAGTCTGCCTCAAGTGACACCCCACTAGCTGTGTATCTTATGAGAAGCTTCGTTACCTTTGCAAGCGGTTTCTTGAAGTTGGTGATGTGATTATGTTGGTGACGAGGCATTGGCTACCTTAAGAGAGTCATAGTGCTTTCTGCCAGTTGCTCACACAAATACAAATTTTGAGATACTGTGGCCAGTCTGCCTGCGGCGATACGCCACTAGTTGTGTATCTTAAGAGAAACATCGTTACTCTTGCCAGCGGTTTCTTGACTTTGAAGATGTGATTATACTGGTGACGAGATATTGGTTACCCTAAGAGAGTCACAGTGTTTCGTGCCAGTTGCTCACCCAAATACACATTTTTTAGATACTGTTTCCAGTGTGCCTGAAGCGATACGCCACTAGTTGTGTATCTTAAGAGAAACATCGTTACTTTTGCCAGGGGTTTCTAGAAGTTGCTGATTTGATTCTGCTGGTGACGAGGCATTGGCTACCTCAAGAGAGTCATAGAGATTCCTGCCAGTTCTTCACCCAAATACACATTTTTTAGATACTCATTCCAGTCTGCCTGATAGCTACGCCACTAGTTGTGTATCTTAAGAGTCATTGTAACTTTTGCCAGGGGTTTCTTGAAGTTGCTGATGTGATTATGCTGGTGACGAGGCATTGGCTACCCTATGAGTGTCATAGTGATTCCTGCTAGTTGCTCACCCAAATACACATTTTTTTGATACTTTGGCCAGTCTGCCTCAAGTGACACCCCACTAGCTGTGTATCTTATGAGAAGCTTCGTTACCTTTGCAAGCGGTTTCTTGAAGTTGGTGATGTGATTATGTTGGTGACGAGGCATTGGCTACCTTAAGAGAGTCATAGTGCTTTCTGCCAGTTGCTCACCCAAATACACATTTTGAGATACTGTGGCCAGTCTGCCTGCGGCGATACGCAACTAGTTGTGTATCTTAAGAGAAACATCGTTACTCTTGCCAGCGGTTTCTTGACTTTGAAGATGTGATTATACTGGTGACGAGATATTGGTTACCCTAAGAGAGTCACAGTGTTTCGTGCCAGTTGCTCACCCAAATACACATTTTTTAGATACTGTTTCCAGTGTGCCTGAAGCGATACGCCACTAGTTGTGTATCTTAAGAGAAACATCGTTACTTTTGCCAGGGGTTTCTAGAAGTTGCTGATTTGATTCTGCTGGTGACGAGGCATTGGCTACCTCAAGAGAGTCATAGAGATTCCTGCCAGTTCTTCACCCAAATACACATTTTTTAGATACTCATTCCAGTCTGCCTGATAGCTACGCCACTAGTTGTGTATCTTAAGAGTCATTGTAACTTTTGCCAGGGGTTTCTTGAAGTTGCTGATGTGATTATGCTGGTGACGAGGCATTGGCTACCCTATGAGTGTCATAGTGATTCCTGCTAGTTGCTCACCCAAATACACATTTTTTTGATACTTTGGCCAGTCTGCCTCAAGTGACACCCCACTAGCTGTGTATCTTATGAGAAGCTTCGTTACCTTTGCAAGCGGTTTCTTGAAGTTGGTGATGTGATTATGTTGGTGACGAGGCATTGGCTACCTTAAGAGAGTCATAGTGCTTTCTGCCAGTTGCTCACCCAAATACACATTTTGAGATACTGTGGCCAGTCTGCCTGAAGCGATACGCCACTAGTTGTGTATCTTAAGAGAAACATCGTTACTCTTGCCAGCGGTTTCTTGACTTTGAAGATGTGATTATACTGGTGACGAGATATTGGTTACCCTAAGAGAGTCACAGTGTTTCGTGCCAGTTGCTCACCCAAATACACATTTTTTAGATACTGTTTCCAGTGTGCCTGAAGCGATACGCCACTAGTTGTGTATCTTAAGAGAAACATCGTTACTTTTGCCAGGGGTTTCTAGAAGTTGCTGATTTGATTCTGCTGGTGACGAGGCATTGGCTACCTCAAGAGAGTCATAGAGATTCCTGCCAGTTCTTCACCCAAATACACATTTTTTAGATACTCATTCCAGTCTGCCTGATAGCTACGCCACTAGTTGTGTATCTTAAGAGTCATTGTAACTTTTGCCAGGGGTTTCTTGAAGTTGCTGATGTGATTATGCTGGTGACGAGGCATTGGCTACCCTATGAGTGTCATAGTGATTCCTGCTAGTTGCTCACCCAAATACACATTTTTTTGATACTTTGGCCAGTCTGCCTCAAGTGACACCCCACTAGCTGTGTATCTTATGAGAAGCTTCGTTACCTTTGCAAGCGGTTTCTTGAAGTTGGTGATGTGATTATGTTGGTGACGAGGCATTGGCTACCTTAAGAGAGTCATAGTGCTTTCTGCCAGTTGCTCACACAAATACAAATTTTGAGATACTGTGGCCAGTCTGCCTGAGGCGATACGCCACTAGTTGTGTATCTTAAGAGAAACATCGTTACTCTTGCCAGCGGTTTCTTGACTTTGAAGATGTGATTATACTGGTGACGAGATATTGGTTACCCTAAGAGAGTTACAGTGTTTCGTGCCAGTTGCTCACCCAAATACACATTTTTTAGATACTGTTTCCAGTGTGCCTGAAGCGATACGCCACTAGTTGTGTATCTTAAGAGAAACATCGTTACTTTTGCCAGGGGTTTCTAGAAGTTGCTGATTTGATTCTGCTGGTGACGAGGCATTGGCTACCTCAAGAGAGTCATAGAGATTCCTGCCAGTTCTTCACCCAAATACACATTTTTTAGATACTCATTCCAGTCTGCCTGATAGCTACGCCACTAGTTGTGTATCTTAAGAGTCATTGTAACTTTTGCCAGGGGTTTCTTGAAGTTGCTGATGTGATTATGCTGGTGACGAGGCATTGGCTACCCTATGAGTGTCATAGTGGCTCTGAGCACTATGGGACTCAACTGCTGAGGTCATTAGTCCCCTAGAACTTAGAACTAGTTAAACCTAACTAACCTAAGGACATCACAAACATCCATGCCCGAGGCAGGATTCGAACCTGCGACCGTAGCGGTCTTGCGGTTCCAGACTGCAGCGCCTTTAACCGCACGGCCACTTTGGCCGGCCAGTGTCATAGTGATTCCTGCTAGTTGCTCACCCAAATACACATTTTTTTGATACTTTGGCCAGTCTGCCTCAAGTGACACCCCACTAGCTGTGTATCTTATGAGAAGCTTCGTTACCTTTGCAAGCGGTTTCTTGAAGTTGGTGATGTGATTATGTTGGTGACGAGGCATTGGCTACCTTAAGAGAGTCATAGTGCTTTCTGCCAGTTGCTCACACAAATACAAATTTTGAGATACTGTGGCCAGTCTGCCTGCGGCGATACGCCACTAGTTGTGTATCTTAAGAGAAACATCGTTACTCTTGCCAGCGGTTTCTTGACTTTGAAGATGTGATTATACTGGTGACGAGATATTGGTTACCCTAAGAGAGTCACAGTGTTTCGTGCCAGTTGCTCACCCAAATACACATTTTTTAGATACTGTTTCCAGTGTGCCTGAAGCGATACGCCACTAGTTGTGTATCTTAAGAGAAACATCGTTACTTTTGCCAGGGGTTTCTAGAAGTTGCTGATTTGATTCTGCTGGTGACGAGGCATTGGCTACCTCAAGAGAGTCATAGAGATTCCTGCCAGTTCTTCACCCAAATACACATTTTTTAGATACTCATTCCAGTCTGCCTGATAGCTACGCCACTAGTTGTGTATCTTAAGAGTCATTGTAACTTTTGCCAGGGGTTTCTTGAAGTTGCTGATGTGATTATGCTGGTGACGAGGCATTGGCTACCCTATGAGTGTCATAGTGATTCCTGCTAGTTGCTCACCCAAATACACATTTTTTTGATACTTTGGCCAGTCTGCCTCAAGTGACACCCCACTAGCTGTGTATCTTATGAGAAGCTTCGTTACCTTTGCAAGCGGTTTCTTGAAGTTGGTGATGTGATTATGTTGGTGACGAGGCATTGGCTACCTTAAGAGAGTCATAGTGCTTTCTGCCAGTTGCTCACCCAAATACACATTTTGAGATACTGTGGCCAGTCTGCCTGCGGCGATACGCAACTAGTTGTGTATCTTAAGAGAAACATCGTTACTCTTGCCAGCGGTTTCTTGACTTTGAAGATGTGATTATACTGGTGACGAGATATTGGTTACCCTAAGAGAGTCACAGTGTTTCGTGCCAGTTGCTCACCCAAATACACATTTTTTAGATACTGTTTCCAGTGTGCCTGAAGCGATACGCCACTAGTTGTGTATCTTAAGAGAAACATCGTTACTTTTGCCAGGGGTTTCTAGAAGTTGCTGATTTGATTCTGCTGGTGACGAGGCATTGGCTACCTCAAGAGAGTCATAGAGATTCCTGCCAGTTCTTCACCCAAATACACATTTTTTAGATACTCATTCCAGTCTGCCTGATAGCTACGCCACTAGTTGTGTATCTTAAGAGTCATTGTAACTTTTGCCAGGGGTTTCTTGAAGTTGCTGATGTGATTATGCTGGTGACGAGGCATTGGCTACCCTATGAGTGTCATAGTGATTCCTGCTAGTTGCTCACCCAAATACACATTTTTTTGATACTTTGGCCAGTCTGCCTCAAGTGACACCCCACTAGCTGTGTATCTTATGAGAAGCTTCGTTACCTTTGCAAGCGGTTTCTTGAAGTTGGTGATGTGATTATGTTGGTGACGAGGCATTGGCTACCTTAAGAGAGTCATAGTGCTTTCTGCCAGTTGCTCACCCAAATACACATTTTGAGATACTGTGGCCAGTCTGCCTGAAGCGATACGCCACTAGTTGTGTATCTTAAGAGAAACATCGTTACTCTTGCCAGCGGTTTCTTGACTTTGAAGATGTGATTATACTGGTGACGAGATATTGGTTACCCTAAGAGAGTCACAGTGTTTCGTGCCAGTTGCTCACCCAAATACACATTTTTTAGATACTGTTTCCAGTGTGCCTGAAGCGATACGCCACTAGTTGTGTATCTTAAGAGAAACATCGTTACTTTTGCCAGGGGTTTCTAGAAGTTGCTGATTTGATTCTGCTGGTGACGAGGCATTGGCTACCTCAAGAGAGTCATAGAGATTCCTGCCAGTTCTTCACCCAAATACACATTTTTTAGATACTCATTCCAGTCTGCCTGATAGCTACGCCACTAGTTGTGTATCTTAAGAGTCATTGTAACTTTTGCCAGGGGTTTCTTGAAGTTGCTGATGTGATTATGCTGGTGACGAGGCATTGGCTACCCTATGAGTGTCATAGTGATTCCTGCTAGTTGCTCACCCAAATACACATTTTTTTGATACTTTGGCCAGTCTGCCTCAAGTGACACCCCACTAGCTGTGTATCTTATGAGAAGCTTCGTTACCTTTGCAAGCGGTTTCTTGAAGTTGGTGATGTGATTATGTTGGTGACGAGGCATTGGCTACCTTAAGAGAGTCATAGTGCTTTCTGCCAGTTGCTCACACAAATACAAATTTTGAGATACTGTGGCCAGTCTGCCTGAGGCGATACGCCACTAGTTGTGTATCTTAAGAGAAACATCGTTACTCTTGCCAGCGGTTTCTTGACTTTGAAGATGTGATTATACTGGTGACGAGATATTGGTTACCCTAAGAGAGTTACAGTGTTTCGTGCCAGTTGCTCACCCAAATACACATTTTTTAGATACTGTTTCCAGTGTGCCTGAAGCGATACGCCACTAGTTGTGTATCTTAAGAGAAACATCGTTACTTTTGCCAGGGGTTTCTAGAAGTTGCTGATTTGATTCTGCTGGTGACGAGGCATTGGCTACCTCAAGAGAGTCATAGAGATTCCTGCCAGTTCTTCACCCAAATACACATTTTTTAGATACTCATTCCAGTCTGCCTGATAGCTACGCCACTAGTTGTGTATCTTAAGAGTCATTGTAACTTTTGCCAGGGGTTTCTTGAAGTTGCTGATGTGATTATGCTGGTGACGAGGCATTGGCTACCCTATGAGTGTCATAGTGGCTCTGAGCACTATGGGACTCAACTGCTGAGGTCATTAGTCCCCTAGAACTTAGAACTAGTTAAACCTAACTAACCTAAGGACATCACAAACATCCATGCCCGAGGCAGGATTCGAACCTGCGACCGTAGCGGTCTTGCGGTTCCAGACTGCAGCGCCTTTAACCGCACGGCCACTTTGGCCGGCCAGTGTCATAGTGATTCCTGCTAGTTGCTCACCCAAATACACATTTTTTTGATACTTTGGCCAGTCTGCCTCAAGTGACACCCCACTAGCTGTGTATCTTATGAGAAGCTTCGTTACCTTTGCAAGCGGTTTCTTGAAGTTGGTGATGTGATTATGTTGGTGACGAGGCATTGGCTACCTTAAGAGAGTCATAGTGCTTTCTGCCAGTTGCTCACACAAATACAAATTTTGAGATACTGTGGCCAGTCTGCCTGCGGCGATACGCCACTAGTTGTGTATCTTAAGAGAAACATCGTTACTCTTGCCAGCGGTTTCTTGACTTTGAAGATGTGATTATACTGGTGACGAGATATTGGTTACCCTAAGAGAGTCACAGTGTTTCGTGCCAGTTGCTCACCCAAATACACATTTTTTAGATACTGTTTCCAGTGTGCCTGAAGCGATACGCCACTAGTTGTGTATCTTAAGAGAAACATCGTTACTTTTGCCAGGGGTTTCTAGAAGTTGCTGATTTGATTCTGCTGGTGACGAGGCATTGGCTACCTCAAGAGAGTCATAGAGATTCCTGCCAGTTCTTCACCCAAATACACATTTTTTAGATACTCATTCCAGTCTGCCTGATAGCTACGCCACTAGTTGTGTATCTTAAGAGTCATTGTAACTTTTGCCAGGGGTTTCTTGAAGTTGCTGATGTGATTATGCTGGTGACGAGGCATTGGCTACCCTATGAGTGTCATAGTGATTCCTGCTAGTTGCTCACCCAAATACACATTTTTTTGATACTTTGGCCAGTCTGCCTCAAGTGACACCCCACTAGCTGTGTATCTTATGAGAAGCTTCGTTACCTTTGCAAGCGGTTTCTTGAAGTTGGTGATGTGATTATGTTGGTGACGAGGCATTGGCTACCTTAAGAGAGTCATAGTGCTTTCTGCCAGTTGCTCACCCAAATACACATTTTGAGATACTGTGGCCAGTCTGCCTGCGGCGATACGCAACTAGTTGTGTATCTTAAGAGAAACATCGTTACTCTTGCCAGCGGTTTCTTGACTTTGAAGATGTGATTATACTGGTGACGAGATATTGGTTACCCTAAGAGAGTCACAGTGTTTCGTGCCAGTTGCTCACCCAAATACACATTTTTTAGATACTGTTTCCAGTGTGCCTGAAGCGATACGCCACTAGTTGTGTATCTTAAGAGAAACATCGTTACTTTTGCCAGGGGTTTCTAGAAGTTGCTGATTTGATTCTGCTGGTGACGAGGCATTGGCTACCTCAAGAGAGTCATAGAGATTCCTGCCAGTTCTTCACCCAAATACACATTTTTTAGATACTCATTCCAGTCTGCCTGATAGCTACGCCACTAGTTGTGTATCTTAAGAGTCATTGTAACTTTTGCCAGGGGTTTCTTGAAGTTGCTGATGTGATTATGCTGGTGACGAGGCATTGGCTACCCTATGAGTGTCATAGTGATTCCTGCTAGTTGCTCACCCAAATACACATTTTTTTGATACTTTGGCCAGTCTGCCTCAAGTGACACCCCACTAGCTGTGTATCTTATGAGAAGCTTCGTTACCTTTGCAAGCGGTTTCTTGAAGTTGGTGATGTGATTATGTTGGTGACGAGGCATTGGCTACCTTAAGAGAGTCATAGTGCTTTCTGCCAGTTGCTCACCCAAATACACATTTTGAGATACTGTGGCCAGTCTGCCTGAAGCGATACGCCACTAGTTGTGTATCTTAAGAGAAACATCGTTACTCTTGCCAGCGGTTTCTTGACTTTGAAGATGTGATTATACTGGTGACGAGATATTGGTTACCCTAAGAGAGTCACAGTGTTTCGTGCCAGTTGCTCACCCAAATACACATTTTTTAGATACTGTTTCCAGTGTGCCTGAAGCGATACGCCACTAGTTGTGTATCTTAAGAGAAACATCGTTACTTTTGCCAGGGGTTTCTAGAAGTTGCTGATTTGATTCTGCTGGTGACGAGGCATTGGCTACCTCAAGAGAGTCATAGAGATTCCTGCCAGTTCTTCACCCAAATACACATTTTTTAGATACTCATTCCAGTCTGCCTGATAGCTACGCCACTAGTTGTGTATCTTAAGAGTCATTGTAACTTTTGCCAGGGGTTTCTTGAAGTTGCTGATGTGATTATGCTGGTGACGAGGCATTGGCTACCCTATGAGTGTCATAGTGATTCCTGCTAGTTGCTCACCCAAATACACATTTTTTTGATACTTTGGCCAGTCTGCCTCAAGTGACACCCCACTAGCTGTGTATCTTATGAGAAGCTTCGTTACCTTTGCAAGCGGTTTCTTGAAGTTGGTGATGTGATTATGTTGGTGACGAGGCATTGGCTACCTTAAGAGAGTCATAGTGCTTTCTGCCAGTTGCTCACACAAATACAAATTTTGAGATACTGTGGCCAGTCTGCCTGAGGCGATACGCCACTAGTTGTGTATCTTAAGAGAAACATCGTTACTCTTGCCAGCGGTTTCTTGACTTTGAAGATGTGATTATACTGGTGACGAGATATTGGTTACCCTAAGAGAGTCACAGTGTTTCGTGCCAGTTGCTCACCCAAATACACATTTTTTAGATACTGTTTCCAGTGTGCCTGAAGCGATACGCCACTAGTTGTGTATCTTAAGAGAAACATCGTTACTTTTGCCAGGGGTTTCTAGAAGTTGCTGATTTGATTCTGCTGGTGACGAGGCATTGGCTACCTCAAGAGAGTCATAGAGATTCCTGCCAGTTCTTCACCCAAATACACATTTTTTAGATACTCATTCCAGTCTGCCTGATAGCTACGCCACTAGTTGTGTATCTTAAGAGTCATTGTAACTTTTGCCAGGGGTTTCTTGAAGTTGCTGATGTGATTATGCTGGTGACGAGGCATTGGCTACCCTATGAGTGTCATAGTGATTCCTGCTAGTTGCTCACCCAAATACACATTTTTTTGATACTTTGGCCAGTCTGCCTCAAGTGACACCCCACTAGCTGTGTATCTTATGAGAAGCTTCGTTACCTTTGCAAGCGGTTTCTTGAAGTTGGTGATGTGATTATGTTGGTGACGAGGCATTGGCTACCTTAAGAGAGTCATAGTGCTTTCTGCCAGTTGCTCACCCAAATACACATTTTGAGATACTGTGGCCAGTCTGTCTGAAGCGATACGCCACTAGTTGTGTATCTTAAGAGAAACATCGTTACTCTTGCCAGCGGTTTCTTGACTTTGAAGATGTGATTATACTGGTGACGAGATATTGGTTACCCTAAGAGAGTCACAGTGTTTCGTGCCAGTTGCTCACCCAAATACACATTTTTTAGATACTGTTTCCAGTGTGCCTGAAGCGATACGCCACTAGTTGTGTATCTTAAGAGAAACATCGTTACTTTTGCCAGGGGTTTCTAGAAGTTGCTGATTTGATTCTGCTGGTGACGAGGCATTGGCTACCTCAAGAGAGTCATAGAGATTCCTGCCAGTTCTTCACCCAAATACACATTTTTTAGATACTCATTCCAGTCTGCCTGATAGCTACGCCACTAGTTGTGTATCTTAAGAGTCATTGTAACTTTTGCCAGGGGTTTCTTGAAGTTGCTGATGTGATTATGCTGGTGACGAGGCATTGGCTACCCTATGAGTGTCATAGTGATTCCTGCTAGTTGCTCACCCAAATACACATTTTTTTGATACTTTGGCCAGTCTGCCTCAAGTGACACCCCACTAGCTGTGTATCTTATGAGAAGCTTCGTTACCTTTGCAAGCGGTTTCTTGAAGTTGGTGATGTGATTATGTTGGTGACGAGGCATTGGCTACCTTAAGAGAGTCATAGTGCTTTCTGCCAGTTGCTCACCCAAATACACATTTTGAGATACTGTGGCCAGTCTGCCTGAGGCGATACGCCACTAGTTGTGTATCTTAAGAGAAACATCGTTACTCTTGCCAGCGGTTTCTTGACTTTGAAGATGTGATTATACTGGTGACGAGATATTGGTTACCCTAAGAGAGTCACAGTGTTTCGTGCCAGTTGCTCACCCAAATACACATTTTTTAGATACTGTTTCCAGTGTGCCTGAAGCGATACGCCACTAGTTGTGTATCTTAAGAGAAACATCGTTACTTTTGCCAGGGGTTTCTAGAAGTTGCTGATTTGATTCTGCTGGTGACGAGGCATTGGCTACCTCAAGAGAGTCATAGAGATTCCTGCCAGTTCTTCACCCAAATACACATTTTTTAGATACTCATTCCAGTCTGCCTGATAGCTACGCCACTAGTTGTGTATCTTAAGAGTCATTGTAACTTTTGCCAGGGGTTTCTTGAAGTTGCTGATGTGATTATGCTGGTGACGAGGCATTGGCTACCCTATGAGTGTCATAGTGATTCCTGCTAGTTGCTCACCCAAATACACATTTTTTTGATACTTTGGCCAGTCTGCCTCAAGTGACACCCCACTAGCTGTGTATCTTATGAGAAGCTTCGTTACCTTTGCAAGCGGTTTCTTGAAGTTGGTGATGTGATTATGTTGGTGACGAGGCATTGGCTACCTTAAGAGAGTCATAGTGCTTTCTGCCAGTTGCTCACCCAAATACACATTTTGAGATACTGTGGCCAGTCTGCCTGAAGCGATACGCCACTAGTTGTGTATCTTAAGAGAAACATCGTTACTCTTGCCAGCGGTTTCTTGACTTTGAAGATGTGATTATACTGGTGACGAGATATTGGTTACCCTAAGAGAGTCACAGTGTTTCGTGCCAGTTGCTCACCCAAATACACATTTTTTAGATACTGTTTCCAGTGTGCCTGAAGCGATACGCCACTAGTTGTGTATCTTAAGAGAAACATCGTTACTTTTGCCAGGGGTTTCTAGAAGTTGCTGATTTGATTCTGCTGGTGACGAGGCATTGGCTACCTCAAGAGAGTCATAGAGATTCCTGCCAGTTCTTCACCCAAATACACATTTTTTAGATACTCATTCCAGTCTGCCTGATAGCTACGCCACTAGTTGTGTATCTTAAGAGTCATTGTAACTTTTGCCAGGGGTTTCTTGAAGTTGCTGATGTGATTATGCTGGTGACGAGGCATTGGCTACCCTATGAGTGTCATAGTGATTCCTGCTAGTTGCTCACCCAAATACACATTTTTTTGATACTTTGGCCAGTCTGCCTCAAGTGACACCCCACTAGCTGTGTATCTTATGAGAAGCTTCGTTACCTTTGCAAGCGGTTTCTTGAAGTTGGTGATGTGATTATGTTGGTGACGAGGCATTGGCTACCTTAAGAGAGTCATAGTGCTTTCTGCCAGTTGCTCACACAAATACAAATTTTGAGATACTGTGGCCAGTCTGCCTGAGGCGATACGCCACTAGTTGTGTATCTTAAGAGAAACATCGTTACTCTTGCCAGCGGTTTCTTGACTTTGAAGATGTGATTATACTGGTGACGAGATATTGGTTACCCTAAGAGAGTCACAGTGTTTCGTGCCAGTTGCTCACCCAAATACACATTTTTTAGATACTGTTTCCAGTGTGCCTGAAGCGATACGCCACTAGTTGTGTATCTTAAGAGAAACATCGTTACTTTTGCCAGGGGTTTCTAGAAGTTGCTGATTTGATTCTGCTGGTGACGAGGCATTGGCTACCTCAAGAGAGTCATAGAGATTCCTGCCAGTTCTTCACCCAAATACACATTTTTTAGATACTCATTCCAGTCTGCCTGATAGCTACGCCACTAGTTGTGTATCTTAAGAGTCATTGTAACTTTTGCCAGGGGTTTCTTGAAGTTGCTGATGTGATTATGCTGGTGACGAGGCATTGGCTACCCTATGAGTGTCATAGTGATTCCTGCTAGTTGCTCACCCAAATACACATTTTTTTGATACTTTGGCCAGTCTGCCTCAAGTGACACCCCACTAGCTGTGTATCTTATGAGAAGCTTCGTTACCTTTGCAAGCGGTTTCTTGAAGTTGGTGATGTGATTATGTTGGTGACGAGGCATTGGCTACCTTAAGAGAGTCATAGTGCTTTCTGCCAGTTGCTCACCCAAATACACATTTTGAGATACTGTGGCCAGTCTGTCTGAAGCGATACGCCACTAGTTGTGTATCTTAAGAGAAACATCGTTACTCTTGCCAGCGGTTTCTTGACTTTGAAGATGTGATTATACTGGTGACGAGATATTGGTTACCCTAAGAGAGTCACAGTGTTTCGTGCCAGTTGCTCACCCAAATACACATTTTTTAGATACTGTTTCCAGTGTGCCTGAAGCGATACGCCACTAGTTGTGTATCTTAAGAGAAACATCGTTACTTTTGCCAGGGGTTTCTAGAAGTTGCTGATTTGATTCTGCTGGTGACGAGGCATTGGCTACCTCAAGAGAGTCATAGAGATTCCTGCCAGTTCTTCACCCAAATACACATTTTTTAGATACTCATTCCAGTCTGCCTGATAGCTACGCCACTAGTTGTGTATCTTAAGAGTCATTGTAACTTTTGCCAGGGGTTTCTTGAAGTTGCTGATGTGATTATGCTGGTGACGAGGCATTGGCTACCCTATGAGTGTCATAGTGATTCCTGCTAGTTGCTCACCCAAATACACATTTTTTTGATACTTTGGCCAGTCTGCCTCAAGTGACACCCCACTAGCTGTGTATCTTATGAGAAGCTTCGTTACCTTTGCAAGCGGTTTCTTGAAGTTGGTGATGTGATTATGTTGGTGACGAGGCATTGGCTACCTTAAGAGAGTCATAGTGCTTTCTGCCAGTTGCTCACCCAAATACACATTTTGAGATACTGTGGCCAGTCTGCCTGAGGCGATACGCCACTAGTTGTGTATCTTAAGAGAAACATCGTTACTCTTGCCAGCGGTTTCTTGACTTTGAAGATGTGATTATACTGGTGACGAGATATTGGTTACCCTAAGAGAGTCACAGTGTTTCGTGCCAGTTGCTCACCCAAATACACATTTTTTAGATACTGTTTCCAGTGTGCCTGAAGCGATACGCCACTAGTTGTGTATCTTAAGAGAAACATCGTTACTTTTGCCAGGGGTTTCTAGAAGTTGCTGATTTGATTCTGCTGGTGACGAGGCAATGGCTACCTCAAGAGAGTCATAGAGATTCCTGCCAGTTCTTCACCCAAATACACATTTTTTAGATACTCATTCCAGTCTGCCTGATAGCTACGCCACTAGTTGTGTATCTTAAGAGTCATTGTAACTTTTGCCAGGGGTTTCTTGAAGTTGCTGATGTGATTATGCTGGTGACGAGGCATTGGCTACCCTATGAGTGTCATAGTGATTCCTGCTAGTTGCTCACCCAAATACACATTTTTTTGATACTTTGGCCAGTCTGCCTCAAGTGACACCCCACTAGCAGTGTATCTTATGAGAAGCTTCGTTACCTTTGCAAGCGGTTTCTTGAAGTTGGTGATGTGATTATGTTGGTGACGAGGCATTGGCTACCTTAAGAGAGTCATAGTGCTTTCTGCCAGTTGCTCACACAAATACAAATTTTGAGATACTGTGGCCAGTCTGCCTGAGGCGATACGCCACTAGTTGTGTATCTTAAGAGAAACATCGTTACTCTTGCCAGCGGTTTCTTGACTTTGAAGATGTGATTATACTGGTGACGAGATATTGGTTATCCTAAGAGAGTGACAGTGTTTCGTGCCAGTTGCTCACCCAAATACACATTTTTTAGATACTGTTTCCAGTGTGCCTGAAGCGATACGCCACTAGTTGTGTATCTTAAGAGAAACATCGTTACTTTTGCCAGGGGTTTCTAGAAGTTGCTGATTTGATTCTGCTGGTGACGAGGCATTGGCTACCTCAAGAGAGTCATAGAGATTCCTGCCAGTTCTTCACCCAAATACACATTTTTTAGATACTCATTCCAGTCTGCCTGATAGCTACGCCACTAGTTGTGTATCTTAAGAGTCATTGTAACTTTTGCCAGGGGTTTCTTGAAGTTGCTGATGTGATTATGCTGGTGACGAGGCATTGGCTACCCTATGAGTGTCATAGTGATTCCTGCTAGTTGCTCACCCAAATACACATTTTTTTGATACTTTGGCCAGTCTGCCTCAAGTGACACCCCACTAGCTGTGTATCTTATGAGAAGCTTCGTTACCTTTGCAAGCGGTTTCTTGAAGTTGGTGATGTGATTATGTTGGTGACGAGGCATTGGCTACCTTAAGAGAGTCATAGTGCTTTCTGCCAGTTGCTCACCCAAATACACATTTTGAGATACTGTGGCCAGTCTGCCTGAGGCGATACGCCACTAGTTGTGTATCTTAAGAGAAACATCGTTACTCTTGCCAGCGGTTTCTTGACTTTGAAGATGTGATTATACTGGTGACGAGATATTGGTTACCCTAAGAGAGTCACAGTGTTTCGTGCCAGTTGCTCACCCAAATACACATTTTTTAGATACTGTTTCCAGTGTGCCTGAAGCGATACGCCACTAGTTGTGTATCTTAAGAGAAACATCGTTACTTTTGCCAGGGGTTTCTAGAAGTTGCTGATTTGATTCTGCTGGTGACGAGGCAATGGCTACCTCAAGAGAGTCACAGAGATTCCTGCCAGTTCTTCACCCAAATACACATTTTTTAGATACTCATTCCAGTCTGCCTGATAGCTACGCCACTAGTTGTGTATCTTAAGAGTCATTGTAACTTTTGCCAGGGGTTTCTTGAAGTTGCTGATGTGATTATGCTGGTGACGAGGCATTGGCTACCCTATGAGTGTCATAGTGATTCCTGCTAGTTGCTCACCCAAATACACATTTTTTTGATACTTTGGCCAGTCTGCCTCAAGTGACACCCCACTAGCTGTGTATCTTATGAGAAGCTTCGTTACCTTTGCAAGCGGTTTCTTGAAGTTGGTGATGTGATTATGTTGGTGACGAGGCATTGGCTACCTTAAGAGAGTCATAGTGCTTTCTGCCAGTTGCTCACACAAATACAAATTTTGAGATACTGTGGCCAGTCTGCCTGAGGCGATACGCCACTAGTTGTGTATCTTAAGAGAAACATCGTTACTCTTGCCAGCGGTTTCTTGACTTTGAAGATGTGATTATACTGGTGACGAGATATTGGTTACCCTAAGAGAGTCACAGTGTTTCGTGCCAGTTGCTCACCCAAATACACATTTTTTAGATAGTGTTTCCAGTGTGCCTGAAGCGATACGCCACTAGTTGTGTATCTTAAGAGAAACATCGTTACTTTTGCCAGGGGTTTCTAGAAGTTGCTGATTTGATTCTGCTGGTGACGAGGCATTGGCTACCTCAAGAGAGTCATAGAGATTCCTGCCAGTTCTTCACCCAAATACACATTTTTTAGATACTCATTCCAGTCTGCCTGATAGCTACGCCACTAGTTGTGTATCTTAAGAGTCATTGTAACTTTTGCCAGGGGTTTCTTGAAGTTGCTGATGTGATTATGCTGGTGACGAGGCATTGGCTACCCTATGAGTGTCATAGTGATTCCTGCTAGTTGCTCACCCAAATACACATTTTTTTGATACTTTGGCCAGTCTGCCTCAAGTGACACCCCACTAGCTGTGTATCTTATGAGAAGCTTCGTTACCTTTGCAAGCGGTTTCTTGAAGTTGGTGATGTGATTATGTTGGTGACGAGGCATTGGCTACCTTAAGAGAGTCATAGTGCTTT
Source organism: Schistocerca nitens (assembly GCF_023898315.1). Taxonomy (NCBI): domain Eukaryota; kingdom Metazoa; phylum Arthropoda; class Insecta; order Orthoptera; family Acrididae; genus Schistocerca; species Schistocerca nitens. The sequence goes on from NW_026045814.1 coordinate 85,674, forward strand.
CTGCCAGTTGCTCACCCAAATACACATTTTGAGATACTGTGGCCAGTCTGCCTGAGGCGATACGCCACTAGTTGTGTATCTTAAGAGAAACATCGTTACTCTTGCCAGCGGTTTCTTGACTTTGAAGATGTGATTATACTGGTGACGAGATATTGGTTACCCTAAGAGAGTCACAGTGTTTCGTGCCAGTTGCTCACCCAAATACACATTTTTTAGATACTGTTTCCAGTGTGCCTGAAGCGATACGCCACTAGTTGTGTATCTTAAGAGAAACATCGTTACTTTTGCCAGGGGTTTCTAGAAGTTGCTGATTTGATTCTGCTGGTGACGAGGCAATGGCTACCTCAAGAGAGTCATAGAGATTCCTGCCAGTTCTTCACCCAAATACACATTTTTTAGATACTCATTCCAGTCTGCCTGATAGCTACGCCACTAGTTGTGTATCTTAAGAGTCATTGTAACTTTTGCCAGGGGTTTCTTGAAGTTGCTGATGTGATTATGCTGGTGACGAGGCATTGGCTACCCTATGAGTGTCATAGTGATTCCTGCTAGTTGCTCACCCAAATACACATTTTTTTGATACTTTGGCCAGTCTGCCTCAAGTGACACCCCACTAGCTGTGTATCTTATGAGAAGCTTCGTTACCTTTGCAAGCGGTTTCTTGAAGTTGGTGATGTGATTATGTTGGTGACGAGGCATTGGCTACCTTAAGAGAGTCATAGTGCTTTCTGCCAGTTGCTCACACAAATACAAATTTTGAGATACTGTGGCCAGTCTGCCTGAGGCGATACGCCACTAGTTGTGTATCTTAAGAGAAACATCGTTACTCTTGCCAGCGGTTTCTTGACTTTGAAGATGTGATTATACTGGTGACGAGATATTGGTTACCCTAAGAGAGTCACAGTGTTTCGTGCCAGTTGCTCACCCAAATACACATTTTTTAGATACTGTTTCCAGTGTGCCTGAAGCGATACGCCACTAGTTGTGTATCTTAAGAGAAACATCGTTACTTTTGCCAGGGGTTTCTAGAAGTTGCTGATTTGATTCTGCTGGTGACGAGGCATTGGCTACCTCAAGAGAGTCATAGAGATTCCTGCCAGTTCTTCACCCAAATACACATTTTTTAGATACTCATTCCAGTCTGCCTGATAGCTACGCCACTAGTTGTGTATCTTAAGAGTCATTGTAACTTTTGCCAGGGGTTTCTTGAAGTTGCTGATGTGATTATGCTGGTGACGAGGCATTGGATACCCTATGAGTGTCATAGTGATTCCTGCTAGTTGCTCACCCAAATACACATTTTTTTGATACTTTGGCCAGTCTGCCTCAAGTGACACCCCACTAGCTGTGTATCTTATGAGAAGCTTCGTTACCTTTGCAAGCGGTTTCTTGAAGTTGGTGATGTGATTATGTTGGTGACGAGGCATTGGCTACCTTAAGAGAGTCATAGTGCTTTCTGCCAGTTGCTCACACAAATACAAATTTTGAGATACTGTGGCCAGTCTGCCTGAAGCGATACGCCACTAGTTGTGTATCTTAAGAGAAACATCGTTACTCTTGCCAGCGGTTTCTTGACTTTGAAGATGTGATTATACTGGTGACGAGATATTGGTTACCCTAAGAGAGTGACAGTGTTTCGTGCCAGTTGCTCACCCAAATACACATTTTTTAGATACTGTTTCCAGTGTGCCTGAAGCGATACGCCACTAGTTGTGTATCTTAAGAGAAACATCGTTACTTTTGCCAGGGGTTTCTAGAAGTTGCTGATTTGATTCTGCTGGTGACGAGGCATTGGCTACCTCAAGAGAGTCATAGAGATTCCTGCCAGTTCTTCACCCAAATACACATTTTTTAGATACTCATTCCAGTCTGCCTGATAGCTACGCCACTAGTTGTGTATCTTAAGAGTCATTGTAACTTTTGCCAGGGGTTTCTTGAAGTTGCTGATGTGATTATGCTGGTGACGAGGCATTGGCTACCCTATGAGTGTCATAGTGATTCCTGCTAGTTGCTCACCCAAATACACATTTTTTTGATACTTTGGCCAGTCTGCCTCAAGTGACACCCCACTAGCTGTGTATCTTATGAGAAGCTTCGTTACCTTTGCAAGCGGTTTCTTGAAGTTGGTGATGTGATTATGTTGGTGACGAGGCATTGGCTACCTTAAGAGAGTCATAGTGCTTTCTGCCAGTTGCTCACACAAATACAAATTTTGAGATACTGTGGCCAGTCTGCCTGAAGCGATACGCCACTAGTTGTGTATCTTAAGAGAAACATCGTTACTCTTGCCAGCGGTTTCTTGACTTTGAAGATGTGATTATACTGGTGACGAGATATTGGTTACCCTAAGAGAGTCACAGTGTTTCGTGCCAGTTGCTCACCCAAATACACATTTTTTAGATACTGTTTCCAGTGTGCCTGAAGCGATACGCCACTAGTTGTGTATCTTAAGAGAAACATCGTTACTTTTGCCAGGGGTTTCTAGAAGTTGCTGATTTGATTCTGCTGGTGACGAGGCATTGGCTACCTCAAGAGAGTCATAGAGATTCCTGCCAGTTCTTCACCCAAATACACATTTTTTAGATACTCATTCCAGTCTGCCTGATAGCTACGCCACTAGTTGTGTATCTTAAGAGTCATTGTAACTTTTGCCAGGGGTTTCTTGAAGTTGCTGATGTGATTATGCTGGTGACGAGGCATTGGCTACCCTATGAGTGTCATAGTGATTCCTGCTAGTTGCTCACCCAAATACACATTTTTTTGATACTTTGGCCAGTCTGCCTCAAGTGACACCCCACTAGCTGTGTATCTTATGAGAAGCTTCGTTACCTTTGCAAGCGGTTTCTTGAAGTTGGTGATGTGATTATGTTGGTGACGAGGCATTGGCTACCTTAAGAGAGTCATAGTGCTTTCTGCCAGTTGCTCACACAAATACAAATTTTGAGATACTGTGGCCAGTCTGCCTGAAGCGATACGCCACTAGTTGTGTATCTTAAGAGAAACATCGTTACTCTTGCCAGCGGTTTCTTGACTTTGAAGCTGTGATTATACTGGTGACTAGATATTGGCTACCCTAAGAGAGTCACAGTGTTTCCTGCCAGTTGCTCACCCAAATACACATTTTTTAGATACTGTTTCCAGTGTGCCTGAAGCGATACGCCACTAGTTGTGTATCTTAAGAGAAACATCGTTACTTTTGCCAGGGGTTTCTAGAAGTTGCTGATTTGATTCTGCTGGTGACGAGGCATTGGTTACCTCAAGAGAGTCATAGAGATTCCTGCCAGTTCTTCACCCAAATACACATTTTTAGATACTCATTCCAGTCTGCCTGATAGCTACGCCACTAGTTGTGTATCTTAAGAGTCATTGTAACTTTTGCCAGGGGTTTCTTGAAGTTGCTGATGTGATTATGCTGGTGACGAGGCATTGGCTACCCTATGAGTGTCATAGTGATTCCTGCTAGTTGCTCACCCAAATACACATTTTTTTGATACTTTGCCCAGTCTGCCTCAAGTGACACCCCACTAGCTGTGTATCTTATGAGAAGCTTCGTTACCTTTGCAAGCGGTTTCTTGAAGTTGGTGATGTGATTATGTTGGTGACGAGGCATTGGCTACCTTAAGAGAGTCATAGTGCTTTCTGCCAGTTGCTCACACAAATACAAATTTTGAGATACTGTGGCCAGTCTGCCTGAGGCGATACGCCACTAGTTGTGTATCTTAAGAGAAACATCGTTACTCTTGCCAGCGGTTTCTTGACTTTGAAGATGTGATTATACTGGTGACGAGATATTGGTTACCCTAAGAGAGTCACAGTGTTTCGTGCCAGTTGCTCACCCAAATACACATTTTTTAGATACTGTTTCCAGTGTGCCTGAAGCGATACGCCACTAGTTGTGTATCTTAAGAGAAACATCGTTACTTTTGCCAGGGGTTTCTAGAAGTTGCTGATTTGATTCTGCTGGTTACGAGGCATTGGCTACCTCAAGAGAGTCATAGAGATTCCTGCCAGTTCTTCACCCAAATACACATTTTTTAGATACTCATTCCAGTCTGCCTGATAGCTACGCCACTAGTTGTGTATCTTAAGAGTCATTGTAACTTTTGCCAGGGGTTTCTTGAAGTTGCTGATGTGATTATGCTGGTGACGAGGCATTGGCTACCCTATGAGTGTCATAGTGATTCCTGCTAGTTGCTCACCCAAATACACATTTTTTTGATACTTTGGCCAGTCTGCCTCAAGTGACACCCCACTAGCTGTGTATCTTATGAGAAGCTTCGTTACCTTTGCAAGCGGTTTCTTGAAGTTGGTGATGTGATTATGTTGGTGACGAGGCATTGGCTACCTTAAGAGAGTCATAGTGCTTTCTGCCAGTTGCTCACACAAATACAAATTTTGAGATACTGTGGCCAGTCTGCCTGAGGCGATACGCCACTAGTTGTGTATCTTAAGAGAAACATCGTTACTCTTGCCAGCGGTTTCTTGACTTTGAAGATGTAATTATACTGGTGACGAGATATTGGTTACCCTAAGAGAGTCACAGTGTTTCGTGCCAGTTGCTCACCCAAATACACATTTTTTAGATACTGTTTCCAGTGTGCCTGAAGCGATACGCCACTAGTTGTGTATCTTAAGAGAAACATCGTTACTTTTGCCAGGGGTTTCTAGAAGTTGCTGATTTGATTCTGCTGGTGACGAGGCATTGGCTACCTCAAGAGAGTCATAGAGATTCCTGCCAGTTCTTCACCCAAATACACATTTTTTAGATACTCATTCCAGTCTGCCTGATAGCTACGCCACTAGTTGTGTATCTTAAGAGTCATTGTAACTTTTGCCAGGGGTTTCTTGAAGTTGCTGATGTGATTATGCTGGTGACGAGGCATTGGCTACCCTATGAGTGTCATAGTGATTCCTGCTAGTTGCTCACCCAAATACACATTTTTTTGATACTTTGGCCAGTCTGCCTCAAGTCACACCCCACTAGCTGTGTATCTTATGAGAAGCTTCGTTACCTTTGCAAGCGGTTTCTTGAAGTTGGTGATGTGATTATGTTGGTGACGAGGCATTGGCTACCTTAAGAGAGTCATAGTGCTTTCTGCCAGTTGCTCACACAAATACAAATTTTGAGATACTGTGGCCAGTCTGCCTGAGGCGATACGCCACTAGTTGTGTATCTTAAGAGAAACATCGTTACTCTTGCCAGCGGTTTCTTGACTTTGAAGATGTGATTATACTGGTGACGAGATATTGGTTACCCTAAGAGAGTCACAGTGTTTCGTGCCAGTTGCTCACCCAAATACACATTTTTTAGATACTGTTTCCAGTGTGCCTGAAGCGATACGCCACTAGTTGTGTATCTTAAGAGAAACATCGTTACTTTTGCCAGGGGTTTCTAGAAGTTGCTGATTTGATTCTGCTGGTGACGAGGCATTGGCTACCTCAAGAGAGTCATAGAGATTCCTGCCAGTTCTTCACCCAAATACACATTTTTTAGATACTCATTCCAGTCTGCCTGATAGCTACGCCACTAGTTGTGTATCTTAAGAGTCATTGTAACTTTTGCCAGGGGTTTCTTGAAGTTGCTGATGTGATTATGCTGGTGACGAGGCATTGGCTACCCTATGAGTGTCATAGTGATTCCTGCTAGTTGCTCACCCAAATACACATTTTTATGATACTTTGGCCAGTCTGCCTCAAGTGACACCCCACTAGCTGTGTATCTTATGAGAAGCTTCGTTACCTTTGCAAGCGGTTTCTTGAAGTTGGTGATGTGATTATGTTGGTGACGAGGCATTGGCTACCTTAAGAGAGTCATAGTGCTTTCTGCCAGTTGCTCACCCAAATACACATTTTGAGATACTGTGGCCAGTCTGCCTGAAGCGATACGCCACTAGTTGTGTATCTTAAGAGAAACATCGTTACTCTTGCCAGCGGTTTCTTGACTTTGAAGATGTGATTATACTGGTGACGAGATATTGGTTACCCTAAGAGAGTCACAGTGTTTCGTGCCAGTTGCTCACCCAAATACACATTTTTTAGATACTGTTTCCAGTGTGCCTGAAGCGATACGCCACTAGTTGTGTATCTTAAGAGAAACATCGTTACTTTTGCTTGGGGTTTCTAGAAGTTGCTGATTTGATTCTGCTGGTGACGAGGCATTGGCTACCTCAAGAGAGTCATAGAGATTCCTGCCAGTTCTTCACCCAAATACACATTTTTTAGATACTCATTCCAGTCTGCCTGATAGCTACGCCACTAGTTGTGTATCTTAAGAGTCATTGTAACTTTTGCCAGGGGTTTCTTGAAGTTGCTGATGTGATTATGCTGGTGACGAGGCATTGGCTACCCTATGAGTGTCATAGTGATTCCTGCTAGTTGCTCACCCAAATACACATTTTTTTGATACTTTGGCCAGTCTGCCTCAAGTGACACCCCACTAGCTGTGTATCTTATGAGAAGCTTCGTTACCTTTGCAAGCGGTTTCTTGAAGTTGGTGATGTGATTATGTTGGTGACGAGGCATTGGCTACCTTAAGAGAGTCATAGTGCTTTCTGCCAGTTGCTCACACAAATACAAATTTTGAGATACTGTGGCCAGTCTGCCTGAAGCGATACGCCACTAGTTGTGTATCTTAAGAGAAACATCGTTACTCTTGCCAGCGGTTTCTTGACTTTGAAGATGTGATTATACTGGTGACGAGATATTGGTTACCCTAAGAGAGTCACAGTGTTTCGTGCCAGTTGCTCACCCAAATACACATTTTTTAGATACTGTTTCCAGTGTGCCTGAAGCGATACGCCACTAGTTGTGTATCTTAAGAGAAACATCGTTACTTTTGCCAGGGGTTTCTAGAAGTTGCTGATTTGATTCTGCTGGTGACGAGGCATTGGCTACCTCAAGAGAGTCATAGAGATTCCTGCCAGTTCTTCACCCAAATACACATTTTTTAGATACTCATTCCAGTCTGCCTGATAGCTACGCCACTAGTTGTGTATCTTAAGAGTCATTGTAACTTTTGCCAGGGGTTTCTTGAAGTTGCTGATGTGATTATGCTGGTGACGAGGCATTGGCTACCCTATGAGTGTCATAGTGATTCCTGCTAGTTGCTCACCCAAATACACATTTTTTTGATACTTTGGCCAGTCTGCCTCAAGTGACACCCCACTAGCTGTGTATCTTATGAGAAGCTTCGTTACCTTTGCAAGCGGTTTCTTGAAGTTGGTGATGTGATTATGTTGGTGACGAGGCATTGGCTACCTTAAGAGAGTCATAGTGCTTTCTGCCAGTTGCTCACACAAATACAAATTTTGAGATACTGTGGCCAGTCTGCCTGAGGCGATACGCCACTAGTTGTGTATCTTAAGAGAAACATCGTTACTCTTGCCAGCGGTTTCTTGACTTTGAAGATGTGATTATACTGGTGACGAGATATTGGTTACCCTAAGAGAGTCACAGTGTTTCGTGCCAGTTGCTCACCCAAATACACATTTTTTAGATACTGTTTCCAGTGTGCCTGAAGCGATACGCCACTAGTTGTGTATCTTAAGAGAAACATCGTTACTTTTGCCAGGGGTTTCTAGAAGTTGCTGATTTGATTCTGCTGGTGACGAGGCATTGGCTACCTCAAGAGAGTCATAGAGATTCCTGCCAGTTCTTCACCCAAATACACATTTTTTAGATACTCATTCCAGTCTGCCTGATAGCTACGCCACTAGTTGTGTATCTTAAGAGTCATTGTAACTTTTGCCAGGGGTTTCTTGAAGTTGCTGATGTGATTATGCTGGTGACGAGGCATTGGCTACCCTATGAGTGTCATAGTGCTTCCTGCTAGTTGCTCACCCAAATACACATTTTTTTGATACTTTGGCCAGTCTGCCTCAAGTGACACCCCACTAGCTGTGTATCTTATGAGAAGCTTCGTTACCTTTGCAAGCGGTTTCTTGAAGTTGGTGATGTGATTATGTTGGTGACGAGGCATTGGCTACCTTAAGAGAGTCATAGTGCTTTCTGCCAGTTGCTCACACAAATACAAATTTTGAGATACTGTGGCCAGTCTGCCTGAGGCGATACGCCACTAGTTGTGTATCTTAAGAGAAACATCGTTACTCTTGCCAGCGGTTTCTTGACTTTGAAGATGTAATTATACTGGTGACGAGATATTGGTTACCCTAAGAGAGTCACAGTGTTTCGTGCCAGTTGCTCACCCAAATACACATTTTTTAGATACTGTTTCCAGTGTGCCTGAAGCGATACGCCACTAGTTGTGTATCTTAAGAGAAACATCGTTACTTTTGCCAGGGGTTTCTAGAAGTTGCTGATTTGATTCTGCTGGTGACGAGGCATTGGCTACCTCAAGAGAGTCATAGAGATTCCTGCCAGTTCTTCACCCAAATACACATTTTTTTAGATACTCATTCCAGTCTGCCTGATAGCTACGCCACTAGTTGTGTATCTTAAGAGTCATTGTAACTTTTGCCAGGGGTTTCTTGAAGTTGCTGATGTGATTATGCTGGTGACGAGGCATTGGCTACCCTATGAGTGTCATAGTGATTCCTGCTAGTTGCTCACCCAAATACACATTTTTTTGATACTTTGGCCAGTCTGCCTCAAGTCACACCCCACTAGCTGTGTATCTTATGAGAAGCTTCGTTACCTTTGCAAGCGGTTTCTTGAAGTTGGTGATGTGATTATGTTGGTGACGAGGCATTGGCTACCTTAAGAGAGTCATAGTGCTTTCTGCCAGTTGCTCACACAAATACAAATTTTGAGATACTGTGGCCAGTCTGCCTGAGGCGATACGCCACTAGTTGTGTATCTTAAGAGAAACATCGTTACTCTTGCCAGCGGTTTCTTGACTTTGAAGATGTGATTATACTGGTGACGAGATATTGGTTACCCTAAGAGAGTCACAGTGTTTCGTGCCAGTTGCTCACCCAAATACACATTTTTTAGATACTGTTTCCAGTGTGCCTGAAGCGATACGCCACTAGTTGTGTATCTTAAGAGAAACATCGTTACTTTTGCCAGGGGTTTCTAGAAGTTGCTGATTTGATTCTGCTGGTGACGAGGCATTGGCTACCTCAAGAGAGTCATAGAGATTCCTGCCAGTTCTTCACCCAAATACACATTTTTTAGATACTCATTCCAGTCTGCCTGATAGCTACGCCACTAGTTGTGTATCTTAAGAGTCATTGTAACTTTTGCCAGGGGTTTCTTGAAGTTGCTGATGTGATTATGCTGGTGACGAGGCATTGGCTACCCTATGAGTGTCATAGTGATTCCTGCTAGTTGCTCACCCAAATACACATTTTTATGATACTTTGGCCAGTCTGCCTCAAGTGACACCCCACTAGCTGTGTATCTTATGAGAAGCTTCGTTACCTTTGCAAGCGGTTTCTTGAAGTTGGTGATGTGATTATGTTGGTGACGAGGCATTGGCTACCTTAAGAGAGTCATAGTGCTTTCTGCCAGTTGCTCACCCAAATACACATTTTGAGATACTGTGGCCAGTCTGCCTGAAGCGATACGCCACTAGTTGTGTATCTTAAGAGAAACATCGTTACTCTTGCCAGCGGTTTCTTGACTTTGAAGATGTGATTATACTGGTGACGAGATATTGGTTACCCTAAGAGAGTCACAGTGTTTCGTGCCAGTTGCTCACCCAAATACACATTTTTTAGATACTGTTTCCAGTGTGCCTGAAGCGATACGCCACTAGTTGTGTATCTTAAGAGAAACATCGTTACTTTTGCTTGGGGTTTCTAGAAGTTGCTGATTTGATTCTGCTGGTGACGAGGCATTGGCTACCTCAAGAGAGTCATAGAGATTCCTGCCAGTTCTTCACCCAAATACACATTTTTTAGATACTCATTCCAGTCTGCCTGATAGCTACGCCACTAGTTGTGTATCTTAAGAGTCATTGTAACTTTTGCCAGGGGTTTCTTGAAGTTGCTGATGTGATTATGCTGGTGACGAGGCATTGGCTACCCTATGAGTGTCATAGTGATTCCTGCTAGTTGCTCACCCAAATACACATTTTTTTGATACTTTGGCCAGTCTGCCTCAAGTGACACCCCACTAGCTGTGTATCTTATGAGAAGCTTCGTTACCTTTGCAAGCGGTTTCTTGAAGTTGGTGATGTGATTATGTTGGTGACGAGGCATTGGCTACCTTAAGAGAGTCATAGTGCTTTCTGCCAGTTGCTCACACAAATACAAATTTTGAGATACTGTGGCCAGTCTGCCTGAAGCGATACGCCACTAGTTGTGTATCTTAAGAGAAACATCGTTACTCTTGCCAGCGGTTTCTTGACTTTTAAGATGTGATTATACTGGTGACGAGATATTGGTTACCCTAAGAGAGTCACAGTGTTTCGTGCCAGTTGCTCACCCAAATACACATTTTTTAGATACTGTTTCCAGTGTGCCTGAAGCGATACGCCACTAGTTGTGTATCTTAAGAGAAACATCGTTACTTTTGCCAGGGGTTTCTAGAAGTTGCTGATTTGATTCTGCTGGTGACGAGGCATTGGCTACCTCAAGAGAGTCATAGAGATTCCTGCCAGTTCTTCACCCAAATACACATTTTTTAGATACTCGTTCCAGTCTGCCTGATAGCTACGCCACTAGTTGTGTATCTTAAGAGTCATTGTAACTTTTGCCAGGGGTTTCTTGAAGTTGCTGATGTGATTATGCTGGTGACGAGGCATTGGCTACCCTATGAGTGTCATAGTGATTCCTGCTAGTTGCTCACCCAAATACACATTTTTTTGATACTTTGGCCAGTCTGCCTCAAGTGACACCCCACTAGCTGTGTATCTTATGAGAAGCTTCGTTACCTTTGCAAGCGGTTTCTTGAAGTTGGTGATGTGATTATGTTGGTGACGAGGCATTGGCTACCTTAAGAGAGTCATAGTGCTTTCTGCCAGTTGCTCACACAAATACAAATTTTGAGATACTGTGGCCAGTCTGCCTGAGGCGATACGCCACTAGTTGTGTATCTTAAGAGAAACATCGTTACTCTTGCCAGCGGTTTCTTGACTTTGAAGATGTGATTATACTGGTGACGAGATATTGGTTACCCTAAGAGAGTCACAGTGTTTCGTGCCAGTTGCTCACCCAAATACACATTTTTAGATACTGTTTCCAGTGTGCCTGAAGCGATACGCCAATAGTTGTGTATCTTAAGAGAAACATCGTTACTTTTGCCAGGGGTTTCTAGAAGTTGCTGATTTGATTCTGCTGGTGACGAGGCATTGGCTACCTCAAGAGAGTCATAGAGATTCCTGCCAGTTCTTCACCCAAATACACATTTTTTAGATACTCATTCCAGTCTGCCTGATAGCTACGCCACTAGTTGTGTATCTTAAGAGTCATTGTAACTTTTGCCAGGGGTTTCTTGAAGTTGCTGATGTGATTATGCTGGTGACGAGGCATTGGCTACCCTATGAGTGTCATAGTGATTCCTGCTAGTTGCTCACCCAAATACACATTTTTTTGATACTTTGGCCAGTCTGCCTCAAGTGACACCCCACTAGCTGTGTATCTTATGAGAAGCTTCGTTACCTTTGCAAGCGGTTTCTTGAAGTTGGTGATGTGATTATGTTGGTGACGAGGCATTGGCTACCTTAAGAGAGTCATAGTGCTTTCTGCCAGTTGCTCACACAAATACAAATTTTGAGATACTGTGGCCAGTCTGCCTGAGGCGATACGCCACTAGTTGTGTATCTTAAGAGAAACATCGTTACTCTTGCCAGCGGTTTCTTGACTTTGAAGATGTGATTATACTGGTGACGAGATATTGGTTACCCTAAGAGAGTCACAGTGTTTCGTGCCAGTTGCTCACCCAAATACACATTTTTAGATACTGTTTCCAGTGTGCCTGAAGCGATACGCCAATAGTTGTGTATCTTAAGAGAAACATCGTTACTTTTGCCAGGGGTTTCTAGAAGTTGCTGATTTGATTCTGCTGGTGACGAGGCATTGGCTACCTCAAGAGAGTCATAGAGATTCCTGCCAGTTCTTCACCCAAATACACATTTTTTAGATACTCATTCCAGTCTGCCTGATAGCTACGCCACTAGTTGTGTATCTTAAGAGTCATTGTAACTTTTGCCAGGGGTTTCTTGAAGTTGCTGATGTGATTATGCTGGTGACGAGGCATTGGCTACCCTATGAGTGTCATAGTGATTCCTGCTAGTTGCTCACCCAAATACACATTTTTTTGATACTTTGGCCAGTCTGCCTCAAGTGACACCCCACTAGCTGTGTATCTTATGAGAAGCTTCGTTACCTTTGCAAGCGGTTTCTTGAAGTTGGTGATGTGATTATGTTGGTGACGAGGCATTGGCTACCTTAAGAGAGTCATAGTGCTTTCTGCCAGTTGCTCACACAAATACAAATTTTGAGATACTGTGGCCAGTCTGCCTGAAGCGATACGCCACTAGTTGTGTATCTTAAGAGAAACATCGTTACTCTTGCCAGCGGTTTCTTGACTTTGAAGATGTGATTATACTGGTGACGAGATATTGGTTACCCTAAGAGAGTCACAGTGTTTCGTGCCAGTTGCTCACCCAAATACACATTTTTTAGATACTGTTTCCAGTGTGCCTGAAGCGATACGCCACTAGATGTGTATCTTAAGAGAAACATCGTTACTTTTGCCAGGGGTTTCTAGAAGTTGCTGATTTGATTCTGCTGGTGACGAGGCATTGGCTACCTCAAGAGAGTCATAGAGATTCCTGCCAGTTCTTCACCCAAATACACATTTTTTAGATACTCATTCCAGTCTGCCTGATAGCTACGCCACTAGTTGTGTATCTTAAGAGTCATTGTAACTTTTGCCAGGGGTTTCTTGAAGTTGCTGATGTGATTATGCTGGTGACGAGGCATTGGCTACCCTATGAGTGTCATAGTGCTTCCTGCTAGTTGCTCACCCAAATACACATTTTTTTGATACTTTGGCCAGTCTGCCTCAAGTGTCACCCCACTAGCTGTGTATCTTATGAGAAGCTTCGTTACCTTTGCAAGCGGTTTCTTGAAGTTGGTGATGTGATTATGTTGGTGACGAGGCATTGGCTACCTTAAGAGAGTCATGGTGCTTTCTGCCAGTTGCTCACACAAATACAAATTTTGAGATACTGTGGCCAGTCTGCCTGAGGCGATACGCCACTAGTTGTGTATCTTAAGAGAAACATCGTTACTCTTGCCAGCGGTTTCTTGACTTTGAAGATGTGATTATACTGGTGACGAGATATTGGTTACCCTAAGAGAGTCACAGTGTTTCGTGCCAGTTGCTCACCCAAATACACATTTTTTAGATAGTGTTTCCAGTGTGCCTGAAGCGATACGCCACTAGTTGTGTATCTTAAGAGAAACATCGTTACTTTTGCCAGGGGTTTCTAGAAGTTGCTGATTTGATTCTGCTGGTGACGAGGCATTGGCTACCTCAAGAGAGTCATAGAGATTCCTGCCAGTTCTTCACCCAAATACACATTTTTTAGATACTCATTCCAGTCTGCCTGATAGCTACGCCACTAGTTGTGTATCTTAAGAGTCATTGTAACTTTTGCCAGGGGTTTCTTGAAGTTGCTGATGTGATTATGCTGGTGACGAGGCATTGGCTACCCTATGAGTGTCATAGTGATTCCTGCTAGTTGCTCACCCAAATACACATTTTTTTGATACTTTGGCCAGTCTGCCTCAAGTGACACCCCACTAGCTGTGTATCTTATGAGAAGCTTCGTTACCTTTGCAAGCGGTTTCTTGAAGTTGGTGATGTGATTATGTTGGTGACGAGGCATTGGCTACCTTAAGAGAGTCATAGTGCTTTCTGCCAGTTGCTCACACAAATACAAATTTTGAGATACTGTGGCCAGTCTGCCTGAAGCGATACGCCACTAGTTGTGTATCTTAAGAGAAACATCGTTACTCTTGCCAGCGGTTTCTTGACTTTGAAGATGTGATTATACTGGTGACGAGATATTGGTTACCCTAAGAGAGTCACAGTGTTTCGTGCCAGTTGCTCACCCAAATACACATTTTTTAGATACTGTTTCCAGTGTGCCTGAAGCGATACGCCACTAGATGTGTATCTTAAGAGAAACATCGTTACTTTTGCCAGGGGTTTCTAGAAGTTGCTGATTTGATTCTGCTGGTGACGAGGCATTGGCTACCTCAAGAGAGTCATAGAGATTCCTGCCAGTTCTTCACCCAAATACACATTTTTTAGATACTCATTCCAGTCTGCCTGATAGCTACGCCACTAGTTGTGTATCTTAAGAGTCATTGTAACTTTTGCCAGGGGTTTCTTGAAGTTGCTGATGTGATTATGCTGGTGACGAGGCATTGGCTACCCTATGAGTGTCATAGTGCTTCCTGCTAGTTGCTCACCCAAATACACATTTTTTTGATACTTTGGCCAGTCTGCCTCAAGTGTCACCCCACTAGCTGTGTATCTTATGAGAAGCTTCGTTACCTTTGCAAGCGGTTTCTTGAAGTTGGTGATGTGATTATGTTGGTGACGAGGCATTGGCTACCTTAAGAGAGTCATGGTGCTTTCTGCCAGTTGCTCACACAAATACAAATTTTGAGATACTGTGGCCAGTCTGCCTGAGGCGATACGCCACTAGTTGTGTATCTTAAGAGAAACATCGTTACTCTTGCCAGCGGTTTCTTGACTTTGAAGATGTGATTATACTGGTGACGAGATATTGGTTACCCTAAGAGAGTCACAGTGTTTCGTGCCAGTTGCTCACCCAAATACACATTTTTTAGATAGTGTTTCCAGTGTGCCTGAAGCGATACGCCACTAGTTGTGTATCTTAAGAGAAACATCGTTACTTTTGCCAGGGGTTTCTAGAAGTTGCTGATTTGATTCTGCTGGTGACGAGGCATTGGCTACCTCAAGAGAGTCATAGAGATTCCTGCCAGTTCTTCACCCAAATACACATTTTTTAGATACTCATTCCAGTCTGCCTGATAGCTACGCCACTAGTTGTGTATCTTAAGAGTCATTGTAACTTTTGCCAGGGGTTTCTTGAAGTTGCTGATGTGATTATGCTGCTGACGAGGCATTGGCTACCCTATGAGTGTCATAGTGATTCCTGCTAGTTGCTCACCCAAATACACATTTTTTTGATACTTTGGCCAGTCTGCCTCAAGTGACACCCCACTAGCTGTGTATCTTATGAGAAGCTTCGTTACCTTTGCAAGCGGTTTCTTGAAGTTGGTGATGTGATTATGTTGGTGACGAGGCATTGGCTACCTTAAGAGAGTCATAGTGCTTTCTGCCAGTTGCTCACACAAATACAAATTTTGAGATACTGTGGCCAGTCTGCCTGAGGCGATACGCCACTAGTTGTGTATCTTAAGAGAAACATCGTTACTCTTGCCAGCGGTTTCTTGACTTTGAAGATGTGATTATACTGGTGATGAGATATTGGTTACCCTAAGAGAGTGACAGTGTTTCGTGCCAGTTGCTCACCTAAATACACATTTTTTAGATACTGTTTCCAGTGTGCCTGAAGCGATACGCCACTAGTTGTGTATCTTAAGAGAAACATCGTTACTTTTGCCAGGGGTTTCTAGAAGTTGCTGATTTGATTCTGCTGGTGACGAGGCATTGGCTACCTCAAGAGAGTCATAGAGATTCCTGCCAGTTCTTCACCCAAATACACATTTTTTAGATACTCATTCCAGTCTGCCTGATAGCTACGCCACTAGTTGTGTATCTTAAGAGTCATTGTAACTTTTGCCAGGGGTTTCTTGAAGTTGCTGATGTGATTATGCTGGTGACGAGGCATTGGCTACCCTATGAGTGTCATAGTGATTCCTGCTAGTTGCTCACCCAAATACACATTTTTTTGATACTTTGGCCAGTCTGCCTCAAGTGACACCCCACTAGCTGTGTATCTTATGAGAAGCTTCGTTACCTTTGCAAGCGGTTTCTTGAAGTTGGTGATGTGATTATGTTGGTGACGAGGCATTGGCTACCTTAAGAGAGTCATAGTGCTTTCTGCCAGTTGCTCACACAAATACAAATTTTGAGATACTGTGGCCAGTCTGCCTGAAGCGATACGCCACTAGTTGTGTATCTTAAGAGAAACATCGTTACTCTTGCCAGCGGTTTCTTGACTTTGAAGATGTGATTATACTGGTGACGAGATATTGGTTACCCTAAGAGAGTCACAGTGTTTCGTGCCAGTTGCTCACCCAAATACACATTTTTTAGATACTGTTTCCAGTGTGCCTGAAGCGATACGCCACTAGTTGTGTATCTTAAGAGAAACATCGTTACTTTTGCCAGGGGTTTCTAGAAGTTGCTGATTTGATTCTGCTGGTGACGAGGCATTGGCTACCTCAAGAGAGTCATAGAGATTCCTGCCAGTTCTTCACCCAAATACACATTTTTTAGATACTCATTCCAGTCTGCCTGATAGCTACGCCACTAGTTGTGTATCTTAAGAGTCATTGTAACTTTTGCCAGGGGTTTCTTGAAGTTGCTGATGTGATTATGCTGGTGACGAGGCATTGGCTACCCTATGAGTGTCATAGTGATTCCTGCTAGTTGCTCACCCAAATACACATTTTTTTGATACTTTGGCCAGTCTGCCTCAAGTGACACCCCACTAGCTGTGTATCTTATGAGAAACTTCGTTACCTTTGCAAGCGGTTTCTTGAAGTTGGTGATGTGATTATGTTGGTGACGAGGCATTGGCTACCTTAAGAGAGTCATAGTGCTTTCTGCCAGTTGCTCACACAAATACAAATTTTGAGATACTGTGGCCAGTCTGCCTGAGGCGATACGCCACTAGTTGTGTATCTTAAGAGAAACATCGTTACTCTTGCCAGCGGTTTCTTGACTTTGAAGATGTGATTATACTGGTGACGAGATATTGGTTACCCTAAGAGAGTCACAGTGTTTCGTGCCAGTTGCTCACCCAAATACACATTCTTTAGATACTGTTTCCAGTGTGCCTGAAGCGATACGCCACTAGATGTGTATCTTCAGAGAAACATCGTTACTTTTGCCAGGGGTTTCTAGAAGTTGCTGATTTGATTCTGCTGGTGACGAGGCATTGGCTACCTCAAGAGAGTCATAGAGATTCCTGCCAGTTCTTCACCCAAATACACATTTTTTAGATACTCATTCCAGTCTGCCTGATAGCTACGCCACTAGTTGTGTATCTTAAGAGTCATTGTAACTTTTGCCAGGGGTTTCTTGAAGTTGCTGATGTGATTATGCTGGTGACGAGGCATTGGCTACCCTATGAGTGTCATAGTGCTTCCTGCTAGTTGCTCACCCAAATACACATTTTTTTGATACTTTGGCCAGTCTGCCTCAAGTGACACCCCACTAGCTGTGTATCTTATGAGAAGCTTCGTTACCTTTGCAAGCGGTTTCTTGAAGTTGGTGATGTGATTATGTTGGTGACGAGGCATTGGCTACCTTAAGAGAGTCATAGTGCTTTCTGCCAGTTGCTCACACAAATACAAATTTTGAGATACTGTGGCCAGTCTGCCTGAGGCGATACGCCACTAGTTGTGTATCTTAAGAGAAACATCGTTACTCTTGCCAGCGGTTTCTTGACTTTGAAGATGTGATTATACTGGTGACGAGATATTGGTTACCCTAAGAGAGTCACAGTGTTTCGTGCCAGTTGCTCACCCAAATACACATTTTTTAGATAGTGTTTCCAGTGTGCCTGAAGCGATACGCCACTAGTTGTGTATCTTAAGAGAAACATCGTTACTTTTGCCAGGGGTTTCTAGAAGTTGCTGATTTGATTCTGCTGGTGACGAGGCATTGGCTACCTCAAGAGAGTCATAGAGATTCCTGCCAGTTCTTCACCCAAATACACATTTTTTAGATACTCATTCCAGTCTGCCTGATAGCTACGCCACTAGTTGTGTATCTTAAGAGTCATTGTAACTTTTGCCAGGGGTTTCTTGAAGTTGCTGATGTGATTATGCTGGTGACGAGGCATTGGCTACCCTATGAGTGTCATAGTGATTCCTGCTAGTTGCTCACCCAAATACACATTTTTTTGATACTTTGGCCAGTCTGCCTCAAGTGACACCCCACTAGCTGTGTATCTTATGAGAAGCTTCGTTACCTTTGCAAGCGGTTTCTTGAAGTTGGTGATGTGATTATGTTGGTGACGAGGCATTGGCTACCTTAAGAGAGTCATAGTGCTTTCTGCCAGTTGCTCACACAAATACAAATTTTGAGATACTGTGGCCAGTCTGCCTGAGGCGATACGCCACTAGTTGTGTATCTTAAGAGAAACATCGTTACTCTTGCCAGCGGTTTCTTGACTTTGAAGATGTGATTATACTGGTGACGAGATATTGGTTACCCTAAGAGAGTGACAGTGTTTCGTGCCAGTTGCTCACCCAAATACACATTTTTTAGATACTGTTTCCAGTGTGCCTGAAGCGATACGCCACTAGTTGTGTATCTTAAGAGAAACATCGTTACTTTTGCCAGGGGTTTCTAGAAGTTGCTGATTTGATTCTGCTGGTGACGAGGCATTGGCTACCTCAAGAGAGTCATAGAGATTCCTGCCAGTTCTTCACCCAAATACACATTTTTTAGATACTCATTCCAGTCTGCCTGATAGCTACGCCACTAGTTGTGTATCTTAAGAGTCATTGTAACTTTTGCCAGGGGTTTCTTGAAGTTGCTGATGTGATTATGCTGGTGACGAGGCATTGGCTACCCTATGAGTGTCATAGTGATTCCTGCTAGTTGCTCACCCAAATACACATTTTTTTGATACTTTGGCCAGTCTGCCTCAAGTGACACCCCACTAGCTGTGTATCTTATGAGAAGCTTCGTTACCTTTGCAAGCGGTTTCTTGAAGTTGGTGATGTGATTATGTTGGTGACGAGGCATTGGCTACCTTAAGAGAGTCATAGTGCTTTCTGCCAGTTGCTCACACAAATACAAATTTTGAGATACTGTGGCCAGTCTGCCTGAAGCGATACGCCACTAGTTGTGTATCTTAAGAGAAACATCGTTACTCTTGCCAGCGGTTTCTTGACTTTGAAGATGTGATTATACTGGTGACGAGATATTGGTTACCCTAAGAGAGTCACAGTGTTTCGTGCCAGTTGCTCACCCAAATACACATTTTTTAGATACTGTTTCCAGTGTGCCTGAAGCGATACGCCACTAGTTGTGTATCTTAAGAGAAACATCGTTACTTTTGCCAGGGGTTTCTAGAAGTTGCTGATTTGATTCTGCTGGTGACGAGGCATTGGCTACCTCAAGAGAGTCATAGAGATTCCTGCCAGTTCTTCACCCAAATACACATTTTTTAGATACTCATTCCAGTCTGCCTGATAGCTACGCCACTAGTTGTGTATCTTAAGAGTCATTGTAACTTTTGCCAGGGGTTTCTTGAAGTTGCTGATGTGATTATGCTGGTGACGAGGCATTGGCTACCCTATGAGTGTCATAGTGATTCCTGCTAGTTGCTCACCCAAATACACATTTTTTTGATACTTTGGCCAGTCTGCCTCAAGTGACACCCCACTAGCTGTGTATCTTATGAGAAGCTTCGTTACCTTTGCAAGCGGTTTCTTGAAGTTGGTGATGTGATTATGTTGGTGACGAGGCATTGGCTACCTTAAGAGAGTCATAGTGCTTTCTGCCAGTTGCTCACACAAATACAAATTTTGAGATACTGTGGCCAGTCTGCCTGAGGCGATACGCCACTAGTTGTGTATCTTAAGAGAAACATCGTTACTCTTGCCAGCGGTTTCTCGACTTTGAAGATGTGATTATACTGGTGACGAGATATTGGTTACCCTAAGAGAGTCACAGTGTTTCGTGCCAGTTGCTCACCCAAATACACATTTTTAGATACTGTTTCCAGTGTGCCTGAAGCGATACGCCACTAGTTGTGTATCTTAAGAGAAACATCGTTACTTTTGCCAGGGGTTTCTAGAAGTTGCTGATTTGATTCTGCTGGTGACGAGGCATTGGCTACCTCAAGAGAGTCATAGAGATTCCTGCCAGTTCTTCACCCAAATACACATTTTTTAGATACTCATTCCAGTCTGCCTGATAGCTACGCCACTAGTTGTGTATCTTAAGAGTCATTGTAACTTTTGCCAGGGGTTTCTTGAAGTTGCTGATGTGATTATGCTGGTGACGAGGCATTGGCTACCCTATGAGTGTCATAGTGATTCCTGCTAGTTGCTCACCCAAATACACATTTTTTTGATACTTTGGCCAGTCTGCCTCAAGTGACACCCCACTAGCTGTGTATCTTATGAGAAGCTTCGTTACCTTTGCAAGCGGTTTCTTGAAGTTGGTGATGTGATTATGTTGGTGACGAGGCATTGGCTACCTTAAGAGAGTCATAGTGCTTTCTGCCAGTTGCTCACACAAATACAAATTTTGAGATACTGTGGCCAGTCTGCCTGAAGCGATACGCCACTAGTTGTGTATCTTAAGAGAAACATCGTTACTCTTGCCAGCGGTTTCTTGACTTTGAAGATGTGATTATACTGGTGACGAGATATTGGTTACCCTAAGAGAGTCACAGTGTTTCGTGCCAGTTGCTCACCCAAATACACATTTTTTAGATACTGTTTCCAGTGTGCCTGAAGCGATACGCCACTAGATGTGTATCTTAAGAGAAACATCGTTACTTTTGCCAGGGGTTTCTAGAAGTTGCTGATTTGATTCTGCTGGTGACGAGGCATTGGCTACCTCAAGAGAGTCATAGAGATTCCTGCCAGTTCTTCACCCAAATACACATTTTTTAGATACTCATTCCAGTCTGCCTGATAGCTACGCCACTAGTTGTGTATCTTAAGAGTCATTGTAACTTTTGCCAGGGGTTTCTTGAAGTTGCTGATGTGATTATGCTGGTGACGAGGCATTGGCTACCCTATGAGTGTCATAGTGCTTCCTGCTAGTTGCTCACCCAAATACACATTTTTTTGATACTTTGGCCAGTCTGCCTCAAGTGACACCCCACTAGCTGTGTATCTTATGAGAAGCTTCGTTACCTTTGCAAGCGGTTTCTTGAAGTTGGTGATGTGATTATGTTGGTGACGAGGCATTGGCTACCTTAAGAGAGTCATAGTGCTTTCTGCCAGTTGCTCACACAAATACAAATTTTGAGATACTGTGGCCAGTCTGCCTGAGGCGATACGCCACTAGTTGTGTATCTTAAGAGAAACATCGTTACTCTTGCCAGCGGTTTCTTGACTTTGAAGATGTGATTATACTGGTGACGAGATATTGGTTACCCTAAGAGAGTCACAGTGTTTCGTGCCAGTTGCTCACCCAAATACACATTTTTTAGATAGTGTTTCCAGTGTGCCTGAAGCGATACGCCACTAGTTGTGTATCTTAAGAGAAACATCGTTACTTTTGCCAGGGGTTTCTAGAAGTTGCTGATTTGATTCTGCTGGTGACGAGGCATTGGCTACCTCAAGAGAGTCATAGAGATTCCTGCCAGTTCTTCACCCAAATACACATTTTTTAGATACTCATTCCAGTCTGCCTGATAGCTACGCCACTAGTTGTGTATCTTAAGAGTCATTGTAACTTTTGCCAGGGGTTTCTTGAAGTTGCTGATGTGATTATGCTGGTGACGAGGCATTGGCTACCCTATGAGTGTCATAGTGATTCCTGCTAGTTGCTCACCCAAATACACATTTTTTTGATACTTTGGCCAGTCTGCCTCAAGTGACACCCCACTAGCTGTGTATCTTATGAGAAGCTTCGTTACCTTTGCAAGCGGTTTCTTGAAGTTGGTGATGTGATTATGTTGGTGACGAGGCATTGGCTACCTTAAGAGAGTCATAGTGCTTTCTGCCAGTTGCTCACACAAATACAAATTTTGAGATACTGTGGCCAGTCTGCCTGAGGCGATACGCCACTAGTTGTGTATCTTAAGAGAAACATCGTTACTCTTGCCAGCGGTTTCTTGACTTTGAAGATGTGATTATACTGGTGACGAGATATTGGTTACCCTAAGAGAGTGACAGTGTTTCGTGCCAGTTGCTCACCCAAATACACATTTTTTAGATACTGTTTCCAGTGTGCCTGAAGCGATACGCCACTAGTTGTGTATCTTAAGAGAAACATCGTTACTTTTGCCAGGGGTTTCTAGAAGTTGCTGATTTGATTCTGCTGGTGACGAGGCATTGGCTACCTCAAGAGAGTCATAGAGATTCCTGCCAGTTCTTCACCCAAATACACATTTTTTAGATACTCATTCCAGTCTGCCTGATAGCTACGCCACTAGTTGTGTATCTTAAGAGTCATTGTAACTTTTGCCAGGGGTTTCTTGAAGTTGCTGATGTGATTATGCTGGTGACGAGGCATTGGCTACCCTATGAGTGTCATAGTGATTCCTGCTAGTTGCTCACCCAAATACACATTTTTTTGATACTTTGGCCAGTCTGCCTCAAGTGACACCCCACTAGCTGTGTATCTTATGAGAAGCTTCGTTACCTTTGCAAGCGGTTTCTTGAAGTTGGTGATGTGATTATGTTTGTGACGAGGCATTGGCTACCTTAAGAGAGTCATAGTGCTTTCTGCCAGTTGCTCACACAAATACAAATTTTGAGATACTGTGGCCCGTCTGCCTGAGGCGATACGCCACTAGTTGTGTATCTTAAGAGAAACATCGTTACTCTTGCCAGCGGTTTCTTGACTTTGAAGATGTGATTATACTGGTGACGAGATATTGGTTACCCTAAGAGAGTGACAGTGTTTCGTGCCAGTTGCTCACCCAAATACACATTTTTTAGATACTGTTTCCAGTGTGCCTGAAGCGATACGCCACTAGTTGTGTATCTTAAGAGAAACATCGTTACTTTTGCCAGGGGTTTCTAGAAGTTGCTGATTTGATTCTGCTGGTGACGAGGCATTGGCTACCTCAAGAGAGTCATAGAGATTCCTGCCAGTTCTTCACCCAAATACACATTTTTTAGATACTCATTCCAGTCTGCCTGATAGCTACGCCACTAGTTGTGTATCTTAAGAGTCATTGTAACTTTTGCCAGGGGTTTCTTGAAGTTGCTGATGTGATTATGCTGGTGACGAGGCATTGGCTACCCTATGAGTGTCATAGTGATTCCTGCTAGTTGCTCACCCAAATACACATTTTTTTGATACTTTGGCCAGTCTGCCTCAAGTGACACCCCACTAGCTGTGTATCTTATGAGAAGCTTCGTTACCTTTGCAAGCGGTTTCTTGAAGTTGGTGATGTGATTATGTTGGTGACGAGGCATTGGCTACCTTAAGAGAGTCATAGTGCTTTCTGCCAGTTGCTCACACAAATACAAATTTTGAGATACTGTGGCCAGTCTGCCTGAGGCGATACGCCACTAGTTGTGTATCTTAAGAGAAACATCGTTACTCTTGCCAGCGGTATCTCGACTTTGAAGATGTGATTATACTGGTGACGAGATATTGGTTACCCTAAGAGAGTCACAGTGTTTCGTGCCAGTTGCTCACCCAAATACACATTTTTAGATACTGTTTCCAGTGTGCCTGAAGCGATACGCCACTAGTTGTGTATCTTAAGAGAAACATCGTTACTTTTGCCAGGGGTTTCTAGAAGTTGCTGATTTGATTCTGCTGGTGACGAGGCATTGGCTACCTCAAGAGAGTCATAGAGATTCCTGCCAGTTCTTCACCCAAATACACATTTTTTAGATACTCATTCCAGTCTGCCTGATAGCTACGCCACTAGTTGTGTATCTTAAGAGTCATTGTAACTTTTGCCAGGGGTTTCTTGAAGTTGCTGATGTGATTATGCTGGTGACGAGGCATTGGCTACCCTATGAGTGTCATAGTGATTCCTACTAGTTGCTCACCCAAATACACATTTTTTTGATACTTTGGCCAGTCTGCCTCAAGTGACACCCCACTAGCTGTGTATCTTATGAGAAACTTCGTTACCTTTGCAAGCGGTTTCTTGAAGTTGGTGATGTGATTATGTTGGTGACGAGGCATTGGCTACCTTAAGAGAGTCATAGTGCTTTCTGCCAGTTGCTCACACAAATACAAATTTTGAGATACTGTGGCCAGTCTGCCTGAGGCGATACGCCACTAGTTGTGTATCTTAAGAGAAACATCGTTACTCTTGCCAGCGGTTTCTTGACTTTGAAGATGTGATTATACTGGTGACGAGATATTGGTTACCCTAAGAGAGTCACAGTGTTTCGTGCCAGTTGCTCACCCAAATACACATTTTTAGATACTGTTTCCAGTGTGCCTGAAGCGATACGCCACTAGTTGTGTATCTTAAGAGAAACATCGTTACTTTTGCCAGGGGTTTCTAGAAGTTGCTGATTTGATTCTGCTGGTGACGAGGCATTGGCTACCTCAAGAGAGTCATAGAGATTCCTGCCAGTTCTTCACCCAAATACACATTTTTTAGATACTCATTCCAGTCTGCCTGATAGCTACGCCACTAGTTGTGTATCTTAAGAGTCATTGTAACTTTTGCCAGGGGTTTCTTGAAGTTGCTGATGTGATTATGCTGGTGACGAGGCATTGGCTACCCTATGAGTGTCATAGTGATTCCTACTAGTTGCTCACCCAAATACACATTTTTTTGATACTTTGGCCAGTCTGCCTCAAGTGACACCCCACTAGCTGTGTATCTTATGAGAAACTTCGTTACCTTTGCAAGCGGTTTCTTGAAGTTGGTGATGTGATTATGTTGGTGACGAGGCATTGGCTACCTTAAGAGAGTCATAGTGCTTTCTGCCAGTTGCTCACACAAATACAAATTTTGAGATACTGTGGCCAGTCTGCCTGAGGCGATACGCCACTAGTTGTGTATCTTAAGAGAAACATCGTTACTCTTGCCAGCGGTTTCTTGACTTTGAAGATGTGATTATACTGGTGACGAGATATTGGTTACCCTAAGAGAGTGACAGTGTTTCGTGCCAGTTGCTCACCCAAATACACATTTTTAGATACTGTTTCCAGTGTGCCTGAAGCGATACGCCACTAGTTGTGTATCTTAAGAGAAACATCGTTACTTTTGCCAGGGGTTTCTAGAAGTTGCTGATTTGATTCTGCTGGTGACGAGGCATTGGCTACCTCAAGAGAGTCATAGAGATTCCTGCCAGTTCTTCACCCAAATACACATTTTTTAGATACTCATTCCAGTCTGCCTGATAGCTACGCCACTAGTTGTGTATCTTAAGAGTCATTGTAACTTTTGCCAGGGGTTTCTTGAAGTTGCTGATGTGATTATGCTGGTGACGAGGCATTGGCTACCCTATGAGTGTCATAGTGATTCCTGCTAGTTGCTCACCCAAATACACATTTTTTTGATACTTTGGCCAGTCTGCCTCAAGTGACACCCCACTAGCTGTGTATCTTATGAGAAGCTTCGTTACCTTTGCAAGCGGTTTCTTGAAGTTGGTGATGTGATTATGTTGGTGACGAGGCATTGGCTACCTTAAGAGAGTCATAGTGCTTTCTGCCAGTTGCTCACACAAATACAAATTTTGAGATACTGTGGCCAGTCTGCCTGAGGCGATACGCCACTAGTTGTGTATCTTAAGAGAAACATCGTTACTCTTGCCAGCGGTATCTCGACTTTGAAGATGTGATTATACTGGTGACGAGATATTGGTTACCCTAAGAGAGTCACAGTGTTTCGTGCCAGTTGCTCACCCAAATACACATTTTTAGATACTGTTTCCAGTGTGCCTGAAGCGATACGCCACTAGTTGTGTATCTTAAGAGAAACATCGTTACTTTTGCCAGGGGTTTCTAGAAGTTGCTGATTTGATTCTGCTGGTGACGAGGCATTGGCTACCTCAAGAGAGTCATAGAGATTCCTGCCAGTTCTTCACCCAAATACACATTTTTTAGATACTCATTCCAGTCTGCCTGATAGCTACGCCACTAGTTGTGTATCTTAAGAGTCATTGTAACTTTTGCCAGGGGTTTCTTGAAGTTGCTGATGTGATTATGCTGGTGACGAGGCATTGGCTACCCTATGAGTGTCATAGTGATTCCTACTAGTTGCTCACCCAAATACACATTTTTTTGATACTTTGGCCAGTCTGCCTCAAGTGACACCCCACTAGCTGTGTATCTTATGAGAAACTTCGTTACCTTTGCAAGCGGTTTCTTGAAGTTGGTGATGTGATTATGTTGGTGACGAGGCATTGGCTACCTTAAGAGAGTCATAGTGCTTTCTGCCAGTTGCTCACACAAATACAAATTTTGAGATACTGTGGCCAGTCTGCCTGAGGCGATACGCCACTAGTTGTGTATCTTAAGAGAAACATCGTTACTCTTGCCAGCGGTTTCTTGACTTTGAAGATGTGATTATACTGGTGACGAGATATTGGTTACCCTAAGAGAGTCACAGTGTTTCGTGCCAGTTGCTCACCCAAATACACATTTTTAGATACTGTTTCCAGTGTGCCTGAAGCGATACGCCACTAGTTGTGTATCTTAAGAGAAACATCGTTACTTTTGCCAGGGGTTTCTAGAAGTTGCTGATTTGATTCTGCTGGTGACGAGGCATTGGCTACCTCAAGAGAGTCATAGAGATTCCTGCCAGTTCTTCACCCAAATACACATTTTTTAGATACTCATTCCAGTCTGCCTGATAGCTACGCCACTAGTTGTGTATCTTAAGAGTCATTGTAACTTTTGCCAGGGGTTTCTTGAAGTTGCTGATGTGATTATGCTGGTGACGAGGCATTGGCTACCCTATGAGTGTCATAGTGATTCCTACTAGTTGCTCACCCAAATACACATTTTTTTGATACTTTGGCCAGTCTGCCTCAAGTGACACCCCACTAGCTGTGTATCTTATGAGAAACTTCGTTACCTTTGCAAGCGGTTTCTTGAAGTTGGTGATGTGATTATGTTGGTGACGAGGCATTGGCTACCTTAAGAGAGTCATAGTGCTTTCTGCCAGTTGCTCACACAAATACAAATTTTGAGATACTGTGGCCAGTCTGCCTGAGGCGATACGCCACTAGTTGTGTATCTTAAGAGAAACATCGTTACTCTTGCCAGCGGTTTCTTGACTTTGAAGATGTGATTATACTGGTGACGAGATATTGGTTACCCTAAGAGAGTGACAGTGTTTCGTGCCAGTTGCTCACCCAAATACACATTTTTAGATACTGTTTCCAGTGTGCCTGAAGCGATACGCCACTAGTTGTGTATCTTAAGAGAAACATCGTTACTTTTGCCAGGGGTTTCTAGAAGTTGCTGATTTGATTCTGCTGGTGACGAGGCATTGGCTACCTCAAGAGAGTCATAGAGATTCCTGCCATTTCTTCACCAAAATACACATTTTTTAGATACTCATTCCAGTCTGCCTGATAGCTACGCCACTAGTTGTGTATCTTAAGAGTCATTGTAACTTTTGCCAGGGGTTTCTTGAAGTTGCTGATGTGATTATGCTGGTGACGAGGCATTGGCTACCCTATGAGTGTCATAGTGATTCCTGCTAGTTGCTCACCCAAATACACATTTTTTTGATACTTTGGCCAGTCTGCCTCAAGTGACACCCCACTAGCTGTGTATCTTGTGAGAAGCTTCGTTACCTTTGCAAGCGGTTACTTGAAGTTGGTGATGTGATTATGTTGTTGACGAGGCATTGGCTACCTTAAGAGAGTCATAGTGCTTTCTGCCAGTTGCTCACACAAATACAAATTTTGAGATACTGTGGCCAGTCTGCCTGAAGCGATACGCCACTAGTTGTGTATCTTAAGAGAAACATCGTTACTCTTGCCAGCGGTTTCTTGACTTTGAAGATGTGATTATACTGGTGACGAGATATTGGTTACCCTAAGAGAGTCACAGTGTTTCGTGCCAGTTGCTCACCCAAATACACATTTTTTAGATACTGTTTCCAGTGTGCCTGAAGCGATACGCCACTAGATGTGTATCTTAAGAGAAACATCGTTACTTTTGCCAGGGGTTTCTAGAAGTTGCTGATTTGATTCTGCTGGTGACGAGGCATTGGCTACCTCAAGAGAGTCATAGAGATTCCTGCCAGTTCTTCACCCAAATACACATTTTTTAGATACTCATTCCAGTCTGCCTGATAGCTACGCCACTAGTTGTGTATCTTAAGAGTCATTGTAACTTTTGCCAGGGGTTTCTTGAAGTTGCTGATGTGATTATGCTGGTGACGAGGCATTGGCTACCCTATGAGTGTCATAGTGCTTCCTGCTAGTTGCTCACCCAAATACACATTTTTTTGATACTTTGGCCAGTCTGCCTCAAGTGACACCCCACTAGCTGTGTATCTTATGAGAAGCTTCGTTACCTTTGCAAGCGGTTTCTTGAAGTTGGTGATGTGATTATGTTGGTGACGAGGCATTGGCTACCTTAAGAGAGTCATAGTGCTTTCTGCCAGTTGCTCACACAAATACAAATTTTGAGATACTGTGGCCAGTCTGCCTGAGGCGATACGCCACTAGTTGTGTATCTTAAGAGAAACATCGTTACTCTTGCCAGCGGTTTCTTGACTTTGAAGATGTGATTATACTGGTGACGAGATATTGGTTACCCTAAGAGAGTCACAGTGTTTCGTGCCAGTTGCTCACCCAAATACACATTTTTTAGATAGTGTTTCCAGTGTGCCTGAAGCGATACGCCACTAGTTGTGTATCTTAAGAGAAACATCGTTACTTTTGCCAGGGGTTTCTAGAAGTTGCTGATTTGATTCTGCTGGTGACGAGGCATTGGCTACCTCAAGAGAGTCATAGAGATTCCTGCCAGTTCTTCACCCAAATACACATTTTTTAGATACTCATTCCAGTCTGCCTGATAGCTACGCCACTAGTTGTGTATCTTAAGAGTCATTGTAACTTTTGCCAGGGGTTTCTTGAAGTTGCTGATGTGATTATGCTGGTGACGAGGCATTGGCTACCCTATGAGTGTCATAGTGATTCCTGCTAGTTGCTCACCCAAATACACATTTTTTTGATACTTTGGCCAGTCTGCCTCAAGTGACACCCCACTAGCTGTGTATCTTATGAGAAGCTTCGTTACCTTTGCAAGCGGTTTCTTGAAGTTGGTGATGTGATTATGTTGGTGACGAGGCATTGGCTACCTTAAGAGAGTCATAGTGCTTTCTGCCAGTTGCTCACACAAATACAAATTTTGAGATACTGTGGCCAGTCTGCCTGAGGCGATACGCCACTAGTTGTGTATCTTAAGAGAAACATCGTTACTCTTGCCAGCGGTTTCTTGACTTTGAAGATGTGATTATACTGGTGACGAGATATTGGTTACCCTAAGAGAGTGACAGTGTTTCGTGCCAGTTGCTCACCCAAATACACATTTTTTAGATACTGTTTCCAGTGTGCCTGAAGCGATACGCCACTAGTTGTGTATCTTAAGAGAAACATCGTTACTTTTGCCAGGGGTTTCTAGAAGTTGCTGATTTGATTCTGCTGGTGACGAGGCATTGGCTACCTCAAGAGAGTCATAGAGATTCCTGCCAGTTCTTCACCCAAATACACATTTTTTAGATACTCATTCCAGTCTGCCTGATAGCTACGCCACTAGTTGTGTATCTTAAGAGTCATTGTAACTTTTGCCAGGGGTTTCTTGAAGTTGCTGATGTGATTATGCTGGTGACGAGGCATTGGCTACCCTATGAGTGTCATAGTGATTCCTGCTAGTTGCTCACCCAAATACACATTTTTTTGATACTTTGGCCAGTCTGCCTCAAGTGACACCCCACTAGCTGTGTATCTTATGAGAAGCTTCGTTACCTTTGCAAGCGGTTTCTTGAAGTTGGTGATGTGATTATGTTGGTGACGAGGCATTGGCTACCTTAAGAGAGTCATAGTGCTTTCTGCCAGTTGCTCACACAAATACAAATTTTGAGATACTGTGGCCCGTCTGCCTGAGGCGATACGCCACTAGTTGTGTATCTTAAGAGAAACATCGTTACTCTTGCCAGCGGTTTCTTGACTTTGAAGATGTGATTATACTGGTGACGAGATATTGGTTACCCTAAGAGAGTGACAGTGTTTCGTGCCAGTTGCTCACCCAAATACACATTTTTTAGATACTGTTTCCAGTGTGCCTGAAGCGATACGCCACTAGTTGTGTATCTTAAGAGAAACATCGTTACTTTTGCCAGGGGTTTCTAGAAGTTGCTGATTTGATTCTGCTGGTGACGAGGCATTGGCTACCTCAAGAGAGTCATAGAGATTCCTGCCAGTTCTTCACCCAAATACACATTTTTTAGATACTCATTCCAGTCTGCCTGATAGCTACGCCACTAGTTGTGTATCTTAAGAGTCATTGTAACTTTTGCCAGGGGTTTCTTGAAGTTGCTGATGTGATTATGCTGGTGACGAGGCATTGGCTACCCTATGAGTGTCATAGTGATTCCTGCTAGTTGCTCACCCAAATACACATTTTTTTGATACTTTGGCCAGTCTGCCTCAAGTGACACCCCACTAGCTGTGTATCTTATGAGAAGCTTCGTTACCTTTGCAAGCGGTTTCTTGAAGTTGGTGATGTGATTATGTTGGTGACGAGGCATTGGCTACCTTAAGAGAGTCATAGTGCTTTCTGCCAGTTGCTCACACAAATACAAATTTTGAGATACTGTGGCCAGTCTGCCTGAAGCGATACGCCACTAGTTGTGTATCTTAAGAGAAACATCGTTACTCTTGCCAGCGGTTTCTTGACTTTGAAGATGTGATTATACTGGTGACGAGATATTGGTTACCCTAAGAGAGTCACAGTGTTTCGTGCCAGTTGCACACCCAAATACACATTTTTTAGATACTGTTTCCAGTGTGCCTGAAGCGATACGCCACTAGTTGTGTATCTTAAGAGAAACATCGTTACTTTTGCCAGGGGTTTCTAGAAGTTGCTGATTTGATTCTGCTGGTGACGAGGCATTGGCTACCTCAAGAGAGTCATAGAGATTCCTGCCAGTTCTTCACCCAAATACACATTTTTTAGATACTCATTCCAGTCTGCCTGATAGCTACGCCACTAGTTGTGTATCTTAAGAGTCATTGTAACTTTTGCCAGGGGTTTCTTGAAGTTGCTGATGTGATTATGCTGGTGACGAGGCATTGGCTACCCTATGAGTGTCATAGTGATTCCTACTAGTTGCTCACCCAAATACACATTTTTTTGATACTTTGGCCAGTCTGCCTCAAGTGACACCCCACTAGCTGTGTATCTTATGAGAAACTTCGTTACCTTTGCAAGCGGTTTCTTGAAGTTGGTGATGTGATTATGTTGGTGACGAGGCATTGGCTACCTTAAGAGAGTCATAGTGCTTTCTGCCAGTTGCTCACACAAATACAAATTTTGAGATACTGTGGCCAGTCTGCCTGAGGCGATACGCCACTAGTTGTGTATCTTAAGAGAAACATCGTTACTCTTGCCAGCGGTTTCTTGACTTTGAAGATGTGATTATACTGGTGACGAGATATTGGTTACCCTAAGAGAGTGACAGTGTTTCGTGCCAGTTGCTCACCCAAATACACATTTTTAGATACTGTTTCCAGTGTGCCTGAAGCGATACGCCACTAGTTGTGTATCTTAAGAGAAACATCGTTACTTTTGCCAGGGGTTTCTAGAAGTTGCTGATTTGATTCTGCTGGTGACGAGGCATTGGCTACCTCAAGAGAGTCATAGAGATTCCTGCCATTTCTTCACCAAAATACACATTTTTTAGATACTCATTCCAGTCTGCCTGATAGCTACGCCACTAGTTGTGTATCTTAAGAGTCATTGTAACTTTTGCCAGGGGTTTCTTGAAGTTGCTGATGTGATTATGCTGGTGACGAGGCATTGGCTACCCTATGAGTGTCATAGTGATTCCTGCTAGTTGCTCACCCAAATACACATTTTTTTGATACTTTGGCCAGTCTGCCTCAAGTGACACCCCACTAGCTGTGTATCTTGTGAGAAGCTTCGTTACCTTTGCAAGCGGTTACTTGAAGTTGGTGATGTGATTATGTTGTTGACGAGGCATTGGCTACCTTAAGAGAGTCATAGTGCTTTCTGCCAGTTGCTCACACAAATACAAATTTTGAGATACTGTGGCCAGTCTGCCTGAAGCGATACGCCACTAGTTGTGTATCTTAAGAGAAACATCGTTACTCTTGCCAGCGGTTTCTTGACTTTGAAGATGTGATTATACTGGTGACGAGATATTGGTTACCCTAAGAGAGTCACAGTGTTTCGTGCCAGTTGCTCACCCAAATACACATTTTTTAGATACTGTTTCCAGTGTGCCTGAAGCGATACGCCACTAGATGTGTATCTTAAGAGAAACATCGTTACTTTTGCCAGGGGTTTCTAGAAGTTGCTGATTTGATTCTGCTGGTGACGAGGCATTGGCTACCTCAAGAGAGTCATAGAGATTCCTGCCAGTTCTTCACCCAAATACACATTTTTTAGATACTCATTCCAGTCTGCCTGATAGCTACGCCACTAGTTGTGTATCTTAAGAGTCATTGTAACTTTTGCCAGGGGTTTCTTGAAGTTGCTGATGTGATTATGCTGGTGACGAGGCATTGGCTACCCTATGAGTGTCATAGTGCTTCCTGCTAGTTGCTCACCCAAATACACATTTTTTTGATACTTTGGCCAGTCTGCCTCAAGTGACACCCCACTAGCTGTGTATCTTATGAGAAGCTTCGTTACCTTTGCAAGCGGTTTCTTGAAGTTGGTGATGTGATTATGTTGGTGACGAGGCATTGGCTACCTTAAGAGAGTCATAGTGCTTTCTGCCAGTTGCTCACACAAATACAAATTTTGAGATACTGTGGCCAGTCTGCCTGAGGCGATACGCCACTAGTTGTGTATCTTAAGAGAAACATCGTTACTCTTGCCAGCGGTTTCTTGACTTTGAAGATGTGATTATACTGGTGACGAGATATTGGTTACCCTAAGAGAGTCACAGTGTTTCGTGCCAGTTGCTCACCCAAATACACATTTTTTAGATAGTGTTTCCAGTGTGCCTGAAGCGATACGCCACTAGTTGTGTATCTTAAGAGAAACATCGTTACTTTTGCCAGGGGTTTCTAGAAGTTGCTGATTTGATTCTGCTGGTGACGAGGCATTGGCTACCTCAAGAGAGTCATAGAGATTCCTGCCAGTTCTTCACCCAAATACACATTTTTTAGATACTCATTCCAGTCTGCCTGATAGCTACGCCACTAGTTGTGTATCTTAAGAGTCATTGTAACTTTTGCCAGGGGTTTCTTGAAGTTGCTGATGTGATTATGCTGGTGACGAGGCATTGGCTACCCTATGAGTGTCATAGTGATTCCTGCTAGTTGCTCACCCAAATACACATTTTTTTGATACTTTGGCCAGTCTGCCTCAAGTGACACCCCACTAGCTGTGTATCTTATGAGAAGCTTCGTTACCTTTGCAAGCGGTTTCTTGAAGTTGGTGATGTGATTATGTTGGTGACGAGGCATTGGCTACCTTAAGAGAGTCATAGTGCTTTCTGCCAGTTGCTCACACAAATACAAATTTTGAGATACTGTGGCCAGTCTGCCTGAGGCGATACGCCACTAGTTGTGTATCTTAAGAGAAACATCGTTACTCTTGCCAGCGGTTTCTTGACTTTGAAGATGTGATTATACTGGTGACGAGATATTGGTTACCCTAAGAGAGTGACAGTGTTTCGTGCCAGTTGCTCACCCAAATACACATTTTTTAGATACTGTTTCCAGTGTGCCTGAAGCGATACGCCACTAGTTGTGTATCTTAAGAGAAACATCGTTACTTTTGCCAGGGGTTTCTAGAAGTTGCTGATTTGATTCTGCTGGTGACGAGGCATTGGCTACCTCAAGAGAGTCATAGAGATTCCTGCCAGTTCTTCACCCAAATACACATTTTTTAGATACTCATTCCAGTCTGCCTGATAGCTACGCCACTAGTTGTGTATCTTAAGAGTCATTGTAACTTTTGCCAGGGGTTTCTTGAAGTTGCTGATGTGATTATGCTGGTGACGAGGCATTGGCTACCCTATGAGTGTCATAGTGATTCCTGCTAGTTGCTCACCCAAATACACATTTTTTTGATACTTTGGCCAGTCTGCCTCAAGTGACACCCCACTAGCTGTGTATCTTATGAGAAGCTTCGTTACCTTTGCAAGCGGTTTCTTGAAGTTGGTGATGTGATTATGTTGGTGACGAGGCATTGGCTACCTTAAGAGAGTCATAGTGCTTTCTGCCAGTTGCTCACACAAATACAAATTTTGAGATACTGTGGCCCGTCTGCCTGAGGCGATACGCCACTAGTTGTGTATCTTAAGAGAAACATCGTTACTCTTGCCAGCGGTTTCTTGACTTTGAAGATGTGATTATACTGGTGACGAGATATTGGTTACCCTAAGAGAGTGACAGTGTTTCGTGCCAGTTGCTCACCCAAATACACATTTTTTAGATACTGTTTCCAGTGTGCCTGAAGCGATACGCCACTAGTTGTGTATCTTAAGAGAAACATCGTTACTTTTGCCAGGGGTTTCTAGAAGTTGCTGATTTGATTCTGCTGGTGACGAGGCATTGGCTACCTCAAGAGAGTCATAGAGATTCCTGCCAGTTCTTCACCCAAATACACATTTTTTAGATACTCATTCCAGTCTGCCTGATAGCTACGCCACTAGTTGTGTATCTTAAGAGTCATTGTAACTTTTGCCAGGGGTTTCTTGAAGTTGCTGATGTGATTATGCTGGTGACGAGGCATTGGCTACCCTATGAGTGTCATAGTGATTCCTGCTAGTTGCTCACCCAAATACACATTTTTTTGATACTTTGGCCAGTCTGCCTCAAGTGACACCCCACTAGCTGTGTATCTTATGAGAAGCTTCGTTACCTTTGCAAGCGGTTTCTTGAAGTTGGTGATGTGATTATGTTGGTGACGAGGCATTGGCTACCTTAAGAGAGTCATAGTGCTTTCTGCCAGTTGCTCACACAAATACAAATTTTGAGATACTGTGGCCAGTCTGCCTGAAGCGATACGCCACTAGTTGTGTATCTTAAGAGAAACATCGTTACTCTTGCCAGCGGTTTCTTGACTTTGAAGATGTGATTATACTGGTGACGAGATATTGGTTACCCTAAGAGAGTCACAGTGTTTCGTGCCAGTTGCACACCCAAATACACATTTTTTAGATACTGTTTCCAGTGTGCCTGAAGCGATACGCCACTAGTTGTGTATCTTAAGAGAAACATCGTTACTTTTGCCAGGGGTTTCTAGAAGTTGCTGATTTGATTCTGCTGGTGACGAGGCATTGGCTACCTCAAGAGAGTCATAGAGATTCCTGCCAGTTCTTCACCCAAATACACATTTTTTAGATACTCATTCCAGTCTGCCTGATAGCTACGCCACTAGTTGTGTATCTTAAGAGTCATTGTAACTTTTGCCAGGGGTTTCTTGAAGTTGCTGATGTGATTATGCTGGTGACGAGGCATTGGCTACCCTATGAGTGTCATAGTGATTCCTGCTAGTTGCTCACCCAAATACACATTTTTTTGATACTTTGGCCAGTCTGCCTCAAGTGACACCCCACTAGCTGTGTATCTTATGAGAAGCTTCGTTACCTTTGCAAGCGGTTTCTTGAAGTTGGTGATGTGATTATGTTGGTGACGAGGCATTGGCTACCTTAAGAGAGTCATAGTGCTTTCTGCCAGTTGCTCACACAAATACAAATTTTGAGATACTGTGGCCAGTCTGCCTGAGGCGATACGCCACTAGTTGTGTATCTTAAGAGAAACATCGTTACTCTTGCCAGCGGTATCTCGACTTTGAAGATGTGATTATACTGGTGACGAGATATTGGTTACCCTAAGAGAGTCACAGTGTTTCGTGCCAGTTGCTCACCCAAATACACATTTTTAGATACTGTTTCCAGTGTGCCTGAAGCGATACGCCACTAGTTGTGTATCTTAAGAGAAACATCGTTACTTTTGCCAGGGGTTTCTAGAAGTTGCTGATTTGATTCTGCTGGTGACGAGGCATTGGCTACCTCAAGAGAGTCATAGAGATTCCTGCCAGTTCTTCACCCAAATACACATTTTTTAGATACTCATTCCAGTCTGCCTGATAGCTACGCCACTAGTTGTGTATCTTAAGAGTCATTGTAACTTTTGCCAGGGGTTTCTTGAAGTTGCTGATGTGATTATGCTGGTGACGAGGCATTGGCTACCCTATGAGTGTCATAGTGATTCCTGCTAGTTGCTCACCCAAATACACATTTTTTTGATACTTTGGCCAGTCTGCCTCAAGTGACACCCCACTAGCTGTGTATCTTATGAGAAACTTCGTTACCTTTGCAAGCGGTTTCTTGAAGTTGGTGATGTGATTATGTTGGTGACGAGGCATTGGCTACCTTAAGAGAGTCATAGTGCTTTCTGCCAGTTGCTCACACAAATACAAATTTTGAGATACTGTGGCCAGTCTGCCTGAGGCGATACGCCACTAGTTGTGTATCTTAAGAGAAACATCGTTACTCTTGCCAGCGGTTTCTTGACTTTGAAGATGTGATTATACTGGTGACGAGATATTGGTTACCCTAAGAGAGTGACAGTGTTTCGTGCCAGTTGCTCACCCAAATACACATTTTTAGATACTGTTTCCAGTGTGCCTGAAGCGATACGCCACTAGTTGTGTATCTTAAGAGAAACATCGTTACTTTTGCCAGGGGTTTCTAGAAGTTGCTGATTTGATTCTGCTGGTGACGAGGCATTGGCTACCTCAAGAGAGTCATAGAGATTCCTGCCAGTTCTTCACCCAAATACACATTTTTTAGATACTCATTCCAGTCTGCCTGATAGCTACGCCACTAGTTGTGTATCTTAAGAGTCATTGTAACTTTTGCCAGGGGTTTCTTGAAGTTGCTGATGTGATTATGCTGGTGACGAGGCATTGGCTACCCTATGAGTGTCATAGTGATTCCTGCTAGTTGCTCACCCAAATACACATTTTTTTGATACTTTGGCCAGTCTGCCTCAAGTGACACCCCACTAGCTGTGTATCTTGTGAGAAGCTTCGTTACCTTTGCAAGCGGTTACTTGAAGTTGGTGATGTGATTATGTTGTTGACGAGGCATTGGCCACCTTAAGAGAGTCATAGTGCTTTCTGCCAGTTGCTCACACAAATACAAATTTTGAGATACTGTGGCCAGTCTGCCTGAAGCGATACGCCACTAGTTGTGTATCTTAAGAGAAACATCGTTACTCTTGCCAGCGGTTTCTTGACTTTGAAGATGTGATTATACTGGTGACGAGATATTGGTTACCCTAAGAGAGTCACAGTGTTTCGTGCCAGTTGCTCACCCAAATACACATTTTTTAGATACTGTTTCCAGTGTGCCTGAAGCGATACGCCACTAGATGTGTATCTTAAGAGAAACATCGTTACTTTTGCCAGGGGTTTCTAGAAGTTGCTGATTTGATTCTGCTGGTGACGAGGCATTGGCTACCTCAAGAGAGTCATAGAGATTCCTGCCAGTTCTTCACCCAAATACACATTTTTTAGATACTCATTCCAGTCTGCCTGATAGCTACGCCACTAGTTGTGTATCTTAAGAGTCATTGTAACTTTTGCCATGGGTTTCTTGAAGTTGCTGATGTGATTATGCTGGTGACGAGGCATTGGCTACCCTATGAGTGTCATAGTGCTTCCTGCTAGTTGCTCACCCAAATACACATTTTTTTGATACTTTGGCCAGTCTGCCTCAAGTGACACCCCACTAGCTGTGTATCTTATGAGAAGCTTCGTTACCTTTGCAAGCGGTTTCTTGAAGTTGGTGATGTGATTATGTTGGTGACGAGGCATTGGCTACCTTAAGAGAGTCATAGTGCTTTCTGCCAGTTGCTCACACAAATACAAATTTTGAGATACTGTGGCCAGTCTGCCTGAGGCGATACGCCACTAGTTGTGTATCTTAAGAGAAACATCGTTACTCTTGCCAGCGGTTTCTTGACTTTGAAGATGTGATTATACTGGTGACGAGATATTGGTTACCCTAAGAGAGTCACAGTGTTTCGTGCCAGTTGCTCACCCAAATACACATTTTTTAGATACTGTTTCCAGTGTGCCTGAAGCGATACGCCACTAGTTGTGTATCTTAAGAGAAACATCGTTACTTTTGCCAGGGGTTTCTAGAAGTTGCTGATTTGATTCTGCTGGTGACGAGGCATTGGCTACCTCAAGAGAGTCATAGAGATTCCTGCCAGTTCTTCACCCAAATACACATTTTTTAGATACTCATTCCAGTCTGCCTGATAGCTACGCCACTAGTTGTGTATCTTAAGAGTCATTGTAACTTTTGCCAGGGGTTTCTTGAAGTTGCTGATGTGATTATGCTGGTGACGAGGCATTGGCTACCCTATGAGTGTCATAGTGATTCCTGCTAGTTGCTCACCCAAATACACATTTTTTTGATACTTTGGCCAGTCTGCCTCAAGTGACACCCCACTAGCTGTGTATCTTATGAGAAGCTTCGTTACCTTTGCAAGCGGTTTCTTGAAGTTGGTGATGTGATTATGTTGGTGACGAGGCATTGGCTACCTTAAGAGAGTCATAGTGCTTTCTGCCAGTTGCTCACACAAATACAAATTTTGAGATACTGTGGCCAGTCTGCCTGAGGCGATACGCCACTAGTTGTGTATCTTAAGAGAAACATCGTTACTCTTGCCAGCGGTTTCTTGACTTTGAAGATGTGATTATACTGGTGACGAGATATTGGTTACCCTAAGAGAGTGACAGTGTTTCGTGCCAGTTGCTCACCCAAATACACATTTTTTAGATACTGTTTCCAGTGTGCCTGAAGCGATACGCCACTAGTTGTGTATCTTAAGAGAAACATCGTTACTTTTGCCAGGGGTTTCTAGAAGTTGCTGATTTGATTCTGCTGGTGACGAGGCATTGGCTACCTCAAGAGAGTCATAGAGATTCCTGCCAGTTCTTCACCCAAATACACATTTTTTAGATACTCATTCCAGTCTGCCTGATAGCTACGCCACTAGTTGTGTATCTTAAGAGTCATTGTAACTTTTGCCAGGGGTTTCTTGAAGTTGCTGATGTGATTATGCTGGTGACGAGGCATTGGCTACCCTATGAGTGTCATAGTGATTCCTGCTAGTTGCTCACCCAAATACACATTTTTTTGATACTTTGGCCAGTCTGCCTCAAGTGACACCCCACTAGCTGTGTATCTTATGAGAAGCTTCGTTACCTTTGCAAGCGGTTTCTTGAAGTTGGTGATGTGATTATGTTGGTGACGAGGCATTGGCTACCTTAAGAGAGTCATAGTGCTTTCTGCCAGTTGCTCACACAAATACAAATTTTGAGATACTGTGGCCAGTCTGCCTGAGGCGATACGCCACTAGTTGTGTATCTTAAGAGAAACATCGTTACTCTTGCCAGCGGTTTCTTGACTTTGAAGATGTGATTATACTGGTGACGAGATATTGGTTACCCTAAGAGAGTGACAGTGTTTCGTGCCAGTTGCTCACCCAAATACACATTTTTTAGATACTGTTTCCAGTGTGCCTGAAGCGATACGCCACTAGTTGTGTATCTTAAGAGAAACATCGTTACTTTTGCCAGGGGTTTCTAGAAGTTGCTGATTTGATTCTGCTGGTGACGAGGCATTGGCTACCTCAAGAGAGTCATAGAGATTCCTGCCAGTTCTTCACCCAAATACACATTTTTTAGATACTCATTCCAGTCTGCCTGATAGCTACGCCACTAGTTGTGTATCTTAAGAGTCATTGTAACTTTTGCCAGGGGTTTCTTGAAGTTGCTGATGTGATTATGCTGGTGACGAGGCATTGGCTACCCTATGAGTGTCATAGTGATTCCTGCTAGTTGCTCACCCAAATACACATTTTTTTGATACTTTGGCCAGTCTGCCTCAAGTGACACCCCACTAGCTGTGTATCTTATGAGAAGCTTCGTTACCTTTGCAAGCGGTTTCTTGAAGTTGGTGATGTGATTATGTTGGTG
The DNA here is from genome assembly GCF_023898315.1 of Schistocerca nitens. Lineage (NCBI taxonomy): Eukaryota > Metazoa > Arthropoda > Insecta > Orthoptera > Acrididae > Schistocerca > Schistocerca nitens. The sequence goes on from NW_026045814.1 coordinate 125,664, forward strand.
ACGAGGCATTGGCTACCTTAAGAGAGTCATAGTGCTTTCTGCCAGTTGCTCACACAAATACAAATTTTGAGATACTGTGGCCAGTCTGCCTGAAGCGATACGCCACTAGTTGTGTATCTTAAGAGAAACATCGTTACTCTTGCCAGCGGTTTCTTGACTTTGAAGATGTGATTATACTGGTGACGAGATATTGGTTACCCTAAGAGAGTCACAGTGTTTCGTGCCAGTTGCTCACCCAAATACACATTTTTTAGATACTGTTTCCAGTGTGCCTGAAGCGATACGCCACTAGTTGTGTATCTTAAGAGAAACATCGTTACTTTTGCCAGGGGTTTCTAGAAGTTGCTGATTTGATTCTGCTGGTGACGAGGCATTGGCTACCTCAAGAGAGTCATAGAGATTCCTGCCAGTTCTTCACCCAAATACACATTTTTTAGATACTCATTCCAGTCTGCCTGATAGCTACGCCACTAGTTGTGTATCTTAAGAGTCATTGTAACTTTTGCCAGGGGTTTCTTGAAGTTGCTGATGTGATTATGCTGGTGACGAGGCATTGGCTACCCTATGAGTGTCATAGTGATTCCTGCTAGTTGCTCACCCAAATACACATTTTTTTGATACTTTGGCCAGTCTGCCTCAAGTGACACCCCACTAGCTGTGTATCTTATGAGAAGCTTCGTTACCTTTGCAAGCGGTTTCTTGAAGTTGGTGATGTGATTATGTTGGTGACGAGGCATTGGCTACCTTAAGAGAGTCATAGTGCTTTCTGCCAGTTGCTCACCCAAATACACATTTTGAGATACTGTGGCCAGTCTGCCTGAAGCGATACGCCACTAGTTGTGTATCTTAAGAGAAACATCGTTACTCTTGCCAGCGGTTTCTTGACTTTGAAGATGTGATTATACTGGTGACGAGATATTGGTTACCCTAAGAGAATCACAGTGTTTCGTGCCAGTTGCTCACCCAAATACACATTTTTTAGATACTGTTTCCAGTGTGCCTGAAGCGATACGCCACTAGTTGTGTATCTTAAGAGAAACATCGTTACTTTTGCCAGGGGTTTCTAGAAGTTGCTGATTTGATTCTGCTGGTGACGAGGCATTGGCTACCTCAAGAGAGTCATAGAGATTCCTGCCAGTTCTTCACCCAAATACACATTTTTTAGATACTCATTCCAGTCTGCCTGATAGCTACGCCACTAGTTGTGTATCTTAAGAGTCATTGTAACTTTTGCCAGGGGTTTCTTGAAGTTGCTGATGTGATTATGCTGGTGACGAGGCATTGGCTACCCTATGAGTGTCATAGTGATTCCTGCTAGTTGCTCACCCAAATACACATTTTTTTGATACTTTGGCCAGTCTGCCTCAAGTGACACCCCACTAGCTGTGTATCTTATGAGAAGCTTCGTTACCTTTGCAAGCGGTTTCTTGAAGTTGGTGATGTGATTATGTTGGTGACGAGGCATTGGCTACCTTAAGAGAGTCATAGTGCTTTCTGCCAGTTGCTCACACAAATACAAATTTTGAGATACTGTGGCCAGTCTGCCTGAAGCGATACGCCACTAGTTGTGTATCTTAAGAGAAACATCGTTACTCTTGCCAGCGGTTCCTTTACTTTGAAGATGTGATTATACTGGTGACGAGATATTGGTTACCCTAAGAGAATCACAGTGTTTCGTGCCAGTTGCTCACCCAAATACACATTTTTTAGATACTGTTTCCAGTGTGCCTGAAGCGATACGCCACTAGTTGTGTATCTTAAGAGAAACATCGTTACTTTTGAAAGGGGTTTCTAGAAGTTGCTGATTTGATTCTGCTGGTGACGAAGCATTGGCTACCTCAAGAGAGTCATAGAGATTCCTGCCAGTTCTTCACCCAAATACACATTTTTTAGATATTCTTTCCAGTCTGCCTGATAGCTACGCCACTAGTTGTGTATCTTAAGAGTCATTGTAACTTTTGCCAGGGGTTTCTTGAAGTTGCTGATGTGATTATGCTGGTGACGAGGCATTGGCTACCCTATGAGTGTCATAGTGATTCCTGCTAGTTGCTCACACAAATACACATTTTTTTGATACTTTGGCCAGTCTGCCTCAAGTGACACCCCACTAGCTGTGTATCTTATGAGAAGCTTCGTTACCTTTGCAAGCGGTTTCTTGAAGTTGGTGATGTGATTATGTTGGTGACGAGGCATTGGCTACCTTAAGAGAGTCATAGTGCTTTCTGCCAGTTGCTCACACAAATACAAATTTTGAGATACTGTGGCCAGTCTGCCTGAAGCGATACGCCACTAGTTGTGTATCTTAAGAGAAACATCGTTACTCTTGCCAGCGGTTCCTTTACTTTGAAGATGTGATTATACTGGTGACGAGATATTGGTTACCCTAAGAGAGTCACAGTGTTTCGTGCCAGTTGCTCACCCAAATACACATTTTTTAGATACTGTTTCCAGTGTGCCTGAAGCGATACGCCACTAGTTGTGTATCTTAAGAGAAACATCGTTACTTTTGCCAGGGGTTTCTAGAAGTTGCTGATTTGATTCTGCTGGTGACGAGGCATTGGCTACCTCAAGAGAGTCATAGAGATTCCTGCCAGTTCTTCACCCAAATACACATTTTTTAGATACTCATTCCAGTCTGCCTGATAGCTACGCCACTAGTTGTGTATCTTAAGAGTCATTGTAACTTTTGCCAGGGGTTTCTTGAAGTTGCTGATGTGATTATGCTGGTGACGAGGCATTGGCTACCCTATGAGTGTCATAGTGATTCCTGCTAGTTGCTCACCCAAATACACATTTTTTTGATACTTTGGCCAGTCTGCCTCAAGTGACACCCCACTAGCTGTGTATCTTATGAGAAGCTTCGTTACCTTTGCAAGCGGTTTCTTGAAGTTGGTGATGTGATTATGTTGGTGACGAGGCATTGGCTACCTTAAGAGAGTCATAGTGCTTTCTGCCAGTTGCTCACACAAATACAAATTTTGAGATACTGTGGCCAGTCTGCCTGAAGCGATACGCCACTAGTTGTGTATCTTAAGAGAAACATCGTTACTCTTGCCAGCGGTTCCTTTACTTTGAAGATGTGATTATACTGGTGACGAGATATTGGTTACCCTAAGAGAATCACAGTGTTTCGTGCCAGTTGCTCACCCAAATACACATTTTTTAGATACTGTTTCCAGTGTGCCTGAAGCGATACGCCACTAGTTGTGTATCTTAAGAGAAACATCGTTACTTTTGAAAGGGGTTTCTAGAAGTTGCTGATTTGATTCTGCTGGTGACGAAGCATTGGCTACCTCAAGAGAGTCATAGAGATTCCTGCCAGTTCTTCACCCAAATACACATTTTTTAGATATTCTTTCCAGTCTGCCTGATAGCTACGCCACTAGTTGTGTATCTTAAGAGTCATTGTAACTTTTGCCAGGGGTTTCTTGAAGTTGCTGATGTGATTATGCTGGTGACGAGGCATTGGCTACCCTATGAGTGTCATAGTGATTCCTGCTAGTTGCTCACACAAATACACATTTTTTTGATACTTTGGCCAGTCTGCCTCAAGTGACACCCCACTAGCTGTGTATCTTATGAGAAGCTTCGTTACCTTTGCAAGCGGTTTCTTGAAGTTGGTGATGTGATTATGTTGGTGACGAGGCATTGGCTACCTTAAGAGAGTCATAGTGCTTTCTGCCAGTTGCTCACACAAATACAAATTTTGAGATACTGTGGCGTCTGCCTGAAGCGATACGCCACTAGTTGTGTATCTTAAGAGAAACATCGTTACTCTTGCCAGCGGTTCCTTTACTTTGAAGATGTGATTATACTGGTGACGAGATATTGGTTACCCTAAGAGAGTCACAGTGTTTCGTGCCAGTTGCTCACCCAAATACACATTTTTTAGATACTGTTTCCAGTGTGCCTGAAGCGATACGCCACTAGTTGTGTATCTTAAGAGAAACATCGTTACTTTTGCCAGGGGTTTCTAGAAGTTGCTGATTTGATTCTGCTGGTGACGAGGCATTGGCTACCTCAAGAGAGTCATAGAGATTCCTGCCAGTTCTTCACCCAAATACACATTTTTTAGATACTCATTCCAGTCTGCCTGATAGCTACGCCACTAGTTGTGTATCTTAAGAGTCATTGTAACTTTTGCCAGGGGTTTCTTGAAGTTGCTGATGTGATTATGCTGGTGACGAGGCATTGGCTACCCTATGAGTGTCATAGTGATTCCTGCTAGTTGCTCACCCAAATACACATTTTTTTGATACTTTGGCCAGTCTGCCTCAAGTGACACCCCACTAGCTGTGTATCTTATGAGAAGCTTCGTTACCTTTGCAAGCGGTTTCTTGAAGTTGGTGATGTGATTATGTTGGTGACGAGGCATTGGCTACCTTAAGAGAGTCATAGTGCTTTCTGCCAGTTGCTCACACAAATACAAATTTTGAGATACTGTGGCCAGTCTGCCTGAAGCGATACGCCACTAGTTGTGTATCTTAAGAGAAACATCGTTACTCTTGCCAGCGGTTTCTTGACTTTGAAGATGTGATTATACTGGTGACGAGATATTGGTTACCCTAAGAGAATCACAGTGTTTCGTGCCAGTTGCTCACCCAAATACACATTTTTTAGATACTGTTTCCAGTGTGCCTGAAGCGATACGCCACTAGTTGTGTATCTTAAGAGAAACATCGTTACTTTTGCCAGGGGTTTCTAGAAGTTGCTGATTTGATTCTGCTGGTGACGAGGCATTGGCTACCTCAAGAGAGTCATAGAGATTCCTGCCAGTTCTTCACCCAAATACACATTTTTTAGATACTCATTCCAGTCTGCCTGATAGCTACGCCACTAGTTGTGTATCTTAAGAGTCATTGTAACTTTTGCCAGGGGTTTCTTGAAGTTGCTGATGTGATTATGCTGGTGACGAGGCATTGGCTACCCTATGAGTGTCATAGTGATTCCTGCTAGTTGCTCACCCAAATACACATTTTTTTGATACTTTGGCCAGTCTGCCTCAAGTGACACCCCACTAGCTGTGTATCTTATGAGAAGCTTCGTTACCTTTGCAAGCGGTTTCTTGAAGTTGGTGATGTGATTATGTTGGTGACGAGGCATTGGCTACCTTAAGAGAGTCATAGTGCTTTCTGCCAGTTGCTCACACAAATACAAATTTTGAGATACTGTGGCCAGTCTGCCTGAGGCGATACGCCACTAGTTGTGTATCTTAAGAGAAACATCGTTACTCTTGCCAGCGGTTTCTTGACTTTGAAGATGTGATTATACTGGTGACGAGATATTGGTTACCCTAAGAGAATCACAGTGTTTCGTGCCAGTTGCTCACCCAAATACACATTTTTTAGATACTGTTTCCAGTGTGCCTGAAGCGATACGCCACTAGTTGTGTATCTTAAGAGAAACATCGTTACTTTTGAAAGGGGTTTCTAGAAGTTGCTGATTTGATTCTGCTGGTGACGAAGCATTGGCTACCTCAAGAGAGTCATAGAGATTCCTGCCAGTTCTTCACCCAAATACACATTTTTTAGATATTCTTTCCAGTCTGCCTGATAGCTACGCCACTAGTTGTGTATCTTAAGAGTCATTGTAACTTTTGCCAGGGGTTTCTTGAAGTTGCTGATGTGATTATGCTGGTGACGAGGCATTGGCTACCCTATGAGTGTCATAGTGATTCCTGCTAGTTGCTCACACAAATACACATTTTTTTGATACTTTGGCCAGTCTGCCTCAAGTGACACCCCACTAGCTGTGTATCTTATGAGAAGCTTCGTTACCTTTGCAAGCGGTTTCTTGAAGTTGGTGATGTGATTATGTTGGTGACGAGGCATTGGCTACCTTAAGAGAGTCATAGTGCTTTCTGCCAGTTGCTCACACAAATACAAATTTTGAGATACTGTGGCGTCTGCCTGAAGCGATACGCCACTAGTTGTGTATCTTAAGAGAAACATCGTTACTCTTGCCAGCGGTTCCTTTACTTTGAAGATGTGATTATACTGGTGACGAGATATTGGTTACCCTAAGAGAGTCACAGTGTTTCGTGCCAGTTGCTCACCCAAATACACATTTTTTAGATACTGTTTCCAGTGTGCCTGAAGCGATACGCCACTAGTTGTGTATCTTAAGAGAAACATCGTTACTTTTGCCAGGGGTTTCTAGAAGTTGCTGATTTGATTCTGCTGGTGACGAGGCATTGGCTACCTCAAGAGAGTCATAGAGATTCCTGCCAGTTCTTCACCCAAATACACATTTTTTAGATACTCATTCCAGTCTGCCTGATAGCTACGCCACTAGTTGTGTATCTTAAGAGTCATTGTAACTTTTGCCAGGGGTTTCTTGAAGTTGCTGATGTGATTATGCTGGTGACGAGGCATTGGCTACCCTATGAGTGTCATAGTGATTCCTGCTAGTTGCTCACCCAAATACACATTTTTTTGATACTTTGGCCAGTCTGCCTCAAGTGACACCCCACTAGCTGTGTATCTTATGAGAAGCTTCGTTACCTTTGCAAGCGGTTTCTTGAAGTTGGTGATGTGATTATGTTGGTGACGAGGCATTGGCTACCTTAAGAGAGTCATAGTGCTTTCTGCCAGTTGCTCACACAAATACAAATTTTGAGATACTGTGGCCAGTCTGCCTGAAGCGATACGCCACTAGTTGTGTATCTTAAGAGAAACATCGTTACTCTTGCCAGCGGTTTCTTGACTTTGAAGATGTGATTATACTGGTGACGAGATATTGGTTACCCTAAGAGAATCACAGTGTTTCGTGCCAGTTGCTCACCCAAATACACATTTTTTAGATACTGTTTCCAGTGTGCCTGAAGCGATACGCCACTAGTTGTGTATCTTAAGAGAAACATCGTTACTTTTGCCAGGGGTTTCTAGAAGTTGCTGATTTGATTCTGCTGGTGACGAGGCATTGGCTACCTCAAGAGAGTCATAGAGATTCCTGCCAGTTCTTCACCCAAATACACATTTTTTAGATACTCATTCCAGTCTGCCTGATAGCTACGCCACTAGTTGTGTATCTTAAGAGTCATTGTAACTTTTGCCAGGGGTTTCTTGAAGTTGCTGATGTGATTATGCTGGTGACGAGGCATTGGCTACCCTATGAGTGTCATAGTGATTCCTGCTAGTTGCTCACCCAAATACACATTTTTTTGATACTTTGGCCAGTCTGCCTCAAGTGACACCCCACTAGCTGTGTATCTTATGAGAAGCTTCGTTACCTTTGCAAGCGGTTTCTTGAAGTTGGTGATGTGATTATGTTGGTGACGAGGCATTGGCTACCTTAAGAGAGTCATAGTGCTTTCTGCCAGTTGCTCACCCAAATACACATTTTGAGATACTGTGGCCTGTCTGTCTGAAGCGATACGCCACTAGTTGTGTATCTTAAGAGAAACATCGTTACTCTTGCCAGCGGTTTCTTGACTTTGAAGCTGTGATTATACTGGTGACGAGATATTGGTTACCCTAAGAGGGTCACAGTGTTTCGTGCCAGTTGCTCACCCAAATACACATTTTTTAGATACTGTTTCCAGTGTGCCTGAAGCGATACGCCACTAGTTGTGTATCTTAAGAGAAACATCGTTACTTTTGAAAGGGGTTTCTAGAAGTTGCTGATTTGATTCTGCTGGTGACGAAGCATTGGCTACCTCAAGAGAGTCATAGAGATTCCTGCCAGTTCTTCACCCAAATACACATTTTTTAGATATTCTTTCCAGTCTGCCTGATAGCTACGCCACTAGTTGTGTATCTTAAGAGTCATTGTAACTTTTGCCAGGGGTTTCTTGAAGTTGCTGATGTGATTATGCTGGTGACGAGGCATTGGCTACCCTATGAGTGTCATAGTGATTCCTGCTAGTTGCTCACCCAAATACACATTTTTTTGATACTTTGGCCAGTCTGCCTCAAGTGACACCCCACTAGCTGTGTATCTTATGAGAAGCTTCGTTACCTTTGCAAGCGGTTTCTTGAAGTTGGTGATGTGATTATGTTGGTGACGAGGCATTGGCTACCTTAAGAGAGTCATAGTGCTTTCTGCCAGTTGCTCACACAAATACAAATTTTGAGATACTGTGGCCAGTCTGCCTGAGGCGATACGCCACTAGTTGTGTATCTTAAGAGAAACATCGTTACTCTTGCCAGCGGTTTCTTGACTTTGAAGATGTGATTATACTGGTGACGAGATATTGGTTACCCTAAGAGAGTGACAGTGTTTCGTGCCAGTTGCTCACCCAAATACACATTTTTTAGATACTGTTTCCAGTGTGCCTGAAGCGATACGCCACTAGTTGTGTATCTTAAGAGAAACATCGTTACTTTTGCCAGGGGTTTCTAGAAGTTGCTGATTTGATTCTGCTGGTGACGAGGCATTGGCTACCTCAAGAGAGTCATAGAGATTCCTGCCAGTTCTTCACCCAAATACACATTTTTTAGATACTCATTCCAGTCTGCCTAATAGCTACGCCACTAGTTGTGTATCTTAAGAGTCATTGTAACTTTTGCCAGGGGTTTCTTGAAGTTGCTGATGTGATTATGCTGGTGACGAGGCATTGTCTACCCTATGAGTGTCATAGTGATTCCTGCTAGTTGCTCACCCAAATACACATTTTTTTGATACTTTGGCCAGTCTGCCTCAAGTGACACCCCACTAGCTGTGTATCTTATGAGAAGCTTCGTTACCTTTGCAAGCGGTTTCTTGAAGTTGGTGATGTGATTATGTTGGTGACGAGGCATTGGCTACCTTAAGAGAGTCATAGTGCTTTCTGCCAGTTGCTCACCCAAATACACATTTTGAGATACTGTGGCCTGTCTGTCTGAAGCGATACGCCACTAGTTGTGTATCTTAAGAGAAACATCGTTACTCTTGCCAGCGGTTTCTTGACTTTGAAGCTGTGATTATACTGGTGACGAGATATTGGTTACCCTAAGAGGGTCACAGTGTTTCGTGCCAGTTGCTCACCCAAATACACATTTTTTAGATACTGTTTCCAGTGTGCCTGAAGCGATACGCCACTAGTTGTGTATCTTAAGAGAAACATCGTTACTTTTGAAAGGGGTTTCTAGAAGTTGCTGATTTGATTCTGCTGGTGACGAAGCATTGGCTACCTCAAGAGAGTCATAGAGATTCCTGCCAGTTCTTCACCCAAATACACATTTTTTAGATATTCTTTCCAGTCTGCCTGATAGCTACGCCACTAGTTGTGTATCTTAAGAGTCATTGTAACTTTTGCCAGGGGTTTCTTGAAGTTGCTGATGTGATTATGCTGGTGACGAGGCATTGGCTACCCTATGAGTGTCATAGTGATTCCTGCTAGTTGCTCACCCAAATACACATTTTTTTGATACTTTGGCCAGTCTGCCTCAAGTGACACCCCACTAGCTGTGTATCTTATGAGAAGCTTCGTTACCTTTGCAAGCGGTTTCTTGAAGTTGGTGATGTGATTATGTTGGTGACGAGGCATTGGCTACCTTAAGAGAGTCATAGTGCTTTCTGCCAGTTGCTCACCCAAATACACATTTTGAGATACTGTGGCCTGTCTGTCTGAAGCGATACGCCACTAGTTGTGTATCTTAAGAGAAACATCGTTACTCTTGCCAGCGGTTTCTTGACTTTGAAGCTGTGATTATACTGGTGACGAGATATTGGTTACCCTAAGAGGGTCACAGTGTTTCGTGCCAGTTGCTCACCCAAATACACATTTTTTAGATACTGTTTCCAGTGTGCCTGAAGCGATACGCCACTAGTTGTGTATCTTAAGAGAAACATCGTTACTTTTGAAAGGGGTTTCTAGAAGTTGCTGATTTGATTCTGCTGGTGACGAAGCATTGGCTACCTCAAGAGAGTCATAGAGATTCCTGCCAGTTCTTCACCCAAATACACATTTTTTAGATATTCTTTCCAGTCTGCCTGATAGCTACGCCACTAGTTGTGTATCTTAAGAGTCATTGTAACTTTTGCCAGGGGTTTCTTGAAGTTGCTGATGTGATTATGCTGGTGACGAGGCATTGGCTACCCTATGAGTGTCATAGTGATTCCTGCTAGTTGCTCACCCAAATACACATTTTTTTGATACTTTGGCCAGTCTGCCTCAAGTGACACCCCACTAGCTGTGTATCTTATGAGAAGCTTCGTTACCTTTGCAAGCGGTTTCTTGAAGTTGGTGATGTGATTATGTTGGTGACGAGGCATTGGCTACCTTAAGAGAGTCATAGTGCTTTCTGCCAGTTGCTCACCCAAATACACATTTTGAGATACTGTGGCCAGTCTGCCTGAAGCGATACGCCACTAGTTGTGTATCTTAAGAGAAACATCGTTACTCTTGCCAGCGGTTTCTTGACTTTGAAGATGTGATTATACTGGTGACGAGATATTGGTTACCCTAAGAGAATCACAGTGTTTCGTGCCAGTTGCTCACCCAAATACACATTTTTTAGATACTGTTTCCAGTGTGCCTGAAGCGATACGCCACTAGTTGTGTATCTTAAGAGAAACATCGTTACTTTTGCCAGGGGTTTCTAGAAGTTGCTGATTTGATTCTGCTGGTGACGAGGCATTGGCTACCTCAAGAGAGTCATAGAGATTCCTGCCAGTTCTTCACCCAAATACACATTTTTTAGATACTCATTCCAGTCTGCCTGATAGCTACGCCACTAGTTGTGTATCTTAAGAGTCATTGTAACTTTTGCCAGGGGTTTCTTGAAGTTGCTGATGTGATTATGCTGGTGACGAGGCATTGGCTACCCTATGAGTGTCATAGTGATTCCTGCTAGTTGCTCACCCAAATACACATTTTTTTGATACTTTGGCCAGTCTGCCTCAAGTGACACCCCACTAGCTGTGTATCTTATGAGAAGCTTCGTTACCTTTGCAAGCGGTTTCTTGAAGTTGGTGATGTGATTATGTTGGTGACGAGGCATTGGCTACCTTAAGAGAGTCATAGTGCTTTCTGCCAGTTGCTCACACAAATACAAATTTTGAGATACTGTGGCCAGTCTGCCTGAAGCGATACGCCACTAGTTGTGTATCTTAAGAGAAACATCGTTACTCTTGCCAGCGGTTTCTTGACTTTGAAGATGTGATTATACTGGTGACGAGATATTGGTTACCCTAAGAGAATCACAGTGTTTCGTGCCAGTTGCTCACCCAAATACACATTTTTTAGATACTGTTTCCAGTGTGCCTGAAGCGATACGCCACTAGTTGTGTATCTTAAGAGAAACATCGTTACTTTTGCCAGGGGTTTCTAGAAGTTGCTGATTTGATTCTGCTGGTGACGAGGCATTGGCTACCTCAAGAGAGTCATAGAGATTCCTGCCAGTTCTTCACCCAAATACACATTTTTTAGATACTCATTCCAGTCTGCCTGATAGCTACGCCACTAGTTGTGTATCTTAAGAGTCATTGTAACTTTTGCCAGGGGTTTCTTGAAGTTGCTGATGTGATTATGCTGGTGACGAGGCATTGGCTACCCTATGAGTGTCATAGTGATTCCTGCTAGTTGCTCACCCAAATACACATTTTTTTGATACTTTGGCCAGTCTGCCTCAAGTGACACCCCACTAGCTGTGTATCTTATGAGAAGCTTCGTTACCTTTGCAAGCGGTTTCTTGAAGTTGGTGATGTGATTATGTTGGTGACGAGGCATTGGCTACCTTAAGAGAGTCATAGTGCTTTCTGCCAGTTGCTCACACAAATACAAATTTTGAGATACTGTGGCCAGTCTGCCTGAGGCGATACGCCACTAGTTGTGTATCTTAAGAGAAACATCGTTACTCTTGCCAGCGGTTTCTTGACTTTGAAGATGTGATTATACTGGTGACGAGATATTGGTTACCCTAAGAGAGTGACAGTGTTTCGTGCCAGTTGCTCACCCAAATACACACTTTTTAGATACTGTTTCCAGTGTGCCTGAAGCGATACGCCACTAGTTGTGTATCTTAAGAGAAACATCGTTACTTTTGCCAGGGGTTTCTAGAAGTTGCTGATTTGATTCTGCTGGTGACGAGGCATTGGCTACCTCAAGAGAGTCATAGAGATTCCTGCCAGTTCTTCACCCAAATACACATTTTTTAGATACTCATTCCAGTCTGCCTAATAGCTACGCCACTAGTTGTGTATCTTAAGAGTCATTGTAACTTTTGCCAGGGGTTTCTTGAAGTTGCTGATGTGATTATGCTGGTGACGAGGCATTGTCTACCCTATGAGTGTCATAGTGATTCCTGCTAGTTGCTCACCCAAATACACATTTTTTTGATACTTTGGCCAGTCTGCCTCAAGTGACACCCCACTAGCTGTGTATCTTATGAGAAGCTTCGTTACCTTTGCAAGCGGTTTCTTGAAGTTGGTGATGTGATTATGTTGGTGACGAGGCATTGGCTACCTTAAGAGAGTCATAGTGCTTTCTGCCAGTTGCTCACCCAAATACACATTTTGAGATACTGTGGCCTGTCTGTCTGAAGCGATACGCCACTAGTTGTGTATCTTAAGAGAAACATCGTTACTCTTGCCAGCGGTTTCTTGACTTTGAAGCTGTGATTATACTGGTGACGAGATATTGGTTACCCTAAGAGGGTCACAGTGTTTCGTGCCAGTTGCTCACCCAAATACACATTTTTTAGATACTGTTTCCAGTGTGCCTGAAGCGATACGCCACTAGTTGTGTATCTTAAGAGAAACATCGTTACTTTTGAAAGGGGTTTCTAGAAGTTGCTGATTTGATTCTGCTGGTGATGAAGCATTGGCTACCTCAAGAGAGTCATAGAGATTCCTGCCAGTTCTTCACCCAAATACACATTTTTTAGATATTCTTTCCAGTCTGCCTGATAGCTACGCCACTAGTTGTGTATCTTAAGAGTCATTGTAACTTTTGCCAGGGGTTTCTTGAAGTTGCTGATGTGATTATGCTGGTGACGAGGCATTGTCTACCCTATGAGTGTCATAGTGATTCCTGCTAGTTGCTCACCCAAATACACATTTTTTTGATACTTTGGCCAGTCTGCCTCAAGTGACACCCCACTAGCTGTGTATCTTATGAGAAGCTTCGTTACCTTTGCAAGCGGTTTCTTGAAGTTGGTGATCTGATTATGTTGGTGACGAGGCATTGGCTACCTTAAGAGAGTCATAGTGCTTTCTGCCAGTTGCTCACCCAAATACACATTTTGAGATACTGTGGCCTGTCTGTCTGAAGCGATACGCCACTAGTTGTGTATCTTAAGAGAAACATCGTTACTCTTGCCAGCGGTTTCTTGACTTTGAAGCTGTGATTATACTGGTGACGAGATATTGGTTACCCTAAGAGGGTCACAGTGTTTCGTGCCAGTTGCTCACCCAAATACACATTTTTTAGATACTGTTTCCAGTGTGCCTGAAGCGATACGCCACTAGTTGTGTATCTTAAGAGAAACATCGTTACTTTTGCCAGGGGTTTCTAGAAGTTGCTGATTTGATTCTGCTGGTGACGAGGCATTGGCTACCTCAAGAGAGTCATAGAGATTCCTGCCAGTTCTTCACCCAAATACACATTTTTTAGATACTCATTCCAGTCTGCCTGATAGCTACGCCACTAGTTGTGTATCTTAAGAGTCATTGTAACTTTTGCCAGGGGTTTCTTGAAGTTGCTGATGTGATTATGCTGGTGACGAGGCATTGGCTACCCTATGAGTGTCATAGTGATTCCTGCTAGTTGCTCACCCAAATACACATTTTTTTGATACTTTGGCCAGTCTGCCTCAAGTGACACCCCACTAGCTGTGTATCTTATGAGAAGCTTCGTTACCTTTGCAAGCGGTTTCTTGAAGTTGGTGATGTGATTATGTTGGTGACGAGGCATTGGCTACCTTAAGAGAGTCATAGTGCTTTCTGCCAGTTGCTCACACAAATACAAATTTTGAGATACTGTGGCCAGTCTGCCTGAGGCGATACGCCACTAGTTGTGTATCTTAAGAGAAACATCGTTACTCTTGCCAGCGGTTTCTTGACTTTGAAGATGTGATTATACTGGTGACGAGATATTGGTTACCCTAAGAGAGTGACAGTGTTTCGTGCCAGTTGCTCACCCAAATACACATTTTTTAGATACTGTTTCCAGTGTGCCTGAAGCGATACGCCACTAGTTGTGTATCTTAAGAGAAACATCGTTACTTTTGCCAGGGGTTTCTAGAAGTTGCTGATTTGATTCTGCTGGTGACGAGGCATTGGCTACCTCAAGAGAGTCATAGAGATTCCTGCCAGTTCTTCACCCAAATACACATTTTTTAGATACTCATTCCAGTCTGCCTAATAGCTACGCCACTAGTTGTGTATCTTAAGAGTCATTGTAACTTTTGCCAGGGGTTTCTTGAAGTTGCTGATGTGATTATGCTGGTGACGAGGCATTGTCTACCCTATGAGTGTCATAGTGATTCCTGCTAGTTGCTCACCCAAATACACATTTTTTTGATACTTTGGCCAGTCTGCCTCAAGTGACACCCCACTAGCTGTGTATCTTATGAGAAGCTTCGTTACCTTTGCAAGCGGTTTCTTGAAGTTGGTGATGTGATTATGTTGGTGACGAGGCATTGGCTACCTTAAGAGAGTCATAGTGCTTTCTGCCAGTTGCTCACCCAAATACACATTTTGAGATACTGTGGCCAGTCTGCCTGAGGCGATACGCCACTAGTTGTGTATCTTAAGAGAAACATCGTTACTCTTGCCAGCGGTTTCTTGACTTTGAAGATGTGATTATACTGGTGACGAGATATTGGTTACCCTAAGAGAGTGACAGTGTTTCGTGCCAGTTGCTCACCCAAATACACACTTTTTAGATACTGTTTCCAGTGTGCCTGAAGCGATACGCCACTAGTTGTGTATCTTAAGAGAAACATCGTTACTTTTGCCAGGGGTTTCTAGAAGTTGCTGATTTGATTCTGCTGGTGACGAGGCATTGGCTACCTCAAGAGAGTCATAGAGATTCCTGCCAGTTCTTCACCCAAATACACATTTTTTAGATACTCATTCCAGTCTGCCTAATAGCTACGCCACTAGTTGTGTATCTTAAGAGTCATTGTAACTTTTGCCAGGGGTTTCTTGAAGTTGCTGATGTGATTATGCTGGTGACGAGGCATTGTCTACCCTATGAGTGTCATAGTGATTCCTGCTAGTTGCTCACCCAAATACACATTTTTTTGATACTTTGGCCAGTCTGCCTCAAGTGACACCCCACTAGCTGTGTATCTTATGAGAAGCTTCGTTACCTTTGCAAGCGGTTTCTTGAAGTTGGTGATGTGATTATGTTGGTGACGAGGCATTGGCTACCTTAAGAGAGTCATAGTGCTTTCTGCCAGTTGCTCACCCAAATACACATTTTGAGATACTGTGGCCTGTCTGTCTGAAGCGATACGCCACTAGTTGTGTATCTTAAGAGAAACATCGTTACTCTTGCCAGCGGTTTCTTGACTTTGAAGCTGTGATTATACTGGTGACGAGATATTGGTTACCCTAAGAGGGTCACAGTGTTTCGTGCCAGTTGCTCACCCAAATACACATTTTTTAGATACTGTTTCCAGTGTGCCTGAAGCGATACGCCACTAGTTGTGTATCTTAAGAGAAACATCGTTACTTTTGAAAGGGGTTTCTAGAAGTTGCTGATTTGATTCTGCTGGTGACGAAGCATTGCCTACCTCAAGAGAGTCATAGAGATTCCTGCCAGTTCTTCACCCAAATACACATTTTTTAGATATTCTTTCCAGTCTGCCTGATAGCTACGCCACTAGTTGTGTATCTTAAGAGTCATTGTAACTTTTGCCAGGGGTTTCTTGAAGTTGCTGATGTGATTATGCTGGTGACGAGGCATTGTCTACCCTATGAGTGTCATAGTGATTCCTGCTAGTTGCTCACCCAAATACACATTTTTTTGATACTTTGGCCAGTCTGCCTCAAGTGACACCCCACTAGCTGTGTATCTTATGAGAAGCTTCGTTACCTTTGCAAGCGGTTTCTTGAAGTTGGTGATGTGATTATGTTGGTGACGAGGCATTGGCTACCTTAAGAGAGTCATAGTGCTTTCTGCCAGTTGCTCACCCAAATACACATTTTGAGATACTGTGGCCTGTCTGTCTGTAGCGATACGCCACTAGTTGTGTATCTTAAGAGAAACATCGTTACTCTTGCCAGCGGTTTCTTGACTTTGAAGCTGTGATTATACTGGTGACGAGATATTGGTTACCCTAAGAGGGTCACAGTGTTTCGTGCCAGTTGCTCACCCAAATACACATTTTTTAGATACTGTTTCCAGTGTGCCTGAGCCGATACGCCACTAGTTGTGTATCTTAAGAGAAACATCGTTACTTTTGAAAGGGGTTTCTAGAAGTTGCTGATTTGATTCTGCTGGTGACGAAGCATTGGCTACCTCAAGAGAGTCATAGAGATTCCTGCCAGTTCTTCACCCAAATACACATTTTTTAGATATTCTTTCCAGTCTGCCTGATAGCTACGCCACTAGTTGTGTATCTTAAGAGTCATTGTAACTTTTGCCAGGGGTTTCTTGAAGTTGCTGATGTGATTATGCTGGTGACGAGGCATTGGCTACCCTATGAGTGTCATAGTGATTCCTGCTAGTTGCTCACCCAAATACACATTTTTTTGATACTTTGGCCAGTCTGCCTCAAGTGACACCCCACTAGCTGTGTATCTTATGAGAAGCTTCGTTACCTTTGCAAGCGGTTTCTTGAAGTTGGTGATGTGATTATGTTGGTGACGAGGCATTGGCTACCTTAAGAGAGTCATAGTGCTTTCTGCCAGTTGCTCACCCAAATACACATTTTGAGATACTGTGGCCAGTCTGCCTGAAGCGATACGCCACTAGTTGTGTATCTTAAGAGAAACATCGTTACTCTTGCCAGCGGTTTCTTGACTTTGAAGATGTGATTATACTGGTGACGAGATATTGGTTACCCTAAGAGAATCACAGTGTTTCGTGCCAGTTGCTCACCCAAATACCCATTTTTTAGATACTGTTTCCAGTGTGCCTGAAGCGATACGCCACTAGTTGTGTATCTTAAGAGAAACATCGTTACTTTTGCCAGGGGTTTCTAGAAGTTGCTGATTTGATTCTGCTGGTGACGAGGCATTGGCTACCTCAAGAGAGTCATAGAGATTCCTGCCAGTTCTTCACCCAAATACACATTTTTTAGATACTCATTCCAGTCTGCCTGATAGCTACGCCACTAGTTGTGTATCTTAAGAGTCATTGTAACTTTTGCCAGGGGTTTCTTGAAGTTGCTGATGTGATTATGCTGGTGACGAGGCATTGTCTACCCTATGAGTGTCATAGTGATTCCTGCTAGTTGCTCACCCAAATACACATTTTTTTGATACTTTGGCCAGTCTGCCTCAAGTGACACCCCACTAGCTGTGTATCTTATGAGAAGCTTCGTTACCTTTGCAAGCGGTTTCTTGAAGTTGGTGATGTGATTATGTTGGTGACGAGGCATTGGCTACCTTAAGAGAGTCATAGTGCTTTCTGCCAGTTGCTCACACAAATACAAATTTTGAGATACTGTGGCCAGTCTGCCTGAAGCGATACGCCACTAGTTGTGTATCTTAAGAGAAACATCGTTACTCTTGCCAGCGGTTTCTTGACTTTGAAGATGTGATTATACTGGTGACGAGATATTGGTTACCCTAAGAGAGTCACAGTGTTTCGTGCCAGTTGCTCACCCAAATACACATTTTTTAGATACTGTTTCCAGTGTGCCTGAAGCGATACGCCACTAGTTGTGTATCTTAAGAGAAACATCGTTACTTTTGCCAGGGGTTTCTAGAAGTTGCTGATTTGATTCTGCTGGTGACGAAGCATTGGCTACCTCAAGAGAGTCATAGAGATTCCTGCCAGTTCTTCACCCAAATACACATTTTTTAGATACTCATTCCAGTCTGCCTGATAGCTACGCCACTAGTTGTGTATCTTAAGAGTCATTGTAACTTTTGCCAGGGGTTTCTTGAAGTTGCTGATGTGATTATGCTGGTGACGAGGCATTGGCTACCCTATGAGTGTCATAGTGATTCCTGCTAGTTGCTCACCCAAATACACATTTTTTTGATACTTTGGCCAGTCTGCCTCAAGTGACACCCCACTAGCTGTGTATCTTATGAGAAGCTTCGTTACCTTTGCAAGCGGTTTCTTGAAGTTGGTGATGTGATTATGTTGGTGACGAGGCATTGGCTACCTTAAGAGAGTCATAGTGCTTTCTGCCAGTTGCTCACACAAATACAAATTTTGAGATACTGTGGCCAGTCTGCCTGAGGCGATACGCCACTAGTTGTGTATCTTAAGAGAAACATCGTTACTCTTGCCAGCGGTTTCTTGACTTTGAAGATGTGATTATACTGGTGACGATATATTGGTTACCCTAAGAGAGTCACAGTGTTTCGTGCCAGTTGCTCACCCAAATACACATTTTTTAGATACTGTTTCCAGTGTGCCTGAAGCGATACGCCACTAGTTGTGTATCTTAAGAGAAACATCGTTACTTTTGCCAGGGGTTTCTAGAAGTTGCTGATTTGATTCTGCTGGTGACGAGGCATTGGCTACCTCAAGAGAGTCATAGAGATTCCTGCCAGTTCTTCACCCAAATACACATTTTTTAGATACTCATTCCAGTCTGCCTGATAGCTACGCCACTAGTTGTGTATCTTAAGAGTCATTGTAACTTTTGCCAGGGGTTTCTTGAAGTTGCTGATGTGATTATGCTGGTGACGAGGCATTGTCTACCCTATGAGTGTCATAGTGATTCCTGCTAGTTGCTCACCCAAATACACATTTTTTTGATACTTTGGCCAGTCTGCCTCAAGTGACACCCCACTAGCTGTGTATCTTATGAGAAGCTTCGTTACCTTTGCAAGCGGTTTCTTGAAGTTGGTGATGTGATTATGTTGGTGACGAGGCATTGGCTACCTTAAGAGAGTCATAGTGCTTTCTGCCAGTTGCTCACCCAAATACACATTTTGAGATACTGTGGCCTGTCTGTCTGAAGCGATACGCCACTAGTTGTGTATCTTAAGAGAAACATCGTTACTCTTGCCAGCGGTTTCTTGACTTTGAAGCTGTGATTATACTGGTGACGAGATATTGGTTACCCTAAGAGGGTCACAGTGTTTCGTGCCAGTTGCTCACCCAAATACACATTTTTTAGATACTGTTTCCAGTGTGCCTGAAGCGATACGCCACTAGTTGTGTATCTTAAGAGAAACATCGTTACTTTTGCCAGGGGTTTCTAGAAGTTGCTGATTTGATTCTGCTGGTTACGAGGCATTGGCTACCTCAAGAGAGTCATAGAGATTCCTGCCAGTTCTTCACCCAAATACACATTTTTTAGATACTCATTCCAGTCTGCCTGATAGCTACGCCACTAGTTGTGTATCTTAAGAGTCATTGTAACTTTTGCCAGGGGTTTCTTGAAGTTGCTGATGTGATTATGCTGGTGACGAGGCATTGGCTACCCTATGAGTGTCATAGTGATTCCTGCTAGTTGCTCACCCAAATACACATTTTTTTGATACTTTGGCCAGTCTGCCTCAAGTGACACCCCACTAGCTGTGTATCTTATGAGAAGCTTCGTTACCTTTGCAAGCGGTTTCTTGAAGTTGGTGATGTGATTATGTTGGTGACGAGGCATTGGCTACCTTAAGAGAGTCATAGTGCTTTCTGCCAGTTGCTCACACAAATACAAATTTTGAGATACTGTGGCCAGTCTGCCTGAGGCGATACGCCACTAGTTGTGTATCTTAAGAGAAACATCGTTACTCTTGCCAGCGGTTTCTTGACTTTGAAGATGTGATTATACTGGTGACGAGATATTGGTTACCCTAAGAGAGTCACAGTGTTTCGTGCCAGTTGCTCACCCAAATACACATTTTTTAGATACTGTTTCCAGTGTGCCTGAAGCGATACGCCACTAGTTGTGTATCTTAAGAGAAACATCGTTACTTTTGCCAGGGGTTTCTAGAAGTTGCTGATTTGATTCTGCTGGTGACGAGGCATTGGCTACCTCAAGAGAGTCATAGAGATTCCTGCCAGTTCTTCATCCAAATACACATTTTTTAGATACTCATTCCAGTCTGCCTGATAGCTACGCCACTAGTTGTGTATCTTAAGAGTCATTGTAACTTTTGCCAGGGGTTTCTTGAAGTTGCTGATGTGATTATGCTGGTGACGAGGCATTGTCTACCCTATGAGTGTCATAGTGATTCCTGCTAGTTGCTCACCCAAATACACATTTTTTTGATACTTTGGCCAGTCTGCCTCAAGTGACACCCCACTAGCTGTGTATCTTATGAGAAGCTTCGTTACCTTTGCAAGCGGTTTCTTGAAGTTGGTGATGTGATTATGTTGGTGACGAGGCATTGGCTACCTTAAGAGAGTCATAGTGCTTTCTGCCAGTTGCTCACACAAATACAAATTTTGAGATACTGTGGCCAGTCTGCCTGAAGCGATACGCCACTAGTTGTGTATCTTAAGAGAAACATCGTTACTCTTGCCAGCGGTTCCTTTACTTTGAAGATGTGATTATACTGGTGACGAGATATTGGTTACCCTAAGAGAGTCACAGTGTTTCGTGCCAGTTGCTCACCCAAATACACATTTTTTAGATACTGTTTCCAGTGTGCCTGAAGCGATACGCCACTAGTTGTGTATCTTAAGAGAAACATCGTTACTTTTGCCAGGGGTTTCTAGAAGTTGCTGATTTGATTCTGCTGGTGACGAGGCATTGGCTACCTCAAGAGAGTCATAGAGATTCCTGCCTGTTCTTCACCCAAATACACATTTTTTAGATACTCATTCCAGTCTGCCTGATAGCTACGCCACTAGTTGTGTATCTTAAGAGTCATTGTAACTTTTGCCAGGGGTTTCTTGAAGTTGCTGATGTGATTATGCTGGTGACGAGGCATTGGCTACCCTATGAGTGTCATAGTGATTCCTGCTAGTTGCTCACCCAAATACACATTTTTTTGATACTTTGGCCAGTCTGCCTCAAGTGACACCCCACTAGCTGTGTATCTTATGAGAAGCTTCGTTACCTTTGCAAGCGGTTTCTTGAAGTTGGTGATGTGATTATGTTGGTGACGAGGCATTGGCTACCTTAAGAGAGTCATAGTGCTTTCTGCCAGTTGCTCACACAAATACAAATTTTGAGATACTGTGGCCAGTCTGCCTGAGGCGATACGCCACTAGTTGTGTATCTTAAGAGAAACATCGTTACTCTTGCCAGCGGTTTCTTGACTTTGAAGATGTGATTATACTGGTGACGAGATATTGGTTACCCTAAGAGAGTGACAGTGTTTCGTGCCAGTTGCTCACCCAAATACACATTTTTTAGATACTGTTTCCAGTGTGCCTGAAGCGATACGCCACTAGTTGTGTATCTTAAGAGAAACATCGTTACTTTTGCCAGGGGTTTCTAGAAGTTGCTGATTTGATTCTGCTGGTGACGAGGCATTGGCTACCTCAAGAGAGTCATAGAGATTCCTGCCAGTTCTTCACCCAAATACACATTTTTTAGATACTCATTCCAGTCTGCCTAATAGCTACGCCACTAGTTGTGTATCTTAAGAGTCATTGTAACTTTTGCCAGGGGTTTCTTGAAGTTGCTGATGTGATTATGCTGGTGACGAGGCATTGTCTACCCTATGAGTGTCATAGTGATTCCTGCTAGTTGCTCACCCAAATACACATTTTTTTGATACTTTGGCCAGTCTGCCTCAAGTGACACCCCACTAGCTGTGTATCTTATGAGAAGCTTCGTTACCTTTGCAAGCGGTTTCTTGAAGTTGGTGATGTGATTATGTTGGTGACGAGGCATTGGCTACCTTAAGAGAGTCATAGTGCTTTCTGCCAGTTGCTCACCCAAATACACATTTTGAGATACTGTGGCCTGTCTGTCTGAAGCGATACGCCACTAGTTGTGTATCTTAAGAGAAACATCGTTACTCTTGCCAGCGGTTTCTTGACTTTGAAGCTGTGATTATACTGGTGACGAGATATTGGTTACCCTAAGAGGGTCACAGTGTTTCGTGCAAGTTGCTCACCCAAATACACATTTTTTAGATACTGTTTCCAGTGTGCCTGAAGCGATACGCCACTAGTTGTGTATCTTAAGAGAAACATCGTTACTTTTGCCAGGGGTTTCTAGAAGTTGCTGATTTGATTCTGCTGGTGACGAGGCATTGGCTACCTCAAGAGAGTCATAGAGATTCCTGCCAGTTCTTCACCCAAATACACATTTTTTAGATACTCATTCCAGTCTGCCTGATAGCTACGCCACTAGTTGTGTATCTTAAGAGTCATTGTAACTTTTGCCAGGGGTTTCTTGAAGTTGCTGATGTGATTATGCTGGTGACGAGGCATTGTCTACCCTATGAGTGTCATAGTGATTCCTGCTAGTTGCTCACCCAAATACACATTTTTTTGATACTTTGGCCAGTCTGCCTCAAGTGACACCCCACTAGCTGTGTATCTTATGAGAAGCTTCGTTACCTTTGCAAGCGGTTTCTTGAAGTTGGTGATGTGATTATGTTGGTGACGAGGCATTGGCTACCTTAAGAGAGTCATAGTGCTTTCTGCCAGTTGCTCACACAAATACAAATTTTGAGATACTGTGGCCAGTCTGCCTGAAGCGATACGCCACTAGTTGTGTATCTTAAGAGAAACATCGTTACTCTTGCCAGCGGTTTCTTGACTTTGAAGATGTGATTATACTGGTGACGAGATATTGGTTACCCTAAGAGAGTCACAGTGTTTCGTGCCAGTTGCTCACCCAAATACACATTTTTTAGATACTGTTTCCAGTGTGCCTGAAGCGATACGCCACTAGTTGTGTATCTTAAGAGAAACATCGTTACTTTTGCCAGGGGTTTCTAGAAGTTGCTGATTTGATTCTGCTGGTTACGAGGCATTGGCTACCTCAAGAGAGTCATAGAGATTCCTGCCAGTTCTTCACCCAAATACACATTTTTTAGATACTCATTCCAGTCTGCCTGATAGCTACGCCACTAGTTGTGTATCTTAAGAGTCATTGTAACTTTTGCCAGGGGTTTCTTGAAGTTGCTGATGTGATTATGCTGGTGACGAGGCATTGGCTACCCTATGAGTGTCATAGTGATTCCTGCTAGTTGCTCACCCAAATACACATTTTTTTGATACTTTGGCCAGTCTGCCTCAAGTGACACCCCACTAGCTGTGTATCTTATGAGAAGCTTCGTTACCTTTGCAAGCGGTTTCTTGAAGTTGGTGATGTGATTATGTTGGTGACGAGGCATTGGCTACCTTAAGAGAGTCATAGTGCTTTCTGCCAGTTGCTCACACAAATACAAATTTTGAGATACTGTGGCCAGTCTGCCTGAGGCGATACGCCACTAGTTGTGTATCTTAAGAGAAACATCGTTACTCTTGCCAGCGGTTTCTTGACTTTGAAGATGTGATTATACTGGTGACGAGATATTGGTTACCCTAAGAGAGTCACAGTGTTTCGTGCCAGTTGCTCACCCAAATACACATTTTTTAGATACTGTTTCCAGTGTGCCTGAAGCGATACGCCACTAGTTGTGTATCTTAAGAGAAACATCGTTACTTTTGCCAGGGGTTTCTAGAAGTTGCTGATTTGATTCTGCTGGTGACGAGGCATTGGCTACCTCAAGAGAGTCATAGAGATTCCTGCCAGTTCTTCACCCAAATACACATTTTTTAGATACTCATTCCAGTCTGCCTGATAGCTACGCCACTAGTTGTGTATCTTAAGAGTCATTGTAACTTTTGCCAGGGGTTTCTTGAAGTTGCTGATGTGATTATGCTGGTGACGAGGCATTGTCTACCCTATGAGTGTCATAGTGATTCCTGCTAGTTGCTCACCCAAATACACATTTTTTTGATACTTTGGCCAGTCTGCCTCAAGTGACACCCCACTAGCTGTGTATCTTATGAGAAGCTTCGTTACCTTTGCAAGCGGTTTCTTGAAGTTGGTGATGTGATTATGTTGGTGACGAGGCATTGGCTACCTTAAGAGAGTCATAGTGCTTTCTGCCAGTTGCTCACCCAAATACACATTTTGAGATACTGTGGCCTGTCTGTCTGAAGCGATACGCCACTAGTTGTGTATCTTAAGAGAAACATCGTTACTCTTGCCAGCGGTTTCTTGACTTTGAAGCTGTGATTATACTGGTGACGAGATATTGGTTACCCTAAGAGGGTCACAGTGTTTCGTGCCAGTTGCTCACCCAAATACACATTTTTTAGATACTGTTTCCAGTGTGCCTGAAGCGATACGCCACTAGTTGTGTATCTTAAGAGAAACATCGTTACTTTTGCCAGGGGTTTCTAGAAGTTGCTGATTTGATTCTGCTGGTTACGAGGCATTGGCTACCTCAAGAGAGTCATAGAGATTCCTGCCAGTTCTTCACCCAAATACACATTTTTTAGATACTCATTCCAGTCTGCCTGATAGCTACGCCACTAGTTGTGTATCTTAAGAGTCATTGTAACTTTTGCCAGGGGTTTCTTGAAGTTGCTGATGTGATTATGCTGGTGACGAGGCATTGGCTACCCTATGAGTGTCATAGTGATTCCTGCTAGTTGCTCACCCAAATACACATTTTTTTGATACTTTGGCCAGTCTGCCTCAAGTGACACCCCACTAGCTGTGTATCTTATGAGAAGCTTCGTTACCTTTGCAAGCGGTTTCTTGAAGTTGGTGATGTGATTATGTTGGTGACGAGGCATTGGCTACCTTAAGAGAGTCATAGTGCTTTCTGCCAGTTGCTCACACAAATACAAATTTTGAGATACTGTGGCCAGTCTGCCTGAGGCGATACGCCACTAGTTGTGTATCTTAAGAGAAACATCGTTACTCTTGCCAGCGGTTTCTTGACTTTGAAGATGTGATTATACTGGTGACGAGATATTGGTTACCCTAAGAGAGTCACAGTGTTTCGTGCCAGTTGCTCACCCAAATACACATTTTTTGGTTCTGTTTCCAGTGTGCCTGAAGCGATACGCCACTAGTTGTGTATCTTAAGAGAAACATCGTTACTTTTGCCAGGGGTTTCTAGAAGTTGCTGATTTGATTCTGCTGGTGACGAGGCATTGGCTACCTCAAGAGAGTCATAGAGATTCCTGCCAGTTCTTCACCCAAATACACATTTTTTAGATACTCATTCCAGTCTGCCTGATAGCTACGCCACTAGTTGTGTATCTTAAGAGTCATTGTAACTTTTGCCAGGGGTTTCTTGAAGTTGCTGATGTGATTATGCTGGTGACGAGGCATTGTCTACCCTATGAGTGTCATAGTGATTCCTGCTAGTTGCTCACCCAAATACACATTTTTTTGATACTTTGGCCAGTCTGCCTCAAGTGACACCCCACTAGCTGTGTATCTTATGAGAAGCTTCGTTACCTTTGCAAGCGGTTTCTTGAAGTTGGTGATGTGATTATGTTGGTGACGAGGCATTGGCTACCTTAAGAGAGTCATAGTGCTTTCTGCCAGTTGCTCACCCAAATACACATTTTGAGATACTGTGGCCTGTCTGTCTGAAGCGATACGCCACTAGTTGTGTATCTTAAGAGAAACATCGTTACTCTTGCCAGCGGTTTCTTGACTTTGAAGCTGTGATTATACTGGTGACGAGATATTGGTTACCCTAAGAGGGTCACAGTGTTTCGTGCCAGTTGCTCACCCAAATACACATTTTTTAGATACTGTTTCCAGTGTGCCTGAAGCGATACGCCACTAGTTGTGTATCTTAAGAGAAACATCGTTACTTTTGAAAGGGGTTTCTAGAAGTTGCTGATTTGATTCTGCTGGTGACGAAGCATTGGCTACCTCAAGAGAGTCATAGAGATTCCTGCCAGTTCTTCACCCAAATACACATTTTTTAGATATTCTTTCCAGTCTGCCTGATAGCTACGCCACTAGTTGTGTATCTTAAGAGTCATTGTAACTTTTGCCAGGGGTTTCTTGAAGTTGCTGATGTGATTATGCTGGTGACGAGGCATTGGCTACCCTATGAGTGTCATAGTGATTCCTGCTAGTTGCTCACCCAAATACACATTTTTTTGATACTTTGGCCAGTCTGCCTCAAGTGACACCCCACTAGCTGTGTATCTTATGAGAAGCTTCGTTACCTTTGCAAGCGGTTTCTTGAAGTTGGTGATGTGATTATGTTGGTGACGAGGCATTGGCTACCTTAAGAGAGTCATAGTGCTTTCTGCCAGTTGCTCACCCAAATACACATTTTGAGATACTGTGGCCAGTCTGCCTGAAGCGATACGCCACTAGTTGTGTATCTTAAGAGAAACATCGTTACTCTTGCCCGCGGTTTCTTGACTTTGAAGATGTGATTATACTGGTGACGAGATATTGGTTACCCTAAGAGAATCACAGTGTTTCGTGCCAGTTGCTCACCCAAATACACATTTTTTAGATACTGTTTCCAGTGTGCCTGAAGCGATACGCCACTAGTTGGGTATCTTAAGAGAAACATCGTTACTTTTGCCAGGGGTTTCTAGAAGTTGCTGATTTGATTCTGCTGGTGACGAGGCATTGGCTACCTCAAGAGAGTCATAGAGATTCCTGCCAGTTCTTCACCCAAATACACATTTTTTAGATACTCATTCCAGTCTGCCAGATAGCTACGCCACTAGTTGTGTATCTTAAGAGTCATTGTAACTTTTGCCAGGGGTTTCTTGAAGTTGCTGATGTGATTATGCTGGTGACGAGGCATTGGCTACCCTATGAGTGTCATAGTGATTCCTGCTAGTTGCTCACCCAAATACACATTTTTTTGATACTTTGGCCAGTCTGCCTCAAGTGACACCCCACTAGCTGTGTATCTTATGAGAAGCTTCGTTACCTTTGCAAGCGGTTTCTTGAAGTTGGTGATGTGATTATGTTGGTGACGAGGCATTGGCTACCTTAAGAGAGTCATAGTGCTTTCTGCCAGTTGCTCACACAAATACAAATTTTGAGATACTGTGGCCAGTCTGCCTGAAGCGATACGACAGTAGTTGTGTATCTTAAGAGAAACATCGTTACTCTTGCCAGCGGTTTCTTGACTTTGAAGATGTGATTATACTGGTGACGAGATATTGGTTACCCTAAGAGAGTCACAGTGTTTCGTGCCAGTTGCTCACCCAAATACACATTTTTTAGATACTGTTTCCAGTGTGCCTGAAGCGATACGCCACTAGTTGTGTATCTTAAGAGAAACATCGTTACTTTTGCCAGGGGTTTCTAGAAGTTGCTGATTTGATTCTGCTGGTTACGAGGCATTGGCTACCTCAAGAGAGTCATAGAGATTCCTGCCAGTTCTTCACCCAAATACACATTTTTTAGATACTCATTCCAGTCTGCCTGATAGCTACGCCACTAGTTGTGTATCTTAAGAGTCATTGTAACTTTTGCCAGGGGTTTCTTGAAGTTGCTGATGTGATTATGCTGGTGACGAGGCATTGGCTACCCTATGAGTGTCATAGTGATTCCTGCTAGTTGCTCACCCAAATACACATTTTTTTGATACTTTGGCCAGTCTGCCTCAAGTGACACCCCACTAGCTGTGTATCTTATGAGAAGCTTCGTTACCTTTGCAAGCGGTTTCTTGAAGTTGGTGATGTGATTATGTTGGTGACGAGGCATTGGCTACCTTAAGAGAGTCATAGTGCTTTCTGCCAGTTGCTCACACAAATACAAATTTTGAGATACTGTGGCCAGTCTGCCTGAGGCGATACGCCACTAGTTGTGTATCTTAAGAGAAACATCGTTACTCTTGCCAGCGGTTTCTTGACTTTGAAGATGTGATTATACTGGTGACGAGATATTGGTTACCCTAAGAGAGTCACAGTGTTTCGTGCCAGTTGCTCACCCAAATACACATTTTTTAGATACTGTTTCCAGTGTGCCTGAAGCGATACGCCACTAGTTGTGTATCTTAAGAGAAACATCGTTACTTTTGCCAGGGGTTTCTAGAAGTTGCTGATTTGATTCTGCTGGTGACGAGGCATTGGCTACCTCAAGAGAGTCATAGAGATTCCTGCCAGTTCTTCACCCAAATACACATTTTTTAGATACTCATTCCAGTCTGCCTGATAGCTACGCCACTAGTTGTGTATCTTAAGAGTCATTGTAACTTTTGCCAGGGGTTTCTTGAAGTTGCTGATGTGATTATGCTGGTGACGAGGCATTGTCTACCCTATGAGTGTCATAGTGATTCCTGCTAGTTGCTCACCCAAATACACATTTTTTTGATACTTTGGCCAGTCTGCCTCAAGTGACACCCCACTAGCTGTGTATCTTATGAGAAGCTTCGTTACCTTTGCAAGCGGTTTCTTGAAGTTGGTGATGTGATTATGTTGGTGACGAGGCATTGGCTACCTTAAGAGAGTCATAGTGCTTTCTGCCAGTTGCTCACCCAAATACACATTTTGAGATACTGTGGCCTGTCTGTCTGAAGCGATACGCCACTAGTTGTGTATCTTAAGAGAAACATCGTTACTCTTGCCAGCGGTTTCTTGACTTTGAAGCTGTGATTATACTGGTGACGAGATATTGGTTACCCTAAGAGGGTCACAGTGTTTCGTGCCAGTTGCTCACCCAAATACACATTTTTTAGATACTGTTTCCAGTGTGCCTGAAGCGATACGCCACTAGTTGTGTATCTTAAGAGAAACATCGTTACTTTTGAAAGGGGTTTCTAGAAGTTGCTGATTTGATTCTGCTGGTGACGAAGCATTGGCTACCTCAAGAGAGTCATAGAGATTCCTGCCAGTTCTTCACCCAAATACACATTTTTTAGATATTCTTTCCAGTCTGCCTGATAGCTACGCCACTAGTTGTGTATCTTAAGAGTCATTGTAACTTTTGCCAGGGGTTTCTTGAAGTTGCTGATGTGATTATGCTGGTGACGAGGCATTGGCTACCCTATGAGTGTCATAGTGATTCCTGCTAGTTGCTCACCCAAATACACATTTTTTTGATACTTTGGCCAGTCTGCCTCAAGTGACACCCCACTAGCTGTGTATCTTATGAGAAGCTTCGTTACCTTTGCAAGCGGTTTCTTGAAGTTGGTGATGTGATTATGTTGGTGACGAGGCATTGGCTACCTTAAGAGAGTCATAGTGCTTTCTGCCAGTTGCTCACCCAAATACACATTTTGAGATACTGTGGCCAGTCTGCCTGAAGCGATACGCCACTAGTTGTGTATCTTAAGAGAAACATCGTTACTCTTGCCCGCGGTTTCTTGACTTTGAAGATGTGATTATACTGGTGACGAGATATTGGTTACCCTAAGAGAATCACAGTGTTTCGTGCCAGTTGCTCACCCAAATACACATTTTTTAGATACTGTTTCCAGTGTGCCTGAAGCGATACGCCACTAGTTGTGTATCTTAATAGAAACATCGTTACTTTTGCCAGGGGTTTCTAGAAGTTGCTGATTTGATTCTGCTGGTGACGAGGCATTGGCTACCTCAAGAGAGTCATAGAGATTCCTGCCAGTTCTTCACCCAAATACACATTTTTTAGATACTCATTCCAGTCTGCCTGATAGCTACGCCACTAGTTGTGTATCTTAAGTGTGGTGTCACCGCTAGACACCACACTTGCTAGGTGGTAACTTAAATCGGCCGCGGTCCTGTAGTACATGTCGGACCCGCGTGTCGCCACTGTGTATTCGCAAACGTAGCGCCACCACAGGGCAGGTCACAAGACACGGACTTGACCTCGCCCCAGTTGTACGGACGACATAGCTTGCGACAAGACGTATCACGTCTTCCTCTCATTTGCCGAGAGACAGATTAAATAGCCTTCAGCTAGTCCATCGCTACTACCTAGCAAGGCGCCATGTGTATCATTGCTAATTGCTTACTACTATGCAAGAGATGTATTTCAACAAGAACAAGACTACATTAAAGTTAAGTATATTAAAATCTCTCTTCTTTTCTTTATAGTTTTTCATCCAGTCTCCTGTTTCAGAATTTACGCCCGTCTGCGTTAGTTTCGCGTGCACCTAGCCACTCATTGTGTCGAGACCTTAGGGAATCGACACAACAATATTTTGGCGACGAGGATGGGATGCCGCGCCCACGTTGCAGTCTTTGTGTTATACTTGCTCTAATTTGCTTGTGTCATGGCTTCGCCGCATTCTCCAGATGTACTGTCCGAATTTTTTCGCTTGCAGAATCAGCAGACGCAGGCGTTATTGGAAGCCCTTGGACAGCTCGTCCAGGGTCAACGTGCGCTGCAAACCGATGCGGCGGCAGCCGCTTCTTCGCTACCGCAGCCACACAACGCTGTCGCACCGCCATTTAGGCCCTTCGAGGCCACAACCGAAAGCTGGACTGAGTGGGCCGATCAGTTCAACTTCCACCTCACTGCTTATGGAATTCAAGGTAAAGAGCGGCAGCCGTTTTTGCTTTCTTGTGTCGGTGTGTCTACCTACCGGGTGATAGTGAAATTGTTTCCCCGACGCGACGTAGCAACTCTGACCTACGAGGAAATTTTGTCGGCTTTAGATGCCTATTTCAAAGAAACAGTAAATGTAGTTGCCAAACGGTATACGTTTTTTCGTACAAAACGTACCGCCGGTCAGACTAATAGGGAGTGGGTAGCAACTTTGCAAGGACTTACTAGAGACTGC
The DNA here is from genome assembly GCF_023898315.1 of Schistocerca nitens. NCBI lineage: Eukaryota > Metazoa > Arthropoda > Insecta > Orthoptera > Acrididae > Schistocerca > Schistocerca nitens. The sequence continues at coordinate 156,330 of NW_026045814.1, forward strand.
GCGTTTGCCTGTGAATGTGGCCTCCCATATTCAGATACTATGGTGCGTGATGCAATTGCACAGAACGTTTCTGATGTTCGCATAAGGGAACAGATTTTGAAGCTAGTTAATCCCTCCCTGCAACAAGTGATAGACATATTGGACAGGCAAGACACACTTGACTTTGCTCAGGAATCATTTGACACTTCGCCAGCAGTGTGTCACATTAATCGGCCCGCCCGGCCCGCTGCACGGGACGCTAAGCGGCCCTCGCGCCCGACTTCGCAGCGGCCGCCTGGCTTGCAACCACGTGCGCCGCGTAAGCAAGCAAATGCAGTGAAATCTTGCCCGCGGTGTGCAACTAGACATTCGCGTGAAAATTGCCCGTCACGCCAAGCTATTTGCTTTTACTGTCAAAAGAAAGGACATGTACAAAGTGTTTGCCAGAAAAAGCTTAGATCAGACACTCGCAATAATTCCAGGCCTTTTGCTTCACGCCGGAATCGAACCCAGGACAATCAGGCTCGTGGACCTTCACCCATGGACATCCATGTAGTACATTCCCACCCGTCCAGTGACACTTTAGCTAACAGTGACTGTGTTCGTCCCACCCAAAGTGTGCGTCGACGTCGCCGGAAATCCCGTAAAGTTGCAAGTGCTTCTGGACCTGTATCAGTTCAAATTGCACGTGACAGTCGCTCTTGTCGTCAACAAGACAATAAACTTTTTGTGGACTTAGACTTTGCAGGAAAAGTGATACCATTCCAGCTCGATACCGGAGCTGCAGTTTCCTTGCTCAATCACGACACGTACAAACAACTGGGCGCCCCGCCATTGCGTGCCGCAAATGTTACGTTAACTAGTTACTCAGGACAGCACATACCTGTGTTAGGACAGTGCAGCCTTATTGCAACATACAAGGGACAGACAAAACTTGTGTCATTTTATGTTCTTCGTTCCTCTAGTGCAGTGAACTTGTTTGGTTTAGATTTGTTTCAATTGTTTAATTTGTCTATAGTGAATCAGGTCCTATCAGTGAATCAGACTGTGCCTTCCGCCAGTGTTTCTAGTCTTTGTGAAGAATTTGCAGACATTTTTGCACCGGGCCTTGGTTGCGCTAAGAACTATGAAGCGCATTTGGAACTGCAAGACAACGCGCAACCAAAATTTATCAGAGCGCGCAATGTTCCCCACGCATTGCGTGATGCGGTCGCAAAAACATTAGCCGAATTAGAATCTCAAGGTGTAATTGAACGTGTGCAGGCTTCTCTCTGGGCCTCACCCTTAGTAATTTTGCCAAAACCTTCCGGAACATTGAGACTTTGCGTGGACTTCAAGGCAACTGTGAATCCACAACTTGTGACTGCTACTTTTCCTTTGCCCCGCCCGGAAGATCTTTTTGACAAACTGTGCCCGGGAAAGTATTTTTCAAAATTGGACCTAGCAGATGCGTACTTGCAGATACCTGTGGACGAAGAATCCCAGCGCGTCTTAGTGGTTAACACGCATCTTGGCTTGTATCGCTTCAAAAGACTGCCATTCGGGTGTGCATCCGCCCCTGCTTTATTTCAGCAATATTTACAAACTATTTGTGCGTCGGTCCCTACGGCTGCGAACTATCTGGACGATATTGTAATCTCAGGAAAGACAGAAGCAGAACATTTGCAAAATCTCCGAACATTATTTCAGGTATTGCGACAAAATGGTCTTCGCTTGAGGAAGGACAAATGTGTGTTTTTTGCTCGTGACTTACCGTACCTGGGGCATGTCATAAATGCCCAAGGTATACATCCGAGTCCAGAGCACCTTCGTGCCATTCAGGACTTGCCGTCACCGCAGAACTTAAAACAGCTACGGAGTGTGCTGGGTAAGGTAAATTATTATCATCGGTTTGTGCGCAATGCTTCTTCTATTTCAGCTCCGCTTCATCGCTTACGCCGTCAAGGTGTTCCGTTCGTCTGGACAACGGAATGCGAACGCGCCTTTCGCCAGTTGAAATCGGCGTTACTTTCAAATACTTGCCTTACGCCCTTCGATCCCCGAAAACCCCTTTTGTTGATGGTAGATGCCTCGGATTTCGGGATCGGTGCTGTGCTTGCGCACAAGGATGGCTCGCATGATCGCCCTATTGCCTTTGCGTCCAAATTGCTCTCATCTGCGCAAAGAAATTATTCCCAAATAGAGAAGGAAGCTTTGGCTCGTGTGTTTGGTGTAACAAAGTTTCACGATTTCTTGTATGGTCGTCACTTTACAATCATCACGGACCACAAACCTTTGACATCACTTTTTCATCCAAACAAGCCTGTACCTCCACGTACAGCGCAGAAATTCATTCGCTGGTCTCTTTTTCTCTCGCAGTACCGCTACGATATCTTGTATCGGTCCACTGCTAAGCACGGAAACGCTGATGCGTTGTCCCGTTTGCCTGTTGCTGAGGATAAAGCATTCGATTCTTCCGAACTTGCTTGCATGTTCATTGATTCGGAAGCCGATGACGTGGTCACATCGTTTCCGATTGATTTTCGTCGTGTAGCTACAGCCACAGCTGCTGACCCTGTCCTTGCTTCTGTTTTGCGTTTTGTTGCTACGCAATGGCCCTTGTCAAAGTCACGGATCGAGGATCCTTTGGTTCGCCGTTTTTTTGCTCACAAGGAGAGACTTTTTGTACGACGTGGTGTTTTGTTGTTGCGTTCCGATAATGATCAGTCTCGAGTCGTAGTCCCACGTTCGTTACAGTCCTCTGTCTTAAAGCTTCTTCACCAAGGACATTGGGGTATAGTGCGTACGAAACAGCTTGCTCGTCAGCACTGTACTTGGTTCGGAATCGATGCTGCGATTACGAATATGTGCTCCTCTTGCGTGGCGTGTGCCGAACAACAATCCGCACCGCCGCGGAAATTCTTTGCATGGCCGAAAGCCACTTCCCCTTGGCAACGCTTGCACATAGATTTTGCTGGTCCATTCTGGAATGCTCGATGGTTGGTTGTGGTCGATGCTTTCAGTAATTTTCCTTTTGTTGTCCGGATGTCTTCCACGACGTCTTCTGCCACAATCCAAGCCTTGTCTGCTATCTTTTGCATTGAGGGTCTTCCGCAGACTATTGTTTCCGACAATGGCCCACAATTCATGTCCGCAGAATTTCAGTCATTCTGCACGGCCAATGGTATTCAACATCTGACATCCGCGCCGTTTTCGCCTCAGTCCAACGGTGCCGCTGAACGATTGGTCCGGACTTTCAAGTCGCAGATGTTGAAGTTGAAAGAGTCGCATTCTCGGGAGGACGCTTTGTTGCTCTTTTTGTCCTCATATCGCTCTCAGCCCCGCGATGGTCGCTCGCCGGCTGAGTTGCTCCATGGTCGTCCTCATCGAACTCTGATGTCTTTGCTGCATCCGCCACATCAGGTTCCTGTGCAGCGGCAGACTCCTGCTTTTGCTCCTGGCGACGTTGTCTATTATCGCAACTATCGCGGTTCACAGCGTTGGCTCGCAGGGCGCATTCTTCGCTGCCTCGGCCGCGCGATGTATTTGGTTTTGGGGGCCTCTGGTGAGGTGCGTCGGCATCTCAATCAGCTGCGCCTCTGTCGTCGCCTGGGTTCTGCCGCTCCCCGTCTGCTTTCAGCGACGGAGCCGTCGGGTCAGCGCCCTGGGGACCCATCTACTGGCTCGCCTCATCCCCAGGTGTTACCGACGATGCCTTCCATTTTGCCTCATGGCGTCGCGCCGCCGCAGCCGCCGCCGGCGCCGCCAGCAGCGGACGCTTCGCTGCAGCCGCCTCGCGCCTCCCTGGGTCACGCGCCGCCGCTTGCTTCCCGTGACCAGCCGTCCTCCGCCATGGACCTCTTGCCCGCTCCGGACCAGATGTCGTCTTCGCCCGTCGGGTGCTCCGACCACATGGAGGTCGACCCTTCTGTCTCATTACGTGCGCATACACCTCATGTTGACGTGCACCCTGGACTAGGTTTGCAGGCGTTTCCTAGCTCCCCTCGGACCGAATGGCCGGGTGCGGGTGGCACAGCCTCGCCTGTTGTTAGGCTCCCCACCTCATCGCATACGTCAACATGGGGTCCTCCCCACGGCGGGCGGAAGCCTTATCTCACGACCGTTCGCCGATTTGCGGGGGAGGAATGTGGTGTCACCGCTAGACACCACACTTGCTAGGTGGTAACTTAAATCGGCCGCGGTCCTGTAGTACATGTCGGACCCGCGTGTCGCCACTGTGTATTCGCAAACGTAGCGCCACCACAGGGCAGGTCACAAGACACGGACTTGACCTCGCCCCAGTTGTACGGACGACATAGCTTGCGACAAGACGTATCACGTCTTCCTCTCATTTGCCGAGAGACAGATTAAATAGCCTTCAGCTAGTCCATCGCTACTACCTAGCAAGGCGCCATGTGTATCATTGCTAATTGCTTACTACTATGCAAGAGATGTATTTCAACAAGAACAAGACTACATTAAAGTTAAGTATATTAAAATCTCTCTTCTTTTCTTTATAGTTTTTCATCCAGTCTCCTGTTTCAGAATTTACGCCCGTCTGCGTTAGTTTCGCGTGCACCTAGCCACTCATTGTGTCGAGACCTTAGGGAATCGACACAACATTAAGAGTCATTGTAACTTTTGCCAGGGGTTTCTTGAAGTTGCTGATGTGATTATGCTGGTGACGAGGCATTGGCTACCCTATGAGTGTCATAGTGATTCCTGCTAGTTGCTCACCCAAATACACATTTTTTTGATACTTTGGCCAGTCTGCCTCAAGTGACACCCCACTAGCTGTGTATCTTATGAGAAGCTTCGTTACCTTTGCAAGCGGTTTCTTGAAGTTGGTGATGTGATTATGTTGGTGACGAGGCATTGGCTACCTTAAGAGAGTCATAGTGCTTTCTGCCAGTTGCTCACACAAATACAAATTTTGAGATACTGTGGCCAGTCTGCCTGAAGCGATACGCCACTAGTTGTGTATCTTAAGAGAAACATCGTTACTCTTGCCAGCGGTTCCTTTACTTTGAAGATGTGATTATACTGGTGACGAGATATTGGTTACCCTAAGAGAGTCACAGTGTTTCGTGCCAGTTGCTCACCCAAATACACATTTTTTAGATACTGTTTCCAGTGTGCCTGAAGCGATACGCCACTAGTTGTGTATCTTAAGAGAAACATCGTTACTTTTGCCAGGGGTTTCTAGAAGTTGCTGATTTGATTCTGCTGGTGACGAGGCATTGGCTACCTCAAGAGAGTCATAGAGATTCCTGCCAGTTCTTCACCCAAATACACATTTTTTAGATACTCATTCCAGTCTGCCTGATAGCTACGCCACTAGTTGTGTATCTTAAGAGTCATTGTAACTTTTGCCAGGGGTTTCTTGAAGTTGCTGATGTGATTATGCTGGTGACGAGGCATTGGCTACCCTATGAGTGTCATAGTGATTCCTGCTAGTTGCTCACCCAAATACACATTTTTTTGATACTTTGGCCAGTCTGCCTCAAGTGACACCCCACTAGCTGTGTATCTTATGAGAAGCTTCGTTACCTTTGCAAGCGGTTTCTTGAAGTTGGTGATGTGATTATGTTGGTGACGAGGCATTGGCTACCTTAAGAGAGTCATAGTGCTTTCTGCCAGTTGCTCACCCAAATACACATTTTGAGATACTGTGGCCAGTCTGCCTGAAGCGATACGCCACTAGTTGTGTATCTTAAGAGAAACATCGTTACTCTTGCCAGCGGTTTCTTGACTTTGAAGATGTGATTATACTGGTGACGAGATATAGGTTACCCTAAGAGAATCACAGTGTTTCGTGCCAGTTGCTCACCCAAATACACATTTTTTAGATACTGTTTCCAGTGTGCCTGAAGCGATACGCCACTAGTTGTGTATCTTAAGAGAAACATCGTTACTTTTGCCAGGGGTTTCTAGAAGTTGCTGATTTGATTCTGCTGGTTACGAGGCATTGGCTACCTCAAGAGAGTCATAGAGATTCCTGCCAGTTCTTCACCCAAATACACATTTTTTAGATACTCATTCCAGTCTGCCTGATAGCTACGCCACTAGTTGTGTATCTTAAGAGTCATTGTAACTTTTGCCAGGGGTTTCTTGAAGCTGCTGATGTGATTATGCTGGTGACGAGGCATTGGCTACCCTATGAGTGTCATAGTGATTCCTGCTAGTTGCTCACCCAAATACACATTTTTTTGATACTTTGGCCAGTCCGCCTCAAGTGACACCCCACTAGCTGTGTATCTTATGAGAAGCTTCGTTACCTTTGCAAGCGGTTTCTTGAAGTTGGTGATGTGATTATGTTGGTGACGAGGCATTGGCTACCTTAAGAGAGTCATAGTGCTTTCTGCCAGTTGCTCACCCAAATACACATTTTGAGATACTGTGGCCTGTCTGTCTGAAGCGATACGCCACTAGTTGTGTATCTTAAGAGAAACATCGTTACTCTTGCCAGCGGTTTCTTGACTTTGAAGATGTGATTATACTGGTGACGAGATATTGGTTACCCTAAGAGAATCACAGTGTTTCGTGCCAGTTGCTCACCCAAATACACATTTTTTAGATACTGTTTCCAGTGTGCCTGAAGCGATACGCCACTAGTTGTGTATCTTAAGAGAAACATCGTTACTTTTGCCAGGGGTTTCTAGAAGTTGCTGATTTGATTCTGCTGGTGACGAGGCATTGGCTACCTCAAGAGAGTCATAGAGATTCCTGCCAGTTCTTCACCCAAATACACATTTTTTAGATACTCATTCCAGTCTGCCTGATAGCTACGCCACTAGTTGTGTATCTTAAGAGTCATTGTAACTTTTGCCAGGGGTTTCTTGAAGTTGCTGATGTGATTATGCTGGTGACGAGGCATTGGCTACCCTATGAGTGTCATAGTGATTCCTGCTAGTTGCTCACCCAAATACACATTTTTTTGATACTTTGGCCAGTCTGCCTCAAGTGACACCCCACTAGCTGTGTATCTTATGAGAAGCTTCGTTACCTTTGCAAGCGGTTTCTTGAAGTTGGTGATGTGATTATGTTGGTGACGAGGCATTATCTACCTTAAGAGAGTCATAGTGCTTTCTGCCAGTTGCTCACCCAAATACACATTTTGAGATACTGTGGCCAGTCTGCCTGAAGCGATACGCCACTAGTTGTGTATCTTAAGAGAAACATCGTTACTCTTGCCAGCGGTTTCTTGACTTTGAAGATGTGATTATACTGGTGACGAGATATTGGTTACCCTAAGAGAATCACAGTGTTTCGTGCCAGTTGCTCACCCAAATACACATTTTTTAGATACTGTTTCCAGTGTGCCTGAAGCGATACGCCACTAGTTGTGTATCTTAAGAGAAACATCGTTACTTTTGCCAGGGGTTTCTAGAAGTTGCTGATTTGATTCTGCTGGTGACGAGGCATTGGCTACCTCAAGAGAGTCATAGAGATTCCTGCCAGTTCTTCACCCAAATACACATTTTTTAGATACTCATTCCAGTCTGCCTGATAGCTACGCCACTAGTTGTGTATCTTAAGAGTCATTGTAACTTTTGCCAGGGGTTTCTTGAAGTTGCTGATGTGATTATGCTGGTGACGAGGCATTGGCTACCCTATGAGTGTCATAGTGATTCCTGCTAGTTGCTCACCCAAATACACATTTTTTTGATACTTTGGCCAGTCTGCCTCAAGTGACACCCCACTAGCTGTGTATCTTATGAGAAGCTTCGTTACCTTTGCAAGCGGTTTCTTGAAGTTGGTGATGTGATTATGTTGGTGACGAGGCATTGGCTACCTTAAGAGAGTCATAGTGCTTTCTGCCAGTTGCTCACACAAATACAAATTTTGAGATACTGTGGCCAGTCTGCCTGAAGCGATACGCCACTAGTTGTGTATCTTAAGAGAAACATCGTTACTCTTGCCAGCGGTTCCTTTACTTTGAAGATGTGATTATACTGGTGACGAGATATTGGTTACCCTAAGAGAGTCACAGTGTTTCGTGCCAGTTGCTCACCCAAATACACATTTTTTAGATACTGTTTCCAGTGTGCCTGAAGCGATACGCCACTAGTTGTGTATCTTAAGAGAAACATCGTTACTTTTGCCAGGGGTTTCTAGAAGTTGCTGATTTGATTCTGCTGGTGACGAGGCATTGGCTACCTCAAGAGAGTCATAGAGATTCCTGCCAGTTCTTCACCCAAATACACATTTTTTAGATACTCATTCCAGTCTGCCTGATAGCTACGCCACTAGTTGTGTATCTTAAGAGTCATTGTAACTTTTGCCAGGGGTTTCTTGAAGTTGCTGATGTGATTATGCTGGTGACGAGGCATTGGCTACCCTATGAGTGTCATAGTGATTCCTGCTAGTTGCTCACCCAAATACACATTTTTTTGATACTTTGGCCAGTCTGCCTCAAGTGACACCCCACTAGCTGTGTATCTTATGAGAAGCTTCGTTACCTTTGCAAGCGGTTTCTTGAAGTTGGTGATGTGATTATGTTGGTGACGAGGCATTGGCTACCTTAAGAGAGTCATAGTGCTTTCTGCCAGTTGCTCACCCAAATACACATTTTGAGATACTGTGGCCAGTCTGCCTGAAGCGATACGCCACTAGTTGTGTATCTTAAGAGAAACATCGTTACTCTTGCCAGCGGTTTCTTGACTTTGAAGATGTGATTATACTGGTGACGAGATATTGGTTACCCTAAGAGAATCACAGTGTTTCGTGCCAGTTGCTCACCCAAATACACATTTTTTAGATACTGTTTCCAGTGTGCCTGAAGCGATACGCCACTAGTTGTGTATCTTAAGAGAAACATCGTTACTTTTGCCAGGGGTTTCTAGAAGTTGCTGATTTGATTCTGCTGGTTACGAGGCATTGGCTACCTCAAGAGAGTCATAGAGATTCCTGCCAGTTCTTCACCCAAATACACATTTTTTAGATACTCATTCCAGTCTGCCTGATAGCTACGCCACTAGTTGTGTATCTTAAGAGTCATTGTAACTTTTGCCAGGGGTTTCTTGAAGCTGCTGATGTGATTATGCTGGTGACGAGGCATTGGCTACCCTATGAGTGTCATAGTGATTCCTGCTAGTTGCTCACCCAAATACACATTTTTTTGATACTTTGGCCAGTCCGCCTCAAGTGACACCCCACTAGCTGTGTATCTTATGAGAAGCTTCGTTACCTTTGCAAGCGGTTTCTTGAAGTTGGTGATGTGATTATGTTGGTGACGAGGCATTGGCTACCTTAAGAGAGTCATAGTGCTTTCTGCCAGTTGCTCACCCAAATACACATTTTGAGATACTGTGGCCTGTCTGTCTGAAGCGATACGCCACTAGTTGTGTATCTTAAGAGAAACATCGTTACTCTTGCCAGCGGTTTCTTGACTTTGAAGATGTGATTATACTGGTGACGAGATATTGGTTACCCTAAGAGAATCACAGTGTTTCGTGCCAGTTGCTCACCCAAATACACATTTTTTAGATACTGTTTCCAGTGTGCCTGAAGCGATACGCCACTAGTTGTGTATCTTAAGAGAAACATCGTTACTTTTGCCAGGGGTTTCTAGAAGTTGCTGATTTGATTCTGCTGGTGACGAGGCATTGGCTACCTCAAGAGAGTCATAGAGATTCCTGCCAGTTCTTCACCCAAATACACATTTTTTAGATACTCATTCCAGTCTGCCTGATAGCTACGCCACTAGTTGTGTATCTTAAGAGTCATTGTAACTTTTGCCAGGGGTTTCTTGAAGTTGCTGATGTGATTATGCTGGTGACGAGGCATTGGCTACCCTATGAGTGTCATAGTGATTCCTGCTAGTTGCTCACCCAAATACACATTTTTTTGATACTTTGGCCAGTCTGCCTCAAGTGACACCCCACTAGCTGTGTATCTTATGAGAAGCTTCGTTACCTTTGCAAGCGGTTTCTTGAAGTTGGTGATGTGATTATGTTGGTGACGAGGCATTGGCTACCTTAAGAGAGTCATAGTGCTTTCTGCCAGTTGCTCACCCAAATACACATTTTGAGATACTGTGGCCAGTCTGCCTGAAGCGATACGCCACTAGTTGTGTATCTTAAGAGAAACATCGTTACTCTTGCCAGCGGTTTCTTGACTTTGAAGATGTGATTATACTGGTGACGAGATATTGGTTACCCTAAGAGAATCACAGTGTTTCGTGCCAGTTGCTCACCCAAATACACATTTTTTAGATACTGTTTCCAGTGTGCCTGAAGCGATACGCCACTAGTTGTGTATCTTAAGAGAAACATCGTTACTTTTGCCAGGGGTTTCTAGAAGTTGCTGATTTGATTCTGCTGGTGACGAGGCATTGGCTACCTCAAGAGAGTCATAGAGATTCCTGCCAGTTCTTCACCCAAATACACATTTTTTAGATACTCATTCCAGTCTGCCTGATAGCTACGCCACTAGTTGTGTATCTTAAGAGTCATTGTAACTTTTGCCAGGGGTTTCTTGAAGTTGCTGATGTGATTATGCTGGTGACGAGGCATTGGCTACCCTATGAGTGTCATAGTGATTCCTGCTAGTTGCTCACCCAAATACACATTTTTTTGATACTTTGGCCAGTCTGCCTCAAGTGACACCCCACTAGCTGTGTATCTTATGAGAAGCTTCGTTACCTTTGCAAGCGGTTTCTTGAAGTTGGTGATGTGATTATGTTGGTGACGAGGCATTGGCTACCTTAAGAGAGTCATAGTGCTTTCTGCCAGTTGCTCACACAAATACAAATTTTGAGATACTGTGGCCAGTCTGCCTGAAGCGATACGCCACTAGTTGTGTATCTTAAGAGAAACATCGTTACTCTTGCCAGCGGTTCCTTTACTTTGAAGATGTGATTATACTGGTGACGAGATATTGGTTACCCTAAGAGAGTCACAGTGTTTCGTGCCAGTTGCTCACCCAAATACACATTTTTTAGATACTGTTTCCAGTGTGCCTGAAGCGATACGCCACTAGTTGTGTATCTTAAGAGAAACATCGTTACTTTTGCCAGGGGTTTCTAGAAGTTGCTGATTTGATTCTGCTGGTGACGAGGCATTGGCTACCTCAAGAGAGTCATAGAGATTCCTGCCAGTTCTTCACCCAAATACACATTTTTTAGATACTCATTCCAGTCTGCCTGATAGCTACGCCACTAGTTGTGTATCTTAAGAGTCATTGTAACTTTTGCCAGGGGTTTCTTGAAGTTGCTGATGTGATTATGCTGGTGACGAGGCATTGGCTACCCTATGAGTGTCATAGTGATTCCTGCTAGTTGCTCACCCAAATACACATTTTTTTGATACTTTGGCCAGTCTGCCTCAAGTGACACCCCACTAGCTGTGTATCTTATGAGAAGCTTCGTTACCTTTGCAAGCGGTTTCTTGAAGTTGGTGATGTGATTATGTTGGTGACGAGGCATTGGCTACCTTAAGAGAGTCATAGTGCTTTCTGCCAGTTGCTCACCCAAATACACATTTTGAGATACTGTGGCCAGTCTGCCTGAAGCGATACGCCACTAGTTGTGTATCTTAAGAGAAACATCGTTACTCTTGCCAGCGGTTTCTTGACTTTGAAGATGTGATTATACTGGTGACGAGATATAGGTTACCCTAAGAGATTCACAGTGTTTCGTGCCAGTTGCTCACCCAAATACACATTTTTTAGATACTGTTTCCAGTGTGCCTGAAGCGATACGCCACTAGTTGTGTATCTTAAGAGAAACATCGTTACTTTTGCCAGGGGTTTCTAGAAGTTGCTGATTTGATTCTGCTGGTGACGAGGCATTGGCTACCTCAAGAGAGTCATAGAGATTCCTGCCAGTTCTTCACCCAAATACACATTTTTTAGATACTCATTCCAGTCTGCCTGATAGCTACGCCACTAGTTGTGTATCTTAAGAGTCATTGTAACTTTTGCCAGGGGTTTCTTGAAGTTGCTGATGTGATTATGCTGGTGACGAGGCATTGGCTACCCTATGAGTGTCATAGTGATTCCTGCTAGTTGCTCACCCAAATACACATTTTTTTGATACTTTGGCCAGTCTGCCTCAAGTGACACCCCACTAGCTGTGTATCTTATGAGAAGCTTCGTTACCTTTGCAAGCGGTTTCTTGAAGTTGGTGATGTGATTATGTTGGTGACGAGGCATTGGCTACCTTAAGAGAGTCATAGTGCTTTCTGCCAGTTGCTCACACAAATACAAATTTTGAGATACTGTGGCCAGTCTGCCTGAGGCGATACGCCACTAGTTGTGTATCTTAAGAGAAACATCGTTACTCTTGCCAGCGGTTTCTTGACTTTGAAGATGTGATTATACTGGTGACGAGATATTGGTTACCCTAAGAGAGTCACAGTGTTTCGTGCCAGTTGCTCACCCAAATACACATTTTTTAGATACTGTTTCCAGTGTGCCTGAAGCGATACGCCACTAGTTATGTATCTTAAGAGAAACATCGTTACTTTTGCCAGGGGTTTCTAGAAGTTGCTGATTTGATTCTGCTGGTTACGAGGCATTGGCTACCTCAAGAGAGTCATAGAGATTCCTGCCAGTTCTTCACCCAAATACACATTTTTTAGATACTCATTCCAGTCTGCCTGATAGCTACGCCACTAGTTGTGTATCTTAAGAGTCATTGTAACTTTTGCCAGGGGTTTCTTGAAGTTGCTGATGTGATTATGCTGGTGACGAGGCATTGGCTACCCTATGAGTGTCATAGTGATTCCTGCTAGTTGCTCACCCAAATACACATTTTTTTGATACTTTGGCCAGTCTGCCTCAAGTGACACCCCACTAGCTGTGTATCTTATGAGAAGCTTCGTTACCTTTGCAAGCGGTTTCTTGAAGTTGGTGATGTGATTATGTTGGTGACGAGGCATTGGCTACCTTAAGAGAGTCATAGTGCTTTCTGCCAGTTGCTCACACAAATACAAATTTTGAGATACTGTGGCCAGTCTGCCTGAGGCGATACGCCACTAGTTGTGTATCTTAAGAGAAACATCGTTACTCTTGCCAGCGGTTTCTTGACTTTGAAGATGTGATTATACTGGTGACGAGATATTGGTTACCCTAAGAGAGTCACAGTGTTTCGTGCCAGTTGCTCACCCAAATACACATTTTTTAGATACTGTTTCCAGTGTGCCTGAAGCGATACGCCACTAGTTGTGTATCTTAAGAGAAACATCGTTACTTTTGCCAGGGGTTTCTAGAAGTTGCTGATTTGATTCTGCTGGTTACGAGGCATTGGCTACCTCAAGAGAGTCATAGAGATTCCTGCCAGTTCTTCACCCAAATACACATTTTTTAGATACTCATTCCAGTCTGCCTGATAGCTACGCCACTAGTTGTGTATCTTAAGAGTCATTGTAACTTTTGCCAGGGGTTTCTTGAAGTTGCTGATGTGATTATGCTGGTGACGAGGCATTGGCTACCCTATGAGTGTCATAGTGATTCCTGCTAGTTGCTCACCCAAATACACATTTTTTGATACTTTGGCCAGTCTGCCTCAAGTGACACCCCACTAGCTGTGTATCTTATGAGAAGCTTCGTTACCTTTGCAAGCGGTTTCTTGAAGTTGGTGATGTGATTATGTTGGTGACGAGGCATTGGCTACCTTAAGAGAGTCATAGTGCTTTCTGCCAGTTGCTCACACAAATACAAATTTTGAGATACTGTGGCCAGTCTGCCTGAGGCGATACGCCACTAGTTGTGTATCTTAAGAGAAACATCGTTACTCTTGCCAGCGGTTTCTTGACTTTGAAGATGTGATTATACTGGTGACGAGATATTGGTTACCCTAAGAGAGTCACAGTGTTTCGTGCCAGTTGCTCACCCAAATACACATTTTTTAGATACTGTTTCCAGTGTGCCTGAAGCGATACGCCACTAGTTGTGTATCTTAAGAGAAACATCGTTACTTTTGCCAGGGGTTTCTAGAAGTTGCTGATTTGATTCTGCTGGTTACGAGGCATTGGCTACCTCAAGAGAGTCATAGAGATTCCTGCCAGTTCTTCACCCAAATACACATTTTTTAGATACTCATTCCAGTCTGCCTGATAGCTACGCCACTAGTTGTTTATCTTAAGAGTCATTGTAACTTTTGCCAGGGGTTTCTTGAAGTTGCTGATGTGATTATGCTGGTGACGAGGCATTGGCTACCCTATGAGTGTCATAGTGATTCCTGCTAGTTGCTCACCCAAATACACATTTTTTTGATACTTTGGCCAGTCTGCCTCAAGTGACACCCCACTAGCTGTGTATCTTATGAGAAGCTTCGTTACCTTTGCAAGCGGTTTCTTGAAGTTGGTGATGTGATTATGTTGGTGACGAGGCATTGGCTACCTTAAGAGAGTCATAGTGCTTTCTGCCAGTTGCTCACACAAATACAAATTTTGAGATACTGTGGCCAGTCTGCCTGAGGCGATACGCCACTAGTTGTGTATCTTAAGAGAAACATCGTTACTCTTGCCAGCGGTTTCTTGACTTTGAAGATGTGATTATACTGGTGACGAGATATTGGTTACCCTAAGAGAGTCACAGTGTTTCGTGCCAGTTGCTCACCCAAATACACATTTTTTTAGATACTGTTTCCAGTGTGCCTGAAGCGATACGCCACTAGTTGTGTATCTTAAGAGAAACATCGTTACTTTTGCCAGGGGTTTCTAGAAGTTGCTGATTTGATTCTGCTGGTTACGAGGCATTGGCTACCTCAAGAGAGTCATAGAGATTCCTGCCAGTTCTTCACCCAAATACACATTTTTTAGATACTCATTCCAGTCTGCCTGATAGCTACGCCACTAGTTGTGTATCTTAAGAGTCATTGTAACTTTTGCCAGGGGTTTCTTGAAGTTGCTGATGTGATTATGCTGGTGACGAGGCATTGGCTACCCTATGAGTGTCATAGTGATTCCTGCTAGTTGCTCACCCAAATACACATTTTTTTGATACTTTGGCCAGTCTGCCTCAAGTGACACCCCACTAGCTGTGTATCTTATGAGAAGCTTCGTTACCTTTGCAAGCGGTTTCTTGAAGTTGGTGATGTGATTATGTTGGTGACGAGGCATTGGCTACCTTAAGAGAGTCATAGTGCTTTCTGCCAGTTGCTCACACAAATACAAATTTTGAGATACTGTGGCCAGTCTGCCTGAGGCGATACGCCACTAGTTGTGTATCTTAAGAGAAACATCGTTACTCTTGCCAGCGGTTTCTTGACTTTGAAGATGTGATTATACTGGTGACGAGATATTGGTTACCCTAAGAGAGTCACAGTGTTTCGTGCCAGTTGCTCACCCAAATACACATTTTTTAGATACTGTTTCCAGTGTGCCTGAAGCGATACGCCACTAGTTGTGTATCTTAAGAGAAACATCGTTACTTTTGCCAGGGGTTTCTAGAAGTTGCTGATTTGATTCTGCTGGTGACGAGGCATTGGCTACCTCAAGAGAGTCATAGAGATTCCTGCCAGTTCTTCACCCAAATACACATTTTTTAGATACTCATTCCAGTCTGCCTGATAGCTACGCCACTAGTTGTGTATCTTAAGAGTCATTGTAACTTTTGCCAGGGGTTTCTTGAAGTTGCTGATGTGATTATGCTGGTGACGAGGCATTGGCTACCCTATGAGTGTCATAGTGATTCCTGCTAGTTGCTCACCCAAATACACATTTTTTTGATACTTTGGCCAGTCTGCCTCAAGTGACACCCCACTAGCTGTGTATCTTATGAGAAGCTTCGTTACCTTTGCAAGCGGTTTCTTGAAGTTGGTGATGTGATTATGTTGGTGACGAGGCATTGGCTACCTTAAGAGAGTCATAGTGCTTTCTGCCAGTTGCTCACCCAAATACACATTTTGAGATACTGTGGCCAGTCTGCCTGAAGCGATACGCCACTAGTTGTGTATCTTAAGAGAAACATCGTTACTCTTGCCAGCGGTTTCTTGACTTTGAAGATGTGATTATACTGGTGACGAGATATTGGTTACCCTAAGAGAATCACAGTGTTTCGTGCCAGTTGCTCACCCAAATACACATTTTTTAGATACTGTTTCCAGTGTGCCTGAAGCGATACGCCACTAGTTGTGTATCTTAAGAGAAACATCGTTACTTTTGCCAGGGGTTTCTAGAAGTTGCTGATTTGATTCTGCTGGTGACGAGGCATTGGCTACCTCAAGAGAGTCATAGAGATTCCTGCCAGTTCTTCACCCAAATACACATTTTTTAGATACTCATTCCAGTCTGCCTGATAGCTACGCCACTAGTTGTGTATCTTAAGAGTCATTGTAACTTTTGCCAGGGGTTTCTTGAAGTTGCTGATGTGATTATGCTGGTGACGAGGCATTGGCTACCCTATGAGTGTCATAGTGATTCCTGCTAGTTGCTCACCCAAATACACATTTTTTTGATACTTTGGCCAGTCTGCCTCAAGTGACACCCCACTAGCTGTGTATCTTATGAGAAGCTTCGTTACCTTTGCAAGCGGTTTCTTGAAGTTGGTGATGTGATTATGTTGGTGACGAGGCATTGGCTACCTTAAGAGAGTCATAGTGCTTTCTGCCAGTTGCTCACACAAATACAAATTTTGAGATACTGTGGCCAGTCTGCCTGAAGCGATACGCCACTAGTTGTGTATCTTAAGAGAAACATCGTTACTCTTGCCAGCGGTTCCTTTACTTTGAAGATGTGATTATACTGGTGACGAGATATTGGTTACCCTAAGAGAGTCACAGTGTTTCGTGCCAGTTGCTCACCCAAATACACATTTTTTAGATACTGTTTCCAGTGTGCCTGAAGCGATACGCCACTAGTTGTGTATCTTAAGAGAAACATCGTTACTTTTGCCAGGGGTTTCTAGAAGTTGCTGATTTGATTCTGCTGGTGACGAGGCATTGGCTACCTCAAGAGAGTCATAGAGATTCCTGCCAGTTCTTCACCCAAATACACATTTTTTAGATACTCATTCCAGTCTGCCTGATAGCTACGCCACTAGTTGTGTATCTTAAGAGTCATTGTAACTTTTGCCAGGGGTTTCTTGAAGTTGCTGATGTGATTATGCTGGTGACGAGGCATTGGCTACCCTATGAGTGTCATAGTGATTCCTGCTAGTTGCTCACCCAAATACACATTTTTTCGATACTTTGGCCAGTCTGCCTCAAGTGACACCCCACTAGCTGTGTATCTTATGAGAAGCTTCGTTACCTTTGCAAGCGGTTTCTTGAAGTTGGTGATGTGATTATGTTGGTGACGAGGCATTGGCTACCTTAAGAGAGTCATAGTGCTTTCTGCCAGTTGCTCACACAAATACAAATTTTGAGATACTGTGGCCAGTCTGCCTGAGGCGATACGCCACTAGTTGTGTATCTTAAGAGAAACATCGTTACTCTTGCCAGCGGTTTCTTGACTTTGAAGATGTGATTATACTGGTGACGAGATATTGGTTACCCTAAGAGAGTCACAGTGTTTCGTGCCAGTTGCTCACCCAAATACACATTTTTTAGATACTGTTTCCAGTGTGCCTGAAGCGATACGCCACTAGTTATGTATCTTAAGAGAAACATCGTTACTTTTGCCAGGGGTTTCTAGAAGTTGCTGATTTGATTCTGCTGGTTACGAGGCATTGGCTACCTCAAGAGAGTCATAGAGATTCCTGCCAGTTCTTCACCCAAATACACATTTTTTAGATACTCATTCCAGTCTGCCTGATAGCTACGCCACTAGTTGTGTATCTTAAGAGTCATTGTAACTTTTGCCAGGGGTTTCTTGAAGTTGCTGATGTGATTATGCTGGTGACGAGGCATTGGCTACCCTATGAGTGTCATAGTGATTCCTGCTAGTTGCTCACCCAAATACACATTTTTTTGATACTTTGGCCAGTCTGCCTCAAGTGACACCCCACTAGCTGTGTATCTTATGAGAAGCTTCGTTACCTTTGCAAGCGGTTTCTTGAAGTTGGTGATGTGATTATGTTGGTGACGAGGCATTGGCTACCTTAAGAGAGTCATAGTGCTTTCTGCCAGTTGCTCACACAAATACAAATTTTGAGATACTGTGGCCAGTCTGCCTGAGGCGATACGCCACTAGTTGTGTATCTTAAGAGAAACATCGTTACTCTTGCCAGCGGTTTCTTGACTTTGAAGATGTGATTATACTGGTGACGAGATATTGGTTACCCTAAGAGAGTCACAGTGTTTCGTGCCAGTTGCTCACCCAAATACACATTTTTTAGATACTGTTTCCAGTGTGCCTGAAGCGATACGCCACTAGTTGTGTATCTTAAGAGAAACATCGTTACTTTTGCCAGGGGTTTCTAGAAGTTGCTGATTTGATTCTGCTGGTTACGAGGCATTGGCTACCTCAAGAGAGTCATAGAGATTCCTGCCAGTTCTTCACCCAAATACACATTTTTTAGATACTCATTCCAGTCTGCCTGATAGCTACGCCACTAGTTGTGTATCTTAAGAGTCATTGTAACTTTTGCCAGGGGTTTCTTGAAGTTGCTGATGTGATTATGCTGGTGACGA
The DNA here is from genome assembly GCF_023898315.1 of Schistocerca nitens. Taxonomy (NCBI): domain Eukaryota; kingdom Metazoa; phylum Arthropoda; class Insecta; order Orthoptera; family Acrididae; genus Schistocerca; species Schistocerca nitens. The sequence goes on from NW_026045814.1 coordinate 174,808, forward strand.
GGCATTGGCTACCCTATGAGTGTCATAGTGATTCCTGCTAGTTGCTCACCCAAATACACATTTTTTTGATACTTTGGCCAGTCTGCCTCAAGTGACACCCCACTAGCTGTGTATCTTATGAGAAGCTTCGTTACCTTTGCAAGCGGTTTCTTGAAGTTGGTGATGTGATTATGTTGGTGACGAGGCATTGGCTACCTTAAGAGAGTCATAGTGCTTTCTGCCAGTTGCTCACACAAATACAAATTTTGAGATACTGTGGCCAGTCTGCCTGAGGCGATACGCCACTAGTTGTGTATCTTAAGAGAAACATCGTTACTCTTGCCAGCGGTTTCTTGACTTTGAAGATGTGATTATACTGGTGACGAGATATTGGTTACCCTAAGAGAGTCACAGTGTTTCGTGCCAGTTGCTCACCCAAATACACATTTTTTAGATACTGTTTCCAGTGTGCCTGAAGCGATACGCCACTAGTTGTGTATCTTAAGAGAAACATCGTTACTTTTGCCAGGGGTTTCTAGAAGTTGCTGATTTGATTCTGCTGGTGACGAGGCATTGGCTACCTCAAGAGAGTCATAGAGATTCCTGCCAGTTCTTCACCCAAATACACATTTTTTAGATACTCATTCCAGTCTGCCTGATAGCTACGCCACTAGTTGTGTATCTTAAGAGTCATTGTAACTTTTGCCAGGGGTTTCTTGAAGTTGCTGATGTGATTATGCTGGTGACGAGGCATTGGCTACCCTATGAGTGTCATAGTGATTCCTGCTAGTTGCTCACCCAAATACACATTTTTTTGATACTTTGGCCAGTCTGCCTCAAGTGACACCCCACTAGCTGTGTATCTTATGAGAAGCTTCGTTACCTTTGCAAGCGGTTTCTTGAAGTTGGTGATGTGATTATGTTGGTGACGAGGCATTGGCTACCTTAAGAGAGTCATAGTGCTTTCTGCCAGTTGCTCACACAAATACAAATTTTGAGATACTGTGGCCAGTCTGCCTGAAGCGATACGCCACTAGTTGTGTATCTTAAGAGAAACATCGTTACTCTTGCCAGCGGTTCCTTTACTTTGAAGATGTGATTATACTGGTGACGAGATATTGGTTACCCTAAGAGAGTCACAGTGTTTCGTGCCAGTTGCTCACCCAAATACACATTTTTTAGATACTGTTTCCAGTGTGCCTGAAGCGATACGCCACTAGTTGTGTATCTTAAGAGAAACATCGTTACTTTTGCCAGGGGTTTCTAGAAGTTGCTGATTTGATTCTGCTGGTGACGAGGCATTGGCTACCTCAAGAGAGTCATAGAGATTCCTGCCAGTTCTTCACCCAAATACACATTTTTTAGATACTCATTCCAGTCTGCCTGATAGCTACGCCACTAGTTGTGTATCTTAAGAGTCATTGTAACTTTTGCCAGGGGTTTCTTGAAGTTGCTGATGTGATTATGCTGGTGACGAGGCATTGGCTACCCTATGAGTGTCATAGTGATTCCTGCTAGTTGCTCACCCAAATACACATTTTTTTGATACTTTGGCCAGTCTGCCTCAAGTGACACCCCACTAGCTGTGTATCTTATGAGAAGCTTCGTTACCTTTGCAAGCGGTTTCTTGAAGTTGGTGATGTGATTATGTTGGTGACGAGGCATTGGCTACCTTAAGAGAGTCATAGTGCTTTCTGCCAGTTGCTCACACAAATACAAATTTTGAGATACTGTGGCCAGTCTGCCTGAAGCGATACGCCACTAGTTGTGTATCTTAAGAGAAACATCGTTACTCTTGCCAGCGGTTTCTTGACTTTGAAGATGTGATTATACTGGTGACGAGATATTGGTTACCCTAAGAGAGTCACAGTGTTTCGTGCCAGTTGCTCACCCAAATACACATTTTTTAGATACTGTTTCCAGTGTGCCTGAAGCGATACGCCACTAGTTGTGTATCTTAAGAGAAACATCGTTACTTTTGCCAGGGGTTTCTAGAAGTTGCTGATTTGATTCTGCTGGTTACGAGGCATTGGCTACCTCAAGAGAGTCATAGAGATTCCTGCCAGTTCTTCACCCAAATACACATTTTTTAGATACTCGTTCCAGTCTGCCTGATAGCTACGCCACTAGTTGTGTATCTTAAGAGTCATTGTAACTTTTGCCAGGGGTTTCTTGAAGTTGCTGATGTGATTATGCTGGTGACGAGGCATTGGCTACCCTATGAGTGTCATAGTGATTCCTGCTAGTTGCTCACCCAAATACACACTTTTTTGATACTTTGGCCAGTCTGCCTCAAGTGACACCCCACTAGCTGTGTATCTTATGAGAAGCTTCGTTACCTTTGCAAGCGGTTTCTTGAAGTTGGTGATGTGATTATGTTGGTGACGAGGCATTGGCTACCTTAAGAGAGTCGTAGTGCTTTCTGCCAGTTGCTCACACAAATACAAATTTTGAGATACTGTGGCCAGTCTGCCTGAGGCGATACGCCACTAGTTGTGTATCTTAAGAGAAACATCGTTACTCTTGCCAGCGGTTTCTTGACTTTGAAGATGTGATTATACTGGTGACGAGATATTGGTTACCCTAAGAGAGTCACAGTGTTTCGTGCCAGTTGCTCACCCAAATACACATTTTTTAGATAATGTTTCCAGTGTGCCTGAAGCGATACGCCACTAGTTGTGTATCTTAAGAGAAACATCGTTACTTTTGCCAGGGGTTTCTAGAAGTTGCTGATTTGATTCTGCTGGTGACGAGGCATTGGCTACCTCAAGAGAGTCATAGAGATTCCTGCCAGTTCTTCACCCAAATACACATTTTTTAGATACTCATTCCAGTCTGCCTGATAGCTACGCCACTAGTTGTGTATCTTAAGAGTCATTGTAACTTTTGCCAGGGGTTTCTTGAAGTTGCTGATGTGATTATGCTGGTGACGAGGCATTGGCTACCCTATGAGTGTCATAGTGATTCCTGCTAGTTGCTCACCCAAATACACATTTTTTTGATACTTTGGCCAGTCTGCCTCAAGTGACACCCCACTAGCTGTGTATCTTATGAGAAGCTTCGTTACCTTTGCAAGCGGTTTCTTGAAGTTGGTGATGTGATTATGTTGGTGACGAGGCATTGGCTACCTTAAGAGAGTCATAGTGCTTTCTGCCAGTTGCTCACCCAAATACACATTTTGAGATACTGTGGCCTGTCTGTCTGAAGCGATACGCCACTAGTTGTGTATCTTAAGAGAAACATCGTTACTCTTGCCAGCGGTTTCTTGACTTTGAAGCTGTGATTATACTGGTGACGAGATATTGGTTACCCTAAGAGGGTCACAGTGTTTCGTGCCAGTTGCTCACCCAAATACACATTTTTTAGATACTGTTTCCAGTGTGCCTGAAGCGATACGCCACTAGTTGTGTATCTTAAGAGAAACATCGTTACTTTTGCCAGGGGTTTCTAGAAGTTGCTGATTTGATTCTGCTGGTGACGAGGCATTGGCTACCTCAAGAGAGTCATAGAGATTCCTGCCAGTTCTTCACCCAAATACACATTTTTTAGATACTCATTCCAGTCTGCCTGATAGCTACGCCACTAGTTGTGTATCTTAAGAGTCATTGTAACTTTTGCCAGGGGTTTCTTGAAGTTGCTGATGTGATTATGCTGGTGACGAGGCATTGGCTACCCTATGAGTGTCATAGTGATTCCTGCTAGTTGCTCACCCAAATACACATTTTTTTGATACTTTGGCCAGTCTGCCTCAAGTGACACCCCACTAGCTGTGTATCTTATGAGAAGCTTCGTTACCTTTGCAAGCGGTTTCTTGAAGTTGGTGATGTGATTATGTTGGTGACGAGGCATTGGCTACCTTAAGAGAGTCATAGTGCTTTCTGCCAGTTGCTCACCCAAATACACATTTTGAGATACTGTGGCCAGTCTGCCTGAAGCGATACGCCACTAGTTGTGTATCTTAAGAGAAACATCGTTACTCTTGCCAGCGGTTTCTTGACTTTGAAGATGTGATTATACTGGTGACGAGATATTGGTTACCCTAAGAGAATCACAGTGTTTCGTGCCAGTTGCTCACCCAAATACACATTTTTTAGATACTGTTTCCAGTGTGCCTGAAGCGATACGCCACTAGTTGTGTATCTTAAGAGAAACATCGTTACTTTTGCCAGGGGTTTCTAGAAGTTGCTGATTTGATTCTGCTGGTGACGAGGCATTGGCTACCTCAAGAGAGTCATAGAGATTCCTGCCAGTTCTTCACCCAAATACACATTTTTTAGATACTCATTCCAGTCTGCCTGATAGCTACGCCACTAGTTGTGTATCTTAAGAGTCATTGTAACTTTTGCCAGGGGTTTCTTGAAGTTGCTGATGTGATTATGCTGGTGACGAGGCATTGGCTACCCTATGAGTGTCATAGTGATTCCTGCTAGTTGCTCACCCAAATACACATTTTTTTGATACTTTGGCCAGTCTGCCTCAAGTGACACCCCACTAGCTGTGTATCTTATGAGAAGCTTCGTTACCTTTGCAAGCGGTTTCTTGAAGTTGGTGATGTGATTATGTTGGTGACGAGGCATTGGCTACCTTAAGAGAGTCATAGTGCTTTCTGCCAGTTGCTCACCCAAATACACATTTTGAGATACTGTGGCCTGTCTGTCTGAAGCGATACGCCACTAGTTGTGTATCTTAAGAGAAACATCGTTACTCTTGCCAGCGGTTTCTTGACTTTGAAGCTGTGATTATACTGGTGACGAGATATTGGTTACCCTAAGAGGGTCACAGTGTTTCGTGCCAGTTGCTCACCCAAATACACATTTTTTAGATACTGTTTCCAGTGTGCCTGAAGCGATACGCCACTAGTTGTGTATCTTAAGAGAAACATCGTTACTTTTGCCAGGGGTTTCTAGAAGTTGCTGATTTGATTCTGCTGGTGACGAGGCATTGGCTACCTCAAGAGAGTCATAGAGATTCCTGCCAGTTCTTCACCCAAATACACATTTTTTAGATACTCATTCCAGTCTGCCTGATAGCTACGCCACTAGTTGTGTATCTTAAGAGTCATTGTAACTTTTGCCAGGGGTTTCTTGAAGTTGCTGATGTGATTATGCTGGTGACGAGGCATTGGCTACCCTATGAGTGTCATAGTGATTCCTGCTAGTTGCTCACCCAAATACACATTTTTTTGATACTTTGGCCAGTCTGCCTCAAGTGACACCCCACTAGCTGTGTATCTTATGAGAAGCTTCGTTACCTTTGCAAGCGGTTTCTTGAAGTTGGTGATGTGATTATGTTGGTGACGAGGCATTGGCTACCTTAAGAGAGTCATAGTGCTTTCTGCCAGTTGCTCACCCAAATACACATTTTGAGATACTGTGGCCAGTCTGCCTGAAGCGATACGCCACTAGTTGTGTATCTTAAGAGAAACATCGTTACTCTTGCCAGCGGTTTCTTGACTTTGAAGATGTGATTATACTGGTGACGAGATATTGGTTACCCTAAGAGAGTCACAGTGTTTCGTGCCAGTTGCTCACCCAAATACACATTTTTTAGATACTGTTTCCAGTGTGCCTGAAGCGATACGCCACTAGTTGTGTATCTTAAGAGAAACATCGTTACTTTTGCCAGGGGTTTCTAGAAGTTGCTGATTTGATTCTGCTGGTTACGAGGCATTGGCTACCTCAAGAGAGTCATAGAGATTCCTGCCAGTTCTTCACCCAAATACACATTTTTTAGATACTCATTCCAGTCTGCCTGATAGCTACGCCACTAGTTGTGTATCTTAAGAGTCATTGTAACTTTTGCCAGGGGTTTCTTGAAGTTGCTGATGTGATTATGCTGGTGACGAGGCATTGGCTACCCTATGAGTGTCATAGTGATTCCTGCTAGTTGCTCACCCAAATACACATTTTTTTGATACTTTGGCCAGTCTGCCTCAAGTGACACCCCACTAGCTGTGTATCTTATGAGAAACTTCGTTACCTTTGCAAGCGGTTTCTTGAAGTTGGTGATGTGATTATGTTGGTGACGAGGCTTTGGCTACCTTAAGAGAGTCATAGTGCTTTCTGCCAGTTGCTCACACAAATACAAATTTTGAGATACTGTGGCCAGTCTGCCTGAAGCGATACGCCACTAGTTGTGTATCTTAAGAGAAACATCGTTACTCTTGCCAGCGGTTTCTTGACTTTGAAGATGTGATTATACTGGTGACGAGATATTGGTTACCCTAAGAGAGTCACAGTGTTTCGTGCCAGTTGCTCACCCAAATACACATTTTTTAGATACTGTTTCCAGTGTGCCTGAAGCGATACGCCACTAGTTGTGTATCTTAAGAGAAACATCGTTACTTTTGCCAGGGGTTTCTAGAAGTTGCTGATTTGATTCTGCTGGTGACGAGGCATTGGCTACCTCAAGAGAGTCATAGAGATTCCTGCCAGTTCTTCACCCAAATACACATTTTTTAGATACTCATTCCAGTCTGCCTGATAGCTACGCCACTAGTTGTGTATCTTAAGAGTCATTGTAACTTTTGCCAGGGGTTTCTTGAAGTTGCTGATGTGATTATGCTGGTGACGAGGCATTGGCTACCCTATGAGTGTCATAGTGATTCCTGCTAGTTGCTCACCCAAATACACATTTTTTTGATACTTTGGCCAGTCTGCCTCAAGTGACACCCCACTAGCTGTGTATCTTATGAGAAGCTTCGTTACCTTTGCAAGCGGTTTCTTGAAGTTGGTGATGTGATTATGTTGGTGACGAGGCATTGGCTACCTTAAGAGAGTCATAGTGCTTTCTGCCAGTTGCTCACCCAAATACACATTTTGAGATACTGTGGCCAGTCTGCCTGAAGCGATACGCCACTAGTTGTGTATCTTAAGAGAAACATCGTTACTCTTGCCAGCGGTTTCTTGACTTTGAAGATGTGATTATACTGGTGACGAGATATTGGTTACCCTAAGAGAATCACAGTGTTTCGTGCCAGTTGCTCACCCAAATACACATTTTTTAGATACTGTTTCCAGTGTGCCTGAAGCGATACGCCACTAGTTGTGTATCTTAAGAGAAACATCGTTACTTTTGCCAGGGGTTTCTAGAAGTTGCTGATTTGATTCTGCTGGTGACGAGGCATTGGCTACCTCAAGAGAGTCATAGAGATTCCTGCCAGTTCTTCACCCAAATACACATTTTTTACATACTCATTCCAGTCTGCCTGATAGCTACGCCACTAGTTGTGTATCTTAAGAGTCATTGTAACTTTTGCCAGGGGTTTCTTGAAGTTGCTGATGTGATTATGCTGGTGACGAGGCATTGGCTACCCTATGAGTGTCATAGTGATTCCTGCTAGTTGCTCACCCAAATACACATTTTTTTGATACTTTGGCCAGTCTGCCTCAAGTGACACCCCACTAGCTGTGTATCTTATGAGAAGCTTCGTTACCTTTGCAAGCGGTTTCTTGAAGTTGGTGATGTGATTATGTTGGTGACGAGGCATTGGCTACCTTAAGAGAGTCATAGTGCTTTCTGCCAGTTGCTCACACAAATACAAATTTTGAGATACTGTGGCCAGTCTGCCTGAAGCGATACGCCACTAGTTGTGTATCTTAAGAGAAACATCGTTACTCTTGCCAGCGGTTTCTTGACTTTGAAGATGTGATTATACTGGTGACGAGATATTGGTTACCCTAAGAGAGTCACAGTGTTTCGTGCCAGTTGCTCACCCAAATACACATTTTTTAGATACTGTTTCCAGTGTGCCTGAAGCGATACGCCACTAGTTGTGTATCTTAAGAGAAACATCGTTACTTTTGCCAGGGGTTTCTAGAAGTTGCTGATTTGATTCTGCTGGTGACGAGGCATTGGCTACCTCAAGAGAGTCATAGAGATTCCTGCCAGTTCTTCACCCAAATACACATTTTTTAGATACTCATTCCAGTCTGCCTGATAGCTACGCCACTAGTTGTGTATCTTAAGAGTCATTGTAACTTTTGCCAGGGGTTTCTTGAAGTTGCTGATGTGATTATGCTGGTGACGAGGCATTGGCTACCCTATGAGTGTAATAGTGATTCCTGCTAGTTGCTCACCCAAATACACATTTTTTTGATACTTTGGCCAGTCTGCCTCAAGTGACACCCCACTAGCTGTGTATCTTATGAGAAGCTTCGTTACCTTTGCAAGCGGTTTCTTGAAGTTGGTGATGTGATTATGTTGGTGACGAGGCATTGGCTACCTTAAGAGAGTCATAGTGCTTTCTGCCAGTTGCTCACCGAAATACACATTTTGAGATACTGTGGCCAGTCTGCCTGAAGCGATACGCCACTAGTTGTGTATCTTAAGAGAAACATCGTTACTCTTGCCAGCGGTTTCTTGACTTTGAAGATGTGATTATACTGGTGACGAGATATTGGTTACCCTAAGAGAATCACAGTGTTTCGTGCCAGTTGCTCACCCAAATACACATTTTTTAGATACTGTTTCCAGTGTGCCTGAAGCGATACGCCACTAGTTGTGTATCTTAAGAGAAACATCGTTACTTTTGCCAGGGGTTTCTAGAAGTTGCTGATTTGATTCTGCTGGTGACGAGGCATTGGCTACCTCAAGAGAGTCATAGAGATTCCTGCCAGTTCTTCACCCAAATACACATTTTTTAGATACTCATTCCAGTCTGCCTGATAGCTACGCCACTAGTTGTGTATCTTAAGAGTCATTGTAACTTTTGCCAGGGGTTTCTTGAAGTTGCTGATGTGATTATGCTGGTGACGAGGCATTGGCTACCCTATGAGTGTCATAGTGATTCCTGCTAGTTGCTCACCCAAATACACATTTTTTTGATACTTTGGCCAGTCTGCCTCAAGTGACACCCCACTAGCTGTGTATCTTATGAGAAGCTTCGTTACCTTTGCAAGCGGTTTCTTGAAGTTGGTGATGTGATTATGTTGGTGACGAGGCATTGGCTACCTTAAGAGAGTCATAGTGCTTTCTGCCAGTTGCTCACACAAATACAAATTTTGAGATACTGTGGCCAGTCTGCCTGAAGCGATACGCCACTAGTTGTGTATCTTAAGAGAAACATCGTTACTCTTGCCAGCGGTTTCTTGACTTTGAAGATGTGATTATACTGGTGACGAGATATTGGTTACCCTAAGAGAGTCACAGTGTTTCGTGCCAGTTGCTCACCCAAATACACATTTTTTAGATACTGTTTCCAGTGTGCCTGAAGCGATACGCCACTAGTTGTGTATCTTAAGAGAAACATCGTTACTTTTGCCAGGGGTTTCTAGAAGTTGCTGATTTGATTCTGCTGGTTACGAGGCATTGGCTACCTCAAGAGAGTCATAGAGATTCCTGCCAGTTCTTCACCCAAATACACATTTTTTAGATACTCATTCCAGTCTGCCTGATAGCTACGCCACTAGTTGTGTATCTTAAGAGTCATTGTAACTTTTGCCAGGGGTTTCTTGAAGTTGCTGATGTGATTATGCTGGTGACGAGGCATTGGCTACCCTATGAGTGTCATAGTGATTCCTGCTAGTTGCTCACCCAAATACACATTTTTTTGATACTTTGGCCAGTCTGCCTCAAGTGACACCCCACTAGCTGTGTATCTTATGAGAAGCTTCGTTACCTTTGCAAGCGGTTTCTTGAAGTTGGTGATGTGATTATGTTGGTGACGAGGCATTGGCTACCTTAAGAGAGTCATAGTGCTTTCTGCCAGTTGCTCACACAAATACAAATTTTGAGATACTGTGGCCAGTCTGCCTGAAGCGATACGCCACTAGTTGTGTATCTTAAGAGAAACATCGTTACTCTTGCCAGCGGTTTCTTGACTTTGAAGATGTGATTATACTGGTGACGAGATATTGGTTACCCTAAGAGAGTCACAGTGTTTCGTGCCAGTTGCTCACCCAAATACACATTTTTTAGATACTGTTTCCAGTGTGCCTGAAGCGATACGCCACTAGTTGTGTATCTTAAGAGAAACATCGTTACTTTTGCCAGGGGTTTCTAGAAGTTGCTGATTTGATTCTGCTGGTGACGAGGCATTGGCTACCTCAAGAGAGTCATAGAGATTCCTGCCAGTTCTTCACCCAAATACACATTTTTTAGATACTCATTCCAGTCTGCCTGATAGCTACGCCACTAGTTGTGTATCTTAAGAGTCATTGTAACTTTTGCCAGGGGTTTCTTGAAGTTGCTGATGTGATTATGCTGGTGACGAGGCATTGGCTACCCTATGAGTGTCATAGTGATTCCTGCTAGTTGCTCACCCAAATACACATTTTTTTGATACTTTGGCCAGTCTGCCTCAAGTGACACCCCACTAGCTGTGTATCTTATGAGAAGCTTCGTTACCTTTGCAAGCGGTTTCTTGAAGTTGGTGATGTGATTATGTTGGTGACGAGGCATTGGCTACCTTAAGAGAGTCATAGTGCTTTCTGCCAGTTGCTCACCCAAATACACATTTTGAGATACTGTGGCCAGTCTGCCTGAAGCGATACGCCACTAGTTGTGTATCTTAAGAGAAACATCGTTACTCTTGCCAGCGGTTTCTTGACTTTGAAGATGTGATTATACTGGTGACGAGATATTGGTTACCCTAAGAGAATCACAGTGTTTCGTGCCAGTTGCTCACCCAAATACACATTTTTTAGATACTGTTTCCAGTGTGCCTGAAGCGATACGCCACTAGTTGTGTATCTTAAGAGAAACATCGTTACTTTTGCCAGGGGTTTCTAGAAGTTGCTGATTTGATTCTGCTGGTGACGAGGCATTGGCTACCTCAAGAGAGTCATAGAGATTCCTGCCAGTTCTTCACCCAAATACACATTTTTTAGATACTCATTCCAGTCTGCCTGATAGCTACGCCACTAGTTGTGTATCTTAAGAGTCATTGTAACTTTTGCCAGGGGTTTCTTGAAGTTGCTGATGTGATTATGCTGGTGACGAGGCATTGGCTACCCTATGAGTGTCATAGTGATTCCTGCTAGTTGCTCACCCAAATACACATTTTTTTGATACTTTGGCCAGTCTGCCTCAAGTGACACCCCACTAGCTGTGTATCTTATGAGAAGCTTCGTTACCTTTGCAAGCGGTTTCTTGAAGTTGGTGATGTGATTATGTTGGTGACGAGGCATTGGCTACCTTAAGAGAGTCATAGTGCTTTCTGCCAGTTGCTCACACAAATACAAATTTTGAGATACTGTGGCCAGTCTGCCTGAAGCGATACGCCACTAGTTGTGTATCTTAAGAGAAACATCGTTACTCTTGCCAGCGGTTTCTTGACTTTGAAGATGTGATTATACTGGTGACGAGATATTGGTTACCCTAAGAGAGTCACAGTGTTTCGTGCCAGTTGCTCACCCAAATACACATTTTTTAGATACTGTTTCCAGTGTGCCTGAAGCGATACGCCACTAGTTGTGTATCTTAAGAGAAACATCGTTACTTTTGCCAGGGGTTTCTAGAAGTTGCTGATTTGATTCTGCTGGTGACGAGGCATTGGCTACCTCAAGAGAGTCATAGAGATTCCTGCCAGTTCTTCACCCAAATACACATTTTTTAGATACTCATTCCAGTCTGCCTGATAGCTACGCCACTAGTTGTGTATCTTAAGAGTCATTGTAACTTTTGCCAGGGGTTTCTTGAAGTTGCTGATGTGATTATGCTGGTGACGAGGCATTGGCTACCCTATGAGTGTAATAGTGATTCCTGCTAGTTGCTCACCCAAATACACATTTTTTTGATACTTTGGCCAGTCTGCCTCAAGTGACACCCCACTAGCTGTGTATCTTATGAGAAGCTTCGTTACCTTTGCAAGCGGTTTCTTGAAGTTGGTGATGTGATTATGTTGGTGACGAGGCATTGGCTACCTTAAGAGAGTCATAGTGCTTTCTGCCAGTTGCTCACCGAAATACACATTTTGAGATACTGTGGCCAGTCTGCCTGAAGCGATACGCCACTAGTTGTGTATCTTAAGAGAAACATCGTTACTCTTGCCAGCGGTTTCTTGACTTTGAAGATGTGATTATACTGGTGACGAGATATTGGTTACCCTAAGAGAATCACAGTGTTTCGTGCCAGTTGCTCACCCAAATACACATTTTTTAGATACTGTTTCCAGTGTGCCTGAAGCGATACGCCACTAGTTGTGTATCTTAAGAGAAACATCGTTACTTTTGCCAGGGGTTTCTAGAAGTTGCTGATTTGATTCTGCTGGTGACGAGGCATTGGCTACCTCAAGAGAGTCATAGAGATTCCTGCCAGTTCTTCACCCAAATACACATTTTTTAGATACTCATTCCAGTCTGCCTGATAGCTACGCCACTAGTTGTGTATCTTAAGAGTCATTGTAACTTTTGCCAGGGGTTTCTTGAAGTTGCTGATGTGATTATGCTGGTGACGAGGCATTGGCTACCCTATGAGTGTCATAGTGATTCCTGCTAGTTGCTCACCCAAATACACATTTTTTTGATACTTTGGCCAGTCTGCCTCAAGTGACACCCCACTAGCTGTGTATCTTATGAGAAGCTTCGTTACCTTTGCAAGCGGTTTCTTGAAGTTGGTGATGTGATTATGTTGGTGACGAGGCATTGGCTACCTTAAGAGAGTCATAGTGCTTTCTGCCAGTTGCTCACACAAATACAAATTTTGAGATACTGTGGCCAGTCTGCCTGAAGCGATACGCCACTAGTTGTGTATCTTAAGAGAAACATCGTTACTCTTGCCAGCGGTTTCTTGACTTTGAAGATGTGATTATACTGGTGACGAGATATTGGTTACCCTAAGAGAGTCACAGTGTTTCGTGCCAGTTGCTCACCCAAATACACATTTTTTAGATACTGTTTCCAGTGTGCCTGAAGCGATACGCCACTAGTTGTGTATCTTAAGAGAAACATCGTTACTTTTGCCAGGGGTTTCTAGAAGTTGCTGATTTGATTCTGCTGGTTACGAGGCATTGGCTACCTCAAGAGAGTCATAGAGATTCCTGCCAGTTCTTCACCCAAATACACATTTTTTAGATACTCATTCCAGTCTGCCTGATAGCTACGCCACTAGTTGTGTATCTTAAGAGTCATTGTAACTTTTGCCAGGGGTTTCTTGAAGTTGCTGATGTGATTATGCTGGTGACGAGGCATTGGCTACCCTATGAGTGTCATAGTGATTCCTGCTAGTTGCTCACCCAAATACACATTTTTTTGATACTTTGGCCAGTCTGCCTCAAGTGACACCCCACTAGCTGTGTATCTTATGAGAAGCTTCGTTACCTTTGCAAGCGGTTTCTTGAAGTTGGTGATGTGATTATGTTGGTGACGAGGCATTGGCTACCTTAAGAGAGTCATAGTGCTTTCTGCCAGTTGCTCACACAAATACAAATTTTGAGATACTGTGGCCAGTCTGCCTGAAGCGATACGCCACTAGTTGTGTATCTTAAGAGAAACATCGTTACTCTTGCCAGCGGTTTCTTGACTTTGAAGATGTGATTATACTGGTGACGAGATATTGGTTACCCTAAGAGAGTCACAGTGTTTCGTGCCAGTTGCTCACCCAAATACACATTTTTTAGATACTGTTTCCAGTGTGCCTGAAGCGATACGCCACTAGTTGTGTATCTTAAGAGAAACATCGTTACTTTTGCCAGGGGTTTCTAGAAGTTGCTGATTTGATTCTGCTGGTGACGAGGCATTGGCTACCTCAAGAGAGTCATAGAGATTCCTGCCAGTTCTTCACCCAAATACACATTTTTTAGATACTCATTCCAGTCTGCCTGATAGCTACGCCACTAGTTGTGTATCTTAAGAGTCATTGTAACTTTTGCCAGGGGTTTCTTGAAGTTGCTGATGTGATTATGCTGGTGACGAGGCATTGGCTACCCTATGAGTGTCATAGTGATTCCTGCTAGTTGCTCACCCAAATACACATTTTTTTGATACTTTGGCCAGTCTGCCTCAAGTGACACCCCACTAGCTGTGTATCTTATGAGAAGCTTCGTTACCTTTGCAAGCGGTTTCTTGAAGTTGGTGATGTGATTATGTTGGTGACGAGGCATTGGCTACCTTAAGAGAGTCATAGTGCTTTCTGCCAGTTGCTCACCCAAATACACATTTTGAGATACTGTGGCCAGTCTGCCTGAAGCGATACGCCACTAGTTGTGTATCTTAAGAGAAACATCGTTACTCTTGCCAGCGGTTTCTTGACTTTGAAGATGTGATTATACTGGTGACGAGATATTGGTTACCCTAAGAGAATCACAGTGTTTCGTGCCAGTTGCTCACCCAAATACACATTTTTTAGATACTGTTTCCAGTGTGCCTGAAGCGATACGCCACTAGTTGTGTATCTTAAGAGAAACATCGTTACTTTTGCCAGGGGTTTCTAGAAGTTGCTGATTTGATTCTGCTGGTGACGAGGCATTGGCTACCTCAAGAGAGTCATAGAGATTCCTGCCAGTTCTTCACCCAAATACACATTTTTTAGATACTCATTCCAGTCTGCCTGATAGCTACGCCACTAGTTGTGTATCTTAAGAGTCATTGTAACTTTTGCCAGGGGTTTCTTGAAGTTGCTGATGTGATTATGCTGGTGACGAGGCATTGGCTACCCTATGAGTGTCATAGTGATTCCTGCTAGTTGCTCACCCAAATACACATTTTTTTGATACTTTGGCCAGTCTGCCTCAAGTGACACCCCACTAGCTGTGTATCTTATGAGAAGCTTCGTTACCTTTGCAAGCGGTTTCTTGAAGTTGGTGATGTGATTATGTTGGTGACGAGGCATTGGCTACCTTAAGAGAGTCATAGTGCTTTCTGCCAGTTGCTCACACAAATACAAATTTTGAGATACTGTGGCCAGTCTGCCTGAAGCGATACGCCACTAGTTGTGTATCTTAAGAGAAACATCGTTACTCTTGCCAGCGGTTTCTTGACTTTGAGGATGTGATTATACTGGTGACGAGATATTGGTTACCCTAAGAGAGTCACAGTGTTTCGTGCCAGTTGCTCACCCAAATACACATTTTTTAGATACTGTTTCCAGTGTGCCTGAAGCGATACGCCACTAGTTGTGTATCTTAAGAGAAACATCGTTACTTTTGCCAGGGGTTTCTAGAAGTTGCTGATTTGATTCTGCTGGTTACGAGGCATTGGCTACCTCAAGAGAGTCATAGAGATTCCTGCCAGTTCTTCACCCAAATACACATTTTTTAGATACTCATTCCAGTCTGCCTGATAGCTACGCCACTAGTTGTGTATCTTAAGAGTCATTGTAACTTTTGCCAGGGGTTTCTTGAAGTTGCTGATGTGATTATGCTGGTGACGAGGCATTGGCTACCCTATGAGTGTCATAGTGATTCCTGCTAGTTGCTCACCCAAATACACATTTTTTTGATACTTTGGCCAGTCTGCCTCAAGTGACACCCCACTAGCTGTGTATCTTATGAGAAGCTTCGTTACCTTTGCAAGCGGTTTCTTGAAGTTGGTGATGTGATTATGTTGGTGACGAGGCATTGGCTACCTTAAGAGAGTCATAGTGCTTTCTGCCAGTTGCTCACCCAAATACACATTTTGAGATACTGTGGCCAGTCTGCCTGAAGCGATACGCCACTAGTTGTGTATCTTAAGAGAAACATCGTTACTCTTGCCAGCGGTTTCTTGACTTTGACGATGTGATTATACTGGTGACGAGATATTGGTTACCCTAAGAGAATCACAGTGTTTCGTGCCAGTTGCTCACCCAAATACACATTTTTTAGATACTGTTTCCAGTGTGCCTGAAGCGATACGCCACTAGTTGTGTATCTTAAGAGAAACATCGTTACTTTTGCCAGGGGTTTCTAGAAGTTGCTGATTTGATTCTGCTGGTGACGAGGCATTGGCTACCTCAAGAGAGTCATAGAGATTCCTGCCAGTTCTTCACCCAAATACACATTTTTTAGATACTCATTCCAGTCTGCCTGATAGCTACGCCACTAGTTGTGTATCTTAAGAGTCATTGTAACTTTTGCCAGGGGTTTCTTGAAGTTGCTGATGTGATTATGCTGGTGACGAGGCATTGGCTACCCTATGAGTGTCATAGTGATTCCTGCTAGTTGCTCACCCAAATACACATTTTTTTGATACTTTGGCCAGTCTGCCTCAAGTGACACCCCACTAGCTGTGTATCTTATGAGAAGCTTCGTTACCTTTGCAAGCGGTTTCTTGAAGTTGGTGATGTGATTATGTTGGTGACGAGGCATTGGCTACCTTAAGAGAGTCATAGTGCTTTCTGCCAGTTGCTCACCCAAATACACATTTTGAGATACTGTGGCCAGTCTGCCTGAAGCGATACGCCACTAGTTGTGTATCTTAAGAGAAACATCGTTACTCTTGCCAGCGGTTTCTTGACTTTGAAGATGTGATTATACTGGTGACGAGATATTGGTTACCCTAAGAGAATCACAGTGTTTCGTGCCAGTTGCTCACCCAAATACACATTTTTTAGATACTGTTTCCAGTGTGCCTGAAGCGATACGCCACTAGTTGTGTATCTTAAGAGAAACATCGTTACTTTTGCCAGGGGTTTCTAGAAGTTGCTGATTTGATTCTGCTGGTGACGAGGCATTGGCTACCTCAAGAGAGTCATAGAGATTCCTGCCAGTTCTTCACCCAAATACACATTTTTTAGATACTCATTCCAGTCTGCCTGATAGCTACGCCACTAGTTGTGTATCTTAAGAGTCATTGTAACTTTTGCCAGGGGTTTCTTGAAGTTGCTGATGTGATTATGCTGGTGACGAGGCATTGGCTACCCTATGAGTGTCATAGTGATTCCTGCTAGTTGCTCACCCAAATACACATTTTTTTGATACTTTGGCCAGTCTGCCTCAAGTGACACCCCACTAGCTGTGTATCTTATGAGAAGCTTCGTTACCTTTGCAAGCGGTTTCTTGAAGTTGGTGATGTGATTATGTTGGTGACGAGGCATTGGCTACCTTAAGAGAGTCATAGTGCTTTCTGCCAGTTGCTCACCCAAATACACATTTTGAGATACTGTGGCCAGTCTGCCTGAAGCGATACGCCACTAGTTGTGTATCTTAAGAGAAACATCGTTACTCTTGCCAGCGGTTTCTTGACTTTGAAGATGTGATTATACTGGTGACGAGATATTGGTTACCCTAAGAGAATCACAGTGTTTCGTGCCAGTTGCTCACCCAAATACACATTTTTTAGATACTGTTTCCAGTGTGCCTGAAGCGATACGCCACTAGTTGTGTATCTTAAGAGAAACATCGTTACTTTTGCCAGGGGTTTCTAGAAGTTGCTGATTTGATTCTGCTGGTGACGAGGCATTGGCTACCTCAAGAGAGTCATAGAGATTCCTGCCAGTTCTTCACCCAAATACACATTTTTTAGATACTCATTCCAGTCTGCCTGATAGCTACGCCACTAGTTGTGTATCTTAAGAGTCATTGTAACTTTTGCCAGGGGTTTCTTGAAGTTGCTGATGTGATTATGCTGGTGACGAGGCATTGGCTACCCTATGAGTGTCATAGTGATTCCTGCTAGTTGCTCACCCAAATACACATTTTTTTGATACTTTGGCCAGTCTGCCTCAAGTGACACCCCACTAGCTGTGTATCTTATGAGAAGCTTCGTTACCTTTGCAAGCGGTTTCTTGAAGTTGGTGATGTGATTATGTTGGTGACGAGGCATTGGCTACCTTAAGAGAGTCATAGTGCTTTCTGCCAGTTGCTCACACAAATACAAATTTTGAGATACTGTGGCCAGTCTGCCTGAAGCGATACGCCACTAGTTGTGTATCTTAAGAGAAACATCGTTACTCTTGCCAGCGGTTTCTTGACTTTGAAGATGTGATTATACTGGTGACGAGATATTGGTTACCCTAAGAGAGTCACAGTGTTTCGTGCCAGTTGCTCACCCAAATACACATTTTTTAGATACTGTTTCCAGTGTGCCTGAAGCGATACGCCACTAGTTGTGTATCTTAAGAGAAACATCGTTACTTTTGCCAGGGGTTTCTAGAAGTTGCTGATTTGATTCTGCTGGTTACGAGGCATTGGCTACCTCAAGAGAGTCATAGAGATTCCTGCCAGTTCTTCACCCAAATACACATTTTTTAGATACTCATTCCAGTCTGCCTGATAGCTACGCCACTAGTTGTGTATCTTAAGAGTCATTGTAACTTTTGCCAGGGGTTTCTTGAAGTTGCTGATGTGATTATGCTGGTGACGAGGCATTGGCTACCCTATGAGTGTCATAGTGATTCCTGCTAGTTGCTCACCCAAATACACATTTTTTTGATACTTTGGCCAGTCTGCCTCAAGTGACACCCCACTAGCTGTGTATCTTATGAGAAGCTTCGTTACCTTTGCAAGCGGTTTCTTGAAGTTGGTGATGTGATTATGTTGGTGACGAGGCATTGGCTACCTTAAGAGAGTCATAGTGCTTTCTGCCAGTTGCTCACACAAATACAAATTTTGAGATACTGTGGCCAGTCTGCCTGAGGCGATACGCCACTAGTTGTGTATCTTAAGAGAAACATCGTTACTCTTGCCAGCGGTTTCTTGACTTTGAAGATGTGATTATACTGGTGACGAGATATTGGTTACCCTAAGAGAGTCACAGTGTTTCGTGCCAGTTGCTCACCCAAATACACATTTTTTAGATACTGTTTCCAGTGTGCCTGAAGCGATACGCCACTAGTTGTGTATCTTAAGAGAAACATCGTTACTTTTGCCAGGGGTTTCTAGAAGTTGCTGATTTGATTCTGCTGGTGACGAGGCATTGGCTACCTCAAGAGAGTCATAGAGATTCCTGCCAGTTCTTCACCCAAATACACATTTTTTAGATACTCATTCCAGTCTGCCTGATAGCTACGCCACTAGTTGTGTATCTTAAGAGTCATTGTAACTTTTGCCAGGGGTTTCTTGAAGTTGCTGATGTGATTATGCTGGTGACGAGGCATTGGCTACCCTATGAGTGTCATAGTGATTCCTGCTAGTTGCTCACCCAAATACACATTTTTTTGATACTTTGGCCAGTCTGCCTCAAGTGACACCCCACTAGCTGTGTATCTTATGAGAAGCTTCGTTACCTTTGCAAGCGGTTTCTTGAAGTTGGTGATGTGATTATGTTGGTGACGAGGCATTGGCTACCTTAAGAGAGTCATAGTGCTTTCTGCCAGTTGCTCACCCAAATACACATTTTGAGATACTGTGGCCTGTCTGTCTGAAGCGATACGCCACTAGTTGTGTATCTTAAGAGAAACATCGTTACTCTTGCCAGCGGTTTCTTGACTTTGAAGCTGTGATTATACTGGTGACGAGATATTGGTTACCCTAAGAGGGTCACAGTGTTTCGTGCCAGTTGCTCACCCAAATACACATTTTTTAGATACTGTTTCCAGTGTGCCTGAAGCGATACGCCACTAGTTGTGTATCTTAAGAGAAACATCGTTACTTTTGCCAGGGGTTTCTAGAAGTTGCTGATTTGATTCTGCTGGTGACGAGGCATTGGCTACCTCAAGAGAGTCATAGAGATTCCTGCCAGTTCTTCACCCAAATACACATTTTTTAGATACTCATTCCAGTCTGCCTGATAGCTACGCCACTAGTTGTGTATCTTAAGAGTCATTGTAACTTTTGCCAGGGGTTTCTTGAAGTTGCTGATGTGATTATGCTGGTGACGAGGCATTGGCTACCCTATGAGTGTCATAGTGATTCCTGCTAGTTGCTCACCCAAATACACATTTTTTTGATACTTTGGCCAGTCTGCCTCAAGTGACACCCCACTAGCTGTGTATCTTATGAGAAGCTTCGTTACCTTTGCAAGCGGTTTCTTGAAGTTGGTGATGTGATTATGTTGGTGACGAGGCATTGGCTACCTTAAGAGAGTCATAGTGCTTTCTGCCAGTTGCTCACACAAATACAAATTTTGAGATACTGTGGCCAGTCTGCCTGAAGCGATACGCCACTAGTTGTGTATCTTAAGAGAAACATCGTTACTCTTGCCAGCGGTTCCTTTACTTTGAAGATGTGATTATACTGGTGACGAGATATTGGTTACCCTAAGAGAGTCTCAGTGTTTCGCGCCAGTTGCTCACCCAAATACACATTTTTTAGATACTGTTTCCAGTGTGCCTGAAGCGATACGCCACTAGTTGTGTATCTTAAGAGAAACATCGTTACTTTTGCCAGGGGTTTCTAGAAGTTGCTGATTTGATTCTGCTGGTGACGAGGCATTGGCTACCTCAAGAGAGTCATAGAGATTCCTGCCAGTTCTTCACCCAAATACACATTTTTTAGATACTCATTCCAGTCTGCCTGATAGCTACGCCACTAGTTGTGTATCTTAAGAGTCATTGTAACTTTTGCCAGGGGTTTCTTGAAGTTGCTGATGTGATTATGCTGGTGACGAGGCATTGGCTACCCTATGAGTGTCATAGTGATTCCTGCTAGTTGCTCACCCAAATACACATTTTTTTGATACTTTGGCCAGTCTGCCTCAAGTGACACCCCACTAGCTGTGTATCTTATGAGAAGCTTCGTTACCTTTGCAAGCGGTTTCTTGAAGTTGGTGATGTGATTATGTTGGTGACGAGGCATTGGCTACCTTAAGAGAGTCATAGTGCTTTCTGCCAGTTGCTCACACAAATACAAATTTTGAGATACTGTGGCCAGTCTGCCTGAAGCGATACGCCACTAGTTGTGTATCTTAAGAGAAACATCGTTACTCTTGCCAGCGGTTTCTTGACTTTGAAGATGTGATTATACTGGTGACGAGATATTGGTTACCCTAAGAGAGTCACAGTGTTTCGTGCCAGTTGCTCACCCAAATACACATTTTTTAGATACTGTTTCCAGTGTGCCTGAAGCGATACGCCACTAGTTGTGTATCTTAAGAGAAACATCGTTACTTTTGCCAGGGGTTTCTAGAAGTTGCTGATTTGATTCTGCTGGTTACGAGGCATTGGCTACCTCAAGAGAGTCATAGAGATTCCTGCCAGTTCTTCACCCAAATACACATTTTTTAGATACTCATTCCAGTCTGCCTGATAGCTACGCCACTAGTTGTGTATCTTAAGAGTCATTGTAACTTTTGCCAGGGGTTTCTTGAAGTTGCTGATGTGATTATGCTGGTGACGAGGCATTGGCTACCCTATGAGTGTCATAGTGATTCCTGCTAGTTGCTCACCCAAATACACATTTTTTTGATACTTTGGCCAGTCTGCCTCAAGTGACACCCCACTAGCTGTGTATCTTATGAGAAGCTTCGTTACCTTTGCAAGCGGTTTCTTGAAGTTGGTGATGTGATTATGTTGGTGACGAGGCATTGGCTACCTTAAGAGAGTCATAGTGCTTTCTGCCAGTTGCTCACACAAATACAAATTTTGAGATACTGTGGCCAGTCTGCCTGAGGCGATACGCCACTAGTTGTGTATCTTAAGAGAAACATCGTTACTCTTGCCAGCGGTTTCTTGACTTTGAAGATGTGATTATACTGGTGACGAGATATTGGTTACCCTAAGAGAGTCACAGTGTTTCGTGCCAGTTGCTCACCCAAATACACATTTTTTAGATACTGTTTCCAGTGTGCCTGAAGCGATACGCCACTAGTTGTGTATCTTAAGAGAAACATCGTTACTTTTGCCAGGGGTTTCTAGAAGTTGCTGATTTGATTCTGCTGGTGACGAGGCATTGGCTACCTCAAGAGAGTCATAGAGATTCCTGCCAGTTCTTCACCCAAATACACATTTTTTAGATACTCATTCCAGTCTGCCTGATAGCTACGCCACTAGTTGTGTATCTTAAGAGTCATTGTAACTTTTGCCAGGGGTTTCTTGAAGTTGCTGATGTGATTATGCTGGTGACGAGGCATTGGCTACCCTATGAGTGTCATAGTGATTCCTGCTAGTTGCTCACCCAAATACACATTTTTTTGATACTTTGGCCATTCTGCCTCAAGTGACACCCCACTAGCTGTGTATCTTATGAGAAGCTTCGTTACCTTTGCAAGCGGTTTCTTGAAGTTGGTGATGTGATTATGTTGGTGACGAGGCATTGGCTACCTTAAGAGAGTCATAGTGCTTTCTGCCAGTTGCTCACACAAATACAAATTTTGAGATACTGTGGCCAGTCTGCCTGAAGCGATACGCCACTAGTTGTGTATCTTAAGAGAAACATCGTTACTCTTGCCAGCGGTTCCTTTACTTTGAAGATGTGATTATACTGGTGACGAGATATTGGTTACCCTAAGAGAGTCTCAGTGTTTCGCGCCAGTTGCTCACCCAAATACACATTTTTTAGATACTGTTTCCAGTGTGCCTGAAGCGATACGCCACTAGTTGTGTATCTTAAGAGAAACATCGTTACTTTTGCCAGGGGTTTCTAGAAGTTGCTGATTTGATTCTGCTGGTGACGAGGCATTGGCTACCTCAAGAGAGTCATAGAGATTCCTGCCAGTTCTTCACCCAAATACACATTTTTTAGATACTCATTCCAGTCTGCCTGATAGCTACGCCACTAGTTGTGTATCTTAAGAGTCATTGTAACTTTTGCCAGGGGTTTCTTGAAGTTGCTGATGTGATTATGCTGGTGACGAGGCATTGGCTACCCTATGAGTGTCATAGTGATTCCTGCTAGTTGCTCACCCAAATACACATTTTTTTGATACTTTGGCCAGTCTGCCTCAAGTGACACCCCACTAGCTGTGTATCTTATGAGAAGCTTCGTTACCTTTGCAAGCGGTTTCTTGAAGTTGGTGATGTGATTATGTTGGTGACGAGGCATTGGCTACCTTAAGAGAGTCATAGTGCTTTCTGCCAGTTGCTCACACAAATACAAATTTTGAGATACTGTGGCCAGTCTGCCTGAAGCGATACGCCACTAGTTGTGTATCTTAAGAGAAACATCGTTACTCTTGCCAGCGGTTTCTTGACTTTGAAGATGTGATTATACTGGTGACGAGATATTGGTTACCCTAAGAGAGTCACAGTGTTTCGTGCCAGTTGCTCACCCAAATACACATTTTTTAGATACTGTTTCCAGTGTGCCTGAAGCGATACGCCACTAGTTGTGTATCTTAAGAGAAACATCGTTACTTTTGCCAGGGGTTTCTAGAAGTTGCTGATATGATTCTGCTGGTTACGAGGCATTGGCTACCTCAAGAGAGTCATAGAGATTCCTGCCAGTTCTTCACCCAAATACACATTTTTTAGATACTCATTCCAGTCTGCCTGATAGCTACGCCACTAGTTGTGTATCTTAAGAGTCATTGTAACTTTTGCCAGGGGTTTCTTGAAGTTGCTGATGTGATTATGCTGGTGACGAGGCATTGGCTACCCTATGAGTGTCATAGTGATTCCTGCTAGTTGCTCACCCAAATACACATTTTTTTGATACTTTGGCCAGTCTGCCTCAAGTGACACCCCACTAGCTGTGTATCTTATGAGAAGCTTCGTTACCTTTGCAAGCGGTTTCTTGAAGTTGGTGATGTGATTATGTTGGTGACGAGGCATTGGCTACCTTAAGAGAGTCATAGTGCTTTCTGCCAGTTGCTCACACAAATACAAATTTTGAGATACTGTGGCCAGTCTGCCTGAAGCGATACGCCACTAGTTGTGTATCTTAAGAGAAACATCGTTACTCTTGCCAGCGGTTTCTTGACTTTGAAGATGTGATTATACTGGTGACGAGATATTGGTTACCCTAAGAGAGTCACAGTGTTTCGTGCCAGTTGCTCACCCAAATACACATTTTTTAGATACTGTTTCCAGTGTGCCTGAAGCGATACGCCACTAGTTGTGTATCTTAAGAGAAACATCGTTACTTTTGCCAGGGGTTTCTAGAAGTTGCTGATTTGATTCTGCTGGTGACGAGGCATTGGCTACCTCAAGAGAGTCATAGAGATTCCTGCCAGTTCTTCACCCAAATACACATTTTTTAGATACTCATTCCAGTCTGCCTGATAGCTACGCCACTAGTTGTGTATCTTAAGAGTCATTGTAACTTTTGCCAGGGGTTTCTTGAAGTTGCTGATGTGATTATGCTGGTGACGAGGCATTGGCTACCCTATGAGTGTCATAGTGATTCCTGCTAGTTGCTCACCCAAATACACATTTTTTTGATACTTTGGCCAGTCTGCCTCAAGTGACACCCCACTAGCTGTGTATCTTATGAGAAGCTTCGTTACCTTTGCAAGCGGTTTCTTGAAGTTGGTGATGTGATTATGTTGGTGACGAGGCATTGGCTACCTTAAGAGAGTCATAGTGCTTTCTGCCAGTTGCTCACCCAAATACACATTTTGAGATACTGTGGCCAGTCTGCCTGAAGCGATACGCCACTAGTTGTGTATCTTAAGAGAAACATCGTTACTCTTGCCAGCGGTTTCTTGACTTTGAAGATGTGATTATACTGGTGACGAGATATTGGTTACCCTAAGAGAATCACAGTGTTTCGTGCCAGTTGCTCACCCAAATACACATTTTTTAGATACTGTTTCCAGTGTGCCTGAAGCGATACGCCACTAGTTGTGTATCTTAAGAGAAACATCGTTACTTTTGCCAGGGGTTTCTAGAAGTTGCTGATTTGATTCTGCTGGTGACGAGGCATTGGCTACCTCAAGAGAGTCATAGAGATTCCTGCCAGTTCTTCACCCAAATACACATTTTTTAGATACTCATTCCAGTCTGCCTGATAGCTACGCCACTAGTTGTGTATCTTAAGAGTCATTGTAACTTTTGCCAGGGGTTTCTTGAAGTTGCTGATGTGATTATGCTGGTGACGAGGCATTGGCTACCCTATGAGTGTCATAGTGATTCCTGCTAGTTGCTCACCCAAATACACATTTTTTTGATACTTTGGCCAGTCTGCCTCAAGTGACACCCCACTAGCTGTGTATCTTATGAGAAGCTTCGTTACCTTTGCAAGCGGTTTCTTGAAGTTGGTGATGTGATTATGTTGGTGACGAGGCATTGGCTACCTTAAGAGAGTCATAGTGCTTTCTGCCAGTTGCTCACACAAATACAAATTTTGAGATACTGTGGCCAGTCTGCCTGAAGCGATACGCCACTAGTTGTGTATCTTAAGAGAAACATCGTTACTCTTGCCAGCGGTTTCTTGACTTTGAGGATGTGATTATACTGGTGACGAGATATTGGTTACCCT
The DNA here is from genome assembly GCF_023898315.1 of Schistocerca nitens. Lineage (NCBI taxonomy): Eukaryota > Metazoa > Arthropoda > Insecta > Orthoptera > Acrididae > Schistocerca > Schistocerca nitens. The sequence goes on from NW_026045814.1 coordinate 199,940, forward strand.
AAGAGAGTCACAGTGTTTCGTGCCAGTTGCTCACCCAAATACACATTTTTTAGATACTGTTTCCAGTGTGCCTGAAGCGATACGCCACTAGTTGTGTATCTTAAGAGAAACATCGTTACTTTTGCCAGGGGTTTCTAGAAGTTGCTGATTTGATTCTGCTGGTTACGAGGCATTGGCTACCTCAAGAGAGTCATAGAGATTCCTGCCAGTTCTTCACCCAAATACACATTTTTTAGATACTCATTCCAGTCTGCCTGATAGCTACGCCACTAGTTGTGTATCTTAAGAGTCATTGTAACTTTTGCCAGGGGTTTCTTGAAGTTGCTGATGTGATTATGCTGGTGACGAGGCATTGGCTACCCTATGAGTGTCATAGTGATTCCTGCTAGTTGCTCACCCAAATACACATTTTTTTGATACTTTGGCCAGTCTGCCTCAAGTGACACCCCACTAGCTGTGTATCTTATGAGAAGCTTCGTTACCTTTGCAAGCGGTTTCTTGAAGTTGGTGATGTGATTATGTTGGTGACGAGGCATTGGCTACCTTAAGAGAGTCATAGTGCTTTCTGCCAGTTGCTCACCCAAATACACATTTTGAGATACTGTGGCCAGTCTGCCTGAAGCGATACGCCACTAGTTGTGTATCTTAAGAGAAACATCGTTACTCTTGCCAGCGGTTTCTTGACTTTGACGATGTGATTATACTGGTGACGAGATATTGGTTACCCTAAGAGAATCACAGTGTTTCGTGCCAGTTGCTCACCCAAATACACATTTTTTAGATACTGTTTCCAGTGTGCCTGAAGCGATACGCCACTAGTTGTGTATCTTAAGAGAAACATCGTTACTTTTGCCAGGGGTTTCTAGAAGTTGCTGATTTGATTCTGCTGGTGACGAGGCATTGGCTACCTCAAGAGAGTCATAGAGATTCCTGCCAGTTCTTCACCCAAATACACATTTTTTAGATACTCATTCCAGTCTGCCTGATAGCTACGCCACTAGTTGTGTATCTTAAGAGTCATTGTAACTTTTGCCAGGGGTTTCTTGAAGTTGCTGATGTGATTATGCTGGTGACGAGGCATTGGCTACCCTATGAGTGTCATAGTGATTCCTGCTAGTTGCTCACCCAAATACACATTTTTTTGATACTTTGGCCAGTCTGCCTCAAGTGACACCCCACTAGCTGTGTATCTTATGAGAAGCTTCGTTACCTTTGCAAGCGGTTTCTTGAAGTTGGTGATGTGATTATGTTGGTGACGAGGCATTGGCTACCTTAAGAGAGTCATAGTGCTTTCTGCCAGTTGCTCACCCAAATACACATTTTGAGATACTGTGGCCAGTCTGCCTGAAGCGATACGCCACTAGTTGTGTATCTTAAGAGAAACATCGTTACTCTTGCCAGCGGTTTCTTGACTTTGAAGATGTGATTATACTGGTGACGAGATATTGGTTACCCTAAGAGAATCACAGTGTTTCGTGCCAGTTGCTCACCCAAATACACATTTTTTAGATACTGTTTCCAGTGTGCCTGAAGCGATACGCCACTAGTTGTGTATCTTAAGAGAAACATCGTTACTTTTGCCAGGGGTTTCTAGAAGTTGCTGATTTGATTCTGCTGGTGACGAGGCATTGGCTACCTCAAGAGAGTCATAGAGATTCCTGCCAGTTCTTCACCCAAATACACATTTTTTAGATACTCATTCCAGTCTGCCTGATAGCTACGCCACTAGTTGTGTATCTTAAGAGTCATTGTAACTTTTGCCAGGGGTTTCTTGAAGTTGCTGATGTGATTATGCTGGTGACGAGGCATTGGCTACCCTATGAGTGTCATAGTGATTCCTGCTAGTTGCTCACCCAAATACACATTTTTTTGATACTTTGGCCAGTCTGCCTCAAGTGACACCCCACTAGCTGTGTATCTTATGAGAAGCTTCGTTACCTTTGCAAGCGGTTTCTTGAAGTTGGTGATGGGATTATGTTGGTGACGAGGCATTGGCTACCTTAAGAGAGTCATAGTGCTTTCTGCCAGTTGCTCACCCAAATACACATTTTGAGATACTGTGGCCAGTCTGCCTGAAGCGATACGCCACTAGTTGTGTATCTTAAGAGAAACATCGTTACTCTTGCCAGCGGTTTCTTGACTTTGAAGATGTGATTATACTGGTGACGAGATATTGGTTACCCTAAGAGAATCACAGTGTTTCGTGCCAGTTGCTCACCCAAATACACATTTTTTAGATACTGTTTCCAGTGTGCCTGAAGCGATACGCCACTAGTTGTGTATCTTAAGAGAAACATCGTTACTTTTGCCAGGGGTTTCTAGAAGTTGCTGATTTGATTCTGCTGGTGACGAGGCATTGGCTACCTCAAGAGAGTCATAGAGATTCCTGCCAGTTCTTCACCCAAATACACATTTTTTAGATACTCATTCCAGTCTGCCTGATAGCTACGCCACTAGTTGTGTATCTTAAGAGTCATTGTAACTTTTGCCAGGGGTTTCTTGAAGTTGCTGATGTGATTATGCTGGTGACGAGGCATTGGCTACCCTATGAGTGTCATAGTGATTCCTGCTAGTTGCTCACCCAAATACACATTTTTTTGATACTTTGGCCAGTCTGCCTCAAGTGACACCCCACTAGCTGTGTATCTTATGAGAAGCTTCGTTACCTTTGCAAGCGGTTTCTTGAAGTTGGTGATGTGATTATGTTGGTGACGAGGCATTGGCTACCTTAAGAGAGTCATAGTGCTTTCTGCCAGTTGCTCACACAAATACAAATTTTGAGATACTGTGGCCAGTCTGCCTGAAGCGATACGCCACTAGTTGTGTATCTTAAGAGAAACATCGTTACTCTTGCCAGCGGTTTCTTGACTTTGAAGATGTGATTATACTGGTGACGAGATATTGGTTACCCTAAGAGAGTCACAGTGTTTCGTGCCAGTTGCTCACCCAAATACACATTTTTTAGATACTGTTTCCAGTGTGCCTGAAGCGATACGCCACTAGTTGTGTATCTTAAGAGAAACATCGTTACTTTTGCCAGGGGTTTCTAGAAGTTGCTGATTTGATTCTGCTGGTTACGAGGCATTGGCTACCTCAAGAGAGTCATAGAGATTCCTGCCAGTTCTTCACCCAAATACACATTTTTTAGATACTCATTCCAGTCTGCCTGATAGCTACGCCACTAGTTGTGTATCTTAAGAGTCATTGTAACTTTTGCCAGGGGTTTCTTGAAGTTGCTGATGTGATTATGCTGGTGACGAGGCATTGGCTACCCTATGAGTGTCATAGTGATTCCTGCTAGTTGCTCACCCAAATACACATTTTTTTGATACTTTGGCCAGTCTGCCTCAAGTGACACCCCACTAGCTGTGTATCTTATGAGAAGCTTCGTTACCTTTGCAAGCGGTTTCTTGAAGTTGGTGATGTGATTATGTTGGTGACGAGGCATTGGCTACCTTAAGAGAGTCATAGTGCTTTCTGCCAGTTGCTCACACAAATACAAATTTTGAGATACTGTGGCCAGTCTGCCTGAGGCGATACGCCACTAGTTGTGTATCTTAAGAGAAACATCGTTACTCTTGCCAGCGGTTTCTTGACTTTGAAGATGTGATTATACTGGTGACGAGATATTGGTTACCCTAAGAGAGTCACAGTGTTTCGTGCCAGTTGCTCACCCAAATACACATTTTTTAGATACTGTTTCCAGTGTGCCTGAAGCGATACGCCACTAGTTGTGTATCTTAAGAGAAACATCGTTACTTTTGCCAGGGGTTTCTAGAAGTTGCTGATTTGATTCTGCTGGTGACGAGGCATTGGCTACCTCAAGAGAGTCATAGAGATTCCTGCCAGTTCTTCACCCAAATACACATTTTTTAGATACTCATTCCAGTCTGCCTGATAGCTACGCCACTAGTTGTGTATCTTAAGAGTCATTGTAACTTTTGCCAGGGGTTTCTTGAAGTTGCTGATGTGATTATGCTGGTGACGAGGCATTGGCTACCCTATGAGTGTCATAGTGATTCCTGCCAGTTGCTCACCCAAATACACATTTTTTTGATACTTTGGCCAGTCTGCCTCAAGTGACACCCCACTAGCTGTGTATCTTATGAGAAGCTTCGTTACCTTTGCAAGCGGTTTCTTGAAGTTGGTGATGTGATTATGTTGGTGACGAGGCATTGGCTACCTTAAGAGAGTCATAGTGCTTTCTGCCAGTTGCTCACCCAAATACACATTTTGAGATACTGTGGCCTGTCTGTCTGAAGCGATACGCCACTAGTTGTGTATCTTAAGAGAAACATCGTTACTCTTGCCAGCGGTTTCTTGACTTTGAAGCTGTGATTATACTGGTGACGAGATATTGGTTACCCTAAGAGGGTCACAGTGTTTCGTGCCAGTTGCTCACCCAAATACACATTTTTTAGATACTGTTTCCAGTGTGCCTGAAGCGATACGCCACTAGTTGTGTATCTTAAGAGAAACATCGTTACTTTTGCCAGGGGTTTCTAGAAGTTGCTGATTTGATTCTGCTGGTGACGAGGCATTGGCTACCTCAAGAGAGTCATAGAGATTCCTGCCAGTTCTTCACCCAAATACACATTTTTTAGATACTCATTCCAGTCTGCCTGATAGCTACGCCACTAGTTGTGTATCTTAAGAGTCATTGTAACTTTTGCCAGGGGTTTCTTGAAGTTGCTGATGTGATTATGCTGGTGACGAGGCATTGGCTACCCTATGAGTGTCATAGTGATTCCTGCTAGTTGCTCACCCAAATACACATTTTTTTGATACTTTGGCCAGTCTGCCTCAAGTGACACCCCACTAGCTGTGTATCTTATGAGAAGCTTCGTTACCTTTGCAAGCGGTTTCTTGAAGTTGGTGATGTGATTATGTTGGTGACGAGGCATTGGCTACCTTAAGAGAGTCATAGTGCTTTCTGCCAGTTGCTCACACAAATACAAATTTTGAGATACTGTGGCCAGTCTGCCTGAAGCGATACGCCACTAGTTGTGTATCTTAAGAGAAACATCGTTACTCTTGCCAGCGGTTCCTTTACTTTGAAGATGTGATTATACTGGTGACGAGATATTGGTTACCCTAAGAGAGTCTCAGTGTTTCGCGCCAGTTGCTCACCCAAATACACATTTTTTAGATACTGTTTCCAGTGTGCCTGAAGCGATACGCCACTAGTTGTGTATCTTAAGAGAAACATCGTTACTTTTGCCAGGGGTTTCTAGAAGTTGCTGATTTGATTCTGCTGGTGACGAGGCATTGGCTACCTCAAGAGAGTCATAGAGATTCCTGCCAGTTCTTCACCCAAATACACATTTTTTAGATACTCATTCCAGTCTGCCTGATAGCTACGCCACTAGTTGTGTATCTTAAGAGTCATTGTAACTTTTGCCAGGGGTTTCTTGAAGTTGCTGATGTGATTATGCTGGTGACGAGGCATTGGCTACCCTATGAGTGTCATAGTGATTCCTGCTAGTTGCTCACCCAAATACACATTTTTTTGATACTTTGGCCAGTCTGCCTCAAGTGACACCCCACTAGCTGTGTATCTTATGAGAAGCTTCGTTACCTTTGCAAGCGGTTTCTTGAAGTTGGTGATGTGATTATGTTGGTGACGAGGCATTGGCTACCTTAAGAGAGTCATAGTGCTTTCTGCCAGTTGCTCACACAAATACAAATTTTGAGATACTGTGGCCAGTCTGCCTGAAGCGATACGCCACTAGTTGTGTATCTTAAGAGAAACATCGTTACTCTTGCCAGCGGTTTCTTGACTTTGAAGATGTGATTATACTGGTGACGAGATATTGGTTACCCTAAGAGAGTCACAGTGTTTCGTGCCAGTTGCTCACCCAAATACACATTTTTTAGATACTGTTTCCAGTGTGCCTGAAGCGATACGCCACTAGTTGTGTATCTTAAGAGAAACATCGTTACTTTTGCCAGGGGTTTCTAGAAGTTGCTGATTTGATTCTGCTGGTTACGAGGCATTGGCTACCTCAAGAGAGTCATAGAGATTCCTGCCAGTTCTTCACCCAAATACACATTTTTTAGATACTCATTCCAGTCTGCCTGATAGCTACGCCACTAGTTGTGTATCTTAAGAGTCATTGTAACTTTTGCCAGGGGTTTCTTGAAGTTGCTGATGTGATTATGCTGGTGACGAGGCATTGGCTACCCTATGAGTGTCATAGTGATTCCTGCTAGTTGCTCACCCAAATACACATTTTTTTGATACTTTGGCCAGTCTGCCTCAAGTGACACCCCACTAGCTGTGTATCTTATGAGAAGCTTCGTTACCTTTGCAAGCGGTTTCTTGAAGTTGGTGATGTGATTATGTTGGTGACGAGGCATTGGCTACCTTAAGAGAGTCATAGTGCTTTCTGCCAGTTGCTCACACAAATACAAATTTTGAGATACTGTGGCCAGTCTGCCTGAAGCGATACGCCACTAGTTGTGTATCTTAAGAGAAACATCGTTACTCTTGCCAGCGGTTCCTTTACTTTGAAGATGTGATTATACTGGTGACGAGATATTGGTTACCCTAAGAGAGTCTCAGTGTTTCGCGCCAGTTGCTCACCCAAATACACATTTTTTAGATACTGTTTCCAGTGTGCCTGAAGCGATACGCCACTAGTTGTGTATCTTAAGAGAAACATCGTTACTTTTGCCAGGGGTTTCTAGAAGTTGCTGATTTGATTCTGCTGGTGACGAGGCATTGGCTACCTCAAGAGAGTCATAGAGATTCCTGCCAGTTCTTCACCCAAATACACATTTTTTAGATACTCATTCCAGTCTGCCTGATAGCTACGCCACTAGTTGTGTATCTTAAGAGTCATTGTAACTTTTGCCAGGGGTTTCTTGAAGTTGCTGATGTGATTATGCTGGTGACGAGGCATTGGCTACCCTATGAGTGTCATAGTGATTCCTGCTAGTTGCTCACCCAAATACACATTTTTTTGATACTTTGGCCAGTCTGCCTCAAGTGACACCCCACTAGCTGTGTATCTTATGAGAAGCTTCGTTACCTTTGCAAGCGGTTTCTTGAAGTTGGTGATGTGATTATGTTGGTGACGAGGCATTGGCTACCTTAAGAGAGTCATAGTGCTTTCTGCCAGTTGCTCACACAAATACAAATTTTGAGATACTGTGGCCAGTCTGCCTGAAGCGATACGCCACTAGTTGTGTATCTTAAGAGAAACATCGTTACTCTTGCCAGCGGTTTCTTGACTTTGAAGATGTGATTATACTGGTGACGAGATATTGGTTACCCTAAGAGAGTCACAGTGTTTCGTGCCAGTTGCTCACCCAAATACACATTTTTTAGATACTGTTTCCAGTGTGCCTGAAGCGATACGCCACTAGTTGTGTATCTTAAGAGAAACATCGTTACTTTTGCCAGGGGTTTCTAGAAGTTGCTGATTTGATTCTGCTGGTGACGAGGCATTGGCTACCTCAAGAGAGTCATAGAGATTCCTGCCAGTTCTTCACCCAAATACACATTTTTTAGATACTCATTCCAGTCTGCCTGATAGCTACGCCACTAGTTGTGTATCTTAAGAGTCATTGTAACTTTTGCCAGGGGTTTCTTGAAGTTGCTGATGTGATTATGCTGGTGACGAGGCATTGGCTACCCTATGAGTGTCATAGTGATTCCTGCTAGTTGCTCACCCAAATACACATTTTTTTGATACTTTGGCCAGTCTGCCTCAAGTGACACCCCACTAGCTGTGTATCTTATGAGAAGCTTCGTTACCTTTGCAAGCGGTTTCTTGAAGTTGGTGATGTGATTATGTTGGTGACGAGGCATTGGCTACCTTAAGAGAGTCATAGTGCTTTCTGCCAGTTGCTCACCCAAATACACATTTTGAGATACTGTGGCCTGTCTGTCTGAAGCGATACGCCACTAGTTGTGTATCTTAAGAGAAACATCGTTACTCTTGCCAGCGGTTTCTTGACTTTGAAGCTGTGATTATACTGGTGACGAGATATTGGTTACCCTAAGAGGGTCACAGTGTTTCGTGCCAGTTGCTCACCCAAATACACATTTTTTAGATACTGTTTCCAGTGTGCCTGAAGCGATACGCCACTAGTTGTGTATCTTAAGAGAAACATCGTTACTTTTGAAAGGGGTTTCTAGAAGTTGCTGATTTGATTCTGCTGGTGACGAAGCATTGGCTACCTCAAGAGAGTCATAGAGATTCCTGCCAGTTCTTCACCCAAATACACATTTTTTAGATATTCTTTCCAGTCTGCCTGATAGCTACGCCACTAGTTGTGTATCTTAAGAGTCATTGTAACTTTTGCCAGGGGTTTCTTGAAGTTGCTGATGTGATTATGCTGGTGACGAGGCATTGGCTACCCTATGAGTGTCATAGTGATTCCTGCTAGTTGCTCACCCAAATACACATTTTTTTGATACTTTGGCCAGTCTGCCTCAAGTGACACCCCACTAGCTGTGTATCTTATGAGAAGCTTCGTTACCTTTGCAAGCGGTTTCTTGAAGTTGGTGATGTGATTATGTTGGTGACGAGGCATTGGCTACCTTAAGAGAGTCATAGTGCTTTCTGCCAGTTGCTCACACAAATACAAATTTTGAGATACTGTGGCCAGTCTGCCTGAGGCGATACGCCACTAGTTGTGTATCTTAAGAGAAACATCGTTACTCTTGCCAGCGGTTCCTTTACTTTGAAGATGTGATTATACTGGTGACGAGATATTGGTTACCCTAAGAGAGTCTCAGTGTTTCGCGCCAGTTGCTCACCTAAATACACATTTTTTAGATACTGTTTCCAGTGTGCCTGAAGCGATACGCCACTAGTTGTGTATCTTAAGAGAAACATCGTTACTTTTGCCAGGGGTTTCTAGAAGTTGCTGATTTGATTCTGCTGGTGACGAGGCATTGGCTACCTCAAGAGAGTCATAGAGATTCCTGCCAGTTCTTCACCCAAATACACATTTTTTAGTTACTCATTCCAGTCTGCCTGATAGCTACGCCACTAGTTGTGTATCTTAAGAGTCATTGTAACTTTTGCCAGGGGTTTCTTGAAGTTGCTGATGTGATTATGCTGGTGACGAGGCATTGGCTACCCTATGAGTGTCATAGTGATTCCTGCTAGTTGCTCACCCAAATACACATTTTTTTGATACTTTGGCCAGTCTGCCTCAAGTGACACCCCACTAGCTGTGTATCTTATGAGAAGCTTCGTTACCTTTGCAAGCGGTTTCTTGAAGTTGGTGATGTGATTATGTTGGTGACGAGGCATTGGCTACCTTAAGAGAGTCATAGTGCTTTCTGCCAGTTGCTCACACAAATACAAATTTTGAGATACTGTGGCCAGTCTGCCTGAAGCGATACGCCACTAGTTGTGTATCTTAAGAGAAACATCGTTACTCTTGCCAGCGGTTTCTTGACTTTGAAGATGTGATTATACTGGTGACGAGATATTGGTTACCCTAAGAGAGTCACAGTGTTTCGTGCCAGTTGCTCACCCAAATACACATTTTTTAGATACTGTTTCCAGTGTGCCTGAAGCGATACGCCACTAGTTGTGTATCTTAAGAGAAACATCGTTACTTTTGCCAGGGGTTTCTAGAAGTTGCTGATTTGATTCTGCTGGTTACGAGGCATTGGCTACCTCAAGAGAGTCATAGAGATTCCTGCCAGTTCTTCACCCAAATACACATTTTTTAGATACTCATTCCAGTCTGCCTGATAGCTACGCCACTAGTTGTGTATCTTAAGAGTCATTGTAACTTTTGCCAGGGGTTTCTTGAAGTTGCTGATGTGATTATGCTGGTGACGAGGCATTGGCTACCCTATGAGTGTCATAGTGATTCCTGCTAGTTGCTCACCCAAATACACATTTTTTTGATACTTTGGCCAGTCTGCCTCAAGTGACACCCCACTAGCTGTGTATCTTATGAGAAGCTTCGTTACCTTTGCAAACGGTTTCTTGAAGTTGGTGATGTGATTATGTTGGTGACGAGGCATTGGCTACCTTAAGAGAGTCATAGTGCTTTCTGCCAGTTGCTCACCCAAATACACATTTTGAGATACTGTGGCCTGTCTGTCTGAAGCGATACGCTACTAGTTGTGTATCTTAAGAGAAACATCGTTACTCTTGCCAGCGTTTTCTTGACTTTGAAGATGTGATTATACTGGTGACGAGATATTGGTTACCCTAAGAGAGTCACAGTGTTTCGTGCCAGTTGCTCACCCAAATACACATTTTTTAGATACTGTTTCCAGTGTGCCTGAAGCGATACGCCACTAGTTGTGTATCTTAAGAGAAACATCGTTACTTTTGCCAGGGGTTTCTAGAAGTTGCTGATTTGATTCTGCTGGTGACGAGGCATTGGCTACCTCAAGAGAGTCATAGAGATTCCTGCCAGTTCTTCACCCAAATACACATTTTTTAGATACTCATTCCAGTCTGCCTGATAGCTACGCCACTAGTTGTGTATCTTAAGAGTCATTGTAACTTTTGCCAGGGGTTTCTTGAAGTTGCTGATGTGATTATGCTGGTGACGAGGCATTGGCTACCCTATGAGTGTCATAGTGATTCCTGCTAGTTGCTCACCCAAATACACATTTTTTTGATACTTTGGCCAGTCTGCCTCAAGTGACACCCCACTAGCTGTGTATCTTATGAGAAGCTTCGTTACCTTTGCAAGCGGTTTCTTGAAGTTGGTGATGTGATTATGTTGGTGACGAGGCATTGGCTACCTTAAGAGAGTCATAGTGCTTTCTGCCAGTTGCTCACCCAAATACACATTTTGAGATACTGTGGCCTGTCTGTCTGAAGCGATACGCCACTAGTTGTGTATCTTAAGAGAAACATCGTTACTCTTGCCAGCGGTTTCTTGACTTTGAAGCTGTGATTATACTGGTGACGAGATATTGGTTACCCTAAGAGGGTCACAGTGTTTCGTGCCAGTTGCTCACCCAAATACACATTTTTTAGATACTGTTTCCAGTGTGCCTGAAGCGATACGCCACTAGTTGTGTATCTTAAGAGAAACATCGTTACTTTTGAAAGGGGTTTCTAGAAGTTGCTGATTTGATTCTGCTGGTGACGAAGCATTGGCTACCTCAAGAGAGTCATAGAGATTCCTGCCAGTTCTTCACCCAAATACACATTTTTTAGATATTCTTTCCAGTCTGCCTGATAGCTACGCCACTAGTTGTGTATCTTAAGAGTCATTGTAACTTTTGCCAGGGGTTTCTTGAAGTTGCTGATGTGATTATGCTGGTGACGAGGCATTGGCTACCCTATGAGTGTCATAGTGATTCCTGCTAGTTGCTCACCCAAATACACATTTTTTTGATACTTTGGCCAGTCTGCCTCAAGTGACACCCCACTAGCTGTGTATCTTATGAGAAGCTTCGTTACCTTTGCAAGCGGTTTCTTGAAGTTGTTGATGTGATTATGTTGGTGACGAGGCATTGGCTACCTTAAGAGAGTCATAGTGCTTTCTGCCAGTTGCTCACACAAATACAAATTTTGAGATACTGTGGCCAGTCTGCCTGAGGCGATACGCCACTAGTTGTGTATCTTAAGAGAAACATCGTTACTCTTGCCAGCGGTTTCTTGACTTTGAAGATGTGATTATACTGGTGACGAGATATTGGTTACCCTAAGAGAGTCACAGTGTTTCGTGCCAGTTGCTCACCCAAATACACATTTTTTAGATACTGTTTCCAGTGTGCCTGAAGCGATACGCCACTAGTTGTGTATCTTAAGAGAAACATCGTTACTTTTGCCAGGGGTTTCTAGAAGTTGCTGATTTGATTCTGCTGGTGACGAGGCATTGGCTACCTCAAGAGAGTCATAGAGATTCCTGCCAGTTCTTCACCCAAATACACATTTTTTAGATACTCATTCCAGTCTGCCTGATAGCTACGCCACTAGTTGTGTATCTTAAGAGTCATTGTAACTTTTGCCAGGGGTTTCTTGAAGTTGCTGATGTGATTATGCTGGTGACGAGGCATTGGCTACCCTATGAGTGTCATAGTGATTCCTGCTAGTTGCTCACCCAAATACACATTTTTTTGATACTTTGGCCAGTCTGCCTCAAGTGACACCCCACTAGCTGTGTATCTTATGAGAAGCTTCGTTACCTTTGCAAGCGGTTTCTTGAAGTTGGTGATGTGATTATGTTGGTGACAAGGCATTGGCTACCTTAAGAGAGTCATAGTGCTTTCTGCCAGTTGCTCACCCAAATACACATTTTGAGATACTGTGGCCTGTCTGTCTGAAGCGATACGCCACTAGTTGTGTATCTTAAGAGAAACATCGTTACTCTTGCCAGCGGTTTCTTGACTTTGAAGCTGTGATTATACTGGTGACGAGATATTGGTTACCCTAAGAGGGTCACAGTGTTTCGTGCCAGTTGCTCACCCAAATACACATTTTTTAGATACTGTTTCCAGTGTGCCTGAAGCGATACGCCACTAGTTGTGTATCTTAAGAGAAACATCGTTACTTTTGAAAGGGGTTTCTAGAAGTTGCTGATTTGATTCTGCTGGTGACGAAGCATTGGCTACCTCAAGAGAGTCATAGAGATTCCTGCCAGTTCTTCACCCAAATACACATTTTTTAGATATTCTTTCCAGTCTGCCTGATAGCTACGCCACTAGTTGTGTATCTTAAGAGTCATTGTAACTTTTGCCAGGGGTTTCTTGAAGTTGCTGATGTGATTATGCTGGTGACGAGGCATTGGCTACCCTATGAGTGTCATAGTGATTCCTGCTAGTTGCTCACCCAAATACACATTTTTTTGATACTTTGGCCAGTCTGCCTCAAGTGACACCCCACTAGCTGTGTATCTTATGAGAAGCTTCGTTACCTTTGCAAGCGGTTTCTTGAAGTTGGTGATGTGATTATGTTGGTGACGAGGCATTGGCTACCTTAAGAGAGTCAGAGTGCTTTCTGCCAGTTGCTCACACAAATACAAATTTTGAGATACTGTGGCCAGTCTGCCTGAAGCGATACGCCACTAGTTGTGTATCTTAAGAGAAACATCGTTACTCTTGCCAGCGGTTTCTTGACTTTGAAGATGTGATTATACTGGTGACGAGATATTGGTTACCCTAAGAGAGTCACAGTGTTTCGTGCCAGTTGCTCACCCAAATACACATTTTTTAGATACTGTTTCCAGTGTGCCTGAAGCGATACGCCACTAGTTGTGTATCTTAAGAGAAACATCGTTACTTTTGCCAGGGGTTTCTAGAAGTTGCTGATTTGATTCTGCTGGTGACGAGGCATTGGCTACCTCAAGAGAGTCATAGAGATTCCTGCCAGTTCTTCACCCAAATACACATTTTTTAGATACTCATTCCAGTCTGCCTGATAGCTACGCCACTAGTTGTGTATCTTAAGAGTCATTGTAACTTTTGCCAGGGGTTTCTTGAAGTTGCTGATGTGATTATGCTGGTGACGAGGCATTGGCTACCCTATGAGTGTCATAGTGATTCCTGCTAGTTGCTCACCCAAATACACATTTTTTTGATACTTTGGCCAGTCTGCCTCAAGTGACACCCCACTAGCTGTGTATCTTATGAGAAGCTTCGTTACCTTTGCAAGCGGTTTCTTGAAGTTGGTGATGTGATTATGTTGGTGACAAGGCATTGGCTACCTTAAGAGAGTCATAGTGCTTTCTGCCAGTTGCTCACCCAAATACACATTTTGAGATACTGTGGCCTGTCTGTCTGAAGCGATACGCCACTAGTTGTGTATCTTAAGAGAAACATCGTTACTCTTGCCAGCGGTTTCTTGACTTTGAAGATGTGATTATACTGGTGACGAGATATTGGTTACCCTAAGAGAGTCACAGTGTTTCGTGCCAGTTGCTCACCCAAATACACATTTTTTAGATACTGTTTCCAGTGTGCCTGAAGCGATACGCCACTAGTTGTGTATCTTAAGAGAAACATCGTTACTTTTGCCAGGGGTTTCTAGAAGTTGCTGATTTGATTCTGCTGGTGACGAGGCATTGGCTACCTCAAGAGAGTCATAGAGATTCCTGCCAGTTCTTCACCCAAATACACATTTTTTAGATACTCATTCCAGTCTGCCTGATAGCTACGCCACTAGTTGTGTATCTTAAGAGTCATTGTAACTTTTGCCAGGGGTTTCTTGAAGTTGCTGATGTGATTATGCTGGTGACGAGGCATTGGCTACCCTATGAGTGTCATAGTGATTCCTGCTAGTTGCTCACCCAAATACACATTTTTTTGATACTTTGGCCAGTCTGCCTCAAGTGACACCCCACTAGCTGTGTATCTTATGAGAAGCTTCGTTACCTTTGCAAGCGGTTTCTTGAAGTTGGTGATGTGATTATGTTGGTGACAAGGCATTGGCTACCTTAAGAGAGTCATAGTGCTTTCTGCCAGTTGCTCACCCAAATACACATTTTGAGATACTGTGGCCTGTCTGTCTGTAGCGATACGCCACTAGTTGTGTATCTTAAGAGAAACATCGTTACTCTTGCCAGCGGTTTCTTGACTTTGAAACTGTGATTATACTGGTGACGAGATATTGGTTACCCTAAGAGGGTCACAGTGTTTCGTGCCAGTTGCTCACCCAAATACACATTTTTTAGATACTGTTTCCAGTGTGCCTGAAGCGATACGCCACTAGTTGTGTATCTTAAGAGAAACATCATTACTTTTGAAAGGGGTTTCTAGAAGTTGCTGATTTGATTCTGCTGGTGACGAAGCATTGGCTACCTCAAGAGAGTCATAGAGATTCCTGCCAGTTCTTCACCCAAATACACATTTTTTAGATATTCTTTCCAGTCTGCCTGATAGCTACGCCACTAGTTGTGTATCTTAAGAGTCATTGTAACTTTTGCCAGGGGTTTCTTGAAGTTGCTGATGTGATTATGCTGGTGACGAGGCATTGGCTACCCTATGAGTGTCATAGTGATTCCTGCTAGTTGCTCACCCAAATACACATTTTTTTGATACTTTGGCCAGTCTGCCTCAAGTGACACCCCACTAGCTGTGTATCTTATGAGAAGCTTCGTTACCTTTGCAAGCGGTTTCTTGAAGTTGGTGATGTGATTATGTTGGTGACGAGGCATTGGCTACCTTAAGAGAGTCAGAGTGCTTTCTGCCAGTTGCTCACACAAATACAAATTTTGAGATACTGTGGCCAGTCTGCCTGAAGCGATACGCCACTAGTTGTGTATCTTAAGAGAAACATCGTTACTCTTGCCAGCGGTTTCTTGACTTTGAAGATGTGATTATACTGGTGACGAGATATTGGTTACCCTAAGAGAGTCACAGTGTTTCGTGCCAGTTGCTCACCCAAATACACATTTTTTAGATACTGTTTCCAGTGTGCCTGAAGCGATACGCCACTAGTTGTGTATCTT
The DNA here is from genome assembly GCF_023898315.1 of Schistocerca nitens. Taxonomy (NCBI): domain Eukaryota; kingdom Metazoa; phylum Arthropoda; class Insecta; order Orthoptera; family Acrididae; genus Schistocerca; species Schistocerca nitens. Next base: position 215,330 of record NW_026045814.1, read on the forward strand.
AAGAGAAACATCGTTACTTTTGCCAGGGGTTTCTAGAAGTTGCTGATTTGATTCTGCTGGTGACGAGGCATTGGCTACCTCAAGAGAGTCATAGAGATTCCTGCCAGTTCTTCACCCAAATACACATTTTTTAGATACTCATTCCAGTCTGCCTGATAGCTACGCCACTAGTTGTGTATCTTAAGAGTCATTGTAACTTTTGCCAGGGGTTTCTTGAAGTTGCTGATGTGATTATGCTGGTGACGAGGCATTGGCTACCCTATGAGTGTCATAGTGATTCCTGCTAGTTGCTCACCCAAATACACATTTTTTTGATACTTTGGCCAGTCTGCCTCAAGTGACACCCCACTAGCTGTGTATCTTATGAGAAGCTTCGTTACCTTTGCAAGCGGTTTCTTGAAGTTGGTGATGTGATTATGTTGGTGACAAGGCATTGGCTACCTTAAGAGAGTCATAGTGCTTTCTGCCAGTTGCTCACCCAAATACACATTTTGAGATACTGTGGCCTGTCTGTCTGAAGCGATACGCCACTAGTTGTGTATCTTAAGAGAAACATCGTTACTCTTGCCAGCGGTTTCTTGACTTTGAAGATGTGATTATACTCGTGACGAGATATTGGTTACCCTAAGAGAGTCACAGTGTTTCGTGCCAGTTGCTCACCCAAATACACATTTTTTAGATACTGTTTCCAGTGTGCCTGAAGCGATACGCCACTAGTTGTGTATCTTAAGAGAAACATCGTTACTTTTGCCAGGGGTTTCTAGAAGTTGCTGATTTGATTCTGCTGGTGACGAGGCATTGGCTACCTCAAGAGAGTCATAGAGATTCCTGCCAGTTCTTCACCCAAATACACATTTTTTAGATACTCATTCCAGTCTGCCTGATAGCTACGCCACTAGTTGTGTATCTTAAGAGTCATTGTAACTTTTGCCAGGGGTTTCTTGAAGTTGCTGATGTGATTATGCTGGTGACGAGGCATTGGCTACCCTATGAGTGTCATAGTGATTCCTGCTAGTTGCTCACCCAAATACACATTTTTTTGATACTTTGGCCAGTCTGCCTCAAGTGACACCCCACTAGCTGTGTATCTTATGAGAAGCTTCGTTACCTTTGCAAGCGGTTTCTTGAAGTTGGTGATGTGATTATGTTGGTGACAAGGCATTGGCTACGTTAAGAGAGTCATAGTGCTTTCTGCCAGTTGCTCACCCAAATACACATTTTGAGATACTGTGGCCTGTCTGTCTGTAGCGATACGCCACTAGTTGTGTATCTTAAGAGAAACATCGTTACTCTTGCCAGCGGTTTCTTGACTTTGAAACTGTGATTATACTGGTGACGAGATATTGGTTACCCTAAGAGGGTCACAGTGTTTCGTGCCAGTTGCTCACCCAAATACACATTTTTTAGATACTGTTTCCAGTGTGCCTGAAGCGATACGCCACTAGTTGTGTATCTTAAGAGAAACATCATTACTTTTGAAAGGGGTTTCTAGAAGTTGCTGATTTGATTCTGCTGGTGACGAAGCATTGGCTACCTCAAGAGAGTCATAGAGATTCCTGCCAGTTCTTCACCCAAATACACATTTTTTAGATATTCTTTCCAGTCTGCCTGATAGCTACGCCACTAGTTGTGTATCTTAAGAGTCATTGTAACTTTTGCCAGGGGTTTCTTGAAGTTGCTGATGTGATTATGCTGGTGACGAGGCATTGGCTACCCTATGAGTGTCATAGTGATTCCTGCTAGTTGCTCACCCAAATACACATTTTTTTGATACTTTGGCCAGTCTGCCTCAAGTGACACCCCACTAGCTGTGTATCTTATGAGAAGCTTCGTTACCTTTGCAAGCGGTTTCTTGAAGTTGGTGATGTGATTATGTTGGTGACGAGGCATTGGCTACCTTAAGAGAGTCATAGTGCTTTCTGCCAGTTGCTCACACAAATACAAATTTTGAGATACTGTGGCCAGTCTGCCTGAAGCGATACGCCACTAGTTGTGTATCTTAAGAGAAACATCGTTACTCTTGCCAGCGGTTTCTTGACTTTGAAGATGTGATTATACTGGTGACGAGATATTGGTTACCCTAAGAGAGTCACAGTGTTTCGTGCCAGTTGCTCACCCAAATACACATTTATTAGATACTGTTTCCAGTGTGCCTGAAGCGATACGCCACTAGTTGTGTATCTTAAGAGAAACATCGTTACTTTTGCCAGGGGTTTCTAGAAGTTGCTGATTTGATTCTGCTGGTGACGAGGCATTGGCTACCTCAAGAGAGTCATAGAGATTCCTGCCAGTTCTTCACCCAAATACACATTTTTTAGATACTCATTCCAGTCTGCCTGATAGCTACGCCACTAGTTGTGTATCTTAAGAGTCATTGTAACTTTTGCCAGGGGTTTCTTGAAGTTGCTGATGTGATTATGCTGGTGACGAGGCATTGGCTACCCTATGAGTGTCATAGTGATTCCTGCTAGTTGCTCACCCAAATACACATTTTTTTGATACTTTGGCCAGTCTGCCTCAAGTGACACCCCACTACCTGTGTATCTTATGAGAAGCTTCGTTACCTTTGCAAGCGGTTTCTTGAAGTTGGTGATGTGATTATGTTGGTGACGAGGCATTGGCTACCTTAAGAGAGTCATAGTGCTTTCTGCCAGTTGCTCACCCAAATACACATTTTGAGATACTGTGGCCAGTCTGCCTGAAGCGATACGCCACTAGTTGTGTATCTTAAGAGAAACATCGTTACTCTTGCCAGCGGTTTCTTGACTTTGAAGATGTGATTATACTGGTGACGAGATATTGGTTACCCTAAGAGAATCACAGTGTTTCGTGCCAGTTGCTCACCCAAATACACATTTTTTAGATACTGTTTCCAGTGTGCCTGAAGCGATACGCCACTAGTTGTGTATCTTAAGAGAAACATCGTTACTTTTGCCAGGGGTTTCTAGAAGTTGCTGATTTGATTCTGCTGGTGACGAGGCATTGGCTACCTCAAGAGAGTCATAGAGATTCCTGCCAGTTCTTCACCCAAATACACATTTTTTAGATACTCATTCCAGTCTGCCTGATAGCTACGCCACTAGTTGTGTATCTTAAGAGTCATTGTAACTTTTGCCAGGGGTTTCTTGAAGTTGCTGATGTGATTATGCTGGTGACGAGGCATTGGCTACCCTATGAGTGTCATAGTGATTCCTGCTAGTTGCTCACCCAAATACACATTTTTTTGATACTTTGGCCAGTCTGCCTCAAGTGACACCCCACTAGCTGTGTATCTTATGAGAAGCTTCGTTACCTTTGCAAGCGGTTTCTTGAAGTTGGTGATGTGATTATGTTGGTGACGAGGCATTGGCTACCTTAAGAGAGTCATAGTGCTTTCTGCCAGTTGCTCACACAAATACAAATTTTGAGATACTGTGGCCAGTCTGCCTGAAGCGATACGCCACTAGTTGTGTATCTTAAGAGAAACATCGTTACTCTTGCCAGCGGTTCCTTTACTTTGAAGATGTGATTATACTGGTGACGAGATATTGGTTACCCTAAGAGAGTCACAGTGTTTCGTGCCAGTTGCTCACCCAAATACACATTTTTTAGATACTGTTTCCAGTGTGCCTGAAGCGATACGCCACTAGTTGTGTATCTTAAGAGAAACATCGTTACTTTTGCCAGGGGTTTCTAGAAGTTGCTGATTTGATTCTGCTGGTTACGAGGCATTGGCTACCTCAAGAGAGTCATAGAGATTCCTGCCAGTTCTTCACCCAAATACACATTTTTTAGATACTCATTCCAGTCTGCCTGATAGCTACGCCACTAGTTGTGTATCTTAAGAGTCATTGTAACTTTTGCCAGGGGTTTCTTGAAGTTGCTGATGTGATTATGCTGGTGACGAGGCATTGGCTACCCTATGAGTGTCATAGTGATTCCTGCTAGTTGCTCACCCAAATACACATTTTTTTGATACTTTGGCCAGTCTGCCTCAAGTGACACCCCACTAGCTGTGTATCTTATGAGAAGCTTCGTTACCTTTGCAAGCGGTTTCTTGAAGTTGGTGATGTGATTATGTTGGTGACGAGGCATTGGCTACCTTAAGAGAGTCATAGTGCTTTCTGCCAGTTGCTCACACAAATACAAATTTTGAGATACTGTGGCCAGTCTGCCTGAGGCGATACGCCACTAGTTGTGTATCTTAAGAGAAACATCGTTACTCTTGCCAGCGGTTTCTTGACTTTGAAGATGTGATTATACTGGTGACGAGATATTGGTTACCCTAAGAGAATCACAGTGTTTCGTGCCAGTTGCTCACCCAAATACACATTTTTTAGATACTGTTTCCAGTGTGCCTGAAGCGATACGCCACTAGTTGTGTATCTTAAGAGAAACATCGTTACTTTTGCCAGGGGTTTCTAGAAGTTGCTGATTTGATTCTGCTGGTGACGAGGCATTGGCTACCTCAAGAGAGTCATAGAGATTCCTGCCAGTTCTTCACCCAAATACACATTTTTTAGATACTCATTCCAGTCTGCCTGATAGCTACGCCACTAGTTGTGTATCTTAAGAGTCATTGTAACTTTTGCCAGGGGTTTCTTGAAGTTGCTGATGTGATTATGCTGGTGACGAGGCATTGGCTACCCTATGAGTGTCATAGTGATTCCTGCTAGTTGCTCACCCAAATACACATTTTTTTGATACTTTGGCCAGTCTGCCTCAAGTGACACCCCACTAGCTGTGTATCTTATGAGAAGCTTCGTTACCTTTGCAAGCGGTTTCTTGAAGTTGGTGATGTGATTATGTTGGTGACGAGGCATTGGCTACCTTAAGAGAGTCATAGTGCTTTCTGCCAGTTGCTCACACAAATACAAATTTTGAGATACTGTGGCGTCTGCCTGAAGCGATACGCCACTAGTTGTGTATCTTAAGAGAAACATCGTTACTCTTGCCAGCGGTTTCTTGACTTTGAAGATGTGATTATACTGGTGACGAGATATTGGTTACCCTAAGAGAGTCACAGTGTTTCGTGCCAGTTGCTCACCCAAATACACATTTTTTAGATACTGTTGCCAGTGTGCCTGAAGCGATACGCCACTAGTTGTGTATCTTAAGAGAAACATCGTTACTTTTGCCAGGGGTTTCTAGAAGTTGCTGATTTGATTCTGCTGGTTACGAGGCATTGGCTACCTCAAGAGAGTCATAGAGATTCCTGCCAGTTCTTCACCCAAATACACATTTTTTAGATACTCATTCCAGTCTGCCTGATAGCTACGCCACTAGTTGTGTATCTTAAGAGTCATTGTAACTTTTGCCAGGGGTTTCTTGAAGTTGCTGATGTGATTATGCTGGTGACGAGGCATTGGCTACCCTATGAGTGTCATAGTGATTCCTGCTAGTTGCTCACCCAAATACACATTTTTTTGATACTTTGGCCAGTCTGCCTCAAGTGACACCCCACTAGCTGTGTATCTTATGAGAAGCTTCGTTACCTTTGCAAGCGGTTTCTTGAAGTTGGTGATGTGATTATGTTGGTGACGAGGCATTGGCTACCTTAAGAGAGTCATAGTGCTTTCTGCCAGTTGCTCACACAAATACAAATTTTGAGATACTGTGGCCAGTCTGCCTGAGGCGATACGCCACTAGTTGTGTATCTTAAGAGAAACATCGTTACTCTTGCCAGCGGTTTCTTGACTTTGAAGATGTGATTATACTGGTGACGAGATATTGGTTACCCTAAGAGAATCACAGTGTTTCGTGCCAGTTGCTCACCCAAATACACATTTTTTAGATACTGTTTCCAGTGTGCCTGAAGCGATACGCCACTAGTTGTGTATCTTAAGAGAAACATCGTTACTTTTGCCAGGGGTTTCTAGAAGTTGCTGATTTGATTCTGCTGGTGACGAGGCATTGGCTACCTCAAGAGAGTCATAGAGATTCCTGCCAGTTCTTCACCCAAATACACATTTTTTAGATACTCATTCCAGTCTGCCTGATAGCTACGCCACTAGTTGTGTATCTTAAGAGTCATTGTAACTTTTGCCAGGGGTTTCTTGAAGTTGCTGATGTGATTATGCTGGTGACGAGGCATTGGCTACCCTATGAGTGTCATAGTGATTCCTGCTAGTTGCTCACCCAAATACACATTTTTTTGATACTTTGGCCAGTCTGCCTCAAGTGACACCCCACTAGCTGTGTATCTTATGAGAAGCTTCGTTACCTTTGCAAGCGGTTTCTTGAAGTTGGTGATGTGATTATGTTGGTGACGAGGCATTGGCTACCTTAAGAGAGTCATAGTGCTTTCTGCCAGTTGCTCACACAAATACAAATTTTGAGATACTGTGGCGTCTGCCTGAAGCGATACGCCACTAGTTGTGTATCTTAAGAGAAACATCGTTACTCTTGCCAGCGGTTTCTTGACTTTGAAGATGTGATTATACTGGTGACGAGATATTGGTTACCCTAAGAGAGTCACAGTGTTTCGTGCCAGTTGCTCACCCAAATACACATTTTTTAGATACTGTTGCCAGTGTGCCTGAAGCGATACGCCACTAGTTGTGTATCTTAAGAGAAACATCGTTACTTTTGCCAGGGGTTTCTAGAAGTTGCTGATTTGATTCTGCTGGTTACGAGGCATTGGCTACCTCAAGAGAGTCATAGAGATTCCTGCCAGTTCTTCACCCAAATACACATTTTTTAGATACTCATTCCAGTCTGCCTGATAGCTACGCCACTAGTTGTGTATCTTAAGAGTCATTGTAACTTTTGCCAGGGGTTTCTTGAAGTTGCTGATGTGATTATGCTGGTGACGAGGCATTGGCTACCCTATGAGTGTCATAGTGATTCCTGCTAGTTGCTCACCCAAATACACATTTTTTTGATACTTTGGCCAGTCTGCCTCAAGTGACACCCCACTAGCTGTGTATCTTATGAGAAGCTTCGTTACCTTTGCAAGCGGTTTCTTGAAGTTGGTGATGTGATTATGTTGGTGACGAGGCATTGGCTACCTTAAGAGAGTCATAGTGCTTTCTGCCAGTTGCTCACACAAATACAAATTTTGAGATACTGTGGCCAGTCTGCCTGAGGCGATACGCCACTAGTTGTGTATCTTAAGAGAAACATCGTTACTCTTGCCAGCGGTTTCTTGACTTTGAAGATGTGATTATACTGGTGACGAGATATTGGTTACCCTAAGAGAATCACAGTGTTTCGTGCCAGTTGCTCACCCAAATACACATTTTTTAGATACTGTTTCCAGTGTGCCTGAAGCGATACGCCACTAGTTGTGTATCTTAAGAGAAACATCGTTACTTTTGCCAGGGGTTTCTAGAAGTTGCTGATTTGATTCTGCTGGTGACGAGGCATTGGCTACCTCAAGAGAGTCATAGAGATTCCTGCCAGTTCTTCACCCAAATACACATTTTTTAGATACTCATTCCAGTCTGCCTGATAGCTACGCCACTAGTTGTGTATCTTAAGAGTCATTGTAACTTTTGCCAGGGGTTTCTTGAAGTTGCTGATGTGATTATGCTGGTGACGAGGCATTGGCTACCCTATGAGTGTCATAGTGATTCCTGCTAGTTGCTCACCCAAATACACATTTTTTTGATACTTTGGCCAGTCTGCCTCAAGTGACACCCCACTAGCTGTGTATCTTATGAGAAGCTTCGTTACCTTTGCAAGCGGTTTCTTGAAGTTGGTGATGTGATTATGTTGGTGACGAGGCATTGGCTACCTTAAGAGAGTCATAGTGCTTTCTGCCAGTTGCTCACACAAATACAAATTTTGAGATACTGTGGCGTCTGCCTGAAGCGATACGCCACTAGTTGTGTATCTTAAGAGAAACATCGTTACTCTTGCCAGCGGTTTCTTGACTTTGAAGATGTGATTATACTGGTGACGAGATATTGGTTACCCTAAGAGAGTCACAGTGTTTCGTGCCAGTTGCTCACCCAAATACACATTTTTTAGATACTGTTGCCAGTGTGCCTGAAGCGATACGCCACTAGTTGTGTATCTTAAGAGAAACATCGTTACTTTTGCCAGGGGTTTCTAGAAGTTGCTGATTTGATTCTGCTGGTTACGAGGCATTGGCTACCTCAAGAGAGTCATAGAGATTCCTGCCAGTTCTTCACCCAAATACACATTTTTTAGATACTCATTCCAGTCTGCCTGATAGCTACGCCACTAGTTGTGTATCTTAAGAGTCATTGTAACTTTTGCCAGGGGTTTCTTGAAGTTGCTGATGTGATTATGCTGGTGACGAGGCATTGGCTACCCTATGAGTGTCATAGTGATTCCTGCTAGTTGCTCACCCAAATACACATTTTTTTGATACTTTGGCCAGTCTGCCTCAAGTGACACCCCACTAGCTGTGTATCTTATGAGAAGCTTCGTTACCTTTGCAAGCGGTTTCTTGAAGTTGGTGATGTGATTATGTTGGTGACGAGGCATTGGCTACCTTAAGAGAGTCATAGTGCTTTCTGCCAGTTGCTCACACAAATACAAATTTTGAGATACTGTGGCCAGTCTGCCTGAGGCGATACGCCACTAGTTGTGTATCTTAAGAGAAACATCGTTACTCTTGCCAGCGGTTTCTTGACTTTGAAGATGTGATTATACTGGTGACGAGATATTGGTTACCCTAAGAGAGTCACAGTGTTTCGTGCCAGTTGCTCACCCAAATACACATTTTTTAGATACTGTTTCCAGTGTGCCTGAAGCGATACGCCACTAGTTGTGTATCTTAAGAGAAACATCGTTACTTTTGCCAGGGGTTTCTAGAAGTTGCTGATTTGATTCTGCTGGTGACGAGGCATTGGCTACCTCAAGAGAGTCATAGAGATTCCTGCCAGTTCTTCACCCAAATACACATTTTTTAGATACTCATTCCAGTCTGCCTGATAGCTACGCCACTAGTTGTGTATCTTAAGAGTCATTGTAACTTTTGCCAGGGGTTTCTTGAAGTTGCTGATGTGATTATGCTGGTGACGAGGCATTGGCTACCCTATGAGTGTCATAGTGATTCCTGCTAGTTGCTCACCCAAATACACATTTTTTTGATACTTTGGCCAGTCTGCCTCAAGTGACACCCCACTAGCTGTGTATCTTATGAGAAGCTTCGTTACCTTTGCAAGCGGTTTCTTGAAGTTGGTGATGTGATTATGTTGGTGACGAGGCATTGGCTACCTTAAGAGAGTCATAGTGCTTTCTGCCAGTTGCTCACCCAAATACACATTTTGAGATACTGTGGCCTGTGTGTCTGAAGCGATACGCCACTAGTTGTGTATCTTAAGAGAAACATCGTTACTCTTGCCAGCGGTTTCTTGACTTTGAAGCTGTGATTATACTGGTGACGAGATATTGGTTACCCTAAGAGGGTCACAGTGTTTCGTGCCAGTTTCTCACCCAAATACACATTTTTTAGATACTGTTTCCAGTGTGCCTGAAGCGATACGCCACTAGTTGTGTATCTTAAGAGAAACATCGTTACTTTTGCCAGGGGTTTCTAGAAGTTGCTGATTTGATTCTGCTGGTTACGAGGCATTGGCTACCTCAAGAGAGTCATAGAGATTCCTGCCAGTTCTTCACCCAAATACACATTTTTTAGATACTCATTCCAGTCTGCCTGATAGCTACGCCACTAGTTGTGTATCTTAAGAGTCATTGTAACTTTTGCCAGGGGTTTCTTGAAGTTGCTGATGTGATTATGCTGGTGACGAGGCATTGGCTACCCTATGAGTGTCATAGTGATTCCTGCTAGTTGCTCACCCAAATACACATTTTTTTGATACTTTGGCCAGTCTGCCTCAAGTGACACCCCACTAGCTGTGTATCTTATGAGAAGCTTCGTTACCTTTGCAAGCGGTTTCTTGAAGTTGGTGATGTGATTATGTTGGTGACGAGGCATTGGCTACCTTAAGAGAGTCATAGTGCTTTCTGCCAGTTGCTCACACAAATACAAATTTTGAGATACTGTGGCCAGTCTGCCTGAGGCGATACGCCACTAGTTGTGTATCTTAAGAGAAACATCGTTACTCTTGCCAGCGGTTTCTTGACTTTGAAGATGTGATTATACTGGTGACGAGATATTGGTTACCCTAAGAGAGTCACAGTGTTTCGTGCCAGTTGCTCACCCAAATACACATTTTTTAGATACTGTTTCCAGTGTGCCTGAAGCGATACGCCACTAGTTGTGTATCTTAAGAGAAACATCGTTACTTTTGCCAGGGGTTTCTAGAAGTTGCTGATTTGATTCTGCTGGTGACGAGGCATTGGCTACCTCAAGAGAGTCATAGAGATTCCTGCCAGTTCTTCACCCAAATACACATTTTTTAGATACTCATTCCAGTCTGCCTGATAGCTACGCCACTAGTTGTGTATCTTAAGAGTCATTGTAACTTTTGCCAGGGGTTTCTTGAAGTTGCTGATGTGATTATGCTGGTGACGAGGCATTGGCTACCCTATGAGTGTCATAGTGATTCCTGCTAGTTGCTCACCCAAATACACATTTTTTTGATACTTTGGCCAGTCTGCCTCAAGTGACACCCCACTAGCTGTGTATCTTATGAGAAGCTTCGTTACCTTTGCAAGCGGTTTCTTGAAGTTGGTGATGTGATTATGTTGGTGACGAGGCATTGGCTACCTTAAGAGAGTCATAGTGCTTTCTGCCAGTTGCTCACACAAATACAAATTTTGAGATACTGTGGCCAGTCTGCCTGAGGCGATACGCCACTAGTTGTGTATCTTAAGAGAAACATCGTTACTCTTGCCAGCGGTTTCTTGACTTTGAAGATGTGATTATACTGGTGACGAGATATTGGTTACCCTAAGAGAATCACAGTGTTTCGTGCCAGTTGCTCACCCAAATACACATTTTTTGGATACTGTTTCCAGTGTGCCTGAAGCGATACGCCACTAGTTGTGTATCTTAAGAGAAACATCGTTACTTTTGCCAGGGGTTTCTAGAAGTTGCTGATTTGATTCTGCTGGTGACGAGGCATTGGCTACCTCAAGAGAGTCATAGAGATTCCTGCCAGTTCTTCACCCAAATACACATTTTTTAGATACTCATTCCAGTCTGCCTGATAGCTACGCCACTAGTTGTGTATCTTAAGAGTCATTGTAACTTTTGCCAGGGGTTTCTTGAAGTTGCTGATGTGATTATGCTGGTGACGAGGCATTGGCTACCCTATGAGTGTCATAGTGATTCCTGCTAGTTGCTCACCCAAATACACATTTTTTTGATACTTTGGCCAGTCTGCCTCAAGTGACACCCCACTAGCTGTGTATCTTATGAGAAGCTTCGTTACCTTTGCAAGCGGTTTCTTGAAGTTGGTGATGTGATTATGTTGGTGACGAGGCATTGGCTACCTTAAGAGAGTCATAGTGCTTTCTGCCAGTTGCTCACACAAATACAAATTTTGAGATACTGTGGCGTCTGCCTGAAGCGATACGCCACTAGTTGTGTATCTTAAGAGAAACATCGTTACTCTTGCCAGCGGTTTCTTGACTTTGAAGCTGTGATTATACTGGTGACGAGATATTGGTTACCCTAAGAGGGTCACAGTGTTTCGTGCCAGTTTCTCACCCAAATACACATTTTTTAGATACTGTTTCCAGTGTGCCTGAAGCGATACGCCACTAGTTGTGTATCTTAAGAGAAACATCGTTACTTTTGCCAGGGGTTTCTAGAAGTTGCTGATTTGATTCTGCTGGTTACGAGGCATTGGCTACCTCAAGAGAGTCATAGAGATTCCTGCCAGTTCTTCACCCAAATACACATTTTTTAGATACTCATTCCAGTCTGCCTGATAGCTACGCCACTAGTTGTGTATCTTAAGAGTCATTGTAACTTTTGCCAGGGGTTTCTTGAAGTTGCTGATGTGATTATGCTGGTGACGAGGCATTGGCTACCCTATGAGTGTCATAGTGATTCCTGCTAGTTGCTCACCCAAATACACATTTTTTTGATACTTTGGCCAGTCTGCCTCAAGTGACACCCCACTAGCTGTGTATCTTATGAGAAGCTTCGTTACCTTTGCAAGCGGTTTCTTGAAGTTGGTGATGTGATTATGTTGGTGACGAGGCATTGGCTACCTTAAGAGAGTCATAGTGCTTTCTGCCAGTTGCTCACACAAATACAAATTTTGAGATACTGTGGCCAGTCTGCCTGAGGCGATACGCCACTAGTTGTGTATCTTAAGAGAAACATCGTTACTCTTGCCAGCGGTTTCTTGACTTTGAAGATGTGATTATACTGGTGACGAGATATTGGTTACCCTAAGAGAGTCACAGTGTTTCGTGCCAGTTGCTCACCCAAATACACATTTTTTAGATACTGTTTCCAGTGTGCCTGAAGCGATACGCCACTAGTTGTGTATCTTAAGAGAAACATCGTTACTTTTGCCAGGGGTTTCTAGAAGTTGCTGATTTGATTCTGCTGGTGACGAGGCATTGGCTACCTCAAGAGAGTCATAGAGATTCCTGCCAGTTCTTCACCCAAATACACATTTTTTAGATACTCATTCCAGTCTGCCTGATAGCTACGCCACTAGTTGTGTATCTTAAGAGTCATTGTAACTTTTGCCAGGGGTTTCTTGAAGTTGCTGATGTGATTATGCTGGTGACGAGGCATTGGCTACCCTATGAGTGTCATAGTGATTCCTGCTAGTTGCTCACCCAAATACACATTTTTTTGATACTTTGGCCAGTCTGCCTCAAGTGACACCCCACTAGCTGTGTATCTTATGAGAAGCTTCGTTACCTTTGCAAGCGGTTTCTTGAAGTTGGTGATGTGATTATGTTGGTGACGAGGCATTGGCTACCTTAAGAGAGTCATAGTGCTTTCTGCCAGTTGCTCACCCAAATACACATTTTGAGATACTGTGGCCTGTGTGTCTGAAGCGATACGCCACTAGTTGTGTATCTTAAGAGAAACATCGTTACTCTTGCCAGCGGTTTCTTGACTTTGAAGCTGTGATTATACTGGTGACGAGATATTGGTTACCCTAAGAGGGTCACAGTGTTTCGTGCCAGTTTCTCACCCAAATACACATTTTTTAGATACTGTTTCCAGTGTGCCTGAAGCGATACGCCACTAGTTGTGTATCTTAAGAGAAACATCGTTACTTTTGCCAGGGGTTTCTAGAAGTTGCTGATTTGATTCTGCTGGTTACGAGGCATTGGCTACCTCAAGAGAGTCATAGAGATTCCTGCCAGTTCTTCACCCAAATACACATTTTTTAGATACTCATTCCAGTCTGCCTGATAGCTACGCCACTAGTTGTGTATCTTAAGAGTCATTGTAACTTTTGCCAGGGGTTTCTTGAAGTTGCTGATGTGATTATGCTGGTGACGAGGCATTGGCTACCCTATGAGTGTCATAGTGATTCCTGCTAGTTGCTCACCCAAATACACATTTTTTTGATACTTTGGCCAGTCTGCCTCAAGTGACACCCCACTAGCTGTGTATCTTATGAGAAGCTTCGTTACCTTTGCAAGCGGTTTCTTGAAGTTGGTGATGTGATTATGTTGGTGACGAGGCATTGGCTACCTTAAGAGAGTCATAGTGCTTTCTGCCAGTTGCTCACACAAATACAAATTTTGAGATACTGTGGCCAGTCTGCCTGAGGCGATACGCCACTAGTTGTGTATCTTAAGAGAAACATCGTTACTCTTGCCAGCGGTTTCTTGACTTTGAAGATGTGATTATACTGGTGACGAGATATTGGTTACCCTAAGAGAGTCACAGTGTTTCGTGCCAGTTGCTCACCCAAATACACATTTTTTAGATACTGTTTCCAGTGTGCCTGAAGCGATACGCCACTAGTTGTGTATCTTAAGAGAAACATCGTTACTTTTGCCAGGGGTTTCTAGAAGTTGCTGATTTGATTCTGCTGGTGACGAGGCATTGGCTACCTCAAGAGAGTCATAGAGATTCCTGCCAGTTCTTCACCCAAATACACATTTTTTAGATACTCATTCCAGTCTGCCTGATAGCTACGCCACTAGTTGTGTATCTTAAGAGTCATTGTAACTTTTGCCAGGGGTTTCTTGAAGTTGCTGATGTGATTATGCTGGTGACGAGGCATTGGCTACCCTATGAGTGTCATAGTGATTCCTGCTAGTTGCTCACCCAAATACACATTTTTTTGATACTTTGGCCAGTCTGCCTCAAGTGACACCCCACTAGCTGTGTATCTTATGAGAAGCTTCGTTACCTTTGCAAGCGGTTTCTTGAAGTTGGTGATGTGATTATGTTGGTGACGAGGCATTGGCTACCTTAAGAGAGTCATAGTGCTTTCTGCCAGTTGCTCACACAAATACAAATTTTGAGATACTGTGGCCAGTCTGCCTGAGGCGATACGCCACTAGTTGTGTATCTTAAGAGAAACATCGTTACTCTTGCCAGCGGTTTCTTGACTTTGAAGATGTGATTATACTGGTGACGAGATATTGGTTACCCTAAGAGAATCACAGTGTTTCGTGCCAGTTGCTCACCCAAATACACATTTTTTGGATACTGTTTCCAGTGTGCCTGAAGCGATACGCCACTAGTTGTGTATCTTAGGAGAAACATCGTTACTTTTGCCAGGGGTTTCTAGAAGTTGCTGATTTGATTCTGCTGGTGACGAGGCATTGGCTACCTCAAGAGAGTCATAGAGATTCCTGCCAGTTCTTCACCCAAATACACATTTTTTAGATACTCATTCCAGTCTGCCTGATAGCTACGCCACTAGTTGTGTATCTTAAGAGTCATTGTAACTTTTGCCAGGGGTTTCTTGAAGTTGCTGATGTGATTATGCTGGTGACGAGGCATTGGCTACCCTATGAGTGTCATAGTGATTCCTGCTAGTTGCTCACCCAAATACACATTTTTTTGATACTTTGGCCAGTCTGCCTCAAGTGACACCCCACTAGCTGTGTATCTTATGAGAAGCTTCGTTACCTTTGCAAGCGGTTTCTTGAAGTTGGTGATGTGATTATGTTGGTGACGAGGCATTGGCTACCTTAAGAGAGTCATAGTGCTTTCTGCCAGTTGCTCACACAAATACAAATTTTGAGATACTGTGGCGTCTGCCTGAAGCGATACGCCACTAGTTGTGTATCTTAAGAGAAACATCGTTACTCTTGCCAGCGGTTTCTTGACTTTGAAGCTGTGATTATACTGGTGACGAGATATTGGTTACCCTAAGAGGGTCACAGTGTTTCGTGCCAGTTTCTCACCCAAATACACATTTTTTAGATACTGTTTCCAGTGTGCCTGAAGCGATACGCCACTAGTTGTGTATCTTAAGAGAAACATCGTTACTTTTGCCAGGGGTTTCTAGAAGTTGCTGATTTGATTCTGCTGGTTACGAGGCATTGGCTACCTCAAGAGAGTCATAGAGATTCCTGCCAGTTCTTCACCCAAATACACATTTTTTAGATACTCATTCCAGTCTGCCTGATAGCTACGCCACTAGTTGTGTATCTTAAGAGTCATTGTAACTTTTGCCAGGGGTTTCTTGAAGTTGCTGATGTGATTATGCTGGTGACGAGGCATTGGCTACCCTATGAGTGTCATAGTGATTCCTGCTAGTTGCTCACCCAAATACACATTTTTTTGATACTTTGGCCAGTCTGCCTCAAGTGACACCCCACTAGCTGTGTATCTTATGAGAAGCTTCGTTACCTTTGCAAGCGGTTTCTTGAAGTTGGTGATGTGATTATGTTGGTGACGAGGCATTGGCTACCTTAAGAGAGTCATAGTGCTTTCTGCCAGTTGCTCACACAAATACAAATTTTGAGATACTGTGGCCAGTCTGCCTGAGGCGATACGCCACTAGTTGTGTATCTTAAGAGAAACATCGTTACTCTTGCCAGCGGTTTCTTGACTTTGAAGATGTGATTATACTGGTGACGAGATATTGGTTACCCTAAGAGAGTCACAGTGTTTCGTGCCAGTTGCTCACCCAAATACACATTTTTTAGATACTGTTTCCAGTGTGCCTGAAGCGATACGCCACTAGTTGTGTATCTTAAGAGAAACATCGTTACTTTTGCCAGGGGTTTCTAGAAGTTGCTGATTTGATTCTGCTGGTGACGAGGCATTGGCTACCTCAAGAGAGTCATAGAGATTCCTGCCAGTTCTTCACCCAAATACACATTTTTTAGATACTCATTCCAGTCTGCCTGATAGCTACGCCACTAGTTGTGTATCTTAAGAGTCATTGTAACTTTTGCCAGGGGTTTCTTGAAGTTGCTGATGTGATTATGCTGGTGACGAGGCATTGGCTACCCTATGAGTGTCATAGTGATTCCTGCTAGTTGCTCACCCAAATACACATTTTTTTGATACTTTGGCCAGTCTGCCTCAAGTGACACCCCACTAGCTGTGTATCTTATGAGAAGCTTCGTTACCTTTGCAAGCGGTTTCTTGAAGTTGGTGATGTGATTATGTTGGTGACGAGGCATTGGCTACCTTAAGAGAGTCATAGTGCTTTCTGCCAGTTGCTCACACAAATACAAATTTTGAGATACTGTGGCCAGTCTGCCTGAGGCGATACGCCACTAGTTGTGTATCTTAAGAGAAACATCGTTACTCTTGCCAGCGGTTTCTTGACTTTGAAGATGTGATTATACTGGTGACGAGATATTGGTTACCCTAAGAGAATCACAGTGTTTCGTGCCAGTTGCTCACCCAAATACACATTTTTTGGATACTGTTTCCAGTGTGCCTGAAGCGATACGCCACTAGTTGTGTATCTTAAGAGAAACATCGTTACTTTTGCCAGGGGTTTCTAGAAGTTGCTGATTTGATTCTGCTGGTGACGAGGCATTGGCTACCTCAAGAGAGTCATAGAGATTCCTGCCAGTTCTTCACCCAAATACACATTTTTTAGATACTCATTCCAGTCTGCCTGATAGCTACGCCACTAGTTGTGTATCTTAAGAGTCATTGTAACTTTTGCCAGGGGTTTCTTGAAGTTGCTGATGTGATTATGCTGGTGACGAGGCATTGGCTACCCTATGAGTGTCATAGTGATTCCTGCTAGTTGCTCACCCAAATACACATTTTTTTGATACTTTGGCCAGTCTGCCTCAAGTGACACCCCACTAGCTGTGTATCTTATGAGAAGCTTCGTTACCTTTGCAAGCGGTTTCTTGAAGTTGGTGATGTGATTATGTTGGTGACGAGGCATTGGCTACCTTAAGAGAGTCATAGTGCTTTCTGCCAGTTGCTCACACAAATACAAATTTTGAGATACTGTTGCGTCTGCCTGAAGCGATACGCCACTAGTTGTGTATCTTAAGAGAAACATCGTTACTCTTGCCAGCGGTTTCTTGACTTTGAAGATGTGATTATACTGGTGACGAGATATTGGTTACCCTAAGAGAGTCACAGTGTTTCGTGCCAGTTGCTCACCCAAATACACATTTTTTAGATACTGTTTCCAGTGTGCCTGAAGCGATACGCCACTAGTTGTGTATCTTAAGAGAAACATCGTTACTTTTGCCAGGGGTTTCTAGAAGTTGCTGATTTGATTCTGCTGGTTACGAGGCATTGGCTACCTCAAGAGAGTCATAGAGATTCCTGCCAGTTCTTCACCCAAATACACATTTTTTAGATACTCATTCCAGTCTGCCTGATAGCTACGCCACTAGTTGTGTATCTTAAGAGTCATTGTAACTTTTGCCAGGGGTTTCTTGAAGTTGCTGATGTGATTATGCTGGTGACGAGGCATTGGCTACCCTATGAGTGTCATAGTGATTCCTGCTAGTTGCTCACCCAAATACACATTTTTTTGATACTTTGGCCAGTCTGCCTCAAGTGACACCCCACTAGCTGTGTATCTTATGAGAAGCTTCGTTACCTTTGCAAGCGGTTTCTTGAAGTTGGTGATGTGATTATGTTGGTGACGAGGCATTGGCTACCTTAAGAGAGTCATAGTGCTTTCTGCCAGTTGCTCACACAAATACAAATTTTGAGATACTGTGGCCAGTCTGCCTGAGGCGATACGCCACTAGTTGTGTATCTTAAGAGAAACATCGTTACTCTTGCCAGCGGTTTCTTGACTTTGAAGATGTGATTATACTGGTGACGAGATATTGGTTACCCTAAGAGAGTCACAGTGTTTCGTGCCAGTTGCTCACCCAAATACACATTTTTTAGATACTGTTTCCAGTGTGCCTGAAGCGATACGCCACTAGTTGTGTATCTTAAGAGAAACATCGTTACTTTTGCCAGGGGTTTCTAGAAGTTGCTGATTTGATTCTGCTGGTTACGAGGCATTGGCTACCTCAAGAGAGTCATAGAGATTCCTGCCAGTTCTTCACCCAAATACACATTTTTTAGATACTCATTCCAGTCTGCCTGATAGCTACGCCACTAGTTGTGTATCTTAAGAGTCATTGTAACTTTTGCCAGGGGTTTCTTGAAGTTGCTGATGTGATTATGCTGGTGACGAGGCATTGGCTACCCTATGAGTGTCATAGTGATTCCTGCTAGTTGCTCACCCAAATACACATTTTTTTGATACTTTGGCCAGTCTGCCTCAAGTGACACCCCACTAGCTGTGTATCTTATGAGAAGCTTCGTTACCTTTGCAAGCGGTTTCTTGAAGTTGGTGATGTGATTATGTTGGTGACGAGGCATTGGCTACCTTAAGAGAGTCATAGTGCTTTCTGCCAGTTGCTCACCCAAATACACATTTTGAGATACTGTGGCCTGTGTGTCTGAAGCGATACGCCACTAGTTGTGTATCTTAAGAGAAACATCGTTACTCTTGCCAGCGGTTTCTTGACTTTGAAGCTGTGATTATACTGGTGACGAGATATTGGTTACCCTAAGAGGGTCACAGTGTTTCGTGCCAGTTGCTCACCCAAATACACATTTTTTAGATACTGTTTCCAGTGTGCCTGAAGCGATACGCCACTAGTTGTGTATCTTAAGAGAAACATCGTTACTTTTGAAAGGGGTTTCTAGAAGTTGCTGATTTGATTCTGCTGGTGACGAAGCATTGGCTACCTCAAGAGAGTCATAGAGATTCCTGCCAGTTCTTCACCCAAATACACATTTTTTAGATATTCTTTCCAGTCTGCCTGATAGCTACGCCACTAGTTGTGTATCTTAAGAGTCATTGTAACTTTTGCCAGGGGTTTCTTGAAGTTGCTGATGTGATTATGCTGGTGACGAGGCATTGGCTACCCTATGAGTGTCATAGTGATTCCTGCTAGTTGCTCACCCAAATACACATTTTTTTGATACTTTGGCCAGTCTGCCTCAAGTGACACCCCACTAGCTGTGTATCTTATGAGAAGCTTCGTTACCTTTGCAAGCGGTTTCTTGAAGTTGTTGATGTGATTATGTTGGTGACGAGGCATTGGCTACCTTAAGAGAGTCATAGTGCTTTCTGCCAGTTGCTCACACAAATACAAATTTTGAGATACTGTGGCCAGTCTGCCTGAAGCGATACGCCACTAGTTGTGTATCTTAAGAGAAACATCGTTACTCTTGCCAGCGGTTTCTTGACTTTGAAGATGTGATTATACTGGTGACGAGATATTGGTTACCCTAAGAGAGTCACAGTGTTTCGTGCCAGTTGCTCACCCAAATACACATTTTTTAGATACTGTTTCCAGTGTGCCTGAAGCGATACGCCACTAGTTGTGTATCTTAAGAGAAACATCGTTACTTTTGCCAGGGGTTTCTAGAAGTTGCTGATTTGATTCTGCTGGTGACGAGGCATTGGCTACCTCAAGAGAGTCATAGAGATTCCTGCCAGTTCTTCACCCAAATACACATTTTTTAGATACTCATTCCAGTCTGCCTGATAGCTACGCCACTAGTTGTGTATCTTAAGAGTCATTGTAACTTTTGCCAGGGGTTTCTTGAAGTTGCTGATGTGATTATGCTGGTGACGAGGCATTGGCTACCCTATGAGTGTCATAGTGATTCCTGCTAGTTGCTCACCCAAATACACATTTTTTTGATACTTTGGCCAGTCTGCCTCAAGTGACACCCCACTAGCTGTGTATCTTATGAGAAGCTTCGTTACCTTTGCAAGCGGTTTCTTGAAGTTGGTGATGTGATTATGTTGGTGACGAGGCATTGGCTACCTTAAGAGAGTCATAGTGCTTTCTGCCAGTTGCTCACCCAAATACACATTTTGAGATACTGTGGCCAGTCTGCCTGAGGCGATACGCCACTAGTTGTGTATCTTAAGAGAAACATCGTTACTCTTGCCAGCGGTTTCTTGACTTTGAAGATGTGATTATACTGGTGACGAGATATTGGTTACCCTAAGAGAATCACAGTGTTTCGTGCCAGTTGCTCACCCAAATACACATTTTTTAGATACTGTTTCCAGTGTGCCTGAAGCGATACGCCACTAGTTGTGTATCTTAAGAGAAACATCGTTACTTTTGCCAGGGGTTTCTAGAAGTTGCTGATTTGATTCTGCTGGTGACGAGGCATTGGCTACCTCAAGAGAGTCATAGAGATTCCTGCCAGTTCTTCACCCAAATACACATTTTTTAGATACTCATTCCAGTCTGCCTGATAGCTACGCCACTAGTTGTGTATCTTAAGAGTCATTGTAACTTTTGCCAGGGGTTTCTTGAAGTTGCTGATGTGATTATGCTGGTGACGAGGCATTGGCTACCCTATGAGTGTCATAGTGATTCCTGCTAGTTGCTCACCCAAATACACATTTTTTTGATACTTTGGCCAGTCTGCCTCAAGTGACACCCCACTAGCTGTGTATCTTATGAGAAGCTTCGTTACCTTTGCAAGCGGTTTCTTGAAGTTGGTGATGTGATTATGTTGGTGACGAGGCATTGGCTACCTTAAGAGAGTCATAGTGCTTTCTGCCAGTTGCTCACACAAATACAAATTTTGAGATACTGTGGCCAGTCTGCCTGAAGCGATACGCCACTAGTTGTGTATCTTAAGAGAAACATCGTTACTCTTGCCAGCGGTTTCTTGACTTTGAAGATGTGATTATACTGGTGACGAGATATTGGTTACCCTAAGAGAGTCAGAGTGTTTCGTGCCAGTTGCTCACCCAAATACACATTTTTTAGATACTGTTTCCAGTGTGCCTGAAGCGATACGCCACTAGTTGTGTATCTTAAGAGAAACATCGTTACTTTTGCCAGGGGTTTCTAGAAGTTGCTGATTTGATTCTGCTGGTGACGAGGCATTGGCTACCTCAAGAGAGTCATAGAGATTCCTGCCAGTTCTTCACCCAAATACACATTTTTTAGATACTCATTCCAGTCTGCCTGATAGCTACGCCACTAGTTGTGTCTCTTAAGAGTCATTGTAACTTTTGCCAGGGGTTTCTTGAAGTTGCTGATGTGATTATGCTGGTGACGAGGCATTGGCTACCCTATGAGTGTCATAGTGATTCCTGCTAGTTGCTCACCCAAATACACATTTTTTTGATACTTTGGCCAGTCTGCCTCAAGTGACACCCCACTAGCTGTGTATCTTATGAGAAGCTTCGTTACCTTTGCAAGCGGTTTCTTGAAGTTGGTGATGTGATTATGTTGGTGACGAGGCATTGGCTACCTTAAGAGAGTCATAGTGCTTTCTGCCAGTTGCTCACCCAAATACACATTTTGAGATACTGTGGCCAGTCTGCCTGAGGCGATACGCCACTAGTTGTGTATCTTAAGAGAAACATCGTTACTCTTGCCAGCGGTTTCTTGACTTTGAAGATGTGATTATACTGGTGACGAGATATTGGTTACCCTAAGAGAATCACAGTGTTTCGTGCCAGTTGCTCACCCAAATACACATTTTTTAGATACTGTTTCCAGTGTGCCTGAAGCGATACGCCACTAGTTGTGTATCTTAAGAGAAACATCGTTACTTTTGCCAGGGGTTTCTAGAAGTTGCTGATTTGATTCTGCTGGTGACGAGGCATTGGCTACCTCAAGAGAGTCATAGAGATTCCTGCCAGTTCTTCACCCAAATACACATTTTTTAGATACTCATTCCAGTCTGCCTGATAGCTACGCCACTAGTTGTGTATCTTAAGAGTCATTGTAACTTTTGCCAGGGGTTTCTTGAAGTTGCTGATGTGATTATGCTGGTGACGAGGCATTGGCTACCCTATGAGTGTCATAGTGATTCCTGCTAGTTGCTCACCCAAATACACATTTTTTTGATACTTTGGCCAGTCTGCCTCAAGTGACACCCCACTAGCTGTGTATCTTATGAGAAGCTTCGTTACCTTTGCAAGCGGTTTCTTGAAGTTGGTGATGTGATTATGTTGGTGACGAGGCATTGGCTACCTTAAGAGAGTCATAGTGCTTTCTGCCAGTTGCTCACACAAATACAAATTTTGAGATACTGTGGCGTCTGCCTGAAGCGATACGCCACTAGTTGTGTATCTTAAGAGAAACATCGTTACTCTTGCCAGCGGTTTCTTGACTTTGAAGATGTGATTATACTGGTGACGAGATATTGGTTACCCTAAGAGAGTCACAGTGTTTCGTGCCAGTTGCTCACCCAAATACACATTTTTTAGATACTGTTTCCAGTGTGCCTGAAGCGATACGCCACTAGTTGTGTATCTTAAGAGAAACATCGTTACTTTTGCCAGGGGTTTCTAGAAGTTGCTGATTTGATTCTGCTGGTTACGAGGCATTGGCTACCTCAAGAGAGTCATAGAGATTCCTGCCAGTTCTTCACCCAAATACACATTTTTTAGATACTCATTCCAGTCTGCCTGATAGCTACGCCACTAGTTGTGTATCTTAAGAGTCATTGTAACTTTTGCCAGGGGTTTCTTGAAGTTGCTGATGTGATTATGCTGGTGACGAGGCATTGGCTACCCTATGAGTGTCATAGTGATTCCTGCTAGTTGCTCACCCAAATACACATTTTTTTGATACTTTGGCCAGTCTGCCTCAAGTGACACCCCACTAGCTGTGTATCTTATGAGAAGCTTCGTTACCTTTGCAAGCGGTTTCTTGAAGTTGGTGATGTGATTATGTTGGTGACGAGGCATTGGCTACCTTAAGAGAGTCATAGTGCTTTCTGCCAGTTGCTCACACAAATACAAATTTTGAGATACTGTGGCCAGTCTGCCTGAGGCGATACGCCACTAGTTGTGTATCTTAAGAGAAACATCGTTACTCTTGCCAGCGGTTTCTTGACTTTGAAGATGTGATTATACTGGTGACGAGATATTGGTTACCCTAAGAGAGTCACAGTGTTTCGTGCCAGTTGCTCACCCAAATACACATTTTTTAGATACTGTTTCCAGTGTGCCTGAAGCGATACGCCACTAGTTGTGTATCTTAAGAGAAACATCGTTACTTTTGCCAGGGGTTTCTAGAAGTTGCTGATTTGATTCTGCTGGTTACGAGGCATTGGCTACCTCAAGAGAGTCATAGAGATTCCTGCCAGTTCTTCACCCAAATACACATTTTTTAGATACTCATTCCAGTCTGCCTGATAGCTACGCCACTAGTTGTGTATCTTAAGAGTCATTGTAACTTTTGCCAGGGGTTTCTTGAAGTTGCTGATGTGATTATGCTGGTGACGAGGCATTGGCTACCCTATGAGTGTCATAGTGATTCCTGCTAGTTGCTCACCCAAATACACATTTTTTTGATACTTTGGCCAGTCTGCCTCAAGTGACACCCCACTAGCTGTGTATCTTATGAGAAGCTTCGTTACCTTTGCAAGCGGTTTCTTGAAGTTGGTGATGTGATTATGTTGGTGACGAGGCATTGGCTACCTTAAGAGAGTCATAGTGCTTTCTGCCAGTTGCTCACCCAAATACACATTTTGAGATACTGTGGCCTGTGTGTCTGAAGCGATACGCCACTAGTTGTGTATCTTAAGAGAAACATCGTTACTCTTGCCAGCGGTTTCTTGACTTTGAAGCTGTGATTATACTGGTGACGAGATATTGGTTACCCTAAGAGGGTCACAGTGTTTCGTGCCAGTTGCTCACCCAAATACACATTTTTTAGATACTGTTTCCAGTGTGCCTGAAGCGATACGCCACTAGTTGTGTATCTTAAGAGAAACATCGTTACTTTTGAAAGGGGTTTCTAGAAGTTGCTGATTTGATTCTGCTGGTGACGAAGCATTGGCTACCTCAAGAGAGTCATAGAGATTCCTGCCAGTTCTTCACCCAAATACACATTTTTTAGATATTCTTTCCAGTCTGCCTGATAGCTACGCCACTAGTTGTGTATCTTAAGAGTCATTGTAACTTTTGCCAGGGGTTTCTTGAAGTTGCTGATGTGATTATGCTGGTGACGAGGCATTGGCTACCCTATGAGTGTCATAGTGATTCCTGCTAGTTGCTCACCCAAATACACATTTTTTTGATACTTTGGCCAGTCTGCCTCAAGTGACACCCCACTAGCTGTGTATCTTATGAGAAGCTTCGTTACCTTTGCAAGCGGTTTCTTGAAGTTGGTGATGTGATTATGTTGGTGACGAGGCATTGGCTACCTTAAGAGAGTCATAGTGCTTTCTGCCAGTTGCTCACACAAATACAAATTTTGAGATACTGTGGCCAGTCTGCCTGAAGCGATACGCCACTAGTTGTGTATCTTAAGAGAAACATCGTTACTCTTGCCAGCGGTTTCTTGACTTTGAAGATGTGATTATACTGGTGACGAGATATTGGTTACCCTAAGAGAGTCACAGTGTTTCGTGCCAGTTGCTCACCCAAATACACATTTTTTAGATACTGTTTCCAGTGTGCCTGAAGCGATACGCCACTAGTTGTGTATCTTAAGAGAAACATCGTTACTTTTGCCAGGGGTTTCTAGAAGTTGCTGATTTGATTCTGCTGGTTACGAGGCATTGGCTACCTCAAGAGAGTCATAGAGATTCCTGCCAGTTCTTCACCCAAATACACATTTTTTAGATACTCATTCCAGTCTGCCTGATAGCTACGCCACTAGTTGTGTATCTTAAGGGTCATTGTAACTTTTGCCAGGGGTTTCTTGAAGTTGCTGATGTGATTATGCTGGTGACGAGGCATTGGCTACCCTATGAGTGTCATAGTGATTCCTGCTAGTTGCTCTCACAAATACACATTTTTTGGATACTTTGGCCAGTCTGCCTCAAGTGACACCCCACTAGCTGTGTATCTTATGAGAAGCTTCGTTACCTTTGCAAGCGGTTTCTTGAAGTTGGTGATGTGATTATGTTGGTGACGAGGCATTGGCTACCTTAAGAGAGTCATAGTGCTTTCTGCCAGTTGCTCACACAAATACAAATTTTGAGATACTGTGGCCAGTCTGCCTGAGGCGATACGCCACTAGTTGTGTATCTTAAGAGAAACATCGTTACTCTTGCCAGCGGTTTCTTGACTTTGAAGATGTGATTATACTGGTGACGAGATATTGGTTACCCTAAGAGAGTCACAGTGTTTCGTGCCAGTTGCTCACCCAAATACACATTTTTTAGATACTGTTTCCAGTGTGCCTGAAGCGATACGCCACTAGTTGTGTATCTTAAGAGAAACATCGTTACTTTTGCCAGGGGTTTCTAGAAGTTGCTGATTTGATTCTGCTGGTTACGAGGCATTGGCTACCTCAAGAGAGTCATAGAGATTCCTGCCAGTTCTTCACCCAAATACACATTTTTTAGATACTCATTCCAGTCTGCCTGATAGCTACGCCACTAGTTGTGTATCTTAAGAGTCATTGTAACTTTTGCCAGGGGTTTCTTGAAGTTGCTGATGTGATTATGCTGGTGACGAGGCATTGGCTACCCTATGAGTGTCATAGTGATTCCTGCTAGTTGCTCACCCAAATACACATTTTTTTGATACTTTGGCCAGTCTGCCTCAAGTGACACCCCACTAGCTGTGTATCTTATGAGAAGCTTCGTTACCTTTGCAAGCGGTTTCTTGAAGTTGGTGATGTGATTATGTTGGTGACGAGGCATTGGCTACCTTAAGAGAGTCATAGTGCTTTCTGCCACTTGCTCACCCAAATACACATTTTGAGATACTGTGGCCTGTCTGTCTGAAGCGATACGCCACTAGTTGTGTATCTTAAGAGAAACATCGTTACTCTTGCCAGCGGTTTCTTGACTTTGAAGCTGTGATTATACTGGTGACGAGATATTGGTTACCCTAAGAGGGTCACAGTGTTTCGTGCCAGTTGCTCACCCAAATACACATTTTTTAGATACTGTTTCCTGTGTGCCTGAAGCGATACGCCACTAGTTGTGTATCTTAAGAGAAACATCGTTACTTTTGAAAGGGGTTTCTAGAAGTTGCTGATTTGATTCTGCTGGTGACGAAGCATTGGCTACCTCAAGAGAGTCATAGAGATTCCTGCCAGTTCTTCACCCAAATACACATTTTTTAGATATTCTTTCCAGTCTGCCTGATAGCTACGCCACTAGTTGTGTATCTTAAGAGTCATTGTAACTTTTGCCAGGGGTTTCTTGAAGTTGCTGATGTGATTATGCTGGTGACGAGGCATTGGCTACCCTATGAGTGTCATAGTGATTCCTGCTAGTTGCTCACCCAAATACACATTTTTTTGATACTTTGGCCAGTCTGCCTCAAGTGACACCCCACTAGCTGTGTATCTTATGAGAAGCTTCGTTACCTTTGCAAGCGGTTTCTTGAAGTTGGTGATGTGATTATGTTGGTGACGAGGCATTGGCTACCTTAAGAGAGTCATAGTGCTTTCTGCCAGTTGCTCACGCAAATACAAATTTTGAGATACTGTGGCCAGTCTGCCTGAAGCGATACGCCACTAGTTGTGTATCTTAAGAGAAACATCGTTACTCTTGCCAGCGGTTTCTTGACTTTGAAGATG
The DNA here is from genome assembly GCF_023898315.1 of Schistocerca nitens. Classification (NCBI taxonomy): domain Eukaryota; kingdom Metazoa; phylum Arthropoda; class Insecta; order Orthoptera; family Acrididae; genus Schistocerca; species Schistocerca nitens. The sequence goes on from NW_026045814.1 coordinate 242,117, forward strand.
TGATTATACTGGTGACGAGATATTGGTTACCCTAAGAGAGTCACAGTGTTTCGTGCCAGTTGCTCACCCAAATACACATTTTTTAGATACTGTTTCCAGTGTGCCTGAAGCGATACGCCACTAGTTGTGTATCTTAAGAGAAACATCGTTACTTTTGAAAGGGGTTTCTAGAAGTTGCTGATTTGATTCTGCTGGTGACGAAGCATTGGCTACCTCAAGAGAGTCATAGAGATTCCTGCCAGTTCTTCACCCAAATACACATTTTTTAGATATTCTTTCCAGTCTGCCTGATAGCTACGCCACTAGTTGTGTATCTTAAGAGTCATTGTAACTTTTGCCAGGGGTTTCTTGAAGTTGCTGATGTGATTATGCTGGTGACGAGGCATTGGCTACCCTATGAGTGTCATAGTGATTCCTGCTAGTTGCTCACCCAAATACACATTTTTTTGATACTTTGGCCAGTCTGCCTCAAGTGACACCCCACTAGCTGTGTATCTTATGAGAAGCTTCGTTACCTTTGCAAGCGGTTTCTTGAAGTTGTTGATGTGATTATGTTGGTGACGAGGCATTGGCTACCTTAAGAGAGTCATAGTGCTTTCTGCCAGTTGCTCACACAAATACAAATTTTGAGATACTGTGGCCAGTCTGCCTGAAGCGATACGCCACTAGTTGTGTATCTTAAGAGAAACATCGTTACTCTTGCCAGCGGTTTCTTGACTTTGAAGATGTGATTATACTGGTGACGAGATATTGGTTACCCTAAGAGAGTCACAGTGTTTCGTGCCAGTTGCTCACCCAAATACACATTTTTTAGATACTGTTTCCAGTGTGCCTGAAGCGATACGCCACTAGTTGTGTATCTTAAGAGAAACATCGTTACTTTTGCCAGGGGTTTCTAGAAGTTGCTGATTTGATTCTGCTGGTTACGAGGCATTGGCTACCTCAAGAGAGTCATAGAGATTCCTGCCAGTTCTTCACCCAAATACACATTTTTTAGATACTCATTCCAGTCTGCCTGATAGCTACGCCACTAGTTGTGTATCTTAAGGGTCATTGTAACTTTTGCCAGGGGTTTCTTGAAGTTGCTGATGTGATTATGCTGGTGACGAGGCATTGGCTACCCTATGAGTGTCATAGTGATTCCTGCTAGTTGCTCTCACAAATACACATTTTTTGGATACTTTGGCCAGTCTGCCTCAAGTGACACCCCACTAGCTGTGTATCTTATGAGAAGCTTCGTTACCTTTGCAAGCGGTTTCTTGAAGTTGGTGATGTGATTATGTTGGTGACGAGGCATTGGCTACCTTAAGAGAGTCATAGTGCTTTCTGCCAGTTGCTCACACAAATACAAATTTTGAGATACTGTGGCCAGTCTGCCTGAGGCGATACGCCACTAGTTGTGTATCTTAAGAGAAACATCGTTACTCTTGCCAGCGGTTTCTTGACTTTGAAGATGTGATTATACTGGTGACGAGATATTGGTTACCCTAAGAGAGTCACAGTGTTTCGTGCCAGTTGCTCACCCAAATACACATTTTTTAGATACTGTTTCCAGTGTGCCTGAAGCGATACGCCACTAGTTGTGTATCTTAAGAGAAACATCGTTACTTTTGCCAGGGGTTTCTAGAAGTTGCTGATTTGATTCTGCTGGTTACGAGGCATTGGCTACCTCAAGAGAGTCATAGAGATTCCTGCCAGTTCTTCACCCAAATACACATTTTTTAGATACTCATTCCAGTCTGCCTGATAGCTACGCCACTAGTTGTGTATCTTAAGAGTCATTGTAACTTTTGCCAGGGGTTTCTTGAAGTTGCTGATGTGATTATGCTGGTGACGAGGCATTGGCTACCCTATGAGTGTCATAGTGATTCCTGCTAGTTGCTCACCCAAATACACATTTTTTTGATACTTTGGCCAGTCTGCCTCAAGTGACACCCCACTAGCTGTGTATCTTATGAGAAGCTTCGTTACCTTTGCAAGCGGTTTCTTGAAGTTGGTGATGTGATTATGTTGGTGACGAGGCATTGGCTACCTTAAGAGAGTCATAGTGCTTTCTGCCACTTGCTCACCCAAATACACATTTTGAGATACTGTGGCCTGTCTGTCTGAAGCGATACGCCACTAGTTGTGTATCTTAAGAGAAACATCGTTACTCTTGCCAGCGGTTTCTTGACTTTGAAGCTGTGATTATACTGGTGACGAGATATTGGTTACCCTAAGAGGGTCACAGTGTTTCGTGCCAGTTGCTCACCCAAATACACATTTTTTAGATACTGTTTCCTGTGTGCCTGAAGCGATACGCCACTAGTTGTGTATCTTAAGAGAAACATCGTTACTTTTGAAAGGGGTTTCTAGAAGTTGCTGATTTGATTCTGCTGGTGACGAAGCATTGGCTACCTCAAGAGAGTCATAGAGATTCCTGCCAGTTCTTCACCCAAATACACATTTTTTAGATATTCTTTCCAGTCTGCCTGATAGCTACGCCACTAGTTGTGTATCTTAAGAGTCATTGTAACTTTTGCCAGGGGTTTCTTGAAGTTGCTGATGTGATTATGCTGGTGACGAGGCATTGGCTACCCTATGAGTGTCATAGTGATTCCTGCTAGTTGCTCACCCAAATACACATTTTTTTGATACTTTGGCCAGTCTGCCTCAAGTGACACCCCACTAGCTGTGTATCTTATGAGAAGCTTCGTTACCTTTGCAAGCGGTTTCTTGAAGTTGGTGATGTGATTATGTTGGTGACGAGGCATTGGCTACCTTAAGAGAGTCATAGTGCTTTCTGCCAGTTGCTCACCCAAATACACATTTTGAGATACTGTGGCCAGTCTGCCTGAAGCGATACGCCACTAGTTGTGTATCTTAAGAGAAACATCGTTACTCTTGCCAGCGGTTCCTTTACTTTGAAGATGTGATTATACTGGTGACGAGATATTGGTTACCCTAAGAGAGTCACAGTGTTTCGTGCCAGTTGCTCACCCAAATACACATTTTTTAGATACTGTTTCCAGTGTGCCTGAAGCGATACGCCACTAGTTGTGTATCTTAAGAGAAACATCGTTACTTTTGCCAGGGGTTTCTAGAAGTTGCTGATTTGATTCTGCTTGTGACGAGGCATTGGCTACCTCAAGAGAGTCATAGAGATTCCTGCCAGTTCTTCACCCAAATACACATTTTTTAGATACTCATTCCAGTCTGCCTGATAGCTACGCCACTAGTTGTGTATCTTAAGAGTCATTGTAACTTTTGCCAGGGGTTTCTTGAAGTTGCTGATGTGATTATGCTGGTGACGAGGCATTGGCTACCCTATGAGTGTCATAGTGATTCCTGCTAGTTGCTCACCCAAATACACATTTTTTTGATACTTTGGCCAGTCTGCCTCAAGTGACACCCCACTAGCTGTGTATCTTATGAGAAGCTTCGTTACCTTTGCAAGCGGTTTCTTGAAGTTGGTGATGTGATTATGTTGGTGACGAGGCATTGGCTACCTTAAGAGAGTCATAGTGCTTTCTGCCAGTTGCTCACACAAATACAAATTTTGAGATACTGTGGCGTCTGCCTGAAGCGATACGCCACTAGTTGTGTATCTTAAGAGAAACATCGTTACTCTTGCCAGCGGTTTCTTGACTTTGAAGATGTGATTATACTGGTGACGAGATATTGGTTACCCTAAGAGAGTCACAGTGTTTCGTGCCAGTTGCTCACCCAAATACACATTTTTTAGATACTGTTTCCAGTGTGCCTGAAGCGATACGCCACTAGTTTTGTATCTTAAGAGAAACATCGTTACTTTTGCCAGGGGTTTCTAGAAGTTGCTGATTTGATTCTGCTGGTTACGAGGCATTGGCTACCTCAAGAGAGTCATAGAGATTCCTGCCAGTTCTTCACCCAAATACACATTTTTTAGATACTCATTCCAGTCTGCCTGATAGCTACGCCACTAGTTGTGTATCTTAAGAGTCATTGTAACTTTTGCCAGGGGTTTCTTGAAGTTGCTGATGTGATTATGCTGGTGACGAGGCATTGGCTACCCTATGAGTGTCATAGTGATTCCTGCTAGTTGCTCACCCAAATACACATTTTTTTGATACTTTGGCCAGTCTGCCTCAAGTGACACCCCACTAGCTGTGTATCTTATGAGAAGCTTCGTTACCTTTGCAAGCGGTTTCTTGAAGTTGGTGATGTGATTATGTTGGTGACGAGGCATTGGCTACCTTAAGAGAGTCATAGTGCTTTCTGCCAGTTGCTCACACAAATACAAATTTTGAGATACTGTGGCCAGTCTGCCTGAGGCGATACGCCACTAGTTGTGTATCTTAAGAGAAACATCGTTACTCTTGCCAGCGGTTTCTTGACTTTGAAGATGTGATTATACTGGTGACGAGATATTGGTTACCCTAAGAGAGTCACAGTGTTTCGTGCCAGTTGCTCACCCAAATACACATTTTTTAGATACTGTTTCCAGTGTGCCTGAAGCGATACGCCACTAGTTGTGTATCTTAAGAGAAACATCGTTACTTTTGCCAGGGGTTTCTAGAAGTTGCTGATTTGATTCTGCTGGTTACGAGGCATTGGCTACCTCAAGAGAGTCATAGAGATTCCTGCCAGTTCTTCACCCAAATACACATTTTTTAGATACTCATTCCAGTCTGCCTGATAGCTACGCCACTAGTTGTGTATCTTAAGAGTCATTGTAACTTTTGCCAGGGGTTTCTTGAAGTTGCTGATGTGATTATGCTGGTGACGAGGCATTGGCTATCCTATGAGTGTCATAGTGATTCCTGCTAGTTGCTCACCCAAATACACATTTTTTTGATACTTTGGCCAGTCTGCCTCAAGTGACACCCCACTAGCAGAGTATCTTATGAGAAGCTTCGTTACCTTTGCAAGCGGTTTCTTGAAGTTGGTGATGTGATTATGTTGGTGACGAGGCATTGGCTACCTTAAGAGAGTCATAGTGCTTTCTGCCAGTTGCTCACACAAATACAAATTTTGAGATACTGTGGCCAGTCTGCCTGAAGCGATACGCCACTAGTTGTGTATCTTAAGAGAAACATCGTTACTCTTGCCAGCGGTTTCTTGACTTTGAAGATGTGATTATACTGGTGACGAGATATTGGTTACCCTAAGAGAGTCACAGTGTTTCGTGCCAGTTGCTCACCCAAATACACATTTTTTAGATACTGTTTCCAGTGTGCCTGAAGCGATACGCCACTAGTTGTGTATCTTAAGAGAAACATCGTTACTTTTGCCAGGGGTTTCTAGAAGTTGCTGATTTGATTCTGCTGGTTACGAGGCATTGGCTACCTCAAGAGAGTCATAGAGATTCCTGCCAGTTCTTCACCCAAATACACATTTTTTAGATACTCATTCCAGTCTGCCTGATAGCTACGCCACTAGTTGTGTATCTTAAGAGTCATTGTAACTTTTGCCAGGGGTTTCTTGAAGTTGCTGATGTGATTATGCTGGTGACGAGGCATTGGCTACCCTATGAGTGTCATAGTGATTCCTGGTAGTTGCTCACCCAAATACACATTTTTTTGATACTTTGGCCAGTCTGCCTCAAGTGACACCCCACTAGCTGTGTATCTTATGAGAAGCTTCGTTACCTTTGCAAGCGGTTTCTTGAAGTTGGTGATGTGATTATGTTGGTGACGAGGCATTGGCTACCTTAAGAGAGTCATAGTGCTTTCTGCCAGTTGCTCACACAAATACAAATTTTGAGATACTGTGGCGTCTGCCTGAAGCGATACGCCACTAGTTGTGTATCTTAAGAGAAACATCGTTACTCTTGCCAGCGGTTTCTTGACTTTGAAGATGTGATTATACTGGTGACGAGATATTGGTTACCCTAAGAGAGTCACAGTGTTTCGTGCCAGTTGCTCACCCAAATACACATTTTTTAGATACTGTTTCCAGTGTGCCTGAAGCGATACGCCACTAGTTTTGTATCTTAAGAGAAACATCGTTACTTTTGCCAGGGGTTTCTAGAAGTTGCTGATTTGATTCTGCTGGTTACGAGGCATTGGCTACCTCAAGAGAGTCATAGAGATTCCTGCCAGTTCTTCACCCAAATACACATTTTTTAGATACTCATTCCAGTCTGCCTGATAGCTACGCCACTAGTTGTGTATCTTAAGAGTCATTGTAACTTTTGCCAGGGGTTTCTTGAAGTTGCTGATGTGATTATGCTGGTGACGAGGCATTGGCTACCCTATGAGTGTCATAGTGATTCCTGCTAGTTGCTCACCCAAATACACATTTTTTTGATACTTTGGCCAGTCTGCCTCAAGTGACACCCCACTAGCTGTGTATCTTATGAGAAGCTTCGTTACCTTTGCAAGCGGTTTCTTGAAGTTGGTGATGTGATTATGTTGGTGACGAGGCATTGGCTACCTTAAGAGAGTCATAGTGCTTTCTGCCAGTTGCTCACACAAATACAAATTTTGAGATACTGTGGCCAGTCTGCCTGAGGCGATACGCCACTAGTTGTGTATCTTAAGAGAAACATCGTTACTCTTGCCAGCGGTTTCTTGACTTTGAAGATGTGATTATACTGGTGACGAGATATTGGTTACCCTAAGAGAGTCACAGTGTTTCGTGCCAGTTGCTCACCCAAATACACATTTTTTAGATACTGTTTCCAGTGTGCCTGAAGCGATACGCCACTAGTTGTGTATCTTAAGAGAAACATCGTTACTTTTGCCAGGGGTTTCTAGAAGTTGCTGATTTGATTCTGCTGGTTACGAGGCATTGGCTACCTCAAGAGAGTCATAGAGATTCCTGCCAGTTCTTCACCCAAATACACATTTTTTAGATACTCATTCCAGTCTGCCTGATAGCTACGCCACTAGTTGTGTATCTTAAGAGTCATTGTAACTTTTGCCAGGGGTTTCTTGAAGTTGCTGATGTGATTATGCTGGTGACGAGGCATTGGCTATCCTATGAGTGTCATAGTGATTCCTGCTAGTTGCTCACCCAAATACACATTTTTTTGATACTTTGGCCAGTCTGCCTCAAGTGACACCCCACTAGCAGAGTATCTTATGAGAAGCTTCGTTACCTTTGCAAGCGGTTTCTTGAAGTTGGTGATGTGATTATGTTGGTGACGAGGCATTGGCTACCTTAAGAGAGTCATAGTGCTTTCTGCCAGTTGCTCACACAAATACAAATTTTGAGATACTGTGGCCAGTCTGCCTGAAGCGATACGCCACTAGTTGTGTATCTTAAGAGAAACATCGTTACTCTTGCCAGCGGTTTCTTGACTTTGAAGATGTGATTATACTGGTGACGAGATATTGGTTACCCTAAGAGAGTCACAGTGTTTCGTGCCAGTTGCTCACCCAAATACACATTTTTTAGATACTGTTTCCAGTGTGCCTGAAGCGATACGCCACTAGTTGTGTATCTTAAGAGAAACATCGTTACTTTTGCCAGGGGTTTCTAGAAGTTGCTGATTTGATTCTGCTGGTTACGAGGCATTGGCTACCTCAAGAGAGTCATAGAGATTCCTGCCAGTTCTTCACCCAAATACACATTTTTTAGATACTCATTCCAGTCTGCCTGATAGCTACGCCACTAGTTGTGTATCTTAAGAGTCATTGTAACTTTTGCCAGGGGTTTCTTGAAGTTGCTGATGTGATTATGCTGGTGACGAGGCATTGGCTACCCTATGAGTGTCATAGTGATTCCTGCTAGTTGCTCACCCAAATACACATTTTTTTGATACTTTGGCCAGTCTGCCTCAAGTGACACCCCACTAGCTGTGTATCTTATGAGAAGCTTCGTTACCTTTGCAAGCGGTTTCTTGAAGTTGGTGATGTGATTATGTTGGTGACGAGGCATTGGCTACCTTAAGAGAGTCATAGAGCTTTCTGCCAGTTGCTCACCCAAATACACATTTTGAGATACTGTGGCCTGTGTGTCTGAAGCGATACGCCACTAGTTGTGTATCTTAAGAGAAACATCGTTACTCTTGCCAGCGGTTTCTTGACTTTGAAGCTGTGATTATACTGGTGACGAGATATTGGTTACCCTAAGAGGGTCACAGTGTTTCGTGCCAGTTGCTCACCCAAATACACATTTTTTAGATACTGTTTCCAGTGTGCCTGAAGCGATACGCCACTAGTTGTGTATCTTAAGAGAAACATCGTTACTTTTGAAAGGGGTTTCTAGAAGTTGCTGATTTGATTCTGCTGGTGACGAAGCATTGGCTACCTCAAGAGAGTCATAGAGATTCCTGCCAGTTCTTCACCCAAATACACATTTTTTAGATATTCTTTCCAGTCTGCCTGATAGCTACGCCACTAGTTGTGTATCTTAAGAGTCATTGTAACTTTTGCCAGGGGTTTCTTGAAGTTGCTGATGTGATTATGCTGGTGACGAGGCATTGGCTACCCTATGAGTGTCATAGTGATTCCTGCTAGTTGCTCACCCAAATACACATTTTTTTGATACTTTGGCCAGTCTGCCTCAAGTGACACCCCACTAGCTGTGTATCTTATGAGAAGCTTCGTTACCTTTGCAAGCGGTTTCTTGAAGTTGGTGATGTGATTATGTTGGTGACGAGGCATTGGCTACCTTAAGAGAGTCATAGTGCTTTCTGCCAGTTGCTCACACAAATACAAATTTTGAGATACTGTGGCCAGTCTGCCTGAAGCGATACGCCACTAGTTGTGTATCTTAAGAGAAACATCGTTACTCTTGCCAGTGGTTCCTTTACTTTGAAGATGTGATTATACTGGTGACGAGATATTGGTTACCCTAAGAGAGTCACAGTGTTTCGTGCCAGTTGCTCACCCAAATACACATTTTTTAGATACTGTTTCCAGTGTGCCTGAAGCGATACGCCACTAGTTGTGTATCTTAAGAGAAACATCGTTACTTTTGCCAGGGGTTTCTAGAAGTTGCTGATTTGATTCTGCTGGTGACGAGGCATTGGCTACCTCAAGAGAGTCATAGAGATTCCTGCCAGTCCTTCACCCAAATACACATTTTTTAGATACTCATTCCAGTCTGCCTGATAGCTACGCCACTAGTTGTGTATCTTAAGAGTCATTGTAACTTTTGCCAGGGGTTTCTTGAAGTTGCTGATGTGATTATGCTGGTGACGAGGCATTGGCTACCCTATGAGTGTCATAGTGATTCCTGCTAGTTGCTCACCCAAATACACATTTTTTTGATACTTTGGCCAGTCTGCCTCAAGTGACACCCCACTAGCTGTGTATCTTATGAGAAGCTTCGTTACCTTTGCAAGCGGTTTCTTGAAGTTGGTGATGTGATTATGTTGGTGACGAGGCATTGGCTACCTTAAGAGAGTCATAGTGCTTTCTGCCAGTTGCTCACACAAATACAAATTTTGAGATACTGTGGCCAGTCTGCCTGAGGCGATACGCCACTAGTTGTGTATCTTAAGAGAAACATCGTTACTCTTGCCAGCGGTTTCTTGACTTTGAAGATGTGATTATACTGGTGACGAGATATTGGTTACCCTAAGAGAGTCACAGTGTTTCGTGCCAGTTGCTCACCCAAATACACATTTTTTAGATACTGTTTCCAGTGTGCCTGAAGCGATACGCCACTAGTTGTGTATCTTAAGAGAAACATCGTTACTTTTGCCAGGGGTTTCTAGAAGTTGCTGATTTGATTCTGCTGGTTACGAGGCATTGGCTACCTCAAGAGAGTCATAGAGATTCCTGCCAGTTCTTCACCCAAATACACATTTTTTAGATACTCATTCCAGTCTGCCTGATAGCTACGCCACTAGTTGTGTATCTTAAGAGTCATTGTAACTTTTGCCAGGGGTTTCTTGAAGTTGCTGATGTGATTATGCTGGTGACGAGGCATTGGCTATCCTATGAGTGTCATAGTGATTCCTGCTAGTTGCTCACCCAAATACACATTTTTTTGATACTTTGGCCAGTCTGCCTCAAGTGACACCCCACTAGCAGAGTATCTTATGAGAAGCTTCGTTACCTTTGCAAGCGGTTTCTTGAAGTTGGTGATGTGATTATGTTGGTGACGAGGCATTGGCTACCTTAAGAGAGTCATAGTGCTTTCTGCCAGTTGCTCACACAAATACAAATTTTGAGATACTGTGGCCAGTCTGCCTGAAGCGATACGCCACTAGTTGTGTATCTTAAGAGAAACATCGTTACTCTTGCCAGCGGTTTCTTGACTTTGAAGATGTGATTATACTGGTGACGAGATATTGGTTACCCTAAGAGAGTCACAGTGTTTCGTGCCAGTTGCTCACCCAAATACACATTTTTTAGATACTGTTTCCAGTGTGCCTGAAGCGATACGCCACTAGTTGTGTATCTTAAGAGAAACATCGTTACTTTTGCCAGGGGTTTCTAGAAGTTGCTGATTTGATTCTGCTGGTTACGAGGCATTGGCTACCTCAAGAGAGTCATAGAGATTCCTGCCAGTTCTTCACCCAAATACACATTTTTTAGATACTCATTCCAGTCTGCCTGATAGCTACGCCACTAGTTGTGTATCTTAAGAGTCATTGTAACTTTTGCCAGGGGTTTCTTGAAGTTGCTGATGTGATTATGCTGGTGACGAGGCATTGGCTACCCTATGAGTGTCATAGTGATTCCTGCTAGTTGCTCACCCAAATACACATTTTTTTGATACTTTGGCCAGTCTGCCTCAAGTGACACCCCACTAGCTGTGTATCTTATGAGAAGCTTCGTTACCTTTGCAAGCGGTTTCTTGAAGTTGGTGATGTGATTATGTTGGTGACGAGGCATTGGCTACCTTAAGAGAGTCATAGTGCTTTCTGCCAGTTGCTCACACAAATACAAATTTTGAGATACTGTGGCGTCTGCCTGAAGCGATACGCCACTAGTTGTGTATCTTAAGAGAAACATCGTTACTCTTGCCAGCGGTTTCTTGACTTTGAAGATGTGATTATACTGGTGACGAGATATTGGTTACCCTAAGAGAGTCACAGTGTTTCGTGCCAGTTGCTCACCCAAATACACATTTTTTAGATACTGTTTCCAGTGTGCCTGAAGCGATACGCCACTAGTTTTGTATCTTAAGAGAAACATCGTTACTTTTGCCAGGGGTTTCTAGAAGTTGCTGATTTGATTCTGCTGGTTACGAGGCATTGGCTACCTCAAGAGAGTCATAGAGATTCCTGCCAGTTCTTCACCCAAATACACATTTTTTAGATACTCATTCCAGTCTGCCTGATAGCTACGCCACTAGTTGTGTATCTTAAGAGTCATTGTAACTTTTGCCAGGGGTTTCTTGAAGTTGCTGATGTGATTATGCTGGTGACGAGGCATTGGCTACCCTATGAGTGTCATAGTGATTCCTGCTAGTTGCTCACCCAAATACACATTTTTTTGATACTTTGGCCAGTCTGCCTCAAGTGACACCCCACTAGCTGTGTATCTTATGAGAAGCTTCGTTACCTTTGCAAGCGGTTTCTTGAAGTTGGTGATGTGATTATGTTGGTGACGAGGCATTGGCTACCTTAAGAGAGTCATAGTGCTTTCTGCCAGTTGCTCACACAAATACAAATTTTGAGATACTGTGGCCAGTCTGCCTGAGGCGATACGCCACTAGTTGTGTATCTTAAGAGAAACATCGTTACTCTTGCCAGCGGTTTCTTGACTTTGAAGATGTGATTATACTGGTGACGAGATATTGGTTACCCTAAGAGAGTCACAGTGTTTCGTGCCAGTTGCTCACCCAAATACACATTTTTTAGATACTGTTTCCAGTGTGCCTGAAGCGATACGCCACTAGTTGTGTATCTTAAGAGAAACATCGTTACTTTTGCCAGGGGTTTCTAGAAGTTGCTGATTTGATTCTGCTGGTTACGAGGCATTGGCTACCTCAAGAGAGTCATAGAGATTCCTGCCAGTTCTTCACCCAAATACACATTTTTTAGATACTCATTCCAGTCTGCCTGATAGCTACGCCACTAGTTGTGTATCTTAAGAGTCATTGTAACTTTTGCCAGGGGTTTCTTGAAGTTGCTGATGTGATTATGCTGGTGACGAGGCATTGGCTATCCTATGAGTGTCATAGTGATTCCTGCTAGTTGCTCACCCAAATACACATTTTTTTGATACTTTGGCCAGTCTGCCTCAAGTGACACCCCACTAGCAGAGTATCTTATGAGAAGCTTCGTTACCTTTGCAAGCGGTTTCTTGAAGTTGGTGATGTGATTATGTTGGTGACGAGGCATTGGCTACCTTAAGAGAGTCATAGTGCTTTCTGCCAGTTGCTCACACAAATACAAATTTTGAGATACTGTGGCCAGTCTGCCTGAAGCGATACGCCACTAGTTGTGTATCTTAAGAGAAACATCGTTACTCTTGCCAGCGGTTTCTTGACTTTGAAGATGTGATTATACTGGTGACGAGATATTGGTTACCCTAAGAGAGTCACAGTGTTTCGTGCCAGTTGCTCACCCAAATACACATTTTTTAGATACTGTTTCCAGTGTGCCTGAAGCGATACGCCACTAGTTGTGTATCTTAAGAGAAACATCGTTACTTTTGCCAGGGGTTTCTAGAAGTTGCTGATTTGATTCTGCTGGTTACGAGGCATTGGCTACCTCAAGAGAGTCATAGAGATTCCTGCCAGTTCTTCACCCAAATACACATTTTTTAGATACTCATTCCAGTCTGCCTGATAGCTACGCCACTAGTTGTGTATCTTAAGAGTCATTGTAACTTTTGCCAGGGGTTTCTTGAAGTTGCTGATGTGATTATGCTGGTGACGAGGCATTGGCTACCCTATGAGTGTCATAGTGATTCCTGCTAGTTGCTCACCCAAATACACATTTTTTTGATACTTTGGCCAGTCTGCCTCAAGTGACACCCCACTAGCTGTGTATCTTATGAGAAGCTTCGTTACCTTTGCAAGCGGTTTCTTGAAGTTGGTGATGTGATTATGTTGGTGACGAGGCATTGGCTACCTTAAGAGAGTCATAGTGCTTTCTGCCAGTTGCTCACCCAAATACACATTTTGAGATACTGTGGCCTGTCTGTCTGAAGCGATACGCCACTAGTTGTGTATCTTAAGAGAAACATCGTTACTCTTGCCAGCGGTTTCTTGACTTTGAAGCTGTGATTATACTGGTGACGAGATATTGGTTACCCTAAGAGGGTCACAGTGTTTCGTGCCAGTTGCTCACCCAAATACACATTTTTTAGATACTGTTTCCAGTGTGCCTGAAGCGATACGCCACTAGTTGTGTATCTTAAGAGAAACATCGTTACTTTTGAAAGGGGTTTCTAGAAGTTGCTGATTTGATTCTGCTGGTGACGAAGCATTGGCTACCTCAAGAGAGTCATAGAGATTCCTGCCAGTTCTTCACCCAAATACACATTTTTTAGATATTCTTTCCAGTCTGCCTGATAGCTACGCCACTAGTTGTGTATCTTAAGAGTCATTGTAACTTTTGCCAGGGGTTTCTTGAAGTTGCTGATGTGATTATGCTGGTGACGAGGCATTGGCTACCCTATGAGTGTCATAGTGATTCCTGCTAGTTGCTCACCCAAATACACATTTTTTTGATACTTTGGCCAGTCTGCCTCAAGTGACACCCCACTAGCTGTGTATCTTATGAGAAGCTTCGTTACCTTTGCAAGCGGTTTCTTGAAGTTGGTGATGTGATTATGTTGGTGACGAGGCATTGGCTACCTTAAGAGAGTCATAGTGCTTTCTGCCAGTTGCTCACACAAATACAAATTTTGAGATACTGTGGCCAGTCTGCCTGAAGCGATACGCCACTAGTTGTGTATCTTAAGAGAAACATCGTTACTCTTGCCAGTGGTTCCTTTACTTTGAAGATGTGATTATACTGGTGACGAGATATTGGTTACCCTAAGAGAGTCACAGTGTTTCGTGCCAGTTGCTCACCCAAATACACATTTTTTAGATACTGTTTCCAGTGTGCCTGAAGCGATACGCCACTAGTTGTGTATCTTAAGAGAAACATCGTTACTTTTGCCAGGGGTTTCTAGAAGTTGCTGATTTGATTCTGCTGGTGACGAGGCATTGGCTACCTCAAGAGAGTCATAGAGATTCCTGCCAGTCCTTCACCCAAATACACATTTTTTAGATACTCATTCCAGTCTGCCTGATAGCTACGCCACTAGTTGTGTATCTTAAGAGTCATTGTAACTTTTGCCAGGGGTTTCTTGAAGTTGCTGATGTGATTATGCTGGTGACGAGGCATTGGCTACCCTATGAGTGTCATAGTGATTCCTGCTAGTTGCTCACCCAAATACACATTTTTTTGATACTTTGGCCAGTCTGCCTCAAGTGACACCCCACTAGCTGTGTATCTTATGAGAAGCTTCGTTACCTTTGCAAGCGGTTTCTTGAAGTTGGTGATGTGATTATGTTGGTGACGAGGCATTGGCTACCTTAAGAGAGTCATAGTGCTTTCTGCCAGTTGCTCACCCAAATACACATTTTGAGATACTGTGGCCAGTCTGCCTGAAGCGATACGCCACTAGTTGTGTATCTTAAGAGAAACATCGTTACTCTTGCCAGCGGTTTCTTGACTTTGAAGATGTGATTATACTGGTGACGAGATATTGGTTACCCTAAGAGAGTCACAGTGTTTCGTGCCAGTTGCTCACCCAAATACACATTTTTTAGATACTGTTTCCAGTGTGCCTGAAGCGATACGCTACTAGTTGTGTATCTTAAGAGAAACATCGTTACTTTTGCCAGGGGTTTCTAGAAGTTGCTGATTTGATTCTGCTGGTTACGAGGCATTGGCTACCTCAAGAGAGTCATAGAGATTCCTGCCAGTTCTTCACCCAAATACACATTTTTTAGATACTCATTCCAGTCTGCCTGATAGCTACGCCACTAGTTGTGTATCTTAAGAGTCATTGTAACTTTTGCCAGGGGTTTCTTGAAGTTGCTGATGTGATTATGCTGGTGACGAGGCATTGGCTACCCTATGAGTGTCATAGTGATTCCTGCTAGTTGCTCACCCAAATACACATTTTTTTGATACTTTGGCCAGTCTGCCTCAAGTGACACCCCACTAGCTGTGTATCTTATGAGAAGCTTCGTTACCTTTGCAAGCGGTTTCTTGAAGTTGGTGATGTGATTATGTTGGTGACGAGGCATTGGCTACCTTAAGAGAGTCATAGTGCTTTCTGCCAGTTGCTCACACAAATACAAATTTTGAGATACTGTGGCCAGTCTGCCTGAAGCGATACGCCACTAGTTGTGTATCTTAAGAGAAACATCGTTACTCTTGCCAGCGGTTTCTTGACTTTGAAGATGTGATTATACTGGTGACGAGATATTGGTTACCCTAAGAGAGTCACAGTGTTTCGTGCCAGTTGCTCACCCAAATACACATTTTTTAGATACTGTTTCCAGTGTGCCTGAAGCGATACGCCACTAGTTGTGTATCTTAAGAGAAACATCGTTACTTTTGCCAGGGGTTTCTAGAAGTTGCTGATTTGATTCTGCTGGTGACGAGGCATTGGCTACCTCAAGAGAGTCATAGAGATTCCTGCCAGTTCTTCACCCAAATACACATTTTTTAGATACTCATTCCAGTCTGCCTGATAGCTACGCCACTAGTTGTGTATCTTAAGAGTCATTGTAACTTTTGCCAGGGGTTTCTTGAAGTTGCTGATGTGATTATGCTGGTGACGAGGCATTGGCTACCCTATGAGTGTCATAGTGATTCCTGCTAGTTGCTCACCCAAATACAAATTTTTTTGATACTTTGGCCAGTCTGCCTCAAGTGACACCCCACTAGCTGTGTATCTTATGAGAAGCTTCGTTACCTTTGCAAGCGGTTTCTTGAAGTTGGTGATGTGATTATGTTGGTGACGAGGCATTGGCTACCTTAAGAGAGTCATAGTGCTTTCTGCCAGTTGCTCACCCAAATACACATTTTGAGATACTGTGGCCAGTCTGCCTGAGGCGATACGCCACTAGTTGTGTATCTTAAGAGAAACTTCGTTACTCTTGCCAGCGGTTTCTTGACTTTGAAGATGTGATTATACTGGTGACGAGATATTGGTTACCCTAAGAGAATCACAGTGTTTCGTGCCAGTTGCTCACCCAAATACACATTTTTTAGATACTGTTTCCAGTGTGCCTGAAGCGATACGCCACTAGTTGTGTATCTTAAGAGAAACATCGTTACTTTTGCCAGGGGTTTCTAGAAGTTGCTGATTTGATTCTGCTGGTGACGAGGCATTGGCTACCTCAAGAGAGTCATAGAGATTCCTGCCAGTTCTTCACCCAAATACACATTTTTTAGATACTCATTCCAGTCTGCCTGATAGCTACGCCACTAGTTGTGTATCTTAAGAGTCATTGTAACTTTTGCCAGGGGTTTCTTGAAGTTGCTGATGTGATTATGCTGGTGACGAGGCATTGGCTACCCTATGAGTGTCATAGTGATTCCTGCTAGTTGCTCACCCAAATACACATTTTTTTGATACTTTGGCCAGTCTGCCTCAAGTGACACCCCACTAGCTGTGTATCTTATGAGAAGCTTCGTTACCTTTGCAAGCGGTTTCTTGAAGTTGGTGATGTGATTATGTTGGTGACGAGGCATTGGCTACCTTAAGAGAGTCATAGTGCTTTCTGCCAGTTGCTCACACAAATACAAATTTTGAGATACTGTGGCCAGTCTGCCTGAAGCGATACGCCACTAGTTGTGTATCTTAAGAGAAACATCGTTACTCTTGCCAGCGGTTTCTTGACTTTGAAGATGTGATTATACTGGTGACGAGATATTGGTTACCCTAAGAGAGTCACAGTGTTTCGTGCCAGTTGCTCACCCAAATACACATTTTTTAGATACTGTTTCCAGTGTGCCTGAAGCGATACGCCACTAGTTGTGTATCTTAAGAGAAACATCGTTACTTTTGCCAGGGGTTTCTAGAAGTTGCTGATTTGATTCTGCTGGTGACGAGGCATTGGCTACCTCAAGAGAGTCATAGAGATTCCTGCCAGTTCTTCACCCAAATACACATTTTTTAGATACTCATTCCAGTCTGCCTGATAGCTACGCCACTAGTTGTGTATCTTAAGAGTCATTGTAACTTTTGCCAGGGGTTTCTTGAAGTTGCTGATGTGATTATGCTGGTGACGAGGCATTGGCTACCCTATGAGTGTCATAGTGATTCCTGCTAGTTGCTCACCCAAATACAAATTTTTTTGATACTTTGGCCAGTCTGCCTCAAGTGACACCCCACTAGCTGTGTATCTTATGAGAAGCTTCGTTACCTTTGCAAGCGGTTTCTTGAAGTTGGTGATGTGATTATGTTGGTGACGAGGCATTGGCTACCTTAAGAGAGTCATAGTGCTTTCTGCCAGTTGCTCACCCAAATACACATTTTGAGATACTGTGGCCAGTCTGCCTGAGGCGATACGCCACTAGTTGTGTATCTTAAGAGAAACTTCGTTACTCTTGCCAGCGGTTTCTTGACTTTGAAGATGTGATTATACTGGTGACGAGATATTGGTTACCCTAAGAGAATCACAGTGTTTCGTGCCAGTTGCTCACCCAAATACACATTTTTTAGATACTGTTTCCAGTGTGCCTGAAGCGATACGCCACTAGTTGTGTATCTTAAGAGAAACATCGTTACTTTTGCCAGGGGTTTCTAGAAGTTGCTGATTTGATTCTGCTGGTGACGAGGCATTGGCTACCTCAAGAGAGTCATAGAGATTCCTGCCAGTTCTTCACCCAAATACACATTTTTTAGATACTCATTCCAGTCTGCCTGATAGCTACGCCACTAGTTGTGTATCTTAAGAGTCATTGTAACTTTTGCCAGGGGTTTCTTGAAGTTGCTGATGTGATTATGCTGGTGACGAGGCATTGGCTACCCTATGAGTGTCATAGTGATTCCTGCTAGTTGCTCACCCAAATACACATTTTTTTGATACTTTGGCCAGTCTGCCTCAAGTGACACCCCACTAGCTGTGTATCTTATGAGAAGCTTCGTTACCTTTGCAAGCGGTTTCTTGAAGTTGGTGATGTGATTATGTTGGTGACGAGGCATTGGCTACCTTAAGAGAGTCATAGTGCTTTCTGCCAGTTGCTCACACAAATACAAATTTTGAGATACTGTGGCCAGTCTGCCTGAAGCGATACGCCACTAGTTGTGTATCTTAAGAGAAACATCGTTACTCTTGCCAGCGGTTTCTTGACTTTGAAGATGTGATTATACTGGTGACGAGATATTGGTTACCCTAAGAGAGTCACAGTGTTTCGTGCCAGTTGCTCACCCAAATACACATTTTTTAGATACTGTTTCCAGTGTGCCTGAAGCGATACGCCACTAGTTGTGTATCTTAAGAGAAACATCGTTACTTTTGCCAGGGGTTTCTAGAAGTTGCTGATTTGATTCTGCTGGTTACGAGGCATTGGCTACCTCAAGAGAGTCATAGAGATTCCTGCCAGTTCTTCACCCAAATACACATTTTTTAGATACTCATTCCAGTCTGCCTGATAGCTACGCCACTAGTTGTGTATCTTAAGAGTCATTGTAACTTTTGCCAGGGGTTTCTTGAAGTTGCTGATGTGATTATGCTGGTGACGAGGCATTGGCTACCCTATGAGTGTCATAGTGATTCCTGCTAGTTGCTCACCCAAATACACATTTTTTTGATACTTTGGCCAGTCTGCCTCAAGTGACACCCCACTAGCTGTGTATCTTATGAGAAGCTTCGTTACCTTTGCAAGCGGTTTCTTGAAGTTGGTGATGTGATTATGTTGGTGACGAGGCATTGGCTACCTTAAGAGAGTCATAGTGCTTTCTGCCAGTTGCTCACACAAATACAAATTTTGAGATACTGTGGCCAGTCTGCCTGAAGCGATACGCCACTAGTTGTGTATCTTAAGAGAAACATCGTTACTCTTGCCAGCGGTTTCTTGACTTTGAAGATGTGATTATACTGGTGACGAGATATTGGTTACCCTAAGAGAGTCACAGTGTTTCGTGCCAGTTGCTCACCCAAATACACATTTTTTAGATACTGTTTCCAGTGTGCCTGAAGCGATACGCCACTAGTTGTGTATCTTAAGAGAAACATCGTTACTTTTGCCAGGGGTTTCTAGAAGTTGCTGATTTGATTCTGCTGGTGACGAGGCATTGGCTACCTCAAGAGAGTCATAGAGATTCCTGCCAGTTCTTCACCCAAATACACATTTTTTAGATACTCATTCCAGTCTGCCTGATAGCTACGCCACTAGTTGTGTATCTTAAGAGTCATTGTAACTTTTGCCAGGGGTTTCTTGAAGTTGCTGATGTGATTATGCTGGTGACGAGGCATTGGCTACCCTATGAGTGTCATAGTGATTCCTGCTAGTTGCTCACCCAAATACACATTTTTTTGATACTTTGGCCAGTCTGCCTCAAGTGACACCCCACTAGCTGTGTATCTTATGAGAAGCTTCGTTACCTTTGCAAGCGGTTTCTTGAAGTTGGTGATGTGATTATGTTGGTGACGAGGCATTGGCTACCTTAAGAGAGTCATAGTGCTTTCTGCCAGTTGCTCACACAAATACAAATTTTGAGATACTGTGGCCAGTCTGCCTGAAGCGATACGCCACTAGTTGTGTATCTTAAGAGAAACATCGTTACTCTTGCCAGCGGTTTCTTGACTTTGAAGATGTGATTATACTGGTGACGAGATATTGGTTACCCTAAGAGAGTCACAGTGTTTCGTGCCAGTTGCTCACCCAAATACACATTTTTTAGATACTGTTTCCAGTGTGCCTGAAGCGATACGCCACTAGTTGTGTATCTTAAGAGAAACATCGTTACTTTTGCCAGGGGTTTCTAGTAGTTGCTGATTTGATTCTGCTGGTGACGAGGCATTGGCTACCTCAAGAGAGTCATAGAGATTCCTGCCAGTTCTTCACCCAAATACACATTTTTTAGATACTCATTCCAGTCTGCCTGATAGCTACGCCACTAGTTGTGTATCTTAAGAGTCATTGTAACTTTTGCCAGGGGTTTCTTGAAGTTGCTGATGTGATTATGCTGGTGACGAGGCATTGGCTACCCTATGAGTGTCATAGTGATTCCTGCTAGTTGCTCACCCAAATACACATTTTTTTGATACTTTGGCCAGTCTGCCTCAAGTGACACCCCACTAGCTGTGTATCTTATGAGAAGCTTCGTTACCTTTGCAAGCGGTTTCTTGAAGTTGGTGATGTGATTATGTTGGTGACGAGGCATTGGCTACCTTAAGAGAGTCATAGTGCTTTCTGCCAGTTGCTCACCCAAATACACATTTTGAGATACTGTGGCCAGTCTGCCTGAAGCGATACGCCACTAGTTGTGTATCTTAAGAGAAACTTCGTTACTCTTGCCAGCGGTTTCTTGACTTTGAAGATGTGATTATACTGGTGACGAGATATTGGTTACCCTAAGAGAATCACAGTGTTTCGTGCCAGTTGCTCACCCAAATACACATTTTTTAGATACTGTTTCCAGTGTGCCTGAAGCGATACGCCACTAGTTGTGTATCTTAAGAGAAACATCGTTACTTTTGCCAGGGGTTTCTAGAAGTTGCTGATTTGATTCTGCTGGTGACGAGGCATTGGCTACCTCAAGAGAGTCATAGAGATTCCTGCCAGTTCTTCACCCAAATACACATTTTTTAGATACTCATTCCAGTCTGCCTGATAGCTACGCCACTAGTTGTGTATCTTAAGAGTCATTGTAACTTTTGCCAGGGGTTTCTTGAAGTTGCTGATGTGATTATGCTGGTGACGAGGCATTGGCTACCCTATGAGTGTCATAGTGATTCCTGCTAGTTGCTCACCCAAATACACATTTTTTTGATACTTTGGCCAGTCTGCCTCAAGTGACACCCCACTAGCTGTGTATCTTATGAGAAGCTTCGTTACCTTTGCAAGCGGTTTCTTGAAGTTGGTGATGTGATTATGTTGGTGACGAGGCATTGGCTACCTTAAGAGAGTCATAGTGCTTTCTGCCAGTTGCTCACACAAATACAAATTTTGAGATACTGTGGCCAGTCTGCCTGAAGCGATACGCCACTAGTTGTGTATCTTAAGAGAAACATCGTTACTCTTGCCAGCGGTTTCTTGACTTTGAAGATGTGATTATACTGGTGACGAGATATTGGTTACCCTAAGAGAGTCACAGTGTTTCGTGCCAGTTGCTCACCCAAATACACATTTTTTAGATACTGTTTCCAGTGTGCCTGAAGCGATACGCCACTAGTTGTGTATCTTAAGAGAAACATCGTTACTTTTGCCAGGGGTTTCTAGAAGTTGCTGATTTGATTCTGCTGGTGACGAGGCATTGGCTACCTCAAGAGAGTCATAGAGATTCCTGCCAGTTCTTCACCCAAATACACATTTTTTAGATACTCATTCCAGTCTGCCTGATAGCTACGCCACTAGTTGTGTATCTTAAGAGTCATTGTAACTTTTGCCAGGGGTTTCTTGAAGTTGCTGATGTGATTATGCTGGTGACGAGGCATTGGCTACCCTATGAGTGTCATAGTGATTCCTGCTAGTTGCTCACCCAAATACACATTTTTTTGATACTTTGGCCAGTCTGCCTCAAGTGACACCCCACTAGCTGTGTATCTTATGAGAAGCTTCGTTACCTTTGCAAGCGGTTTCTTGAAGTTGGTGATGTGATTATGTTGGTGACGAGGCATTGGCTACCTTAAGAGAGTCATAGTGCTTTCTGCCAGTTGCTCACACAAATACAAATTTTGAGATACTGTGGCGTCTGCCTGAAGCGATACGCCACTAGTTGTGTATCTTAAGAGAAACATCGTTACTCTTGCCAGCGGTTTCTTGACTTTGAAGATGTGATTATACTGGTGACGAGATATTGGTTACCCTAAGAGAGTCACAGTGTTTCGTGCCAGTTGCTCACCCAAATACACATTTTTTAGATACTGTTTCCAGTGTGCCTGAAGCGATACGCCACTAGTTGTGTATCTTAAGAGAAACATCGTTACTTTTGCCAGGGGTTTCTAGAAGTTGCTGATTTGATTCTGCTGGTGACGAGGCATTGGCTACCTCAAGAGAGTCATAGAGATTCCTTTCAGTTCTTCACCCAAATACACATTTTTTAGATACTCATTCCAGTCTGCCTGATAGCTACGCCACTAGTTGTGTATCTTAAGAGTCATTGTAACTTTTGCCAGGGGTTTCTTGAAGTTGCTGATGTGATTATGCTGGTGACGAGGCATTGGCTACCCTATGAGTGTCATAGTGATTCCTGCTAGTTGCTCACCCAAATACACATTTTTTTGATACTTTGGCCAGTCTGCCTCAAGTGACACCCCACTAGCTGTGTATCTTATGAGAAGCTTCGTTACCTTTGCAAGCGGTTTCTTGAAGTTGGTGATGTGATTATGTTGGTGACGAGGCATTGGCTACCTTAAGAGAGTCATAGTGCTTTCTGCCAGTTGCTCACCCAAATACACATTTTGAGATACTGTGGCCAGTCTGCCTGAGGCGATACGCCACTAGTTGTGTATCTTAAGAGAAACTTCGTTACTCTTGCCAGCGGTTTCTTGACTTTGAAGATGTGATTATACTGGTGACGAGATATTGGTTACCCTAAGAGAATCACAGTGTTTCGTGCCAGTTGCTCACCCAAATACACATTTTTTAGATACTGTTTCCAGTGTGCCTGAAGCGATACGCCACTAGTTGTGTATCTTAAGAGAAACATCGTTACTTTTGCCAGGGGTTTCTAGAAGTTGCTGATTTGATTCTGCTGGTGACGAGGCATTGGCTACCTCAAGAGAGTCATAGAGATTCCTGCCAGTTCTTCACCCAAATACACATTTTTTAGATACTCATTCCAGTCTGCCTGATAGCTACGCCACTAGTTGTGTATCTTAAGAGTCATTGTAACTTTTGCCAGGGGTTTCTTGAAGTTGCTGATGTGATTATGCTGGTGACGAGGCATTGGCTACCCTATGAGTGTCATAGTGATTCCTGCTAGTTGCTCACCCAAATACACATTTTTTTGATACTTTGGCCAGTCTGCCTCAAGTGACACCCCACTAGCTGTGTATCTTATGAGAAGCTTCGTTACCTTTGCAAGCGGTTTCTTGAAGTTGGTGATGTGATTATGTTGGTGACGAGGCATTGGCTACCTTAAGAGAGTCATAGTGCTTTCTGCCAGTTGCTCACACAAATACAAATTTTGAGATACTGTGGCCAGTCTGCCTGAAGCGATACGCCACTAGTTGTGTATCTTAAGAGAAACATCGTTACTCTTGCCAGCGGTTTCTTGACTTTGAAGATGTGATTATACTGGTGACGAGATATTGGTTACCCTAAGAGAGTCACAGTGTTTCGTGCCAGTTGCTCACCCAAATACACATTTTTTAGATACTGTTTCCAGTGTGCCTGAAGCGATACGCCACTAGTTGTGTATCTTAAGAGAAACATCGTTACTTTTGCCAGGGGTTTCTAGAAGTTGCTGATTTGATTCTGCTGGTTACGAGGCATTGGCTATCTCAAGAGAGTCATAGAGATTCCTGCCAGTTCTTCACCCAAATACACATTTTTTAGATACTCATTCCAGTCTGCCTGATAGCTACGCCACTAGTTGTGTATCTTAAGAGTCATTGTAACTTTTGCCAGGGGTTTCTTGAAGTTGCTGATGTGATTATGCTGGTGACGAGGCATTGGCTACCCTATGAGTGTCATAGTGATTCCTGCTAGTTGCTCACCCAAATACACATTTTTTTGATACTTTGGCCAGTCTGCCTCAAGTGACACCCCACTAGCTGTGTATCTTATGAGAAGCTTCGTTACCTTTGCAAGCGGTTTCTTGAAGTTGGTGATGTGATTATGTTGGTGACGAGGCATTGGCTACCTTAAGAGAGTCATAGTGCTTTCTGCCAGTTGCTCACACAAATACAAATTTTGAGATACTGTGGCCAGTCTGCCTGAAGCGATACGCCACTAGTTGTGTATCTTAAGAGAAACATCGTTACTCTTGCCAGCGGTTTCTTGACTTTGAAGATGTGATTATACTGGTGACGAGATATTGGTTACCCTAAGAGAGTCACAGTGTTTCGTGCCAGTTGCTCACCCAAATACACATTTTTTAGATACTGTTTCCAGTGTGCCTGAAGCGATACGCCACTAGTTGTGTATCTTAAGAGAAACATCGTTACTTTTGCCAGGGGTTTCTAGAAGTTGCTGATTTGATTCTGCTGGTGACGAGGCATTGGCTACCTCAAGAGAGTCATAGAGATTCCTGCCAGTTCTTCACCCAAATACACATTTTTTAGATACTCATTCCAGTCTGCCTGATAGCTACGCCACTAGTTGTGTATCTTAAGAGTCATTGTAACTTTTGCCAGGGGTTTCTTGAAGTTGCTGATGTGATTATGCTGGTGACGAGGCATTGGCTACCCTATGAGTGTCATAGTGATTCCTGCTAGTTGCTCACCCAAATACACATTTTTTTGATACTTTGGCCAGTCTGCCTCAAGTGACACCCCACTAGCTGTGTATCTTATGAGAAGCTTCGTTACCTTTGCAAGCGGTTTCTTGAAGTTGGTGATGTGATTATGTTGGTGACGAGGCATTGGCTACCTTAAGAGAGTCATAGTGCTTTCTGCCAGTTGCTCACACAAATACAAATTTTGAGATACTGTGGCCAGTCTGCCTGAAGCGATACGCCACTAGTTGTGTATCTTAAGAGAAACATCGTTACTCTTGCCAGCGGTTTCTTGACTTTGAAGATGTGATTATACTGGTGACGAGATATTGGTTACCCTAAGAGAGTCACAGTGTTTCGTGCCAGTTGCTCACCCAAATACACATTTTTTAGATACTGTTTCCAGTGTGCCTGAAGCGATACGCCACTAGTTGTGTATCTTAAGAGAAACATCGTTACTTTTGCCAGGGGTTTCTAGTAGTTGCTGATTTGATTCTGCTGGTGACGAGGCATTGGCTACCTCAAGAGAGTCATAGAGATTCCTGCCAGTTCTTCACCCAAATACACATTTTTTAGATACTCATTCCAGTCTGCCTGATAGCTACGCCACTAGTTGTGTATCTTAAGAGTCATTGTAACTTTTGCCAGGGGTTTCTTGAAGTTGCTGATGTGATTATGCTGGTGACGAGGCATTGGCTACCCTATGAGTGTCATAGTGATTCCTGCTAGTTGCTCACCCAAATACACATTTTTTTGATACTTTGGCCAGTCTGCCTCAAGTGACACCCCACTAGCTGTGTATCTTATGAGAAGCTTCGTTACCTTTGCAAGCGGTTTCTTGAAGTTGGTGATGTGATTATGTTGGTGACGAGGCATTGGCTACCTTAAGAGAGTCATAGTGCTTTCTGCCAGTTGCTCACACAAATACAAATTTTGAGATACTGTGGCCAGTCTGCCTGAAGCGATACGCCACTAGTTGTGTATCTTAAGAGAAACATCGTTACTCTTGCCAGCGGTTTCTTGACTTTGAAGATGTGATTATACTGGTGACGAGATATTGGTTACCCTAAGAGAGTCACAGTGTTTCGTGCCAGTTGCTCACCCAAATACACATTTTTTAGATACTGTTTCCAGTGTGCCTGAAGCGATACGCCACTAGTTGTGTATCTTAAGAGAAACATCGTTACTTTTGCCAGGGGTTTCTAGAAGTTGCTGATTTGATTCTGCTGGTGACGAGGCATTGGCTACCTCAAGAGAGTCATAGAGATTCCTGCCAGTTCTTCACCCAAATACACATTTTTTAGATACTCATTCCAGTCTGCCTGATAGCTACGCCACTAGTTGTGTATCTTAAGAGTCATTGTAACTTTTGCCAGGGGTTTCTTGAAGTTGCTGATGTGATTATGCTGGTGACGAGGCATTGGCTACCCTATGAGTGTCATAGTGATTCCTGCTAGTTGCTCACCCAAATACACATTTTTTTGATACTTTGGCCAGTCTGCCTCAAGTGACACCCCACTAGCTGTGTATCTTATGAGAAGCTTCGTTACCTTTGCAAGCGGTTTCTTGAAGTTGGTGATGTGATTATGTTGGTGACGAGGCATTGGCTACCTTAAGAGAGTCATAGTGCTTTCTGCCAGTTGCTCACACAAATACAAATTTTGAGATACTGTGGCCAGTCTGCCTGAAGCGATACGCCACTAGTTGTGTATCTTAAGAGAAACATCGTTACTCTTGCCAGCGGTTTCTTGACTTTGAAGATGTGATTATACTGGTGACGAGATATTGGTTACCCTAAGAGAGTCACAGTGTTTCGTGCCAGTTGCTCACCCAAATACACATTTTTTAGATACTGTTTCCAGTGTGCCTGAAGCGATACGCCACTAGTTGTGTATCTTAAGAGAAACATCGTTACTTTTGCCAGGGGTTTCTAGAAGTTGCTGATTTGATTCTGCTGGTGACGAGGCATTGGCTACCTCAAGAGAGTCATAGAGATTCCTGCCAGTTCTTCACCCAAATACACATTTTTTAGATACTCATTCCAGTCTGCCTGATAGCTACGCCACTAGTTGTGTATCTTAAGAGTCATTGTAACTTTTGCCAGGGGTTTCTTGAAGTTGCTGATGTGATTATGCTGGTGACGAGGCATTGGCTACCCTATGAGTGTCATAGTGATTCCTGCTAGTTGCTCACCCAAATACACATTTTTTTGATACTTTGGCCAGTCTGCCTCAAGTGACACCCCACTAGCTGTGTATCTTATGAGAAGCTTCGTTACCTTTGCAAGCGGTTTCTTGAAGTTGGTGATGTGATTATGTTGGTGACGAGGCATTGGCTACCTTAAGAGAGTCATAGTGCTTTCTGCCAGTTGCTCACCCAAATACACATTTTGAGATACTGTGGCCTGTCTGTCTGAAGCGATACGCCACTAGTTGTGTATCTTAAGAGAAACATCGTTACTCTTGCCAGCGGTTTCTTGACTTTGAAGCTGTGATTATACTGGTGACGAGATATTGGTTACCCTAAGAGGGTCACAGTGTTTCGTGCCAGTTGCTCACCCAAATACACATTTTTTAGATACTGTTTCCTGTGTGCCTGAAGCGATACGCCACTAGTTGTGTATCTTAAGAGAAACATCGTTACTTTTGAAAGGGGTTTCTAGAAGTTGCTGATTTGATTCTGCTGGTGACGAAGCATTGGCTACCTCAAGAGAGTCATAGAGATTCCTGCCAGTTCTTCACCCAAATACACATTTTTTAGATATTCTTTCCAGTCTGCCTGATAGCTACGCCACTAGTTGTGTATCTTAAGAGTCATTGTAACTTTTGCCAGGGGTTTCTTGAAGTTGCTGATGTGATTATGCTGGTGACGAGGCATTGGCTACCCTATGAGTGTCATAGTGATTCCTGCTAGTTGCTCACCCAAATACACATTTTTTTGATACTTTGGCCAGTCTGCCTCAAGTGACACCCCACTAGCTGTGTATCTTATGAGAAGCTTCGTTACCTTTGCAAGCGGTTTCTTGAAGTTGGTGATGTGATTATGTTGGTGACGAGGCATTGGCTACCTTAAGAGAGTCATAGTGCTTTCTGCCAGTTGCTCACCCAAATACACATTTTGAGATACTGTGGCCTGTCTGTCTGAAGCGATACGCCACTAGTTGTGTATCTTAAGAGAAACATCGTTACTCTTGCCAGCGGTTTCTTGACTTTGAAGCTGTGATTATACTGGTGACGAGATATTGGTTACCCTAAGAGGGTCACAGTGTTTCGTGCCAGTTGCTCACCCAAATACACATTTTTTAGATACTGTTTCCTGTGTGCCTGAAGCGATACGCCACTAGTTGTGTATCTTAAGAGAAACATCGTTACTTTTGAAAGGGGTTTCTAGAAGTTGCTGATTTGATTCTGCTGGTGACGAAGCATTGGCTACCTCAAGAGAGTCATAGAGATTCCTGCCAGTTCTTCACCCAAATACACATTTTTTAGATATTCTTTCCAGTCTGCCTGATAGCTACGCCACTAGTTGTGTATCTTAAGAGTCATTGTAACTTTTGCCAGGGGTTTCTTGAAGTTGCTGATGTGATTATGCTGGTGACGAGGCATTGGCTACCCTATGAGTGTCATAGTGATTCCTGCTAGTTGCTCACCCAAATACACATTTTTTTGATACTTTGGCCAGTCTGCCTCAAGTGACACCCCACTAGCTGTGTATCTTATGAGAAGCTTCGTTACCTTTGCAAGCGGTTTCTTGAAGTTGGTGATGTGATTATGTTGGTGACGAGGCATTGGCTACCTTAAGAGAGTCATAGTGCTTTCTGCCAGTTGCTCACACAAATACAAATTTTGAGATACTGTGGCCAGTCTGCCTGAAGCGATACGCCACTAGTTGTGTATCTTAAGAGAAACATCGTTACTCTTGCCAGCGGTTCCTTTACTTTGAAGATGTGATTATACTGGTGACGAGATATTGGTTACCCTAAGAGAGTCACAGTGTTTCGTGCCAGTTGCTCACCCAAATACACATTTTTTAGATACTGTTTCCAGTGTGCCTGAAGCGATACGCCACTAGTTGTGTATCTTAAGAGAAACATCGTTACTTTTGCCAGGGGTTTCTAGAAGTTGCTGATTTGATTCTGCTGGTGACGAGGCATTGGCTACCTCAAGAGAGTCATAGAGATTCCTGCCAGTTCTTCACCCAAATACACATTTTTTAGATACTCATTCCAGTCTGCCTGATAGCTACGCCACTAGTTGTGTATCTTAAGAGTCATTGTAACTTTTGCCAGGGGTTTCTTGAAGTTGCTGATGTGATTATGCTGGTGACGAGGCATTGGCTACCCTATGAGTGTCATAGTGATTCCTGCTAGTTGCTCACCCAAATACACATTTTTTTGATACTTTGGCCAGTCTGCCTCAAGTGACACCCCACTAGCAGAGTATCTTATGAGAAGCTTCGTTACCTTTGCAAGCGGTTTCTTGAAGTTGGTGATGTGATTATGTTGGTGACGAGGCATTGGCTACCTTAAGAGAGTCATAGTGCTTTCTGCCAGTTGCTCACACAAATACAAATTTTGAGATACTGTGGCCAGTCTGCCTGAAGCGATACGCCACTAGTTGTGTATCTTAAGAGAAACATCGTTACTCTTGCCAGCGGTTTCTTGACTTTGAAGATGTGATTATACTGGTGACGAGATATTGGTTACCCTAAGAGAGTCACAGTGTTTCGTGCCAGTTGCTCACCCAAATACACATTTTTTAGATACTGTTTCCAGTGTGCCTGAAGCGATACGCCACTAGTTGTGTATCTTAAGAGAAACATCGTTACTTTTGCCAGGGGTTTCTAGAAGTTGCTGATTTGATTCTGCTGGTTACGAGGCATTGGCTACCTCAAGAGAGTCATAGAGATTCCTGCCAGTTCTTCACCCAAATACACATTTTTTAGATACTCATTCCAGTCTGCCTGATAGCTACGCCACTAGTTGTGTATCTTAAGAGTCATTGTAACTTTTGCCAGGGGTTTCTTGAAGTTGCTGATGTGATTATGCTGGTGACGAGGCATTGGCTACCCTATGAGTGTCATAGTGATTCCTGCTAGTTGCTCACCCAAATACACATTTTTTTGATACTTTGGCCAGTCTGCCTCAAGTGACACCCCACTAGCTGTGTATCTTATGAGAAGCTTCGTTACCTTTGCAAGCGGTTTCTTGAAGTTGGTGATGTGATTATGTTGGTGACGAGGCATTGGCTACCTTAAGAGAGTCATAGTGCTTTCTGCCAGTTGCTCACACAAATACAAATTTTGAGATACTGTGGCCAGTCTGCCTGAGGCGATACGCCACTAGTTGTGTATCTTAAGAGAAACATCGTTACTCTTGCCAGCGGTTTCTTGACTTTGAAGATGTGATTATACTGGTGACGAGATATTGGTTACCCTAAGAGAGTCACAGTGTTTCGTGCCAGTTGCTCACCCAAATACACATTTTTTAGATACTGTTTCCAGTGTGCCTGAAGCGATACGCCACTAGTTGTGTATCTTAAGAGAAACATCGTTACTTTTGCCAGGGGTTTCTAGAAGTTGCTGATTTGATTCTGCTGGTTACGAGGCATTGGCTACCTCAAGAGAGTCATAGAGATTCCTGCCAGTTCTTCACCCAAATACACATTTTTTAGATACTCATTCCAGTCTGCCTGATAGCTACGCCACTAGTTGTGTATCTTAAGAGTCATTGTAACTTTTGCCAGGGGTTTCTTGAAGTTGCTGATGTGATTATGCTGGTGACGAGGCATTGGCTACCCTATGAGTGTCATAGTGATTCCTGCTAGTTGCTCACCCAAATACACATTTTTTTGATACTTTGGCCAGTCTGCCTCAAGTGACACCCCACTAGCTGTGTATCTTATGAGAAGCTTCGTTACCTTTGCAAGCGGTTTCTTGAAGTTGGTGATGTGATTATGTTGGTGACGAGGCATTGGCTACCTTAAGAGAGTCATAGTGCTTTCTGCCAGTTGCTCACCCAAATACACATTTTGAGATACTGTGGCCTGTCTGTCTGAAGCGATACGCCACTAGTTGTGTATCTTAAGAGAAACATCGTTACTCTTGCCAGCGGTTTCTTGACTTTGAAGCTGTGATTATACTGGTGACGAGATATTGGTTACCCTAAGAGGGTCACAGTGTTTCGTGCCAGTTGCTCACCCAAATACACATTTTTTAGATACTGTTTCCTGTGTGCCTGAAGCGATACGCCACTAGTTGTGTATCTTAAGAGAAACATCGTTACTTTTGAAAGGGGTTTCTAGAAGTTGCTGATTTGATTCTGCTGGTGACGAAGCATTGGCTACCTCAAGAGAGTCATAGAGATTCCTGCCAGTTCTTCACCCAAATACACATTTTTTAGATATTCTTTCCAGTCTGCCTGATAGCTACGCCACTAGTTGTGTATCTTAAGAGTCATTGTAACTTTTGCCAGGGGTTTCTTGAAGTTGCTGATGTGATTATGCTGGTGACGAGGCATTGGCTACCCTATGAGTGTCATAGTGATTCCTGCTAGTTGCTCACCCAAATACACATTTTTTTGATACTTTGGCCAGTCTGCCTCAAGTGACACCCCACTAGCTGTGTATCTTATGAGAAGCTTCGTTACCTTTGCAAGCGGTTTCTTGAAGTTGGTGATGTGATTATGTTGGTGACGAGGCATTGGCTACCTTAAGAGAGTCATAGTGCTTTCTGCCAGTTGCTCACACAAATACAAATTTTGAGATACTGTGGCCAGTCTGCCTGAAGCGATACGCCACTAGTTGTGTATCTTAAGAGAAACATCGTTACTCTTGCCAGCGGTTCCTTTACTTTGAAGATGTGATTATACTGGTGACGAGATATTGGTTACCCTAAGAGAGTCACAGTGTTTCGTGCCAGTTGCTCACCCAAATACACATTTTTTAGATACTGTTTCCAGTGTGCCTGAAGCGATACGCCACTAGTTGTGTATCTTAAGAGAAACATCGTTACTTTTGCCAGGGGTTTCTAGAAGTTGCTGATTTGATTCTGCTGGTGACGAGGCATTGGCTACCTCAAGAGAGTCATAGAGATTCCTGCCAGTTCTTCACCCAAATACACATTTTTTAGATACTCATTCCAGTCTGCCTGATAGCTACGCCACTAGTTGTGTATCTTAAGAGTCATTGTAACTTTTGCCAGGGGTTTCTTGAAGTTGCTGATGTGATTATGCTGGTGACGAGGCATTGGCTACCCTATGAGTGTCATAGTGATTCCTGCTAGTTGCTCACCCAAATACACATTTTTTTGATACTTTGGCCAGTCTGCCTCAAGTGACACCCCACTAGCTGTGTATCTTATGAGAAGCTTCGTTACCTTTGCAAGCGGTTTCTTGAAGTTGGTGATGTGATTATGTTGGTGACGAGGCATTGGCTACCTTAAGAGAGTCATAGTGCTTTCTGCCAGTTGCTCACACAAATACAAATTTTGAGATACTGTGGCGTCTGCCTGAAGCGATACGCCACTAGTTGTGTATCTTAAGAGAAACATCGTTACTCTTGCCAGCGGTTTCTTGACTTTGAAGATGTGATTATACTGGTGACGAGATATTGGTTACCCTAAGAGAGTCACAGTGTTTCGTGCCAGTTGCTCACCCAAATACACATTTTTTAGATACTGTTTCCAGTGTGCCTGAAGCGATACGCCACTAGTTGTGTATCTTAAGAGAAACATCGTTACTTTTGCCAGGGGTTTCTAGAAGTTGCTGATTTGATTCTGCTGGTTACGAGGCATTGGCTACCTCAAGAGAGTCATAGAGATTCCTGCCAGTTCTTCACCCAAATACACATTTTTTAGATACTCATTCCAGTCTGCCTGATAGCTACGCCACTAGTTGTGTATCTTAAGAGTCATTGTAACTTTTGCCAGGGGTTTCTTGAAGTTGCTGATGTGATTATGCTGGTGACGAGGCATTGGCTACCCTATGAGTGTCATAGTGATTCCTGCTAGTTGCTCACCCAAATACACATTTTTTTGATACTTTGGCCAGTCTGCCTCAAGTGACACCCCACTAGCAGAGTATCTTATGAGAAGCTTCGTTACCTTTGCAAGCGGTTTCTTGAAGTTGGTGATGTGATTATGTTGGTGACGAGGCATTGGCTACCTTAAGAGAGTCATAGTGCTTTCTGCCAGTTGCTCACACAAATACAAATTTTGAGATACTGTGGCCAGTCTGCCTGAAGCGATACGCCACTAGTTGTGTATCTTAAGAGAAACATCGTTACTCTTGCCAGCGGTTTCTTGACTTTGAAGATGTGATTATACTGGTGACGAGATATTGGTTACCCTAAGAGAGTCACAGTGTTTCGTGCCAGTTGCTCACCCAAATACACATTTTTTAGATACTGTTTCCAGTGTGCCTGAAGCGATACGCCACTAGTTGTGTATCTTAAGAGAAACATCGTTACTTTTGCCAGGGGTTTCTAGAAGTTGCTGATTTGATTCTGCTGGTTACGAGGCATTGGCTACCTCAAGAGAGTCATAGAGATTCCTGCCAGTTCTTCACCCAAATACACATTTTTTAGATACTCATTCCAGTCTGCCTGATAGCTACGCCACTAGTTGTGTATCTTAAGAGTCATTGTAACTTTTGCCAGGGGTTTCTTGAAGTTGCTGATGTGATTATGCTGGTGACGAGGCATTGGCTACCCTATGAGTGTCATAGTGATTCCTGCTAGTTGCTCACCCAAATACACATTTTTTTGATACTTTGGCCAGTCTGCCTCAAGTGACACCCCACTAGCTGTGTATCTTATGAGAAGCTTCGTTACCTTTGCAAGCGGTTTCTTGAAGTTGGTGATGTGATTATGTTGGTGACGAGGCATTGGCTACCTTAAGAGAGTCATAGTGCTTTCTGCCAGTTGCTCACACAAATACAAATTTTGAGATACTGTGGCCAGTCTGCCTGAGGCGATACGCCACTAGTTGTGTATCTTAAGAGAAACATCGTTACTCTTGCCAGCGGTTTCTTGACTTTGAAGATGTGATTATACTGGTGACGAGATATTGGTTACCCTAAGAGAGTCACAGTGTTTCGTGCCAGTTGCTCACCCAAATACACATTTTTTAGATACTGTTTCCAGTGTGCCTGAAGCGATACGCCACTAGTTGTGTATCTTAAGAGAAACATCGTTACTTTTGAAAGGGGTTTCTAGAAGTTGCTGATTTGATTCTGCTGGTGACGAGGCATTGGCTACCTCAAGAGAGTCATAGAGATTCCTGCCAGTTCTTCACCCAAATACACATTTTTTAGATACTCATTCCAGTCTGCCTGATAGCTACGCCACTAGTTGTGTATCTTAAGAGTCATTGTAACTTTTGCCAGGGGTTTCTTGAAGTTGCTGATGTGATTATGCTGGTGACGAGGCATTGGCTACCCTATGAGTGTCATAGTGATTCCTGCTAGTTGCTCACCCAAATACACATTTTTTTGATACTTTGGCCAGTCTGCCTCAAGTGACACCCCACTAGCTGTGTATCTTATGAGAAGCTTCGTTACCTTTGCAAGCGGTTTCTTGAAGTTGGTGATGTGATTATGTTGGTGACGAGGCATTGGCTACCTTAAGAGAGTCATAGTGCTTTCTGCCAGTTGCTCACACAAATACAAATTTTGAGATACTGTGGCCAGTCTGCCTGAGGCGATACGCCACTAGTTGTGTATCTTAAGAGAAACATCGTTACTCTTGCCAGCGGTTTCTTGACTTTGAAGATGTGATTATACTGGTGACGAGATATTGGTTACCCTAAGAGAGTCACAGTGTTTCGTGCCAGTTGCTCACCCAAATACACATTTTTTAGATACTGTTTCCAGTGTGCCTGAAGCGATACGCCACTAGTTGTGTATCTTAAGAGAAACATCGTTACTTTTGCCAGGGGTTTCTAGAAGTTGCTGATTTGATTCTGCTGGTTACGAGGCATTGGCTACCTCAAGAGAGTCATAGAGATTCCTGCCAGTTCTTCACCCAAATACACATTTTTTAGATACTCATTCCAGTCTGCCTGATAGCTACGCCACTAGTTGTGTATCTTAAGAGTCATTGTAACTTTTGCCAGGGGTTTCTTGAAGTTGCTGATGTGATTATGCTGGTGACGAGGCATTGGCTACCCTATGAGTGTCATAGTGATTCCTGCTAGTTGCTCACCCAAATACACATTTTTTTGATACTTTGGCCAGTCTGCCTCAAGTGACACCCCACTAGCTGTGTATCTTATGAGAAGCTTCGTTACCTTTGCAAGCGGTTTCTTGAAGTTGGTGATGTGATTATGTTGGTGACGAGGCATTGGCTACCTTAAGAGAGTCATAGTGCTTTCTGCCAGTTGCTCACACAAATACAAATTTTGAGATACTGTGGCCAGTCTGCCTGAGGCGATACGCCACTAGTTGTGTATCTTAAGAGAAACATCGTTACTCTTGCCAGCGGTTTCTTGACTTTGAAGATGTGATTATACTGGTGACGAGATATTGGTTACCCTAAGAGAGTCACAGTGTTTCGTGCCAGTTGCTCACCCAAATACACATTTTTTAGATACTGTTTCCAGTGTGCCTGAAGCGATACGCCACTAGTTGTGTATCTTAAGAGAAACATCGTTACTTTTGAAAGGGGTTTCTAGAAGTTGCTGATTTGATTCTGCTGGTGACGAGGCATTGGCTACCTCAAGAGAGTCATAGAGATTCCTGCCAGTTCTTCACCCAAATACACATTTTTTAGATACTCATTCCAGTCTGCCTGATAGCTACGCCACTAGTTGTGTATCTTAAGAGTCATTGTAACTTTTGCCAGGGGTTTCTTGAAGTTGCTGATGTGATTATGCTGGTGACGAGGCATTGGCTACCCTATGAGTGTCATAGTGATTCCTGCTAGTTGCTCACCCAAATACACATTTTTTTGATACTTTGGCCAGTCTGCCTCAAGTGACACCCCACTAGCTGTGTATCTTATGAGAAGCTTCGTTACCTTTGCAAGCGGTTTCTTGAAGTTGGTGATGTGATTATGTTGGTGACGAGGCATTGGCTACCTTAAGAGAGTCATAGTGCTTTCTGCCAGTTGCTCACACAAATACAAATTTTGAGATACTGTGGCCAGTCTGCCTGAGGCGATACGCCACTAGTTGTGTATCTTAAGAGAAACATCGTTACTCTTGCCAGCGGTTTCTTGACTTTGAAGATGTGATTATACTGGTGACGAGATATTGGTTACCCTAAGAGAGTCACAGTGTTTCGTGCCAGTTGCTCACCCAAATACACATTTTTTAGATACTGTTTCCAGTGTGCCTGAAGCGATACGCCACTAGTTGTGTATCTTAAGAGAAACATCGTTACTTTTGCCAGGGGTTTCTAGAAGTTGCTGATTTGATTCTGCTGGTTACGAGGCATTGGCTACCTCAAGAGAGTCATAGAGATTCCTGCCAGTTCTTCACCCAAATACACATTTTTTAGATACTCATTCCAGTCTGCCTGATAGCTACGCCACTAGTTGTGTATCTTAAGAGTCATTGTAACTTTTGCCAGGGGTTTCTTGAAGTTGCTGATGTGATTATGCTGGTGACGAGGCATTGGCTACCCTATGAGTGTCATAGTGATTCCTGCTAGTTGCTCACCCAAATACACATTTTTTTGATACTTTGGCCAGTCTGCCTCAAGTGACACCCCACTAGCTGTGTATCTTATGAGAAGCTTCGTTACCTTTGCAAGCGGTTTCTTGAAGTTGGTGATGTGATTATGTTGGTGACGATGCATTGGCTACCTTAAGAGAGTCATAGTGCTTTCTGCCAGTTGCTCACCCAAATACACATTTTGAGATACTGTGGCCTGTCTGTCTGAAGCGATACGCCACTAGTTGTGTATCTTAAGAGAAACATCGTTACTCTTGCCAGCGGTTTCTTGACTTTGAAGCTGTGATTATACTGGTGACGAGATATTGGTTACCCTAAGAGGGTCACAGTGTTTCGTGCCAGTTGCTCACCCAAATACACATTTTTTAGATACTGTTTCCTGTGTGCCTGAAGCGATACGCCACTAGTTGTGTATCTTAAGAGAAACATCGTTACTTTTGAAAGGGGTTTCTAGAAGTTGCTGATTTGATTCTGCTGGTGACGAAGCATTGGCTACCTCAAGAGAGTCATAGAGATTCCTGCCAGTTCTTCACCCAAATACACATTTTTTAGATATTCTTTCCAGTCTGCCTGATAGCTACGCCACTAGTTGTGTATCTTAAGAGTCATTGTAACTTTTGCCAGGGGTTTCTTGAAGTTGCTGATGTGATTATGCTGGTGACGAGGCATTGGCTACCCTATGAGTGTCATAGTGATTCCTGCTAGTTGCTCACCCAAATACACATTTTTTTGATACTTTGGCCAGTCTGCCTCAAGTGACACCCCACTAGCTGTGTATCTTATGAGAAGCTTCGTTACCTTTGCAAGCGGTTTCTTGAAGTTGGTGATGTGATTATGTTGGTGACGAGGCATTGGCTACCTTAAGAGAGTCATAGTGCTTTCTGCCAGTTGCTCACACAAATACAAATTTTGAGATACTGTGGCCAGTCTGCCTGAAGCGATACGCCACTAGTTGTGTATCTTAAGAGAAACATCGTTACTCTTGCCAGCGGTTCCTTTACTTTGAAGAAGTGATTATACTGGTGACGAGATATTGGTTACCCTAAGAGAGTCACAGTGTTTCGTGCCAGTTGCTCACCCAAATACACATTTTTTAGATACTGTTTCCAGTGTGCCTGAAGCGATACGCCACTAGTTGTGTATCTTAAGAGAAACATCGTTACTTTTGCCAGGGGTTTCTAGAAGTTGCTGATTTGATTCTGCTGGTGACGAGGCATTGGCTACCTCAAGAGAGTCATAGAGATTCCTGCCAGTTCTTCACCCAAATACACATTTTTTAGATACTCATTCCAGTCTGCCTGATAGCTACGCCACTAGTTGTGTATCTTAAGAGTCATTGTAACTTTTGCCAGGGGTTTCTTGAAGTTGCTGATGTGATTATGCTGGTGACGAGGCATTGGCTACCCTATGAGTGTCATAGTGATTCCTGCTAGTTGCTCACCCAAATACACATTTTTTTGATACTTTGGCCAGTCTGCCTCAAGTGACACCCCACTAGCTGTGTATCTTATGAGAAGCTTCGTTACCTTTGCAAGCGGTTTCTTGAAGTTGGTGATGTGATTATGTTGGTGACGAGGCATTGGCTACCTTAAGAGAGTCATAGTGCTTTCTGCCAGTTGCTCACACAAATACAAATTTTGAGATACTGTGGCGTCTGCCTGAAGCGATACGCCACTAGTTGTGTATCTTAAGAGAAACATCGTTACTCTTGCCAGCGGTTTCTTGACTTTGAAGATGTGATTATACTGGTGACGAGATATTGGTTACCCTAAGAGAGTCACAGTGTTTCGTGCCAGTTGCTCACCCAAATACACATTTTTTAGATACTGTTTCCAGTGTGCCTGAAGCGATACGCCACTAGTTGTGTATCTTAAGAGAAACATCGTTACTTTTGCCAGGGGTTTCTAGAAGTTGCTGATTTGATTCTGCTGGTTACGAGGCATTGGCTACCTCAAGAGAGTCATAGAGATTCCTGCCAGTTCTTCACCCAAATACACATTTTTTAGATACTCATTCCAGTCTGCCTGATAGCTACGCCACTAGTTGTGTATCTTAAGAGTCATTGTAACTTTTGCCAGGGGTTTCTTGAAGTTGCTGATGTGATTATGCTGGTGACGAGGCATTGGCTACCCTATGAGTGTCATAGTGATTCCTGCTAGTTGCTCACCCAAATACACATTTTTTTGATACTTTGGCCAGTCTGCCTCAAGTGACACCCCACTAGCAGAGTATCTTATGAGAAACTTCGTTACCTTTGCAAGCGGTTTCTTGAAGTTGGTGATGTGATTATGTTGGTGACGAGGCATTGGCTACCTTAAGAGAGTCATAGTGCTTTCTGCCAGTTGCTCACACAAATACAAATTTTGAGATACTGTGGCCAGTCTGCCTGAAGCGATACGCCACTAGTTGTGTATCTTAAGAGAAACATCGTTACTCTTGCCAGCGGTTTCTTGACTTTGAAGATGTGATTATACTGGTGACGAGATATTGGTTACCCTAAGAGAGTCACAGTGTTTCGTGCCAGTTGCTCACCCAAATACACATTTTTTAGATACTGTTTCCAGTGTGCCTGAAGCGATACGCCACTAGTTGTGTATCTTAAGAGAAACATCGTTACTTTTGCCAGGGGTTTCTAGAAGTTGCTGATTTGATTCTGCTGGTTACGAGGCATTGGCTACCTCAAGAGAGTCATAGAGATTCCTGCCAGTTCTTCACCCAAATACACATTTTTTAGATACTCATTCCAGTCTGCCTGATAGCTACGCCACTAGTTGTGTATCTTAAGAGTCATTGTAACTTTTGCCAGGGGTTTCTTGAAGTTGCTGATGTGATTATGCTGGTGACGAGGCATTGGCTACCCTATGAGTGTCATAGTGATTCCTGCTAGTTGCTCACCCAAATACACATTTTTTTGATACTTTGGCCAGTCTGCCTCAAGTGACACCCCACTAGCTGTGTATCTTATGAGAAGCTTCGTTACCTTTGCAAGCGGTTTCTTGAAGTTGGTGATGTGATTATGTTGGTGACGAGGCATTGGCTACCTTAAGAGAGTCATAGTGCTTTCTGCCAGTTGCTCACACAAATACAAATTTTGAGATACTGTGGCCAGTCTGCCTGAGGCGATACGCCACTAGTTGTGTATCTTAAGAGAAACATCGTTACTCTTGCCAGCGGTTTCTTGACTTTGAAGATGTGATTATACTGGTGACGAGATATTGGTTACCCTAAGAGAGTCACAGTGTTTCGTGCCAGTTGCTCACCCAAATACACATTTTTTAGATACTGTTTCCAGTGTACCTGAAGCGATACGCCACTAGTTGTGTATCTTAAGAGAAACATCGTTACTTTTGAAAGGGGTTTCTAGAAGTTGCTGATTTGATTCTGCTGGTGACGAGGCATTGGCTACCTCAAGAGAGTCATAGAGATTCCTGCCAGTTCTTCACCCAAATACACATTTTTTAGATACTCATTCCAGTCTGCCTGATAGCTACGCCACTAGTTGTGTATCTTAAGAGTCATTGTAACTTTTGCCAGGGGTTTCTTGAAGTTGCTGATGTGATTATGCTGGTGACGAGGCATTGGCTACCCTATGAGTGTCATAGTGATTCCTGCTAGTTGCTCACCCAAATACACATTTTTTTGATACTTTGGCCAGTCTGCCTCAAGTGACACCCCACTAGCTGTGTATCTTATGAGAAGCTTCGTTACCTTTGCAAGCGGTTTCTTGAAGTTGGTGATGTGATTATGTTGGTGACGAGGCATTGGCTACCTTAAGAGAGTCATAGTGCTTTCTGCCAGTTGCTCACCCAAATACACATTTTGAGATACTGTGGCCTGTCTGTCTGAAGCGATACGCCACTAGTTGTGTATCTTAAGAGAAACATCGTTACTCTTGCCAGCGGTTTCTTGACTTTGAAGCTGTGATTATACTGGTGACGAGATATTGGTTACCCTAAGAGGGTCACAGTGTTTCGTGCCAGTTGCTCACCCAAATACACATTTTTTAGATACTGTTTCCAGTGTGCCTGAAGCGATACGCCACTAGTTGTGTATCTTAAGAGAAACATCGTTACTTTTGAAAGGGGTTTCTAGAAGTTGCTGATTTGATTCTGCTGGTGACGAAGCATTGGCTACCTCAAGAGAGTCATAGAGATTCCTGCCAGTTCTTCACCCAAATACACATTTTTTAGATATTCTTTCCAGTCTGCCTGATAGCTACGCCACTAGTTGTGTATCTTAAGAGTCATTGTAACTTTTGCCAGGGGTTTCTTGAAGTTGCTGATGTGATTATGCTGGTGACGAGGCATTGGCTACCCTATGAGTGTCATAGTGATTCCTGCTAGTTGCTCACCCAAATACACATTTTTTTGATACTTTGGCCAGTCTGCCTCAAGTGACACCCCACTAGCTGTGTATCTTATGAGAAGCTTCGTTACCTTTGCAAGCG
Source organism: Schistocerca nitens (assembly GCF_023898315.1). Classification (NCBI taxonomy): domain Eukaryota; kingdom Metazoa; phylum Arthropoda; class Insecta; order Orthoptera; family Acrididae; genus Schistocerca; species Schistocerca nitens. Next base: position 282,671 of record NW_026045814.1, read on the forward strand.
GTTTCTTGAAGTTGGTGATGTGATTATGTTGGTGACGAGGCATTGGCTACCTTAAGAGAGTCATAGTGCTTTCTGCCAGTTGCTCACACAAATACAAATTTTGAGATACTGTGGCCAGTCTGCCTGAAGCGATACGCCACTAGTTGTGTATCTTAAGAGAAACATCGTTACTCTTGCCAGCGGTTCCTTTACTTTGAAGATGTGATTATACTGGTGACGAGATATTGGTTACCCTAAGAGAGTCACAGTGTTTCGTGCCAGTTGCTCACCCAAATACACATTTTTTAGATACTGTTTCCAGTGTGCCTGAAGCGATACGCCACTAGTTGTGTATCTTAAGAGAAACATCGTTACTTTTGCCAGGGGTTTCTAGAAGTTGCTGATTTGATTCTGCTGGTGACGAGGCATTGGCTACCTCAAGAGAGTCATAGAGATTCCTGCCAGTCCTTCACCCAAATACACATTTTTTAGATACTCATTCCAGTCTGCCTGATAGCTACGCCACTAGTTGTGTATCTTAAGAGTCATTGTAACTTTTGCCAGGGGTTTCTTGAAGTTGCTGATGTGATTATGCTGGTGACGAGGCATTGGCTACCCTATGAGTGTCATAGTGATTCCTGCTAGTTGCTCACCCAAATACACATTTTTTTGATACTTTGGCCAGTCTGCCTCAAGTGACACCCCACTAGCTGTGTATCTTATGAGAAGCTTCGTTACCTTTGCAAGCGGTTTCTTGAAGTTGGTGATGTGATTATGTTGGTGACGAGGCATTGGCTACCTTAAGAGAGTCATAGTGCTTTCTGCCAGTTGCTCACCCAAATACACATTTTGAGATACTGTGGCCAGTCTGCCTGAAGCGATACGCCACTAGTTGTGTATCTTAAGAGAAACATCGTTACTCTTGCCAGCGGTTTCTTGACTTTGAAGATGTGATTATACTGGTGACGAGATATTGGTTACCCTAAGAGAGTCACAGTGTTTCGTGCCAGTTGCTCACCCAAATACACATTTTTTAGATACTGTTTCCAGTGTGCCTGAAGCGATACGCTACTAGTTGTGTATCTTAAGAGAAACATCGTTACTTTTGCCAGGGGTTTCTAGAAGTTGCTGATTTGATTCTGCTGGTTACGAGGCATTGGCTACCTCAAGAGAGTCATAGAGATTCCTGCCAGTTCTTCACCCAAATACACATTTTTTAGATACTCATTCCAGTCTGCCTGATAGCTACGCCACTAGTTGTGTATCTTAAGAGTCATTGTAACTTTTGCCAGGGGTTTCTTGAAGTTGCTGATGTGATTATGCTGGTGACGAGGCATTGGCTACCCTATGAGTGTCATAGTGATTCCTGCTAGTTGCTCACCCAAATACACATTTTTTTGATACTTTGGCCAGTCTGCCTCAAGTGACACCCCACTAGCTGTGTATCTTATAAGAAGCTTCGTTACCTTTGCAAGCGGTTTCTTGAAGTTGGTGATGTGATTATGTTGGTGACGAGGCATTGACTACCTTAAGAGAGTCATAGTGCTTTCTGCCAGTTGCTCACACAAATACAAATTTTGAGATACTGTGGCCAGTCTGCCTGAAGCGATACGCCACTAGTTGTGTATCTTAAGAGAAACATCGTTACTCTTGCCAGCGGTTCCTTTACTTTGAAGATGTGATTATACTGGTGACGAGATATTGGTTACCCTAAGAGAGTCACAGTGTTTCGTGCCAGTTGCTCACCCAAATACACATTTTTTAGATACTGTTTCCAGTGTGCCTGAAGCGATACGCCACTAGTTGTGTATCTTAAGAGAAACATCGTTACTTTTGCCAGGGGTTTCTAGAAGTTGCTGATTTGATTCTGCTGGTGACGAGGCATTGGCTACCTCAAGAGAGTCATAGAGATTCCTGCCAGTTCTTCACCCAAATACACATTTTTTAGATACTCATTCCAGTCTGCCTGATAGCTACGCCACTAGTTGTGTATCTTAAGAGTCATTGTAACTTTTGCCAGGGGTTTCTTGAAGTTGCTGATGTGATTATGCTGGTGACGAGGCATTGGCTACCCTATGAGTGTCATAGTGATTCCTGCTAGTTGCTCACCCAAATACACATTTTTTTGATACTTTGGCCAGTCTGCCTCAAGTGACACCCCACTAGCTGTGTATCTTATGAGAAGCTTCGTTACCTTTGCAAGCGGTTTCTTGAAGTTGGTGATGTGATTATGTTGGTGACGAGGCATTGGCTACCTTAAGAGAGTCATAGTGCTTTGTGCCAGTTGCTCACCCAAATACACATTTTGAGATACTGTGGCCAGTCTGCCTGAGGCGATACGCCACTAGTTGTGTATCTTAAGAGAAACTTCGTTACTCTTGCCAGCGGTTTCTTGACTTTGAAGATGTGATTATACTGGTGACGAGATATTGGTTACCCTAAGAGAATCACAGTGTTTCGTGCCAGTTGCTCACCCAAATACACATTTTTTAGATACTGTTTCCAGTGTGCCTGAAGCGATACGCCACTAGTTGTGTATCTTAAGAGAAACATCGTTACTTTTGCCAGGGGTTTCTAGAAGTTGCTGATTTGATTCTGCTGGTGACGAGGCATTGGCTACCTCAAGAGAGTCATAGAGATTCCTGCCAGTTCTTCACCCAAATACACATTTTTTAGATACTCATTCCAGTCTGCCTGATAGCTACGCCACTAGTTGTGTATCTTAAGAGTCATTGTAACTTTTGCCAGGGGTTTCTTGAAGTTGCTGATGTGATTATGCTGGTGACGAGGCATTGGCTACCCTATGAGTGTCATAGTGATTCCTGCTAGTTGCTCACCCAAATACACATTTTTTTGATACTTTGGCCAGTCTGCCTCAAGTGACACCCCACTAGCTGTGTATCTTATGAGAAGCTTCGTTACCTTTGCAAGCGGTTTCTTGAAGTTGGTGATGTGATTATGTTGGTGACGAGGCATTGGCTACCTTAAGAGAGTCATAGTGCTTTCTGCCAGTTGCTCACACAAATACAAATTTTGAGATACTGTGGCCAGTCTGCCTGAAGCGATACGCCACTAGTTGTGTATCTTAAGAGAAACATCGTTACTCTTGCCAGCGGTTTCTTGACTTTGAAGATGTGATTATACTGGTGACGAGATATTGGTTACCCTAAGAGAGTCACAGTGTTTCGTGCCAGTTGCTCACCCAAATACACATTTTTTAGATACTGTTTCCAGTGTGCCTGAAGCGATACGCCACTAGTTGTGTATCTTAAGAGAAACATCGTTACTTTTGCCAGGGGTTTCTAGAAGTTGCTGATTTGATTCTGCTGGTTACGAGGCATTGGCTACCTCAAGAGAGTCATAGAGATTCCTGCCAGTTCTTCACCCAAATACACATTTTTTAGATACTCATTCCAGTCTGCCTGATAGCTACGCCACTAGTTGTGTATCTTAAGAGTCATTGTAACTTTTGCCAGGGGTTTCTTGAAGTTGCTGATGTGATTATGCTGGTGACGAGGCATTGGCTACCCTATGAGTGTCATAGTGATTCCTGCTAGTTGCTCACCCAAATACACATTTTTTTGATACTTTGGCCAGTCTGCCTCAAGTGACACCCCACTAGCTGTGTATCTTATGAGAAGCTTCGTTACCTTTGCAAGCGGTTTCTTGAAGTTGGTGATGTGATTATGTTGGTGACGAGGCATTGGCTACCTTAAGAGAGTCATAGTGCTTTCTGCCAGTTGCTCACACAAATACAAATTTTGAGATACTGTGGCCAGTCTGCCTGAAGCGATACGCCACTAGTTGTGTATCTTAAGAGAAACATCGTTACTCTTGCCAGCGGTTCCTTTACTTTGAAGATGTGATTATACTGGTGACGAGATATTGGTTACCCTAAGAGAGTCACAGTGTTTCGTGCCAGTTGCTCACCCAAATACACATTTTTTAGATACTGTTTCCAGTGTGCCTGAAGCGATACGCCACTAGTTGTGTATCTTAAGAGAAACATCGTTACTTTTGCCAGGGGTTTCTAGAAGTTGCTGATTTGATTCTGCTGGTGACGAGGCATTGGCTACCTCAAGAGAGTCATAGAGATTCCTGCCAGTTCTTCACCCAAATACACATTTTTTAGATACTCATTCCAGTCTGCCTGATAGCTACGCCACTAGTTGTGTATCTTAAGAGTCATTGTAACTTTTGCCAGGGGTTTCTTGAAGTTGCTGATGTGATTATGCTGGTGACGAGGCATTGGCTACCCTATGAGTGTCATAGTGATTCCTGCTAGTTGCTCACCCAAATACACATTTTTTTGATACTTTGGCCAGTCTGCCTCAAGTGACACCCCACTAGCTGTGTATCTTATGAGAAGCTTCGTTACCTTTGCAAGCGGTTTCTTGAAGTTGGTGATGTGATTATGTTGGTGACGAGGCATTGGCTACCTTAAGAGAGTCATAGTGCTTTCTGCCAGTTGCTCACCCAAATACACATTTTGAGATACTGTGGCCAGTCTGCCTGAGGCGATACGCCACTAGTTGTGTATCTTAAGAGAAACTTCGTTACTCTTGCCAGCGGTTTCTTGACTTTGAAGATGTGATTATACTGGTGACGAGATATTGGTTACCCTAAGAGAATCACAGTGTTTCGTGCCAGTTGCTCACCCGAATACACATTTTTTAGATACTGTTTCCAGTGTGCCTGAAGCGATACGCCACTAGTTGTGTATCTTAAGAGAAACATCGTTACTTTTGCCAGGGGTTTCTAGAAGTTGCTGATTTGATTCTGCTGGTGATGAGGCATTGGCTACCTCAAGAGAGTCATAGAGATTCCTGCCAGTTCTTCACCCAAATACACATTTTTTAGATACTCATTCCAGTCTGCCTGATAGCTACGCCACTAGTTGTGTATCTTAAGAGTCATTGTAACTTTTGCCAGGGGTTTCTTGAAGTTGCTGATGTGATTATGCTGGTGACGAGGCATTGGCTACCCTATGAGTGTCATAGTGATTCCTGCTAGTTGCTCACCCAAATACACATTTTTTTGATACTTTGGCCAGTCTGCCTCAAGTGACACCCCACTAGCTGTGTATCTTATGAGAAGCTTCGTTACCTTTGCAAGCGGTTTCTTGAAGTTGGTGATGTGATTATGTTGGTGACGAGGCATTGGCTACCTTAAGAGAGTCATAGTGCTTTCTGCCAGTTGCTCACACAAATACAAATTTTGAGATACTGTGGCCAGTCTGCCTGAAGCGATACGCCACTAGTTGTGTATCTTAAGAGAAACATCGTTACTCTTGCCAGCGGTTTCTTGACTTTGAAGATGTGATTATACTGGTGACGAGATATTGGTTACCCTAAGAGAGTCACAGTGTTTCGTGCCAGTTGCTCACCCAAATACACATTTTTTAGATACTGTTTCCAGTGTGCCTGAAGCGATACGCCACTAGTTGTGTATCTTAAGAGAAACATCGTTACTTTTGCCAGGGGTTTCTAGAAGTTGCTGATTTGATTCTGCTGGTTACGAGGCATTGGCTACCTCAAGAGAGTCATAGAGATTCCTGCCAGTTCTTCACCCAAATACACATTTTTTAGATACTCATTCCAGTCTGCCTGATAGCTACGCCACTAGTTGTGTATCTTAAGAGTCATTGTAACTTTTGCCAGGGGTTTCTTGAAGTTGCTGATGTGATTATGCTGGTGACGAGGCATTGGCTACCCTATGAGTGTCATAGTGATTCCTGCTAGTTGCTCACCCAAATACACATTTTTTTGATACTTTGGCCAGTCTGCCTCAAGTGACACCCCACTAGCTGTGTATCTTATGAGAAGCTTTGTTACCTTTGCAAGCGGTTTCTTGAAGTTGGTGATGTGAATATGTTGGTGACGAGGCATTGGCTACCTTAAGAGAGTCATAGTGCTTTCTGCCAGTTGCTCACCCAAATACACATTTTTAGATACTGTGGCCAGTCTGCCTGAAGCGATACGCCACTAGTTGTGTATCTTAAGAGAAACATCGTTACTCTTGCCAGCGGTTTCTTGACTTTGAAGATGTGATTATACTGGTGACGAGATATTGGTTACCCTAAGAGAGTCACAGTGTTTCGTGCCAGTTGCTCACCCAAATACACATTTTTTAGATACTGTTTCCAGTGTGCCTGAAGCGATACGCCACTAGTTGTGTATCTTAAGAGAAACATCGTTACTTTTGCCAGGGGTTTCTAGAAGTTGCTGATTTGATTCTGCTGGTGACGAGGCATTGGCTACCTCAAGAGAGTCATAGAGATTCCTGCCAGTTCTTCACCCAAATACACATTTTTTACATACTCTTTCCAGTCTGCCTGATAGCTACGCCACTAGTTGTGTATCTTAAGAGTCATTGTAACTTTTGCCAGGGGTTTCTTGAAGTTGCTGATGTGATTATGCTGGTGACGAGGCATTGGCTACCCTATGGGTGTCATAGTGATTCCTGCTAGTTGCTCACCCAAATACACATTTTTTTGATAATTTGGCCAGTCTGCCTCAAGTGACACCCCACTAGCTGTGTATCTTATGAGAAGCTTTGTTACCTTTGCAAGCGGTTTCTTGAAGTTGGTGATGTGAATATGTTGGTGACGAGGCATTGGCTACCTTAAGAGAGTCATAGTGCTTTCTGCCAGTTGCTCACCCAAATACACATTTTGAGATACTGTGGCCAGTCTGCCTGAAGCGATACGCCACTAGTTGTGTATCTTAAGAGAAACATCGTTACTCTTGCCAGCGGTTTCTTGACTTTGAAGCTGTGATTATACTGGTGACGAGATATTGGCTACCCTAAGAGAGTCACAGTGTTTCGTGATAGTTGCTCACCCAAATACACATTTTTTAGATACTGTTTCCAGTGTGCCTGAAGCGATACGCTACTAGTTGTGTATCTTAAGAGAAACATCGTTACTTTTGCCAGGGGTTTCTAGAAGTTGCTGATTTGATTCTGCTGGTTACGAGGCATTGGCTACCTCAAGAGAGTCATAGAGATTCCTGCCAGTTCTTCACCCAAATACACATTTTTTAGATACTCATTCCAGTCTGCCTGATAGCTACGCCACTAGTTGTGTATCTTAAGAGTCATTGTAACTTTTGCCAGGGGTTTCTTGAAGTTGCTGATGTGATTATGCTGGTGACGAGGCATTGGCTACCCTATGAGTGTCATAGTGATTCCTGCTAGTTGCTCACCCAAATACACATTTTTTTGATACTTTGGCCAGTCTGCCTCAAGTGACACCCCACTAGCTGTGTATCTTATGAGAAGCTTCGTTACCTTTGCAAGCGGTTTCTTGAAGTTGGTGATGTGATTATGTTGGTGACGAGGCATTGGCTACCTTAAGAGAGTCATAGTGCTTTCTGCCAGTTGCTCACACAAATACAAATTTTGAGATACTGTGGCCAGTCTGCCTGAAGCGATACGCCACTAGTTGTGTATCTTAAGAGAAACATCGTTACTCTTGCCAGCGGTTCCTTTACTTTGAAGATGTGATTATACTGGTGACGAGATATTGGTTACCCTAAGAGAGTCACAGTGTTTCGTGCCAGTTGCTCACCCAAATACACATTTTTTAGATACTGTTTCCAGTGTGCCTGAAGCGATACGCCACTAGTTGTGTATCTTAAGAGAAACATCGTTACTTTTGCCAGGGGTTTCTAGAAGTTGCTGATTTGATTCTGCTGGTGACGAGGCATTGGCTACCTCAAGAGAGTCATAGAGATTCCTGCCAGTTCTTCACCCAAATACACATTTTTTAGATACTCATTCCAGTCTGCCTGATAGCTACGCCACTAGTTGTGTATCTTAAGAGTCATTGTAACTTTTGCCAGGGGTTTCTTGAAGTTGCTGATGTGATTATGCTGGTGACGAGGCATTGGCTACCCTATGAGTGTCATAGTGATTCCTGCTAGTTGCTCACCCAAATACACATTTTTTTGATACTTTGCCCAGTCTGCCTCAAGTGACACCCCACTAGCTGTGTATCTTATGAGAAGCTTCGTTACCTTTGCAAGCGGTTTCTTGAAGTTGGTGATGTGATTATGTTGGTGACGAGGCATTGGCTACCTTAAGAGAGTCATAGTGCTTTGTGCCAGTTGCTCACCCAAATACACATTTTGAGATACTGTGGCCAGTCTGCCTGAGGCGATACGCCACTAGTTGTGTATCTTAAGAGAAACTTCGTTACTCTTGCCAGCGGTTTCTTGACTTTGAAGATGTGATTATACTGGTGACGAGATATTGGTTACCCTAAGAGAATCACAGTGTTTCGTGCCAGTTGCTCACCCAAATACACATTTTTTAGATACTGTTTCCAGTGTGCCTGAAGCGATACGCCACTAGTTGTGTATCTTAAGAGAAACATCGTTACTTTTGCCAGGGGTTTCTAGAAGTTGCTGATTTGATTCTGCTGGTGACGAGGCATTGGCTACCTCAAGAGAGTCATAGAGATTCCTGCCAGTTCTTCACCCAAATACACATTTTTTAGATACTCATTCCAGTCTGCCTGATAGCTACGCCACTAGTTGTGTATCTTAAGAGTCATTGTAACTTTTGCCAGGGGTTTCTTGAAGTTGCTGATGTGATTATGCTGGTGACGAGGCATTGGCTACCCTATGAGTGTCATAGTGATTCCTGCTAGTTGCTCACCCAAATACACATTTTTTTGATACTTTGGCCAGTCTGCCTCAAGTGACACCCCACTAGCTGTGTATCTTATGAGAAGCTTCGTTACCTTTGCAAGCGGTTTCTTGAAGTTGGTGATGTGATTATGTTGGTGACGAGGCATTGGCTACCTTAAGAGAGTCATAGTGCTTTCTGCCAGTTGCTCACACAAATACAAATTTTGAGATACTGTGGCCAGTCTGCCTGAAGCGATACGCCACTAGTTGTGTATCTTAAGAGAAACATCGTTACTCTTGCCAGCGGTTTCTTGACTTTGAAGATGTGATTATACTGGTGACGAGATATTGGTTACCCTAAGAGAGTCACAGTGTTTCGTGCCAGTTGCTCACCCAAATACACATTTTTTAGATACTGTTTCCAGTGTGCCTGAAGCGATACGCCACTAGTTGTGTATCTTAAGAGAAACATCGTTACTTTTGCCAGGGGTTTCTAGAAGTTGCTGATTTGATTCTGCTGGTTACGAGGCATTGGCTACCTCAAGAGAGTCATAGAGATTCCTGCCAGTTCTTCACCCAAATACACATTTTTTAGATACTCATTCCAGTCTGCCTGATAGCTACGCCACTAGTTGTGTATCTTAAGAGTCATTGTAACTTTTGCCAGGGGTTTCTTGAAGTTGCTGATGTGATTATGCTGGTGACGAGGCATTGGCTACCCTATGAGTGTCATAGTGATTCCTGCTAGTTGCTCACCCAAATACACATTTTTTTGATACTTTGGCCAGTCTGCCTCAAGTGACACCCCACTAGCTGTGTATCTTATGAGAAGCTTCGTTACCTTTGCAAGCGGTTTCTTGAAGTTGGTGATGTGATTATGTTGGTGACGAGGCATTGGCTACCTTAAGAGAGTCATAGTGCTTTCTGCCAGTTGCTCACACAAATACAAATTTTGAGATACTGTGGCCAGTCTGCCTGAAGCGATACGCCACTAGTTGTGTATCTTAAGAGAAACATCGTTACTCTTGCCAGCGGTTCCTTTACTTTGAAGATGTGATTATACTGGTGACGAGATATTGGTTACCCTAAGAGAGTCACAGTGTTTCGTGCCAGTTGCTCACCCAAATACACATTTTTTAGATACTGTTTCCAGTGTGCCTGAAGCGATACGCCACTAGTTGTGTATCTTAAGAGAAACATCGTTACTTTTGCCAGGGGTTTCTAGAAGTTGCTGATTTGATTCTGCTGGTGACGAGGCATTGGCTACCTCAAGAGAGTCATAGAGATTCCTGCCAGTTCTTCACCCAAATACACATTTTTTAGATACTCATTCCAGTCTGCCTGATAGCTACGCCACTAGTTGTGTATCTTAAGAGTCATTGTAACTTTTGCCAGGGGTTTCTTGAAGTTGCTGATGTGATTATGCTGGTGACGAGGCATTGGCTACCCTATGAGTGTCATAGTGATTCCTGCTAGTTGCTCACCCAAATACACATTTTTTTGATACTTTGGCCAGTCTGCCTCAAGTGACACCCCACTAGCTGTGTATCTTATGAGAAGCTTCGTTACCTTTGCAAGCGGTTTCTTGAAGTTGGTGATGTGATTATGTTGGTGACGAGGCATTGGCTACCTTAAGAGAGTCATAGTGCTTTCTGCCAGTTGCTCACCCAAATACACATTTTGAGATACTGTGGCCAGTCTGCCTGAGGCGATACGCCACTAGTTGTGTATCTTAAGAGAAACTTCGTTACTCTTGCCAGCGGTTTCTTGACTTTGAAGATGTGATTATACTGGTGACGAGATATTGGTTACCCTAAGAGAATCACAGTGTTTCGTGCCAGTTGCTCACCCGAATACACATTTTTTAGATACTGTTTCCAGTGTGCCTGAAGCGATACGCCACTAGTTGTGTATCTTAAGAGAAACATCGTTACTTTTGCCAGGGGTTTCTAGAAGTTGCTGATTTGATTCTGCTGGTGATGAGGCATTGGCTACCTCAAGAGAGTCATAGAGATTCCTGCCAGTTCTTCACCCAAATACACATTTTTTAGATACTCATTCCAGTCTGCCTGATAGCTACGCCACTAGTTGTGTATCTTAAGAGTCATTGTAACTTTTGCCAGGGGTTTCTTGAAGTTGCTGATGTGATTATGCTGGTGACGAGGCATTGGCTACCCTATGAGTGTCATAGTGATTCCTGCTAGTTGCTCACCCAAATACACATTTTTTTGATACTTTGGCCAGTCTGCCTCAAGTGACACCCCACTAGCTGTGTATCTTATGAGAAGCTTCGTTACCTTTGCAAGCGGTTTCTTGAAGTTGGTGATGTGATTATGTTGGTGACGAGGCATTGGCTACCTTAAGAGAGTCATAGTGCTTTCTGCCAGTTGCTCACACAAATACAAATTTTGAGATACTGTGGCCAGTCTGCCTGAAGCGATACGCCACTAGTTGTGTATCTTAAGAGAAACATCGTTACTCTTGCCAGCGGTTTCTTGACTTTGAAGATGTGATTATACTGGTGACGAGATATTGGTTACCCTAAGAGAGTCACAGTGTTTCGTGCCAGTTGCTCACCCAAATACACATTTTTTAGATACTGTTTCCAGTGTGCCTGAAGCGATACGCCACTAGTTGTGTATCTTAAGAGAAACATCGTTACTTTTGCCAGGGGTTTCTAGAAGTTGCTGATTTGATTCTGCTGGTTACGAGGCATTGGCTACCTCAAGAGAGTCATAGAGATTCCTGCCAGTTCTTCACCCAAATACACATTTTTTAGATACTCATTCCAGTCTGCCTGATAGCTACGCCACTAGTTGTGTATCTTAAGAGTCATTGTAACTTTTGCCAGGGGTTTCTTGAAGTTGCTGATGTGATTATGCTGGTGACGAGGCATTGGCTACCCTATGAGTGTCATAGTGATTCCTGCTAGTTGCTCACCCAAATACACATTTTTTTGATACTTTGGCCAGTCTGCCTCAAGTGACACCCCACTAGCTGTGTATCTTATGAGAAGCTTTGTTACCTTTGCAAGCGGTTTCTTGAAGTTGGTGATGTGAATATGTTGGTGACGAGGCATTGGCTACCTTAAGAGAGTCATAGTGCTTTCTGCCAGTTGCTCACCCAAATACACATTTTTAGATACTGTGGCCAGTCTGCCTGAAGCGATACGCCACTAGTTGTGTATCTTAAGAGAAACATCGTTACTCTTGCCAGCGGTTTCTTGACTTTGAAGATGTGATTATACTGGTGACGAGATATTGGTTACCCTAAGAGAGTCACAGTGTTTCGTGCCAGTTGCTCACCCAAATACACATTTTTTAGATACTGTTTCCAGTGTGCCTGAAGCGATACGCCACTAGTTGTGTATCTTAAGAGAAACATCGTTACTTTTGCCAGGGGTTTCTAGAAGTTGCTGATTTGATTCTGCTGGTGACGAGGCATTGGCTACCTCAAGAGAGTCATAGAGATTCCTGCCAGTTCTTCACCCAAATACACATTTTTTACATACTCTTTCCAGTCTGCCTGATAGCTACGCCACTAGTTGTGTATCTTAAGAGTCATTGTAACTTTTGCCAGGGGTTTCTTGAAGTTGCTGATGTGATTATGCTGGTGACGAGGCATTGGCTACCCTATGGGTGTCATAGTGATTCCTGCTAGTTGCTCACCCAAATACACATTTTTTTGATAATTTGGCCAGTCTGCCTCAAGTGACACCCCACTAGCTGTGTATCTTATGAGAAGCTTTGTTACCTTTGCAAGCGGTTTCTTGAAGTTGGTGATGTGAATATGTTGGTGACGAGGCATTGGCTACCTTAAGAGAGTCATAGTGCTTTCTGCCAGTTGCTCACCCAAATACACATTTTGAGATACTGTGGCCAGTCTGCCTGAAGCGATACGCCACTAGTTGTGTATCTTAAGAGAAACATCGTTACTCTTGCCAGCGGTTTCTTGACTTTGAAGCTGTGATTATACTGGTGACGAGATATTGGCTACCCTAAGAGAGTCACAGTGTTTCGTGATAGTTGCTCACCCAAATACACATTTTTTAGATACTGTTTCCAGTGTGCCTGAAGCGATACGCCACTAGTTGTGTATCTTAAGAGAAACATCGTTACTTTTGCCAGGGGTTTCTAGAAGTTGCTGATTTGATTCTGCTGGTGACGAGGCATTGGCTACCTCAAGAGAGTCATAGAGATTCCTGCCAGTTCTTCACCCAAATACACATTTTTTACATACTCTTTCCAGTCTGCCTGATAGCTACGCCACTAGTTGTGTATCTTAAGAGTCATTGTAACTTTTGCCAGGGGTTTCTTGAAGTTGCTGATGTGATTATGCTGGTGACGAGGCATTGGCTACCCTATGAGTGTCATAGTGATTCCTGCTAGTTGCTCACCCAAATACACATTTTTTTGATACTTTGGCCAGTCTGCCTCAAGTGACACCCCACTAGCTGTGTATCTTATGAGAAGCTTTGTTACCTTTGCAAGCGGTTTCTTGAAGTTGGTGATGTGAATATGTTGGTGACGAGGCATTGGCTACCTTAAGAGAGTCATAGTGCTTTCTGCCAGTTGCTCACCCAAATACACATTTTTAGATACTGTGGCCAGTCTGCCTGAAGCGATACGCCACTAGTTGTGTATCTTAAGAGAAACATCGTTACTCTTGCCAGCGGTTTCTTGACTTTGAAGATGTGATTATACTGGTGACGAGATATTGGTTACCCTAAGAGAGTCACAGTGTTTCGTGCCAGTTGCTCACCCAAATACACATTTTTTAGATACTGTTTCCAGTGTGCCTGAAGCGATACGCCACTAGTTGTGTATCTTAAGAGAAACATCGTTACTTTTGCCAGGGGTTTCTAGAAGTTGCTGATTTGATTCTGCTGGTGACGAGGCATTGGCTACCTCAAGAGAGTCATAGAGATTCCTGCCAGTTCTTCACCCAAATACACATTTTTTACATACTCTTTCCAGTCTGCCTGATAGCTACGCCACTAGTTGTGTATCTTAAGAGTCATTGTAACTTTTGCCAGGGGTTTCTTGAAGTTGCTGATGTGATTATGCTGGTGACGAGGCATTGGCTACCCTATGGGTGTCATAGTGATTCCTGCTAGTTGCTCACCCAAATACACATTTTTTTGATAATTTGGCCAGTCTGCCTCAAGTGACACCCCACTAGCTGTGTATCTTATGAGAAGCTTTGTTACCTTTGCAAGCGGTTTCTTGAAGTTGGTGATGTGAATATGTTGGTGACGAGGCATTGGCTACCTTAAGAGAGTCATAGTGCTTTCTGCCAGTTGCTCACCCAAATACACATTTTGAGATACTGTGGCCAGTCTGCCTGAAGCGATACGCCACTAGTTGTGTATCTTAAGAGAAACATCGTTACTCTTGCCAGCGGTTTCTTGACTTTGAAGCTGTGATTATACTGGTGACGAGATATTGGCTACCCTAAGAGAGTCACAGTGTTTCGTGATAGTTGCTCACCCAAATACACATTTTTTAGATACTGTTTCCAGTGTGCCTGAAGCGATACGCCACTAGTTGTGTATCTTAAGAGAAACATCGTTACTTTTGCCAGGGGTTTCTAGAAGTTGCTGATTTGATTCTGCTGGTGACGAGGCATTGGCTACCTCAAGAGAGTCATAGAGATTCCTGCCAGTTCTTCACCCAAATACACATTTTTTACATACTCTTTCCAGTCTGCCTGATAGCTACGCCACTAGTTGTGTATCTTAAGAGTCATTGTAACTTTTGCCAGGGGTTTCTTGAAGTTGCTGATGTGATTATGCTGGTGACGAGGCATTGGCTACCCTATGGGTGTCATAGTGATTCCTGCTAGTTGCTCACCCAAATACACATTTTTTTGATAATTTGGCCAGTCTGCCTCAAGTGACACCCCACTAGCTGTGTATCTTATGAGAAGCTTTGTTACCTTTGCAAGCGGTTTCTTGAAGTTGGTGATGTGAATATGTTGGTGACGAGGCATTGGCTACCTTAAGAGAGTCATAGTGCTTTCTGCCAGTTGCTCACCCAAATACACATTTTTAGATACTGTGGCCAGTCTGCCTGAAGCGATACGCCACTAGTTGTGTATCTTAAGAGAAACATCGTTACTCTTGCCAGCGGTTTCTTGACTTTGAAGATGTGATTATACTGGTGACGAGATATTGGTTACCCTAAGAGAGTCACAGTGTTTCGTGCCAGTTGCTCACCCAAATACACATTTTTTAGATACTGTTTCCAGTGTGCCTGAAGCGATACGCCACTAGTTGTGTATCTTAAGAGAAACATCGTTACTTTTGCCAGGGGTTTCTAGAAGTTGCTGATTTGATTCTGCTGGTGACGAGGCATTGGCTACCTCAAGAGAGTCATAGAGATTCCTGCCAGTTCTTCACCCAAATACACATTTTTCACATACTCTTTCCAGTCTTCCTGATAGCTACGCCACTAGTTGTGTATCTTAAGAGTCATTGTAACTTTTGCCAGGGGTTTCTTGAAGTTGCTGATGTGATTATGCTGGTGACGAGGCATTGGCTACCCTATGGGTGTCATAGTGATTCCTGCTAGTTGCTCACCCAAATACACATTTTTTTGATAATTTGGCCAGTCTGCCTCAAGTGACACCCCACTAGCTGTGTATCTTATGAGAAGCTTTGTTACCTTTGCAAGCGGTTTCTTGAAGTTGGTGATGTGAATATGTTGGTGACGAGGCATTGGCTACCTTAAGAGAGTCATAGTGCTTTCTGCCAGTTGCTCACCCAAATACACATTTTGAGATACTGTGGCCAGTCTGCCTGAAGCGATACGCCACTAGTTGTGTATCTTAAGAGAAACATCGTTACTCTTGCCAGCGGTTTCTTGACTTTGAAGCTGTGATTATACTGGTGACGAGATATTGGCTACCCTAAGAGAGTCACAGTGTTTCGTGATAGTTGCTCACCCAAATACACATTTTTTAGATACTGTTTCCAGTGTGCCTGAAGCGATACGCCACTAGTTGTGTATCTTAAGAGAAACATCGTTACTTTTGCCAGGGGTTTCTAGAAGTTGCTGATTTGATTCTGCTGGTGACGAGGCATTGGCTACCTCAAGAGAGTCATAGAGATTCCTGCCAGTTCTTCACCCAAATACACATTTTTTACATACTCTTTCCAGTCTGCCTGATAGCTACGCCACTAGTTGTGTATCTTAAGAGTCATTGTAACTTTTGCCAGGGGTTTCTTGAAGTTGCTGACGTGATTATGCTGGTGACGAGGCATTGGCTACCCTATGGGTGTCATAGTGATTCCTGCTAGTTGCTCACCCAAATACACATTTTTTTGATAATTTGGCCAGTCTGCCTCAAGTGACACCCCACTAGCTGTGTATCTTATGAGAAGCTTTGTTACCTTTGCAAGCGGTTTCTTGAAGTTGGTGACGTGAATATGTTGGTGACGAGGCATTGGCTACCTTAAGAGAGTCATAGTGCTTTCTGCCAGTTGCTCACCCAAATACACATTTTTAGATACTGTGGCCAGTCTGCCTGAAGCGATACGCCACTAGTTGTGTATCTTAAGAGAAACATCGTTACTCTTGCCAGCGGTTTCTTGACTTTGAAGATGTGATTATACTGGTGACGAGATATTGGTTACCCTAAGAGAGTCACAGTGTTTCGTGCCAGTTGCTCACCCAAATACACATTTTTTAGATACTGTTTCCAGTGTGCCTGAAGCGATACGCCACTAGTTGTGTATCTTAAGAGAAACATCGTTACTCTTGCCAGCGGTTTCTTGACTTTGAAGCTGTGATTATACTGGTGACGAGATATTGGCTACCCTAAGAGAGTCACAGTGTTTCGTGATAGTTGCTCACCCAAATACACATTTTTTAGATACTGTTTCCAGTGTGCCTGAAGCGATACGCCACTAGTTGTGTATCTTAAGAGAAACATCGTTACTTTTGCCAGGGGTTTCTAGAGGTTGCTGATTTGATTCTGCTGGTGACGAGGCATTGGCTACCTCAAGAGAGTCATAGAGATTCCTGCCAGTTCTTCACCCAAATACACATTTTTTACATACTCTTTCCAGTCTGCCTGATAGCTACGCCACTAGTTGTGTATCTTAAGAGTCATTGTAACTTTTGCCAGGGGTTTCTTGAAGTTGCTGATGTGATTATGCTGGTGACGAGGCATTGGCTACCCTATGGGTGTCATAGTGATTCCTGCTAGTTGCTCACCCAAATACACATTTTTTTGATACTTTGCCCAGTCTGCCTCAAGTGACACCCCACTAGCTGTGAATCTTATGAGAAGCTTCGTTACCTTTGCAAGCGGTTTCTTGAAGTTGGTGATGTGATTATGTTGGTGACGAGGCATTGGCTACCTTAAGAGAGTCATAGTGCTTTCTGCCAGTTGCTCACCCAAATACACATTTTTAGATACTGTGGCGAGTCTGCCTGAAGCGATACGCCACTAGTTGTGTATCTTAAGAGAAACATCGTTACTCTTACCAGCGGTTTCTTGACTTTGAAGATGTGATTATACTGGTGACGAGATATTGGTTACCCTAAGAGAGTCACAGTGTTTCCTGCCAGTTGCTCACCCAAATACACATATTTTAGATACTGTTTCCAGTGTGCCTGAAGCGATACGCCACTAGTTGTGTATTTTAAGAGAAACATCGTTACTTTTGCCTGGGGTTTCTAGAAGTTGCTGATTTGATTGTGCTGGTGACGAGGCATTGGCTACCTCAAGAGAGTCATAGAGATTCCTGCCAGTTCTTCACCCAAATACACTATTTTTAGATACTCATTCCAGTCTGCCTGATAGCTACGCCACTAGTTGTGTATCTTAAGAGTCATTGTAACTTTTGCCAGGGGTTTCTTGAAGTTGCTGATGTGATTATGCTGGTGACGAGGCATTGGCTACCCTATGAGTGTCATAGTGATTCCTGCTAGTTGCTCACCCAAATACACATTTTTTTGATACTTTGGCCAGTCTGCCTCAAGTGACACCCCACTAGCTGTGTATCTTATGAGAAGCTTCGTTACCTTTGCAAGCGGTTTCTTGAAGTTGGTGATGTGATTATGTTGGTGACGAGGCATTGGCTACCTTAAGAGAGTCATAGTGCTTTCTGCCAGTTGCTCACCCAAATACACATTTTGAGATACTGTTTCCAGTGTGCCTGAAGCGATACGCCACTAGTTGTGTATCTTAAGAGAAACATCGTTACTCTTGCCAGCGGTTTCTTGACTTTGAAGCTGTGATTATACTGGTGACGAGATATTGGCTACCCTAAGACAGTCACAGTGTTTCGTGATAGTTGCTCACCCAAATACACATTTTTTAGATACTGTTTCCAGTGTGCCTGAAGCGATACGCCACTAGTTGTGTATCTTAAGAGAAACATCGTTACTTTTGCCAGGGGTTTCTAGAAGTTGCTGATTTGATTCTGCTGGTGACGAGGCATTGGCTACCTCAAGAGAGTCATAGAGATTCCTGCCAGTTCTTCACCCAAATACACATTTTTTACATACTCTTTCCAGTCTGCCTGATAGCTACGCCACTAGTTGTGTATCTTAAGAGTCATTGTAACTTTTGCCAGGGGTTTCTTGAAGTTGCTGATGTGATTATGCTGGTGACGAGGCATTGGCTACCCTATGGGTGTCATAGTGATTCCTGCTAGTTGCTCACCCAAATACACATTTTTTTGATACTTTGCCCAGTCTGCCTCAAGTGACACCCCACTAGCTGTGAATCTTATGAGAAGCTTCGTTACCTTTGCAAGCGGTTTCTTGAAGTTGGTGATGTGATTATGTTGGTGACGAGGCATTGGCTACCTTAAGAGAGTCATAGTGCTTTCTGCCAGTTGCTCACCCAAATACACATTTTTAGATACTGTGGCGAGTCTGCCTGAAGCGATACGCCACTAGTTGTGTTTCTTAAGAGAAACATCGTTACTCTTACCAGCGGTTTCTTGACTTTGAAGATGTGATTATACTGGTGACGAGATATTGGTTACCCTAAGAGAGTCACAGTGTTTCCTGCCAGTTGCTCACCCAAATACACATATTTTAGATACTGTTTCCAGTGTGCCTGAAGCGATACGCCACTAGTTGTGTATTTTAAGAGAAACATCGTTACTTTTGCCTGGGGTTTCTAGAAGTTGCTGATTTGATTGTTCTGGTGACGAGGCATTGGCTACCTCAAGAGAGTCATAGAGATTCCTGCCAGTTCTTCACCCAAATACACTATTTTTAGATACTCATTCCAGTCTGCCTGATAGCTACGCCACTAGTTGTGTATCTTAAGAGTCATTGTAACTTTTGCCAGGGGTTTCTTGAAGTTGCTGATGTGATTATGCTGGTGACGAGGCATTGGCTACCCTATGAGTGTCATAGTGATTCCTGCTAGTTGCTCACCCAAATACACATTTTTTTGATACTTTGGCCAGTCTGCCTCAAGTGACACCCCACTAGCTGTGTATCTTATGAGAAGCTTCGTTACCTTTGCAAGCGGTTTCTTGAAGTTGGTGATGTGATTATGTTGGTGACGAGGCATTGGCTACCTTAAGAGAGTCATAGTGCTTTCTGCCAGTTGCTCACCCAAATACACATTTTGAGATACTGTTTCCAGTGTGCCTGAAGCGATACGCCACTAGTTGTGTATCTTAAGAGAAACATCGTTACTCTTGCCAGCGGTTTCTTGACTTTGAAGCTGTGATTATACTGGTGACGAGATATTGGCTACCCTAAGAGAGTCACAGTGTTTCGTGATAGTTGCTCACCCAAATACACATTTTTTAGATACTGTTTCCAGTGTGCCTGAAGCGATACGCCACTAGTTGTGTATCTTAAGAGAAACATCGTTACTTTTGCCAGGGGTTTCTAGAAGTTGCTGATTTGATTCTGCTGGTGACGAGGCATTGGCTACCTCAAGAGAGTCATAGAGATTCCTGCCAGTTCTTCACCCAAATACACATTTTTTACATACTCTTTCCAGTCTGCCTGATAGCTACGCCACTAGTTGTGTATCTTAAGAGTCATTGTAACTTTTGCCAGGGGTTTCTTGAAGTTGCTGATGTGATTATGCTGGTGACGAGGCATTGGCTACCCTATGGGTGTCATAGTGATTCCTGCTAGTTGCTCACCCAAATACACATTTTTTTGATACTTTGCCCAGTCTGCCTCAAGTGACACCCCACTAGCTGTGTATCTTATGAGAAGCTTCGTTACCTTTGCAAGCGGTTTCTTGAAGTTGGTGATGTGATTATGTTGGTGACGAGGCATTGGCTACCTTAAGAGAGTCATAGTGCTTTCTGCCAGTTGCTCACCCAAAAATACACATTTTTAGATACTGTGGCGAGTCTGCCTGAAGCGATACGCCACTAGTTGTGTATCTTAAGAGAAACATCGTTACTCTTACCAGCGGTTTCTTGACTTTGAAGATGTGATTATACTGGTGACGAGATATTGGTTACCCTAAGAGAGTCACAGTGTTTCCTGCCAGTTGCTCACCCAAATACACATATTTTAGATACTGTTTCCAGTGTGCCTGAAGCGATACGCCACTAGTTGTGTATTTTAAGAGAAACATCGTTACTTTTGCCTGGGGTTTCTAGAAGTTGCTGATTTGATTGTGCTGGTGACGAGGCATTGGCTACCTCAAGAGAGTCATATAGATTCCTGCCAGTTCTTCACCCAAATACACTATTTTTAGATACTCATTCCAGTCTGCCTGATAGCTACGCCACTAGTTGTGTATCTTAAGAGTCATTGTAACTTTTGCCAGGGGTTTCTTGAAGTTGCTGATGTGATTATGCTGGTGACGAGGCATTGGCTACCCTATGGGTGTCATAGTGATTCCTGCTAGTTGCTCACCCAAATACACATTTTTTTGATAATTTGGCCAGTCTGCCTCAAGTGACACCCCACTAGCTGTGTATCTTATGAGAAGCTTTGTTACCTTTGCAAGCGGTTTCTTGAAGTTGGTGATGTGAATATGTTGGTGACGAGGCATTGGCTACCTTAAGAGAGTCATAGTGCTTTCTGCCAGTTGCTCACCCAAATACACATTTTGAGATACTGTGGCGAGTCTGCCTGAAGCGATACGCCACTAGTTGTGTATCTTAAGAGAAACATCGTTACTCTTACCAGCGGTTTCTTGACTTTGAAGATGTGATTATACTGGTGACGAGATATTGGTTACCCTAAGAGAGTCACAGTGTTTCCTGCCAGTTGCTCACCCAAATACACATATTTTAGATACTGTTTCCAGTGTGCCTGAAGCGATACGCCACTAGTTGTGTATTTTAAGAGAAACATCGTTACTTTTGCCTGGGGTTTCTAGAAGTTGCTGATTTGATTGTGCTGGTGACGAGGCATTGGCTACCTCAAGAGAGTCATAGAGATTCCTGCCAGTTCTTCACCCAAATACACTATTTTTAGATACTCATTCCAGTCTGCCTGATAGCTACGCCACTAGTTGTGTATCTTAAGAGTCATTGTAACTTTTGCCAGGGGTTTCTTGAAGTTGCTGATGTGATTATGCTGGTGACGAGGCATTGGCTACCCTATGGGTGTCATAGTGATTCCTGCTAGTTGCTCACCCAAATACACATTTTTTTGATAATTTGGCCAGTCTGCCTCAAGTGACACCCCACTAGCTGTGTATCTTATGAGAAGCTTTGTTACCTTTGCAAGCGGTTTCTTGAAGTTGGTGATGTGAATATGTTGGTGACGAGGCATTGGCTACCTTAAGAGAGTCATAGTGCTTTCTGCCAGTTGCTCACCCAAATACACATTTTGAGATACTGTGGCCAGTCTGCCTGAAGCGATACGCCACTAGTTGTGTATCTTAAGAGAAACATCGTTACTCTTGCCAGCGGTTTCTTGACTTTGAAGCTGTGATTATACTGGTGACGAGATATTGGCTACCCTAAGAGAGTCACAGTGTTTCGTGATAGTTGCTCACCCAAATACACATTTTTTAGATACTGTTTCCAGTGTGCCTGAAGCGATACGCCACTAGTTGTGTATCTTAAGAGAAACATCGTTACTTTTGCCAGGGGTTTCTAGAAGTTGCTGATTTGATTCTGCTGGTGACGAGGCATTGGCTACCTCAAGAGAGTCATAGAGATTCCTGCCAGTTCTTCACCCAAATACACATTTTTTACATACTCTTTCCAGTCTGCCTGATAGCTACGCCACTAGTTGTGTATCTTAAGAGTCATTGTAACTTTTGCCAGGGGTTTCTTGAAGTTGCTGATGTGATTATGCTGGTGACGAGGCATTGGCTACCCTATGGGTGTCATAGTGATTCCTGCTAGTTGCTCACCCAAATACACATTTTTTTGATAATTTGGCCAGTCTGCCTCAAGTGACACCCCACTAGCTGTGTATCTTATGAGAAGCTTTGTTACCTTTGCAAGCGGTTTCTTGAAGTTGGTGATGTGAATATGTTGGTGACGAGGCATTGGCTACCTTAAGAGAGTCATAGTGCTTTCTGCCAGTTGCTCACCCAAATACACATTTTTAGATACTGTGGCCAGTCTGCCTGAAGCGATACGCCACTAGTTGTGTATCTTAAGAGAAACATCGTTACTCTTGCCAGCGGTTTCTTGACTTTGAAGATGTGATTATACTGGTGACGAGATATTGGTTACCCTAAGAGAGTCACAGTGTTTCGTGCCAGTTGCTCACCCAAATACACATTTTTTAGATACTGTTTCCAGTGTGCCTGAAGCGATACGCCACTAGTTGTGTATCTTAAGAGAAACATCGTTACTCTTGCCAGCGGTTTCTTGACTTTGAAGCTGTGATTATACTGGTGACGAGATATTGGCTACCCTAAGAGAGTCACAGTGTTTCGTGATAGTTGCTCACCCAAATACACATTTTTTAGATACTGTTTCCAGTGTGCCTGAAGCGATACGCCACTAGTTGTGTATCTTAAGAGAAACATCGTTACTTTTGCCAGGGGTTTCTAGAAGTTGCTGATTTGATTCTGCTGGTGACGAGGCATTGGCTACCTCAAGAGAGTCATAGAGATTCCTGCCAGTTCTTCACCCAAATACACATTTTTTACATACTCTTTCCAGTCTGCCTGATAGCTACGCCACTAGTTGTGTATCTTAAGAGTCATTGTAACTTTTGCCAGGGGTTTCTTGAAGTTGCTGATGTGATTATGCTGGTGACGAGGCATTGGCTACCCTATGGGTGTCATAGTGATTCCTGCTAGTTGCTCACCCAAATACACATTTTTTTGATACTTTGCCCAGTCTGCCTCAAGTGACACCCCACTAGCTGTGAATCTTATGAGAAGCTTCGTTACCTTTGCAAGCGGTTTCTTGAAGTTGGTGATGTGATTATGTTGGTGACGAGGCATTGGCTACCTTAAGAGAGTCATAGTGCTTTCTGCCAGTTGCTCACCCAAATACACATTTTTAGATACTGTGGCGAGTCTGCCTGAAGCGATACGCCACTAGTTGTGTATCTTAAGAGAAACATCGTTACTCTTACCAGCGGTTTCTTGACTTTGAAGATGTGATTATACTGGTGACGAGATATTGGTTACCCTAAGAGAGTCACAGTGTTTCCTGCCAGTTGCTCACCCAAATACACATATTTTAGATACTGTTTCCAGTGTGCCTGAAGCGATACGCCACTAGTTGTGTATTTTAAGAGAAACATCGTTACTTTTGCCTGGGGTTTCTAGAAGTTGCTGATTTGATTGTGCTGGTGACGAGGCATTGGCTACCTCAAGAGAGTCATAGAGATTCCTGCCAGTTCTTCACCCAAATACACTATTTTTAGATACTCATTCCAGTCTGCCTGATAGCTACGCCACTAGTTGTGTATCTTAAGAGTCATTGTAACTTTTGCCAGGGGTTTCTTGAAGTTGCTGATGTGATTATGCTGGTGACGAGGCATTGGCTACCCTATGAGTGTCATAGTGATTCCTGCTAGTTGCTCACCCAAATACACATTTTTTTGATACTTTGGCCAGTCTGCCTCAAGTGACACCCCACTAGCTGTGTATCTTATGAGAAGCTTCGTTACCTTTGCAAGCGGTTTCTTGAAGTTGGTGATGTGATTATGTTGGTGACGAGGCATTGGCTACCTTAAGAGAGTCATAGTGCTTTCTGCCAGTTGCTCACCCAAATACACATTTTGAGATACTGTTTCCAGTGTGCCTGAAGCGATACGCCACTAGTTGTGTATCTTAAGAGAAACATCGTTACTCTTGCCAGCGGTTTCTTGACTTTGAAGCTGTGATTATACTGGTGACGAGATATTGGCTACCCTAAGACAGTCACAGTGTTTCGTGATAGTTGCTCACCCAAATACACATTTTTTAGATACTGTTTCCAGTGTGCCTGAAGCGATACGCCACTAGTTGTGTATCTTAAGAGAAACATCGTTACTTTTGCCAGGGGTTTCTAGAAGTTGCTGATTTGATTCTGCTGGTGACGAGGCATTGGCTACCTCAAGAGAGTCATAGAGATTCCTGCCAGTTCTTCACCCAAATACACATTTTTTACATACTCTTTCCAGTCTGCCTGATAGCTACGCCACTAGTTGTGTATCTTAAGAGTCATTGTAACTTTTGCCAGGGGTTTCTTGAAGTTGCTGATGTGATTATGCTGGTGACGAGGCATTGGCTACCCTATGGGTGTCATAGTGATTCCTGCTAGTTGCTCACCCAAATACACATTTTTTTGATACTTTGCCCAGTCTGCCTCAAGTGACACCCCACTAGCTGTGAATCTTATGAGAAGCTTCGTTACCTTTGCAAGCGGTTTCTTGAAGTTGGTGATGTGATTATGTTGGTGACGAGGCATTGGCTACCTTAAGAGAGTCATAGTGCTTTCTGCCAGTTGCTCACCCAAATACACATTTTTAGATACTGTGGCGAGTCTGCCTGAAGCGATACGCCACTAGTTGTGTTTCTTAAGAGAAACATCGTTACTCTTACCAGCGGTTTCTTGACTTTGAAGATGTGATTATACTGGTGACGAGATATTGGTTACCCTAAGAGAGTCACAGTGTTTCCTGCCAGTTGCTCACCCAAATACACATATTTTAGATACTGTTTCCAGTGTGCCTGAAGCGATACGCCACTAGTTGTGTATTTTAAGAGAAACATCGTTACTTTTGCCTGGGGTTTCTAGAAGTTGCTGATTTGATTGTTCTGGTGACGAGGCATTGGCTACCTCAAGAGAGTCATAGAGATTCCTGCCAGTTCTTCACCCAAATACACTATTTTTAGATACTCATTCCAGTCTGCCTGATAGCTACGCCACTAGTTGTGTATCTTAAGAGTCATTGTAACTTTTGCCAGGGGTTTCTTGAAGTTGCTGATGTGATTATGCTGGTGACGAGGCATTGGCTACCCTATGAGTGTCATAGTGATTCCTGCTAGTTGCTCACCCAAATACACATTTTTTTGATACTTTGGCCAGTCTGCCTCAAGTGACACCCCACTAGCTGTGTATCTTATGAGAAGCTTCGTTACCTTTGCAAGCGGTTTCTTGAAGTTGGTGATGTGATTATGTTGGTGACGAGGCATTGGCTACCTTAAGAGAGTCATAGTGCTTTCTGCCAGTTGCTCACCCAAATACACATTTTGAGATACTGTTTCCAGTGTGCCTGAAGCGATACGCCACTAGTTGTGTATCTTAAGAGAAACATCGTTACTCTTGCCAGCGGTTTCTTGACTTTGAAGCTGTGATTATACTGGTGACGAGATATTGGCTACCCTAAGACAGTCACAGTGTTTCGTGATAGTTGCTCACCCAAATACACATTTTTTAGATACTGTTTCCAGTGTGCCTGAAGCGATACGCCACTAGTTGTGTATCTTAAGAGAAACATCGTTACTTTTGCCAGGGGTTTCTAGAAGTTGCTGATTTGATTCTGCTGGTGACGAGGCATTGGCTACCTCAAGAGAGTCATAGAGATTCCTGCCAGTTCTTCACCCAAATACACATTTTTTACATACTCTTTCCAGTCTGCCTGATAGCTACGCCACTAGTTGTGTATCTTAAGAGTCATTGTAACTTTTGCCAGGGGTTTCTTGAAGTTGCTGATGTGATTATGCTGGTGACGAGGCATTGGCTACCCTATGGGTGTCATAGTGATTCCTGCTAGTTGCTCACCCAAATACACATTTTTTTGATACTTTGCCCAGTCTGCCTCAAGTGACACCCCACTAGCTGTGTATCTTATGAGAAGCTTCGTTACCTTTGCAAGCGGTTTCTTGAAGTTGGTGATGTGATTATGTTGGTGACGAGGCATTGGCTACCTTAAGAGAGTCATAGTGCTTTCTGCCAGTTGCTCACCCAAAAATACACATTTTTAGATACTGTGGCGAGTCTGCCTGAAGCGATACGCCACTAGTTGTGTATCTTAAGAGAAACATCGTTACTCTTACCAGCGGTTTCTTGACTTTGAAGATGTGATTATACTGGTGACGAGATATTGGTTACCCTAAGAGAGTCACAGTGTTTCCTGCCAGTTGCTCACCCAAATACACATATTTTAGATACTGTTTCCAGTGTGCCTGAAGCGATACGCCACTAGTTGTGTATTTTAAGAGAAACATCGTTACTTTTGCCTGGGGTTTCTAGAAGTTGCTGATTTGATTGTGCTGGTGACGAGGCATTGGCTACCTCAAGAGAGTCATATAGATTCCTGCCAGTTCTTCACCCAAATACACTATTTTTAGATACTCATTCCAGTCTGCCTGATAGCTACGCCACTAGTTGTGTATCTTAAGAGTCATTGTAACTTTTGCCAGGGGTTTCTTGAAGTTGCTGATGTGATTATGCTGGTGACGTGGCATTGGCTACCCTATGGGTGTCATAGTGATTCCTGCTAGTTGCTCACCCAAATACACATTTTTTTGATAATTTGGCCAGTCTGCCTCAAGTGACACCCCACTAGCTGTGTATCTTATGAGAAGCTTTGTTACCTTTGCAAGCGGTTTCTTGAAGTTGGTGATGTGAATATGTTGGTGACGAGGCATTGGCTACCTTAAGAGAGTCATAGTGCTTTCTGCCAGTTGCTCACCCAAATACACATTTTGAGATACTGTGGCGAGTCTGCCTGAAGCGATACGCCACTAGTTGTGTATCTTAAGAGAAACATCGTTACTCTTACCAGCGGTTTCTTGACTTTGAAGATGTGATTATACTGGTGACGAGATATTGGTTACCCTAAGAGAGTCACAGTGTTTCCTGCCAGTTGCTCACCCAAATACACATATTTTAGATACTGTTTCCAGTGTGCCTGAAGCGATACGCCACTAGTTGTGTATTTTAAGAGAAACATCGTTACTTTTGCCTGGGGTTTCTAGAAGTTGCTGATTTGATTGTGCTGGTGACGAGGCATTGGCTACCTCAAGAGAGTCATAGAGATTCCTGCCAGTTCTTCACCCAAATACACTATTTTTAGATACTCATTCCAGTCTGCCTGATAGCTACGCCACTAGTTGTGTATCTTAAGAGTCATTGTAACTTTTGCCAGGGGTTTCTTGAAGTTGCTGATGTGATTATGCTGGTGACGAGGCATTGGCTACCCTATGGGTGTCATAGTGATTCCTGCTAGTTGCTCACCCAAATACACATTTTTTTGATAATTTGGCCAGTCTGCCTCAAGTGACACCCCACTAGCTGTGTATCTTATGAGAAGCTTTGTTACCTTTGCAAGCGGTTTCTTGAAGTTGGTGATGTGAATATGTTGGTGACGAGGCATTGGCTACCTTAAGAGAGTCATAGTGCTTTCTGCCAGTTGCTCACCCAAATACACATTTTGAGATACTGTGGCCAGTCTGCCTGAAGCGATACGCCACTAGTTGTGTATCTTAAGAGAAACATCGTTACTCTTGCCAGCGGTTTCTTGACTTTGAAGCTGTGATTATACTGGTGACGAGATATTGGCTACCCTAAGAGAGTCACAGTGTTTCGTGATAGTTGCTCACCCAAATACACATTTTTTAGATACTGTTTCCAGTGTGCCTGAAGCGATACGCCACTAGTTGTGTATCTTAAGAGAAACATCGTTACTTTTGCCAGGGGTTTCTAGAAGTTGCTGATTTGATTCTGCTGGTGACGAGGCATTGGCTACCTCAAGAGAGTCATAGAGATTCCTGCCAGTTCTTCACCCAAATACACATTTTTTACATACTCTTTCCAGTCTGCCTGATAGCTACGCCACTAGTTGTGTATCTTAAGAGTCATTGTAACTTTTGCCAGGGGTTTCTTGAAGTTGCTGATGTGATTATGCTGGTGACGAGGCATTGGCTACCCTATGGGTGTCATAGTGATTCCTGCTAGTTGCTCACCCAAATACACATTTTTTTGATAATTTGGCCAGTCTGCCTCAAGTGACACCCCACTAGCTGTGTATCTTATGAGAAGCTTTGTTACCTTTGCAAGCGGTTTCTTGAAGTTGGTGATGTGAATATGTTGGTGACGAGGCATTAGCTACCTTAAGAGAGTCATAGTGCTTTCTGCCAGTTGCTCACCCAAATACACATTTTGAGATACTGTGGCCACTCTGCCTGAAGCGATACGCCACTAGTTGTGTATCTTAAGAGAAACATCGTTACTCTTGCCAGCGGTTTCTTGACTTTGAAGCTGTGATTATACTGGTGACGAGATATTGGCTACCCTAAGAGAGTCACAGTGTTTCGTGATAGTTGCTCACCCAAATACACATTTTTTAGATACTGTTTCCAGTGTGCCTGAAGCGATACGCCACTAGTTGTGTATTTTAAGAGAATCATCGTTACTTTTGCCTGGGGTTTCTAGAAGTTGCTGATTTGATTGTGCTGGTGACGAGGCATTGGCTACCTCAAGAGAGTCATAGAGATTCCTGCCAGTTCTTCACCCAAATACACTATTTTTAGATACTCATTCCAGTCTGCCTGATAGCTACGCCACTAGTTGTTATCTTAAGAGTCATTGTAACTTTTGCCAGGGGTTTCTTGAAGTTGCTGATGTGATTATGCTGGTGACGAGGCATTGGCTACCCTATGAGTGTCATAGTGATTCCTGCTAGTTGCTCACCCAAATACACATTTTTTTGATACTTTGGCCAGTCTGCCTCAAGTGACACCCCACTAGCTGTGTATCTTATGAGAAGCTTCGTTACCTTTGCAAGCGGTTTCTTGAAGTTGGTGATGTGATTATGTTGGTGACGAGGCATTGGCTACCTTAAGAGAGTCATAGTGCTTTCTGCCAGTTGCTCACCCAAATACACATTTTTAGATACTGTGGCCAGTCTGCCTGAAGCGATACGCCACTAGTTGTGTATCTTAAGAGAAACATCGTTACTCTTGCCAGCGGTTTCTTGACTTTGAAGATGTGATTATACTGGTGACGAGATATTGGTTACCCTAAGAGAGTCACAGTGTTTCGTGCCAGTTGCTCACCCAAATACACATTTTTTAGATACTGTTTCCAGTGTGCCTGAAGCGATACGCCACTAGTTGTGTATCTTAAGAGAAACATCGTTACTCTTGCCAGCGGTTTCTTGACTTTGAAGCTGTGATTATACTGGTGACGAGATATTGGCTACCCTAAGACAGTCACAGTGTTTCGTGATAGTTGCTCACCCAAATACACATTTTTTAGATACTGTTTCCAGTGTGCCTGAAGCGATACGCCACTAGTTGTGTATCTTAAGAGAAACATCGTTACTTTTGCCAGGGGTTTCTAGAAGTTGCTGATTTGATTCTGCTGGTGACGAGGCATTGGCTACCTCAAGAGAGTCATAGAGATTCCTGCCAGTTCTTCACCCAAATACACATTTTTTACATACTCTTTCCAGTCTGCCTGATAGCTACGCCACTAGTTGTGTATCTTAAGAGTCATTGTAACTTTTGCCAGGGGTTTCTTGAAGTTGCTGATGTGATTATGCTGGTGACGAGGCATTGGCTACCCTATGGGTGTCATAGTGATTCCTGCTAGTTGCTCACCCAAATACACATTTTTTTGATAATTTGGCCAGTCTGCCTCAAGTGACACCCCACTAGCTGTGTATCTTATGAGAAGCTTTGTTACCTTTGCAAGCGGTTTCTTGAAGTTGGTGATGTGAATATGTTGGTGACGAGGCATTGGCTACCTTAAGAGAGTCATAGTGCTTTCTGCCAGTTGCTCACCCAAATACACATTTTGAGATACTGTGGCCAGTCTGCCTGAAGCGATACGCCACTAGTTGTGTATCTTAAGAGAAACATCGTTACTCTTGCCAGCGGTTTCTTGACTTTGAAGCTGTGATTATACTGGTGACGAGATATTGGCTACCCTAAGAGAGTCACAGTGTTTCGTGATAGTTGCTCACCCAAATACACATTTTTTAGATACTGTTTCCAGTGTGCCTGAAGCGATACGCCACTAGTTGTGTATCTTAAGAGAAACATCGTTACTTTTGCCAGGGGTTTCTAGAAGTTGCTGATTTGATTCTGCTGGTGACGAGGCATTGGCTACCTCAAGAGAGTCATAGAGATTCCTGCCAGTTCTTCACCCAAATACACTATTTTTAGATACTCATTCCAGTCTGCCTGATAGCTACGCCACTAGTTGTTATCTTAAGAGTCAATGTAACTTTTGCCAGGGGTTTCTTGAAGTTGCTGATGTGATTATGCTGGTGACGAGGCATTGGCTACCCTATGAGTGTCATAGTGATTCCTGCTAGTTGCTCACCCAAATACACATTTATTTGATACTTTGGCCAGTCTGCCTCAAGTGACACCCCACTAGCTGTGTATCTTATGAGAAGCTTCGTTACCTTTGCAAGCGGTTTCTTGAAGTTGGTGATGTGATTATGTTGGTGACGAGGCATTGGCTACCTTAAGAGAGTCATAGTGCTTTCTGCCAGTTGCTCACCCAAATACACATTTTTAGATACTGTGGCCAGTCTGCCTGAAGCGATACGCCACTAGTTGTGTATCTTAAGAGAAACATCGTTACTCTTGCCAGCGGTTTCTTGACTTTGAAGATGTGATTATACTGGTGACGAGATATTGGTTACCCTAAGAGAGTCACAGTGTTTCGTGCCAGTTGCTCACCCAAATACACATTTTTTAGATACTGTTTCCAGTGTGCCTGAAGCGATACGCCACTAGTTGTGTATCTTAAGAGAAACATCGTTACTCTTGCCAGCGGTTTCTTGACTTTGAAGCTGTGATTATACTGGTGACGAGATATTGGCTACCCTAAGACAGTCACAGTGTTTCGTGATAGTTGCTCACCCAAATACACATTTTTTAGATACTGTTTCCAGTGTGCCTGAAGCGATACGCCACTAGTTGTGTATCTTAAGAGAAACATCGTTACTTTTGCCAGGGGTTTCTAGAAGTTGCTGATTTGATTCTGCTGGTGACGAGGCATTGGCTACCTCAAGAGAGTCATAGAGATTCCTGCCAGTTCTTCACCCAAATACACATTTTTTACATACTCTTTCCAGTCTGCCTGATAGCTACGCCACTAGTTGTGTATCTTAAGAGTCATTGTAACTTTTGCCAGGGGTTTCTTGAAGTTGCTGATGTGATTATGCTGGTGACGAGGCATTGGCTACCCTATGGGTGTCATAGTGATTCCTGCTAGTTGCTCACCCAAATACACATTTTTTTGATACTTTGCCCAGTCTGCCTCAAGTGACACCCCACTAGCTGTGTATCTTATGAGAAGCTTCGTTACCTTTGCAAGCGGTTTCTTGAAGTTGGTGATGTGATTATGTTGGTGACGAGGCATTGGCTACCTTAAGAGAGTCATAGTGCTTTCTGCCAGTTGCTCACCCAAATACACATTTTTAGATACTGTGGCGAGTCTGCCTGAAGCGATACGCCACTAGTTGTGTATCTTAAGAGAAACATCGTTACTCTTACCAGCGGTTTCTTGACTTTGAAGATGTGATTATACTGGTGACGAGATATTGGTTACCCTAAGAGAGTCACAGTGTTTCCTGCCAGTTGCTCACCCAAATACACATATTTTAGATACTGTTTCCAGTGTGCCTGAAGCGATACGCCACTAATTGTGTATTTTAAGAGAAACATCGTTACTTTTGCCTGGGGTTTCTAGAAGTTGCTGATTTGATTGTGCTGGTGACGAGGCATTGGCTACCTCAAGAGAGTCATAGAGATTCCTGCCAGTTCTTCACCCAAATACACTATTTTTAGATACTCATTCCAGTCTGCCTGATAGCTACGCCACTAGTTGTGTATCTTAAGAGTCATTGTAACTTTTGCCAGGGGTTTCTTGAAGTTGCTGATGTGATTATGCTGGTGACGAGGCATTGGCTACCCTATGGGTGTCATAGTGATTCCTGCTAGTTGCTCACCCAAATACACATTTTTTTGATAATTTGGCCAGTCTGCCTCAAGTGACACCCCACTAGCTGTGTATCTTATGAGAAGCTTTGTTACCTTTGCAAGCGGTTTCTTGAAGTTGGTGATGTGAATATGTTGGTGACGAGGCATTGGCTACCTTAAGAGAGTCATAGTGCTTTCTGCCAGTTGCTCACCCAAATACACATTTTGAGATACTGTGGCCAGTCTGCCTGAAGCGATACGCCACTAGTTGTGTATCTTAAGAGAAACATCGTTACTCTTGCCAGCGGTTTCTTGACTTTGAAGCTGTGATTATACTGGTGACGAGATATTGGCTACCCTAAGAGAGTCACAGTGTTTCGTGATAGTTGCTCACCCAAATACACATTTTTTAGATACTGTTTCCAGTGTGCCTGAAGCGATACGCCACTAGTTGTGTATCTTAAGAGAAACATCGTTACTTTTGCCAGGGGTTTCTAGAAGTTGCTGATTTGATTCTGCTGGTGACGAGGCATTGGCTACCTCAAGAGAGTCATAGAGATTCCTGCCAGTTCTTCACCCAAATACACATTTTTTACATACTCTTTCCAGTCTGCCTGATAGCTACGCCACTAGTTGTGTATCTTAAGAGTCATTGTAACTTTTGCCAGGGGTTTCTTGAAGTTGCTGATGTGATTATGCTGGTGACGAGGCATTGGCTACCCTATGGGTGTCATAGTGATTCCTGCTAGTTGCTCACCCAAAGACACATTTTTTTGATAATTTGGCCAGTCTGCCTCAAGTGACACCCCACTAGCTGTGTATCTTATGAGAAGCTTTGTTACCTTTGCAAGCGGTTTCTTGAAGTTGGTGATGTGAATATGTTGGTGACGAGGCATTGGCTACCTTAAGAGAGTCATAGTGCTTTCTGCCAGTTGCTCACCCAAATACACATTTTGAGATACTGTGGCCAGTCTGCCTGAAGCGATACGCCACTAGTTGTGTATCTTAAGAGAAACATCGTTACTCTTGCCAGCGGTTTCTTGACTTTGAAGCTGTGATTATACTGGTGACGAGATATTGGCTACCCTAAGAGAGTCACAGTGTTTCGTGATAGTTGCTCACCCAAATACACATTTTTTAGATACTGTTTCCAGTGTGCCTGAAGCGATACGCCACTAGTTGTGTATTTTAAGAGAATCATCGTTACTTTTGCCTGGGGTTTCTAGAAGTTGCTGATTTGATTGTGCTGGTGACGAGGCATTGGCTACCTCAAGAGAGTCATAGAGATTCCTGCCAGTTCTTCACCCAAATACACTATTTTTAGATACTCATTCCAGTCTGCCTGATAGCTACGCCACTAGTTGTGTATCTTAAGAGTCATTGTAACTTTTGCCAGGGGTTTCTTGAAGTTGCTGATGTGATTATGCTGGTGACGAGGCATTGGCTACCCTATGAGTGTCATAGTGATTCCTGCTAGTTGCTCACCCAAATACACATTTTTTTGATACTTTGGCCAGTCTGCCTCAAGTGACACCCCACTAGCTGTGTATCTTATGAGAAGCTTCGTTACCTTTGCAAGCGGTTTCTTGAAGTTGGTGATGTGATTATGTTGGTGACGAGGCATTGGCTACCTTAAGAGAGTCATAGTGCTTTCTGCCAGTTGCTCACCCAAATACACATTTTTAGATACTGTGGCCAGTCTGCCTGAGGCGATACGCCACTAGTTGTGTATCTTAAGAGAAACATCGTTACTCTTGCCAGCGGTTTCTTGACTTTGAAGATGTGATTATACTGGTGACGAGATATTGGTTACCCTAAGAGAGTCACAGTGTTTCGTGCCAGTTGCTCACCCAAATACACATTTTTTAGATACTGTTTCCAGTGTGCCTGAAGCGATACGCCACTAGTTGTGTATCTTAAGAGAAACATCGTTACTCTTGCCAGCGGTTTCTTGACTTTGAAGCTGTGATTATACTGGTGACGAGATATTGGCTACCCTAAGACAGTCACAGTGTTTCGTGATAGTTGCTCACCCAAATACACATTTTTTAGATACTGTTTCCAGTGTGCCTGAAGCGATACGCCACTAGTTGTGTATCTTAAGAGAAACATCGTTACTTTTGCCAGGGGTTTCTAGAAGTTGCTGATTTGATTCTGCTGGTGACGAGGCATTGGCTACCTCAAGAGAGTCATAGAGATTCCTGCCAGTTCTTCACCCAAATACACATTTTTTACATACTCTTTCCAGTCTGCCTGATAGCTACGCCACTAGTTGTGTATCTTAAGAGTCATTGTAACTTTTGCCAGGTGTTTCTTGAAGTTGCTGATGTGATTATGCTGGTGACGAGGCATTGGCTACCCTATGGGTGTCATAGTGATTCCTGCTAGTTGCTCACCCAAATACACATTTTTTTGATACTTTGCCCAGTCTGCCTCAAGTGACACCCCACTAGCTGTGTATCTTATGAGAAGCTTCGTTACCTTTGCAAGCGGTTTCTTGAAGTTGGTGATGTGATTATGTTGGTGACGAGGCATTGGCTACCTTAAGAGAGTCATAGTGCTTTCTGCCAGTTGCTCACCCAAATACACATTTTTAGATACTGTGGCGAGTCTGCCTGAAGCGATACGCCACTAGTTGTGTATCTTAAGAGAAACATCGTTACTCTTACCAGCGGTTTCTTGACTTTGAAGATGTGATTATACTGGTGACGAGATATTGGTTACCCTAAGAGAGTCACAGTGTTTCCTGCCAGTTGCTCACCCAAATACACATATTTTAGATACTGTTTCCAGTGTGCCTGAAGCGATACGCCACTAGTTGTGTATTTTAAGAGAAACATCGTTACTTTTGCCTGGGGTTTCTAGAAGTTGCTGATTTGATTGTGCTGGTGACGAGGCATTGGCTACCTCAAGAGAGTCATAGAGATTCCTGCCAGTTCTTCACCCAAATACACTACTTTTAGATACTCATTCCAGTCTGCCTGATAGCTACGCCACCAGTTGTGTATCTTAAGAGTCATTGTAACTTTTGCCAGGGGTTTCTTGAAGTTGCTGATGTGATTATGCTGGTGACGAGGCATTGGCTACCCTATGAGTGTCATAGTGATTCCTGCTAGTTGCTCACCCAAATACACATTTTTTTGATACTTTGGCCAGTCTGCCTCAAGTGACACCCCACTAGCTGTGTATCTTATGAGAAGCTTCGTTACCTTTGCAAGCGGTTTCTTGAAGTTAGTGATGTGATTATGTTGGTGACGAGGCATTGGCTACCTTAAGAGAGTCATAGTGCTTTCTGCCAGTTGCTCACCCAAATACACATTTTTAGATACTGTGGCCAGTCTGCCTGAAGCGATACGCCACTAGTTGTGTATCTTAAGAGAAACATCGTTACTCTTGCCAGCGGTTTCTTGACTTTGAAGCTGTGATTATACTGGTGACGAGATATTGGCTACCCTAAGAGAGTCACAGTGTTTCGTGATAGTTGCTCACCCAAATACACATTTTTTAGATACTGTTTCCAGTGTGCCTGAAGCGATACGCCACTAGTTGTGTATCTTAAGAGAAACATCGTTACTTTTGCCAGGGGTTTCTAGAAGTTGCTGATTTGATTCTGCTGGTGACGAGGCATTGGCTACCTCAAGAGAGTCATAGAGATTCCTGCCAGTTCTTCACCCAAATACACATTTTTTACATACTCTTTCCAGTCTGCCTGATAGCTACGCCACTAGTTGTGTATCTTAAGAGTCATTGTAACTTTTGCCAGGGGTTTCTTGAAGTTGCTGATATGATTATGCTGGTGACGAGGCATTGGCTACCCTATGGGTGTCATAGTGATTCCTGCTAGTTGCTCACCCAAATACACATTTTTTTGATACTTTGCCCAGTCTGCCTCAAGTGACACCCCACTAGCTGTGTATCTTATGAGAAGCTTCGTTACCTTTGCAAGCGGTTTCTTGAAGTTGGTGATGTGATTATGTTGGTGACGAGGCATTGGCTACCTTAAGAGAGTCATAGTGCTTTCTGCCAGTTGCTCACCCAAATACACATTTTGAGATACTGTGGCCAGTCTGCCTGAAGCGATACGCCACTAGTTGTGTATCTTAAGAGAAACATCGTTACTCTTGCCAGCGGTTTCTTGACTTTGAAGCTGTGATTATACTGGTGACGAGATATTGGCTACCCTAAGAGAGTCACAGTGTTTCGTGATAGTTGCTCACCCAAATACACATTTTTTAGATACTGTTTCCAGTGTGCCTGAAGCGATACGCCACTAGTTGTGTATCTTAAGAGAAACATCGTTACTTTTGCCAGGGGTTTCTAGAAGTTGCTGATTTGATTCTGCTGGTGACGAGGCATTGGCTACCTCAAGAGAGTCATAGAGATTCCTGCCAGTTCTTCACCCAAATACACTATTTTTAGATACTCATTCCAGTCTGCCTGATAGCTACGCCACTAGTTGTGTATCTTAAGAGTCATTGTAACTTTTGCCAGGTGTTTCTTGAAGTTGCTGATGTGATTATGCTGGTGACGAGGCATTGGCTACCCTATGAGTGTCATAGTGATTCCTGCTAGTTGCTCACCCAAATACACATTTTTTTGATACTTTGGCCAGTCTGCCTCAAGTGACACCCCACTAGCTGTGTATCTTATGAGAAGCTTCGTTACCTTTGCAAGCGGTTTCTTGAAGTTGGTGATGTGATTATGTTGGTGACGAGGCATTGGCTACCTTAAGAGAGTCATAGTGCTTTCTGCCAGTTGCTCACCCAAATACACATTTTGAGATACTGTGGCCAGTCTGCCTGAAGCGATACGCCACTAGTTGTGTATCTTAAGAGAAACATCGTTACTCTTGCCAGCGGTTTCTTGACTTTGAAGATGTGATTATACTGGTGACGAGATATTGGTTACCCTAAGAGAGTCACAGTGTTTCGTGCCAGTTGCTCACCCAAATACACATTTTTTAGATACTGTTTCCAGTGTGCCTGAAGCGATACGCCACTAGTTGTGTATCTTAAGAGAAACATCGTTACTCTTGCCAGCGGTTTCTTGACTTTGAAGAT
The DNA here is from genome assembly GCF_023898315.1 of Schistocerca nitens. Classification (NCBI taxonomy): domain Eukaryota; kingdom Metazoa; phylum Arthropoda; class Insecta; order Orthoptera; family Acrididae; genus Schistocerca; species Schistocerca nitens. The sequence goes on from NW_026045814.1 coordinate 319,644, forward strand.
GTGATTATACTGGTGACGAGATATTGGTTACCCTAAGAGAGTCACAGTGTTTCGTGCCAGTTGCTCACCCAAATACACATTTTTTAGATACTGTTTCCAGTGTGCCTGAAGCGATACGCCACTAGTTGTGTATCTTAAGAGAAACATCGTTACTCTTGCCAGCGGTTTCTTGACTTTGAAGCTGTGATTATACTGGTGACGAGATATTGGCTACCCTAAGAGAGTCACAGTGTTTCGTGATAGTTGCTCACCCAAATACACATTTTTTAGATACTGTTTCCAGTGTGCCTGAAGCGATACGCCACTAGTTGTGTATCTTAAGAGAAACATCGTTACTTTTGCCAGGGGTTTCTAGAAGTTGCTGATTTGATTCTGCTGGTGACGAGGCATTGGCTACCTCAAGAGAGTCATAGAGATTCCTGCCAGTTCTTCACCCAAATACACATTTTTTACATACTCTTTCCAGTCTGCCTGATAGCTACGCCACTAGTTGTGTATCTTAAGAGTCATTGTAACTTTTGCCAGGGGTTTCTTGAAGTTGCTGATATGATTATGCTGGTGACGAGGCATTGGCTACCCTATGGGTGTCATAGTGATTCCTGCTAGTTGCTCACCCAAATACACATTTTTTTGATACTTTGCCCAGTCTGCCTCAAGTGACACCCCACTAGCTGTGTATCTTATGAGAAGCTTCGTTACCTTTGCAAGCGGTTTCTTGAAGTTGGTGATGTGATTATGTTGGTGACGAGGCATTGGCTACCTTAAGAGAGTCATAGTGCTTTCTGCCAGTTGCTCACCCAAATACACATTTTGAGATACTGTGGCCAGTCTGCCTGAAGCGATACGCCACTAGTTGTGTATCTTAAGAGAAACATCGTTACTCTTGCCAGCGGTTTCTTGACTTTGAAGCTGTGATTATACTGGTGACGAGATATTGGCTACCCTAAGAGAGTCACAGTGTTTCGTGATAGTTGCTCACCCAAATACACATTTTTTAGATACTGTTTCCAGTGTGCCTGAAGCGATACGCCACTAGTTGTGTATCTTAAGAGAAACATCGTTACTTTTGCCAGGGGTTTCTAGAAGTTGCTGATTTGATTCTGCTGGTGACGAGGCATTGGCTACCTCAAGAGAGTCATAGAGATTCCTGCCAGTTCTTCACCCAAATACACTATTTTTAGATACTCATTCCAGTCTGCCTGATAGCTACGCCACTAGTTGTGTATCTTAAGAGTCATTGTAACTTTTGCCAGGTGTTTCTTGAAGTTGCTGATGTGATTATGCTGGTGACGAGGCATTGGCTACCCTATGAGTGTCATAGTGATTCCTGCTAGTTGCTCACCCAAATACACATTTTTTTGATACTTTGGCCAGTCTGCCTCAAGTGACACCCCACTAGCTGTGTATCTTATGAGAAGCTTCGTTACCTTTGCAAGCGGTTTCTTGAAGTTGGTGATGTGATTATGTTGGTGACGAGGCATTGGCTACCTTAAGAGAGTCATAGTGCTTTCTGCCAGTTGCTCACCCAAATACACATTTTGAGATACTGTGGCCAGTCTGCCTGAAGCGATACGCCACTAGTTGTGTATCTTAAGAGAAACATCGTTACTCTTGCCAGCGGTTTCTTGACTTTGAAGACGTGATTATACTGGTGACGAGATATTGGTTACCCTAAGAGAGTCACAGTGTTTCGTGCCAGTTGCTCACCCAAATACACATTTTTTAGATACTGTTTCCAGTGTGCCTGAAGCGATACGCCACTAGTTGTGTATCTTAAGAGAAACATCGTTACTCTTGCCAGCGGTTTCTTGACTTTGAAGATGTGATTATACTGGTGACGAGATATTGGTTACCCTAAGAGAGTCACAGTGTTTCGTGCCAGTTGCTCACCCAAATACACATTTTTTAGATACTGTTTCCAGTGTGCCTGAAGCGATACGCCACTAGTTGTGTATCTTAAGAGAAACATCGTTACTCTTGCCAGCGGTTTCTTGACTTTGAAGCTGTGATTATACTGGTGACGAGATATTGGCTACCCTAAGAGAGTCACAGTGTTTCGTGATAGTTGCTCACCCAAATACACATTTTTTAGATACTGTTTCCAGTGTGCCTGAAGCGATACGCCACTAGTTGTGTATCTTAAGAGAAACATCGTTACTTTTGCCAGGGGTTTCTAGAAGTTGCTGATTTGATTCTGCTGGTGACGAGGCATTGGCTACCTCAAGAGAGTCATAGAGATTCCTGCCAGTTCTTCACCCAAATACACATTTTTTACATACTCTTTCCAGTCTGCCTGATAGCTACGCCACTAGTTGTGTATCTTAAGAGTCATTGTAACTTTTGCCAGGGGTTTCTTGAAGTTGCTGATATGATTATGCTGGTGACGAGGCATCGGCTACCCTATGGGTGTCATAGTGATTCCTGCTAGTTGCTCACCCAAATACACATTTTTTTGATACTTTGCCCAGTCTGCCTCAAGTGACACCCCACTAGCTGTGTATCTTATGAGAAGCTTCGTTACCTTTGCAAGCGGTTTCTTGAAGTTGGTGATGTGATTATGTTGGTGACGAGGCATTGGCTACCTTAAGAGAGTCATAGTGCTTTCTGCCAGTTGCTCACCCAAATACACATTTTGAGATACTGTGGCGTCTGCCTGAAGCGATACGCCACTAGTTGTGTATCTTAAGAGAAACATCGTTACTCTTGCCAGCGGTTTCTTGACTTTGAAGCTGTGATTATACTGGTGACGAGATATTGGCTACCCTAAGAGAGTCACAGTGTTTCGTGATAGTTGCTCACCCAAATACACATTTTTTAGATACTGTTTCCAGTGTGCCTGAAGCGATACGCCACTAGTTGTGTATCTTAAGAGAAACATCGTTACTTTTGCCAGGGGTTTCTAGAAGTTGCTGATTTGATTCTGCTGGTGACGAGGCATTGGCTACCTCAAGAGAGTCATAGAGATTCCTGCCAGTTCTTCACCCAAATACACTATTTTTAGGTACTCATTCCAGTCTGCCTGATAGCTACGCCACTAGTTGTGTATCTTAAGAGTCATTGTAACTTTTGCCAGGTGTTTCTTGAAGTTGCTGATGTGATTATGCTGGTGACGAGGCATTGGCTACCCTATGAGTGTCATAGTGATTCCTGCTAGTTGCTCACCCAAATACACATTTTTTTGATACTTTGGCCAGTCTGCCTCAAGTGACACCCCACTAGCTATGTATCTTATGAGAAGCTTCGTTACCTTTGCAAGCGGTTTCTTGAAGTTGGTGATGTGATTATGTTGGTGACGAGGCATTGGCTACCTTAAGAGAGTCATAGTGCTTTCTGCCAGTTGCTCACCCAAATACACATTTTTAGATACTGTGGCCAGTCTGCCTGAAGCGATACGCCACTAGTTGTGTATCTTAAGAGAAACATCGTTACTCTTGCCAGCGGTTTCTTGACTTTGAAGATGTGATTATACTGGTGACGAGATATTGGTTACCCTAAGAGAGTCACAGTGTTTCGTGCCAGTTGCTCACCCAAATACACATTTTTTAGATACTGTTTCCAGTGTGCCTGAAGCGATACGCCACTAGTTGTGTATCTTAAGAGAAACATCGTTACTCTTGCCAGCGGTTTCTTGACTTTGAAGCTGTGATTATACTGGTGACGAGATATTGGCTACCCTAAGACAGTCACAGTGTTTCGTGATAGTTGCTCACCCAAATACACATTTTTTAGATACTGTTTCCAGTGTGCCTGAAGCGATACGCCACTAGTTGTGTATCTTAAGAGAAACATCGTTACTCTTGCCAGCGGTTTCTTGACTTTGAAGATGTGATTATACTGGTGACGAGATATTGGTTACCCTAAGAGAGTCACAGTGTTTCGTGCCAGTTGCTCACCCAAATACACATTTTTTAGATACTGTTTCCAGTGTGCCTGAAGCGATACGCCACTAGTTGTGTATCTTAAGAGAAACATCGTTACTCTTGCCAGCGGTTTCTTGACTTTGAAGCTGTGATTATACTGGTGACGAGATATTGGCTACCCTAAGAGAGTCACAGTGTTTCGTGATAGTTGCTCACCCAAATACACATTTTTTAGATACTGTTTCCAGTGTGCCTGAAGCGATACGCCACTAGTTGTGTATCTTAAGAGAAACATCGTTACTTTTGCCAGGGGTTTCTAGAAGTTGCTGATTTGATTCTGCTGGTGACGAGGCATTGGCTACCTCAAGAGAGTCATAGAGATTCCTGCCAGTTCTTCACCCAAATACACATTTTTTACATACTCTTTCCAGTCTGCCTGATAGCTACGCCACTAGTTGTGTATCTTAAGAGTCATTGTAACTTTTGCCAGGGGTTTCTTGAAGTTGCTGATATGATTATGCTGGTGACGAGGCATCGGCTACCCTATGGGTGTCATAGTGATTCCTGCTAGTTGCTCACCCAAATACACATTTTTTTGATACTTTGCCCAGTCTGCCTCAAGTGACACCCCACTAGCTGTGTATCTTATGAGAAGCTTCGTTACCTTTGCAAGCGGTTTCTTGAAGTTGGTGATGTGATTATGTTGGTGACGAGGCATTGGCTACCTTAAGAGAGTCATAGTGCTTTCTGCCAGTTGCTCACCCAAATACACATTTTGAGATACTGTGGCGTCTGCCTGAAGCGATACGCCACTAGTTGTGTATCTTAAGAGAAACATCGTTACTCTTGCCAGCGGTTTCTTGACTTTGAAGCTGTGATTATACTGGTGACGAGATATTGGCTACCCTAAGAGAGTCACAGTGTTTCGTGATAGTTGCTCACCCAAATACACATTTTTTAGATACTGTTTCCAGTGTGCCTGAAGCGATACGCCACTAGTTGTGTATCTTAAGAGAAACATCGTTACTTTTGCCAGGGGTTTCTAGAAGTTGCTGATTTGATTCTGCTGGTGACGAGGCATTGGCTACCTCAAGAGAGTCATAGAGATTCCTGCCAGTTCTTCACCCAAATACACTATTTTTAGGTACTCATTCCAGTCTGCCTGATAGCTACGCCACTAGTTGTGTATCTTAAGAGTCATTGTAACTTTTGCCAGGTGTTTCTTGAAGTTGCTGATGTGATTATGCTGGTGACGAGGCATTGGCTACCCTATGAGTGTCATAGTGATTCCTGCTAGTTGCTCACCCAAATACACATTTTTTTGATACTTTGGCCAGTCTGCCTCAAGTGACACCCCACTAGCTATGTATCTTATGAGAAGCTTCGTTACCTTTGCAAGCGGTTTCTTGAAGTTGGTGATGTGATTATGTTGGTGACGAGGCATTGGCTACCTTAAGAGAGTCATAGTGCTTTCTGCCAGTTGCTCACCCAAATACACATTTTTAGATACTGTGGCCAGTCTGCCTGAAGCGATACGCCACTAGTTGTGTATCTTAAGAGAAACATCGTTACTCTTGCCAGCGGTTTCTTGACTTTGAAGATGTGATTATACTGGTGACGAGATATTGGTTACCCTAAGAGAGTCACAGTGTTTCGTGCCAGTTGCTCACCCAAATACACATTTTTTAGATACTGTTTCCAGTGTGCCTGAAGCGATACGCCACTAGTTGTGTATCTTAAGAGAAACATCGTTACTCTTGCCAGCGGTTTCTTGACTTTGAAGCTGTGATTATACTGGTGACGAGATATTGGCTACCCTAAGACAGTCACAGTGTTTCGTGATAGTTGCTCACCCAAATACACATTTTTTAGATACTGTTTCCAGTGTGCCTGAAGCGATACGCCACTAGTTGTGTATCTTAAGAGAAACATCGTTACTTTTGCCAGGGGTTTCTAGAAGTTGCTGATTTGATTCTGCTGGTGACGAGGCATTGGCTACCTCAAGAGAGTCATAGAGATTCCTGCCAGTTCTTCACCCAAATACACATTTTTTACATACTCTTTCCAGTCTGCCTGATAGCTACGCCACTAGTTGTGTATCTTAAGAGTCATTGTAACTTTTGCCAGGGGTTTCTTGAAGTTGCTGATGTGATTATGCTGGTGACGAGGCATTGGCTACCCTATGGGTGTCATAGTGATTCCTGCTAGTTGCTCACCCAAATACACATTTTTTTGATACTTTGCCCAGTCTGCCTCAAGTGACACCCCACTAGCTGTGTATCTTATGAGAAGCTTCGTTACCTTTACAAGCGGTTTCTTGAAGTTGGTGATGTGATTATGTTGGTGACGAGGCATTGGCTACCTTAAGAGAGTCATAGTGCTTTCTGCCAGTTGCTCACCCAAATACACATTTTTAGATACTGTGGCGAGTCTGCCTGAAGCGATACGCCACTAGTTGTGTATCTTAAGAGAAACATCGTTACTCTTACCAGCGGTTTCTTGACTTTGAAGATGTGATTATACTGGTGACGAGATATTGGTTACCCTAAGAGAGTCACAGTGTTTCCTGCCAGTTGCTCACCCAAATACACATATTTTAGATACTGTTTCCAGTGTGCCTGAAGCGATACGCCACTAGTTGTGTATTTTAAGAGAAACATCGTTACTTTTGCCTGGGGTTTCTAGAAGTTGCTGATTTGATTGTGCTGGTGACGAGGCATTGGCTACCTCAAGAGAGTCATAGAGATTCCTGCCAGTTCTTCACCCAAATACACTATTTTTAGATACTCATTCCAGTCTGCCTGATAGCTACGCCACAAGTTGTGTATCTTAAGAGTCATTGTAACTTTTGCCAGGGGTTTCTTGAAGTTGCTGATGTGATTATGCTGGTGACGAGGCATTGGCTACCCTATGAGTGTCATAGTGATTCCTGCTAGTTGCTCACCCAAATACACATTTTTTTGATACTTTGGCCAGTCTGCCTCAAGTGACACCCCACTAGCTGTGTATCTTATGAGAAGCTTCGTTACCTTTGCAAGCGGTTTCTTGAAGTTGGTGATGTGATTATGTTGGTGACGAGGCATTGGCTACCTTAAGAGAGTCATAGTGCTTTCTGCCAGTTGCTCACCCAAATACACATTTTTAGATACTGTGGCCAGTCTGCCTGAAGCGATACGCCACTAGTTGTGTATCTTAAGAGAAACATCGTTACTCTTGCCAGCGGTTTCTTGACTTTGAAGATGTGATTATACTGGTGACGAGATATTGGTTACCCTAAGAGAGTCACAGTGTTTCGTGCCAGTTGCTCACCCAAATACACATTTTTTAGATACGGTTTCCAGTGTGCCTGAAGCGATACGCCACTAGTTGTGTATCTTAAGAGAAACATCGTTACTCTTGCCAGCGGTTTCTTGACTTTGAAGCTGTGATTATACTGGTGACGAGATATTGGCTACCCTAAGAGAGTCACAGTGTTTCGTGATAGTTGCTCACCCAAATACACATTTTTTAGATACTGTTTCCAGTGTGCCTGAAGCGATACGCCACTAGTTGTGTATCTTAAGAGAAACATCGTTACTTTTGCCAGGGGTTTCTAGAAGTTGCTGATTTGATTCTGCTGGTGACGAGGCATTGGCTACCTCAAGAGAGTCATAGAGATTCCTGCCAGTTCTTCACCCAAATACACATTTTTTACATACTCTTTCCAGTCTGCCTGATAGCTACGCCACTAGTTGTGTATCTTAAGAGTCATTGTAACTTTTGCCAGGGGTTTCTTGAAGTTGCTGATATGATTATGCTGGTGACGAGGCATTGGCTACCCTATGGGTGTCATAGTGATTCCTGCTAGTTGCTCACCCAAATACACATTTTTTTGATACTTTGCCCAGTCTGCCTCAAGTGACACCCCACTAGCTGTGTATCTTATGAGAAGCTTCGTTACCTTTGCAAGCGGTTTCTTGAAGTTGGTGATGTGATTATGTTGGTGACGAGGCATTGGCTACCTTAAGAGAGTCATAGTGCTTTCTGCCAGTTGCTCACCCAAATACACATTTTTAGATACTGTGGCGAGTCTGCCTGAAGCGATACGCCACTAGTTGTGTATCTTAAGAGAAACATCGTTACTCTTGCCAGCGGTTTCTTGACTTTGAAGCTGTGATTATACTGGTGACGAGATATTGGCTACCCTAAGAGAGTCACAGTGTTTCGTGATAGTTGCTCACCCAAATACACATTTTTTAGATACTGTTTCCAGTGTGCCTGAAGCGATACGCCACTAGTTGTGTATCTTAAGAGAAACATCGTTACTTTTGCCAGGGGTTTCTAGAAGTTGCTGATTTGATTCTGCTGGTGACGAGGCATTGGCTACCTCAAGAGAGTCATAGAGATTCCTGCCAGTTCTTCACCCAAATACACATTTTTTACATACTCTTTCCAGTCTGCCTGATAGCTACGCCACTAGTTGTGTATCTTAAGAGTCATTGTAACTTTTGCCAGGGGTTTCTTGAAGTTGCTGATATGATTATGCTGGTGACGAGGCATCGGCTACCCTATGGGTGTCATAGTGATTCCTGCTAGTTGCTCACCCAAATACACATTTTTTTGATACTTTGCCCAGTCTGCCTCAAGTGACACCCCACTAGCTGTGTATCTTATGAGAAGCTTCGTTACCTTTGCAAGCGGTTTCTTGAAGTTGGTGATGTGATTATGTTGGTGACGAGGCATTGGCTACCTTAAGAGAGTCATAGTGCTTTCTGCCAGTTGCTCACCCAAATACACATTTTGAGATACTGTGGCCAGTCTGCCTGAAGCGATACGCCACTAGTTGTGTATCTTAAGAGAAACATCGTTACTCTTGCCAGCGGTTTCTTGACTTTGAAGCTGTGATTATACTGGTGACGAGATATTGGCTACCCTAAGAGAGTCACAGTGTTTCGTGATAGTTGCTCACCCAAATACACATTTTTTAGATACTGTTTCCAGTGTGCCTGAAGCGATACGCCACTAGTTGTGTATCTTAAGAGAAACATCGTTACTTTTGCCAGGGGTTTCTAGAAGTTGCTGATTTGATTCTGCTGGTGACGAGGCATTGGCTACCTCAAGAGAGTCATAGAGATTCCTGCCAGTTCTTCACCCAAATACACTATTTTTAGGTACTCATTCCAGTCTGCCTGATAGCTACGCCACTAGTTGTGTATCTTAAGAGTCATTGTAACTTTTGCCAGGTGTTTCTTGAAGTTGCTGATGTGATTATGCTGGTGACGAGGCATTGGCTACCCTATGAGTGTCATAGTGATTCCTGCTAGTTGCTCACCCAAATACACATTTTTTTGATACTTTGGCCAGTCTGCCTCAAGTGACACCCCACTAGCTGTGTATCTTATGAGAAGCTTCGTTACCTTTGCAAGCGGTTTCTTGAAGTTGGTGATGTGATTATGTTGGTGACGAGGCATTGGCTACCTTAAGAGAGTCATAGTGCTTTCTGCCAGTTGCTCACCCAAATACACATTTTTAGATACTGTGGCCAGTCTGCCTGAAGCGATACGCCACTAGTTGTGTATCTTAAGAGAAACATCGTTACTCTTGCCAGCGGTTTCTTGACTTTGAAGATGTGATTATACTGGTGACGAGATATTGGTTACCCTAAGAGAGTCACAGTGTTTCGTGCCAGTTGCTCACCCAAATACACATTTTTTAGATACTGTTTCCAGTGTGCCTGAAGCGATACGCCACTAGTTGTGTATCTTAAGAGAAACATCGTTACTCTTGCCAGCGGTTTCTTGACTTTGAAGCTGTGATTATACTGGTGACGAGATATTGGCTACCCTAAGACAGTCACAGTGTTTCGTGATAGTTGCTCACCCAAATACACATTTTTTAGATACTGTTTCCAGTGTGCGTGAAGCGATACGCCACTAGTTGTGTATCTTAAGAGAAACATCGTTACTTTTGCCAGGGGTTTCTAGAAGTTGCTGATTTGATTCTGCTGGTGACGAGGCATTGGCTACCTCAAGAGAGTCATAGAGATTCCTGCCAGTTCTTCACCCAAATACACATTTTTTACATACTCTTTCCAGTCTGCCTGATAGCTACGCCACTAGTTGTGTATCTTAAGAGTCATTGTAACTTTTGCCAGGGGTTTCTTGAAGTTGCTGATGTGATTATGCTGGTGACGAGGCATTGGCTACCCTATGGGTGTCATAGTGATTCCTGCTAGTTGCTCACCCAAATACACATTTTTTTGATACTTTGCCCAGTCTGCCTCAAGTGACACCCCACTAGCTGTGTATCTTATGAGAAGCTTCGTTACCTTTACAAGCGGTTTCTTGAAGTTGGTGATGTGATTATGTTGGTGACGAGGCATTGGCTACCTTAAGAGAGTCATAGTGCTTTCTGCCAGTTGCTCACCCAAATACACATTTTTAGATACTGTGGCGAGTCTGCCTGAAGCGATACGCCACTAGTTGTGTATCTTAAGAGAAACATCGTTACTCTTACCAGCGGTTTCTTGACTTTGAAGATGTGATTATACTGGTGACGAGATATTGGTTACCCTAAGAGAGTCACAGTGTTTCCTGCCAGTTGCTCACCCAAATACACATATTTTAGATACTGTTTCCAGTGTGCCTGAAGCGATACGCCACTAGTTGTGTATTTTAAGAGAAACATCGTTACTTTTGCCTGGGGTTTCTAGAAGTTGCTGATTTGATTGTGCTGGTGACGAGGCATTGGCTACCTCAAGAGAGTCATAGAGATTCCTGCCAGTTCTTCACCCAAATACACTATTTTTAGATACTCATTCCAGTCTGCCTGATAGCTACGCCACAAGTTGTGTATCTTAAGAGTCATTGTAACTTTTGCCAGGGGTTTCTTGAAGTTGCTGATGTGATTATGCTGGTGACGAGGCATTGGCTACCCTATGAGTGTCATAGTGATTCCTGCTAGTTGCTCACCCAAATACACATTTTTTTGATACTTTGGCCAGTCTGCCTCAAGTGACACCCCACTAGCTGTGTATCTTATGAGAAGCTTCGTTACCTTTGCAAGCGGTTTCTTGAAGTTGGTGATGTGATTATGTTGGTGACGAGGCATTGGCTACCTTAAGAGAGTCATAGTGCTTTCTGCCAGTTGCTCACCCAAATACACATTTTTAGATACTGTGGCCAGTCTGCCTGAAGCGATACGCCACTAGTTGTGTATCTTAAGAGAAACATCGTTACTCTTGCCAGCGGTTTCTTGACTTTGAAGATGTGATTATACTGGTGACGAGATATTGGTTACCCTAAGAGAGTCACAGTGTTTCGTGCCAGTTGCTCACCCAAATACACATTTTTTAGATACGGTTTCCAGTGTGCCTGAAGCGATACGCCACTAGTTGTGTATCTTAAGAGAAACATCGTTACTCTTGCCAGCGGTTTCTTGACTTTGAAGCTGTGATTATACTGGTGACGAGATATTGGCTACCCTAAGAGAGTCACAGTGTTTCGTGATAGTTGCTCACCCAAATACACATTTTTTAGATACTGTTTCCAGTGTGCCTGAAGCGATACGCCACTAGTTGTGTATCTTAAGAGAAACATCGTTACTTTTGCCAGGGGTTTCTAGAAGTTGCTGATTTGATTCTGCTGGTGACGAGGCATTGGCTACCTCAAGAGAGTCATAGAGATTCCTGCCAGTTCTTCACCCAAATACACATTTTTTACATACTCTTTCCAGTCTGCCTGATAGCTACGCCACTAGTTGTGTATCTTAAGAGTCATTGTAACTTTTGCCAGGGGTTTCTTGAAGTTGCTGATATGATTATGCTGGTGACGAGGCATTGGCTACCCTATGGGTGTCATAGTGATTCCTGCTAGTTGCTCACCCAAATACACATTTTTTTGATACTTTGCCCAGTCTGCCTCAAGTGACACCCCACTAGCTGTGTATCTTATGAGAAGCTTCGTTACCTTTGCAAGCGGTTTCTTGAAGTTGGTGATGTGATTATGTTGGTGACGAGGCATTGGCTACCTTAAGAGAGTCATAGTGCTTTCTGCCAGTTGCTCACCCAAATACACATTTTTAGATACTGTGGCGAGTCTGCCTGAAGCGATACGCCACTAGTTGTGTATCTTAAGAGAAACATCGTTACTCTTGCCAGCGGTTTCTTGACTTTGAAGCTGTGATTATACTGGTGACGAGATATTGGCTACCCTAAGAGAGTCACAGTGTTTCGTGATAGTTGCTCACCCAAATACACATTTTTTAGATACTGTTTCCAGTGTGCCTGAAGCGATACGCCACTAGTTGTGTATCTTAAGAGAAACATCGTTACTTTTGCCAGGGGTTTCTAGAAGTTGCTGATTTGATTCTGCTGGTGACGAGGCATTGGCTACCTCAAGAGAGTCATAGAGATTCCTGCCAGTTCTTCACCCAAATACACATTTTTTACATACTCTTTCCAGTCTGCCTGATAGCTACGCCACTAGTTGTGTATCTTAAGAGTCATTGTAACTTTTGCCAGGGGTTTCTTGAAGTTGCTGATATGATTATGCTGGTGACGAGGCATCGGCTACCCTATGGGTGTCATAGTGATTCCTGCTAGTTGCTCACCCAAATACACATTTTTTTGATACTTTGCCCAGTCTGCCTCAAGTGACACCCCACTAGCTGTGTATCTTATGAGAAGCTTCGTTACCTTTGCAAGCGGTTTCTTGAAGTTGGTGATGTGATTATGTTGGTGACGAGGCATTGGCTACCTTAAGAGAGTCATAGTGCTTTCTGCCAGTTGCTCACCCAAATACACATTTTGAGATACTGTGGCCAGTCTGCCTGAAGCGATACGCCACTAGTTGTGTATCTTAAGAGAAACATCGTTACTCTTGCCAGCGGTTTCTTGACTTTGAAGCTGTGATTATACTGGTGACGAGATATTGGCTACCCTAAGAGAGTCACAGTGTTTCGTGATAGTTGCTCACCCAAATACACATTTTTTAGATACTGTTTCCAGTGTGCCTGAAGCGATACGCCACTAGTTGTGTATCTTAAGAGAAACATCGTTACTTTTGCCAGGGGTTTCTAGAAGTTGCTGATTTGATTCTGCTGGTGACGAGGCATTGGCTACCTCAAGAGAGTCATAGAGATTCCTGCCAGTTCTTCACCCAAATACACTATTTTTAGGTACTCATTCCAGTCTGCCTGATAGCTACGCCACTAGTTGTGTATCTTAAGAGTCATTGTAACTTTTGCCAGGTGTTTCTTGAAGTTGCTGATGTGATTATGCTGGTGACGAGGCATTGGCTACCCTATGAGTGTCATAGTGATTCCTGCTAGTTGCTCACCCAAATACACATTTTTTTGATACTTTGGCCAGTCTGCCTCAAGTGACACCCCACTAGCTGTGTATCTTATGAGAAGCTTCGTTACCTTTGCAAGCGGTTTCTTGAAGTTGGTGATGTGATTATGTTGGTGACGAGGCATTGGCTACCTTAAGAGAGTCATAGTGCTTTCTGCCAGTTGCTCACCCAAATACACATTTTTAGATACTGTGGCCAGTCTGCCTGAAGCGATACGCCACTAGTTGTGTATCTTAAGAGAAACATCGTTACTCTTGCCAGCGGTTTCTTGACTTTGAAGATGTGATTATACTGGTGACGAGATATTGGTTACCCTAAGAGAGTCACAGTGTTTCGTGCCAGTTGCTCACCCAAATACACATTTTTTAGATACTGTTTCCAGTGTGCCTGAAGCGATACGCCACTAGTTGTGTATCTTAAGAGAAACATCGTTACTCTTGCCAGCGGTTTCTTGACTTTGAAGCTGTGATTATACTGGTGACGAGATATTGGCTACCCTAAGACAGTCACAGTGTTTCGTGATAGTTGCTCACCCAAATACACATTTTTTAGATACTGTTTCCAGTGTGCGTGAAGCGATACGCCACTAGTTGTGTATCTTAAGAGAAACATCGTTACTTTTGCCAGGGGTTTCTAGAAGTTGCTGATTTGATTCTGCTGGTGACGAGGCATTGGCTACCTCAAGAGAGTCATAGAGATTCCTGCCAGTTCTTCACCCAAATACACATTTTTTACATACTCTTTCCAGTCTGCCTGATAGCTACGCCACTAGTTGTGTATCTTAAGAGTCATTGTAACTTTTGCCAGGGGTTTCTTGAAGTTGCTGATGTGATTATGCTGGTGACGAGGCATTGGCTACCCTATGGGTGTCATAGTGATTCCTGCTAGTTGCTCACCCAAATACACATTTTTTTGATACTTTGCCCAGTCTGCCTCAAGTGACACCCCACTAGCTGTGTATCTTATGAGAAGCTTCGTTACCTTTACAAGCGGTTTCTTGAAGTTGGTGATGTGATTATGTTGGTGACGAGGCATTGGCTACCTTAAGAGAGTCATAGTGCTTTCTGCCAGTTGCTCACCCAAATACACATTTTTAGATACTGTGGCGAGTCTGCCTGAAGCGATACGCCACTAGTTGTGTATCTTAAGAGAAACATCGTTACTCTTACCAGCGGTTTCTTGACTTTGAAGATGTGATTATACTGGTGACGAGATATTGGTTACCCTAAGAGAGTCACAGTGTTTCCTGCCAGTTGCTCACCCAAATACACATATTTTAGATACTGTTTCCAGTGTGCCTGAAGCGATACGCCACTAGTTGTGTATTTTAAGAGAAACATCGTTACTTTTGCCTGGGGTTTCTAGAAGTTGCTGATTTGATTGTGCTGGTGACGAGGCATTGGCTACCTCAAGAGAGTCATAGAGATTCCTGCCAGTTCTTCACCCAAATACACTATTTTTAGATACTCATTCCAGTCTGCCTGATAGCTACGCCACTAGTTGTGTATCTTAAGAGTCATTGTAACTTTTGCCAGGGGTTTCTTGAAGTTGCTGATGTGATTATGCTGGTGACGAGGCATTGGCTACCCTATGAGTGTCATAGTGATTCCTGCTAGTTGCTCACCCAAATACACATTTTTTTCATACTTTGGCCAGTCTGCCTCAAGTGACACCCCACTAGCTGTGTATCTTATGAGAAGCTTCGTTACCTTTGCAAGCGGTTTCTTGAAGTTGGTGATGTGATTATGTTGGTGACGAGGCATTGGCTACCTTAAGAGAGTCATAGTGCTTTCTGCCAGTTGCTCACCCAAATACACATTTTTAGATACTGTGGCCAGTCTGCCTGAAGCGATACGCCACTAGTTGTGTATCTTAAGAGAAACATCGTTACTCTTGCCAGCGGTTTCTTGACTTTGAAGATGTGATTATACTGGTGACGAGATATTGGTTACCCTAAGAGAGTCACAGTGTTTCGTGCCAGTTGCTCACCCAAATACACATTTTTTAGATACGGTTTCCAGTGTGCCTGAAGCGATACGCCACTAGTTGTGTATCTTAAGAGAAACATCGTTACTCTTGCCAGCGGTTTCTTGACTTTGAAGCTGTGATTATACTGGTGACGAGATATTGGCTACCCTAAGAGAGTCACAGTGTTTCGTGATAGTTGCTCACCCAAATACACATTTTTTAGATACTGTTTCCAGTGTGCCTGAAGCGATACGCCACTAGTTGTGTATCTTAAGAGAAACATCGTTACTTTTGCCAGGGGTTTCTAGAAGTTGCTGATTTGATTCTGCTGGTGACGAGGCATTGGCTACCTCAAGAGAGTCATAGAGATTCCTGCCAGTTCTTCACCCAAATACACATTTTTTACATACTCTTTCCAGTCTGCCTGATAGCTACGCCACTAGTTGTGTATCTTAAGAGTCATTGTAACTTTTGCCAGGGGTTTCTTGAAGTTGCTGATATGATTATGCTGGTGACGAGGCATTGGCTACCCTATGGGTGTCATAGTGATTCCTGCTAGTTGCTCACCCAAATACACATTTTTTTGATACTTTGCCCAGTCTGCCTCAAGTGACACCCCACTAGCTGTGTATCTTATGAGAAGCTTCGTTACCTTTGCAAGCGGTTTCTTGAAGTTGGTGATGTGATTATGTTGGTGACGAGGCATTGGCTACCTTAAGAGAGTCATAGTGCTTTCTGCCAGTTGCTCACCCAAATACACATTTTTAGATACTGTGGCGAGTCTGCCTGAAGCGATACGCCACTAGTTGTGTATCTTAAGAGAAACATCGTTACTCTTACCAGCGGTTTCTTGACTTTGAAGATGTGATTATACTGGTGACGAGATATTGGTTACCCTAAGAGAGTCACAGTGTTTCCTGCCAGTTGCTCACCCAAATACACATATTTTAGATACTGTTTCCAGTGTGCCTGAAGCGATACGCCACTAGTTGTGTATCTTAAGAGAAACATCGTTACTTTTGCCAGGGGTTTCTAGAAGTTGCTGATTTGATTCTGCTGGTGACGAGGCATTGGCTACCTCAAGAGAGTCATAGAGATTCCTGCCAGTTCTTCACCCAAATACACATTTTTTAGATACTCTTTCCAGTCTGCCTGATAGCTACGCCACTAGTTGTGTATCTTAAGAGTCATTGTAACTTTTGCCAGGGGTTTCTTGAAGTTGCTGATGTGATTATGCTGGTGACGAGGCATTGGCTACCCTATGAGTGTCATAGTGATTCCTGCTAGTTGCTCACCCAAATACACATTTTTTTGATACTTTGGCCAGTCTGCCTCAAGTGACACCCCACTAGCTGTGTATCTTATGAGAAGCTTCGTTACCTTTGCAAGCGGTTTCTTGAAGTTGGTGATGTGATTATGTTGGTGACGAGGCATTGGCTACCTTAAGAGAGTCATAGTGCTTTCTGCCAGTTGCTCACCCAAATACACATTTTGAGATACTGTGGCCAGTCTGCCTGAAGCGATACGCCACTAGTTGTGTATCTTAAGAGAAACATCGTTACTCTTGCCAGCGGTTTCTTGACTTTGAAGATGTGATTATACTGGTGACGAGATATTGGTTACCCTAAGAGAGTCACAGTGTTTCGTGCCAGTTGCTCACCCAAATACACATTTTTTAGATACTGTTTCCAGTGTGCCTGAAGCGATACGCCACTAGTTGTGTATCTTAAGAGAAACATCGTTACTCTTGCCAGCGGTTTCTTGACTTTGAAGATGTGATTATACTGGTGACGAGATATTGGTCACCCTAAGAGAGTCACAGTGTTTCGTGCCAGTTGCTCACCCAAATACACATTTTTTAGATACTGTTTCCAGTGTGCCTGAAGCGATACGCCACTAGTTGTGTATTTTAAGAGAAACATCGTTACTTTTGCCAGGGGTTTCTAGAAGTTGCTGATTTGATTCTGCTGGTGACGAGGCATTGGCTACCTCAAGAGAGTCATAGAGATTCCTGCCAGTTCTTCACCCAAATACACATTTTTTAGATACTCTTTCCAGTCTGCCTGATAGCTACGCCACTAGTTGTGTATCTTAAGAGTCATTGTAACTTTTGCCAGGGGTTTCTTGAAGTTGCTGATGTGATTATGCTGGTGACGAGGCATTGGCTACCCTATGGGTGTCATAGTGATTCCTGCTAGTTGCTCACCCAAATACACATTTTTTTGATAATTTGGCTAGTCTGCCTCAAGTGACACCCCACTAGCTGTGTATCTTATGAGAAGCTTCGTTACCTTTGCAAGCGGTTTCTTGAAGTTGGTGATGTGATTATGTTGGTGACGAGGCATTGGCTACCTTAAGAGAGTCATAGTGCTTTCTGCCAGTTGCTCACCCAAATACACATATTGAGATACTGTGGCCAGTCTGCCTGAAGCGATACGCCACTAGTTGTGTATCTTAAGAGAAACATCGTTACTCTTGCCAGCGGTTTCTTGACTTTGAAGCTGTGATTATACTGGTGACGAGATATTGGCTACCCTAAGAGAGTCACAGTGTTTCGTGCCAGTTGCTCACCCAAATACACATTTTTTAGATACTGTTTCCAGTGTGCCTGAAGCGATACGCCACTAGTTGTGTATCTTAAGAGAAACATCGTTACTCTTGCCAGCGGTTTCTTGACTTTGAAGCTGTGATTATACTGGTGACGAGATATTGGCTACCCTAAGAGAGTCACAGTGTTTCGTGATAGTTGCTCACCCAAATACACATTTTTTAGATACTGTTTCCAGTGTGCCTGAAGCGATACGCCACTAGTTGTGTATTTTAAGAGAAACATCGTTACTTTTGCCAGGGGTTTCTAGAAGTTGCTGATTTGATTCTGCTGGTGACGAGGCATTGGCTACCTCAAGAGAGTCATAGAGATTCCTGCCAGTTCTTCACCCAAATACACATTTTTTAGATACTCATTCCAGTCTGCCTGATAGCTACGCCACTAGTTGTGTATCTTAAGAGTCATTGTAACTTTTGCCAGGGGTTTCTTGAAGTTGCTGATGTGATTATGCTGGTGACGAGGCATTGGCTACCCTATGAGTGTCATAGTGATTCCTGCTAGTTGCTCACCCAAATACACATTTTTTTGATACTTTGGCCAGTCTGCCTCAAGTGACACCCCACTAGCTGTGTATCTTATGAGAAGCTTCGTTACCTTTGCAAGCGGTTTCTTGAAGTTGGTGATGTGATTTTGTTGGTGACGAGGCATTGGCTACCTTAAGAGAGTCATAGTGCTTTCTGCCAGTTGCTCACCCAAATACACATTTTCAGATACTGTTTGCAGTGTGCCTGAAGCGATACGCCACTAGTTGTGTATCTTAAGAGAAACATCGTTACTTTTGAAAGGGGTATCTAGAAGTTGCTGATTTCATTCTGCTGGTGACGAGGCATTGGCTACCTCAAGAGAGTCATAGAGATTCCTGCCAGTTCTTCACCCAAATACACATTTTTTAGATACTCTTTCCAGTCTGCCTGATAGCTACGCCACTAGTTGTGTATCTTAAGAGTCATTGTAACTTTTGCCAGGGGTTTCTTGAAGTTGCTGATGTGATTATGCTGGTGACGAGGCATTGGCTACCCTATGAGTGTCATAGTGATTCCTGCTAGTTGCTCACCCAAATACACATTTTTTTGATACTTTGGCCAGTCTGCCTCAAGTGACACCCCACTAGCTGTGTATCTTATGAGAAGCTTCGTTACCTTTGCAAGCGGTTTCTTGAAGTTGGTGATGTGATTATGTTGGTGACGAGGCATTGGCTACCTTAAGAGAGTCATAGTGCTTTCTGCCAGTTGCTCACCCAAATACACATTTTTAGATACTGTGGCCAGTCTGCCTGAAGCGATACGCCACTAGTTGTGTATCTTAAGAGAAACATCGTTACTCTTGCCAGCGGTTTCTTGACTTTGAAGATGTGATTATACTCGTGACGAGATATTGGTTACCCTAAGAGAGTCACAGTGTTTCGTGCCAGTTGCTCACCCAAATACACATTTTTTAGATACTGTTTCCAGTGTGCCTGAGGCGATACGCCACTAGTTGGGTATCTTAAGAGAAACATCGTTACTTTTGCCAGGGGTTTCTAGAAGTTGCTGATTTGATTCTGCTGGTGACGAGGCATTGGCTACCTCAAGAGAGTCATAGAGATTCCTGCCAGTTCTTCACCCAAATACACATTTTTTAGATACTCATTCCAGTCTGCCTGATAGCTACGCCACTAGTTGTGTAACTTAAGAGTCATTGTAACTTTTGCCAGGGGTTTCTTGAAGTTGCTGATGTGATTATGCTGGTGACGAGGCATTGGCTACCCTATGAGTGTCATAGTGATTCCTGCTAGTTGCTCACCCAAATACACATTTTTTTGATACTTTGGCCAGTCTGCCTCAAGTGACACCCCACTAGCTGTGTATCTTATGAGAAGCTTCGTTACCTTTGCAAGCGGTTTCTTGAAGTTGGTGATGTGATTATGTTGGTGACGAGGCATTGGCTACCTTAAGAGAGTCATAGTGCTTTCTGCCAGTTGCTCACCCAAATACACATTTTCAGATACTGTTTGCAGTGTGCCTGAAGCGATACGCCACTAGTTGTGTATCTTAAGAGAAACATCGTTACTTTTGAAAGGGGTATCTAGAAGTTGCTGATTTCATTCTGCTGGTGACGAGGCATTGGCTACCTCAAGAGAGTCATAGAGATTCCTGCCAGTTCATCACCCAAATACACATTTTTTAGATACCCTTTCCAGTCTGCCTGATAGCTACGCCACTAGTTGTGTATCTTAAGAGTCATTGTAACTTTTGCCAGGGGTTTCTTGAAGTTGCTGATGTGATTATGCTGGTGACGAGGCATTGGCTACCCTATGAGTGTCATAGTGATTCCTGCTAGTTGCTCACCCAAATACACAATTTTTTTCATACTTTGGCCAGTCTGCCTCAAGTGACACCCCACTAGCTGTGTATCTTATGAGAAGCTTCGTTACCTTTGCAAGCGGTTTCTTGAAGTTGGTGATGTGATTATGTTGGTGACGAGGCATTGGCTACCTTAAGAGAGTCATAGTGCTTTCTGCCAGTTGCTCACCCAAATACACATTTTTAGATACTGTGGCCAGTCTGCCTGAAGCGATACGCCACTAGTTGTGTATCTTAAGAGAAACATCGTTACTCTTGCCAGCGGTTTCTTGACTTTGAAGATGTGATTATACTGGTGACGAGATATTGGTTACCCTAAGAGAGTCACAGTGTTTCGTGCCAGTTGCTCACCGAAATACACATTTTTTAGATACTGTTTCCAGTGTGCCTGAAGCGATACGCCACTAGTTGTGTATTTTAAGAGAAACATCGTTACTTTTGCCAGGGGTTTCTAGAAGTTGCTGATTTGATTCTGCTGGTGACGAGGCATTGGCTACCTCAAGAGAGTCATAGAGATTCCTGCCAGTTCTTCACCCAAATACACATTTTTTAGATACTCATTCCAGTCTGCCTGATAGCTACGCCACTAGTTGTGTATCTTAAGAGTCATTGTAACTTTTGCCAGGGGTTTCTTGAAGTTGCTGATGTGATTATGCTGGTGACGAGGCATTGGCTACCCTATCAGTGTCATAGTGATTCCTGCTAGTTGCTCACCCAAATACACATTTTTTTGATACTTTGGCCAGTCTGCCTCAAGTGACACCCCACTAGCTGTGTATCTTATGAGAAGCTTCGTTACCTTTGCAAGCGGTTTCTTGAAGTTGGTGATGTGATTATGTTGGTGACGAGGCATTGGCTACCTTAAGAGAGTCATAGTGCTTTCTGCCAGTTGCTCACCCAAATACACATTTTTAGATACTGTGGCCAGTCTGCCTGAAGCGATACGCCACTAGTTGTGTATCTTAAGAGAAACATCGTTACTCTTGCCAGCGGTTTCTTGACTTTGAAGATGTGATTATACTGGTGACGAGATATTGGCTACCCTAAGAGAGTCACAGTGTTTCGTGCCAGTTGCTCACCCAAATACACATTTTTTAGATACTGTTTCCAGTGTGCCTGAAGCGATACGCCACTAGTTGTGTATCTTAAGAGAAACATCGTTACTCTTGCCAGCGGTTTCTTGACTTTGAAGCTGTGATTATACTGGTGACGAGATATTGGCTACCCTAAGAGAGTCACAGTGTTTCGTGATAGTTGCTCACCCAAATACACATTTTTTAGATACTGTTTCCAGTGTGCCTGAAGCGATACGCCACTAGTTGTGTATTTTAAGAGAAACATCGTTACTTTTGCCAGGGGTTTCTAGAAGTTGCTGATTTGATTCTGCTGGTGACGAGGCATTGGCTACCTCAAGAGAGTCATAGAGATTCCTGCCAGTTCTTCACCCAAATACACATTTTTTAGATACTCATTCCAGTCTGCCTGATAGCTACGCCACTAGTTGTGTATCTTAAGAGTCATTGTAACTTTTGCCAGGGGTTTCTTGAAGTTGCTGATGTGATTATGCTGGTGACGAGGCATTGGCTACCCTATGAGTGTCATAGTGATTCCTGCTAGTTGCTCACCCAAATACACATTTTTTTGATACTTTGGCCAGTCTGCCTCAAGTGACACCCCACTAGCTGTGTATCTTATGAGAAGCTTCGTTACCTTTGCAAGCGGTTTCTTGAAGTTGGTGATGTGATTTTGTTGGTGACGAGGCATTGGCTACCTTAAGAGAGTCATAGTGCTTTCTGCCAGTTGCTCACCCAAATACACATTTTCAGATACTGTTTGCAGTGTGCCTGAAGCGATACGCCACTAGTTGTGTATCTTAAGAGAAACATCGTTACTTTTGAAAGGGGTATCTAGAAGTTGCTGATTTCATTCTGCTGGTGACGAGGCATTGGCTACCTCAAGAGAGTCATAGAGATTCCTGCCAGTTCTTCACCCAAATACACATTTTTTAGATACTCTTTCCAGTCTGCCTGATAGCTACGCCACTAGTTGTGTATCTTAAGAGTCATTGTAACTTTTGCCAGGGGTTTCTTGAAGTTGCTGATGTGATTATGCTGGTGACGAGGCATTGGCTACCCTATGAGTGTCATAGTGATTCCTGCTAGTTGCTCACCCAAATACACATTTTTTTGATACTTTGGCCAGTCTGCCTCAAGTGACACCCCACTAGCTGTGTATCTTATGAGAAGCTTCGTTACCTTTGCAAGCGGTTTCTTGAAGTTGGTGATGTGATTATGTTGGTGACGAGGCATTGGCTACCTTAAGAGAGTCATAGTGCTTTCTGCCAGTTGCTCACCCAAATACACATTTTTAGATACTGTGGCCAGTCTGCCTGAAGCGATACGCCACTAGTTGTGTATCTTAAGAGAAACATCGTTACTCTTGCCAGCGGTTTCTTGACTTTGAAGATGTGATTATACTCGTGACGAGATATTGGTTACCCTAAGAGAGTCACAGTGTTTCGTGCCAGTTGCTCACCCAAATACACATTTTTTAGATACTGTTTCCAGTGTGCCTGAGGCGATACGCCACTAGTTGGGTATCTTAAGAGAAACATCGTTACTTTTGCCAGGGGTTTCTAGAAGTTGCTGATTTGATTCTGCTGGTGACGAGGCATTGGCTACCTCAAGAGAGTCATAGAGATTCCTGCCAGTTCTTCACCCAAATACACATTTTTTAGATACTCATTCCAGTCTGCCTGATAGCTACGCCACTAGTTGTGTAACTTAAGAGTCATTGTAACTTTTGCCAGGGGTTTCTTGAAGTTGCTGATGTGATTATGCTGGTGACGAGGCATTGGCTACCCTATGAGTGTCATAGTGATTCCTGCTAGTTGCTCACCCAAATACACATTTTTTTGATACTTTGGCCAGTCTGCCTCAAGTGACACCCCACTAGCTGTGTATCTTATGAGAAGCTTCGTTACCTTTGCAAGCGGTTTCTTGAAGTTGGTGATGTGATTATGTTGGTGACGAGGCATTGGCTACCTTAAGAGAGTCATAGTGCTTTCTGCCAGTTGCTCACCCAAATACACATTTTCAGATACTGTTTGCAGTGTGCCTGAAGCGATACGCCACTAGTTGTGTATCTTAAGAGAAACATCGTTACTTTTGAAAGGGGTATCTAGAAGTTGCTGATTTCATTCTGCTGGTGACGAGGCATTGGCTACCTCAAGAGAGTCATAGAGATTCCTGCCAGTTCATCACCCAAATACACATTTTTTAGATACTCTTTCCAGTCTGCCTGATAGCTACGCCACTAGTTGTGTATCTTAAGAGTCATTGTAACTTTTGCCAGGGGTTTCTTGAAGTTGCTGATGTGATTATGCTGGTGACGAGGCATTGGCTACCCTATGAGTGTCATAGTGATTCCTGCTAGTTGCTCACCCAAATACACAATTTTTTTCATACTTTGGCCAGTCTGCCTCAAGTGACACCCCACTAGCTGTGTATCTTATGAGAAGCTTCGTTACCTTTGCAAGCGGTTTCTTGAAGTTGGTGATGTGATTATGTTGGTGACGAGGCATTGGCTACCTTAAGAGAGTCATAGTGCTTTCTGCCAGTTGCTCACCCAAATACACATTTTTAGATACTGTGGCCAGTCTGCCTGAAGCGATACGCCACTAGTTGTGTATCTTAAGAGAAACATCGTTACTCTTGCCAGCGGTTTCTTGACTTTGAAGATGTGATTATACTGGTGACGAGATATTGGTTACCCTAAGAGAGTCACAGTGTTTCGTGCCAGTTGCTCACCGAAATACACATTTTTTAGATACTGTTTCCAGTGTGCCTGAAGCGATACGCCACTAGTTGTGTATTTTAAGAGAAACATCGTTACTTTTGCCAGGGGTTTCTAGAAGTTGCTGATTTGATTCTGCTGGTGACGAGGCATTGGCTACCTCAAGAGAGTCATAGAGATTCCTGCCAGTTCTTCACCCAAATACACATTTTTTAGATACTCATTCCAGTCTGCCTGATAGCTACGCCACTAGTTGTGTATCTTAAGAGTCATTGTAACTTTTGCCAGGGGTTTCTTGAAGTTGCTGATGTGATTATGCTGGTGACGAGGCATTGGCTACCCTATCAGTGTCATAGTGATTCCTGCTAGTTGCTCACCCAAATACACATTTTTTTGATACTTTGGCCAGTCTGCCTCAAGTGACACCCCACTAGCTGTGTATCTTATGAGAAGCTTCGTTACCTTTGCAAGCGGTTTCTTGAAGTTGGTGATGTGATTATGTTGGTGACGAGGCATTGGCTACCTTAAGAGAGTCATAGTGCTTTCTGCCAGTTGCTCACCCAAATACACATTTTTAGATACTGTGGCCAGTCTGCCTGAAGCGATACGCCACTAGTTGTGTATCTTAAGAGAAACATCGTTACTCTTGCCAGCGGTTTCTTGACTTTGAAGATGTGATTATACTGGTGACGAGATATTGGTTACCCTAAGAGAGTCACAGTGTTTCGTGCCAGTTGCTCACCCAAATACACATTTTTTAGATACTGTTTCCAGTGTGCCTGAGGCGATACGCCACTAGTTGGGTATCTTAAGAGAAACATCGTTACTTTTGCCAGGGGTTTCTAGAAGTTGCTGATTTGATTCTGCTGGTGACGAGGCATTGGCTACCTCAAGAGAGTCATAGAGATTCCTGCCAGTTCTTCACCCAAATACACATTTTTTAGATACTCATTCCAGTCTGCCTGATAGCTACGCCACTAGTTGTGTAACTTAAGAGTCATTGTAACTTTTGCCAGGGGTTTCTTGAAGTTGCTGATGTGATTATGCTGGTGACGAGGCATTGGCTACCCTATGAGTGTCATAGTGATTCCTGCTAGTTGCTCACCCAAATACACATTTTTTTGATACTTTGGCCAGTCTGCCTCAAGTGACACCCCACTAGCTGTGTATCTTATGAGAAGCTTCGTTACCTTTGCAAGCGGTTTCTTGAAGTTGGTGATGTGATTATGTTGGTGACGAGGCATTGGCTACCTTAAGAGAGTCATAGTGCTTTCTGCCAGTTGCTCACCCAAATACACATTTTCAGATACTGTTTGCAGTGTGCCTGAAGCGATACGCCACTAGTTGTGTATCTTAAGAGAAACATCGTTACTTTTGAAAGGGGTATCTAGAAGTTGCTGATTTCATTCTGCTGGTGACGAGGCATTGGCTACCTCAAGAGATTCATAGAGATTCCTGCCAGTTCTTCACCCAAATACACATTTTTTAGATACTCTTTCCAGTCTGCCTGATAGCTACGCCACTAGTTGTGTATCTTAAGAGTCATTGTAACTTTTGCCAGGGGTTTCTTGAAGTTGCTGATGTGATTATGCTGGTGACGAGGCATTGGCTACCCTATGAGTGTCATAGTGATTCCTGCTAGTTGCTCACCCAAATACACAATTTTTTTCATACTTTGGCCAGTCTGCCTCAAGTGACACCCCACTAGCTGTGTATCTTATGAGAAGCTTCGTTACCTTTGCAAGCGGTTTCTTGAAGTTGGTGATGTGATTATGTTGGTGACGAGGCATTGGCTACCTTAAGAGAGTCATAGTGCTTTCTGCCAGTTGCTCACCCAAATACACATTTTTAGATACTGTGGCCAGTCTGCCTGAAGCGATACGCCACTAGTTGTGTATCTTAAGAGAAACATCGTTACTCTTGCCAGCGGTTTCTTGACTTTGAAGCTGTGATTATACTGGTGACGAGATATTGGCTACCCTAAGAGAGTCACAGTGTTTCGTGATAGTTGCTCACCCAAATACACATTTTTTAGATACTGTTTCCAGTGTGCCTGAAGCGATACGCCACTAGTTGTGTATTTTAAGAGAAACATCGTTACTTTTGCCAGGGGTTTCTAGAAGTTGCTGATTTGATTCTGCTGGTGACGAGGCATTGGCTACCTCAAGAGAGTCATAGAGATTCCTGCCAGTTCTTCACCCAAATACACATTTTTTAGATACTCATTCCAGTCTGCCTGATAGCTACGCCACTAGTTGTGTATCTTAAGAGTCATTGTAACTTTTGCCAGGGGTTTCTTGAAGTTGCTGATGTGATTATGCTGGTGACGAGGCATTGGCTACCCTATCAGTGTCATAGTGATTCCTGCTAGTTGCTCACCCAAATACACATTTTTTTGATACTTTGGCCAGTCTGCCTCAAGTGACACCCCACTAGCTGTGTATCTTATGAGAAGCTTCGTTACCTTTGCAAGCGGTTTCTTGAAGTTGGTGATGTGATTATGTTGGTGACGAGGCATTGGCTACCTTAAGAGAGTCATAGTGCTTTCTGCCAGTTGCTCACCCAAATACACATTTTTAGATACTAAAGCGATACTGAAGCGATACGCCACTAGTTGTGTATCTTAAGAGAAACATCGTTACTCTTGCCAGCGGTTTCTTGACTTTGAAGATGTGATTATACTGGTGACGAGATATTGGCTACCCTAAGAGAGTCACAGTGTTTCGTGCCAGTTGCTCACCCAAATACACATTTTTTAGATACTGTTTCCAGTGTGCCTGAAGCGATACGCCACTAGTTGTGTATCTTAAGAGAAACATCGTTACTCTTGCCAGCGGTTTCTTGACTTTGAAGCTGTGATTATACTGGTGACGAGATATTGGCTACCCTAAGAGAGTCACAGTGTTTCGTGATAGTTGCTCACCCAAATACACATTTTTTAGATACTGTTTCCAGTGTGCCTGAAGCGATACGCCACTAGTTGTGTATTTTAAGAGAAACATCGTTACTTTTGCCAGGGGTTTCTAGAAGTTGCTGATTTGATTCTGCTGGTGACGAGGCATTGGCTACCTCAAGAGAGTCATAGAGATTCCTGCCAGTTCTTCACCCAAATACACATTTTTTAGATACTCATTCCAGTCTGCCTGATAGCTACGCCACTAGTTGTGTATCTTAAGAGTCATTGTAACTTTTGCCAGGGGTTTCTTGAAGTTGCTGATGTGATTATGCTGGTGACGAGGCATTGGCTACCCTATGAGTGTCATAGTGATTCCTGCTAGTTGCTCACCCAAATACACATTTTTTTGATACTTTGGCCAGTCTGCCTCAAGTGACACCCCACTAGCTGTGTATCTTATGAGAAGCTTCGTTACCTTTGCAAGCGGTTTCTTGAAGTTGGTGATGTGATTTTGTTGGTGACGAGGCATTGGCTACCTTAAGAGAGTCATAGTGCTTTCTGCCAGTTGCTCACCCAAATACACATTTCCAGATACTGTT
This sequence comes from Schistocerca nitens, assembly GCF_023898315.1. NCBI lineage: Eukaryota > Metazoa > Arthropoda > Insecta > Orthoptera > Acrididae > Schistocerca > Schistocerca nitens. The sequence goes on from NW_026045814.1 coordinate 347,044, forward strand.
TGCAGTGTGCCTGAAGCGATACGCCACTAGTTGTGTATCTTAAGAGAAACATCGTTACTTTTGAAAGGGGTATCTAGAAGTTGCTGATTTCATTCTGCTGGTGACGAGGCATTGGCTACCTCAAGAGAGTCATAGAGATTCCTGCCAGTTCTTCACCCAAATACACATTTTTTAGATACTCTTTCCAGTCTGCCTGATAGCTACGCCACTAGTTGTGTATCTTAAGAGTCATTGTAACTTTTGCCAGGGGTTTCTTGAAGTTGCTGATGTGATTATGCTGGTGACGAGGCATTGGCTACCCTATGAGTGTCATAGTGATTCCTGCTAGTTGCTCACCCAAATACACATTTTTTTGATACTTTGGCCAGTCTGCCTCAAGTGACACCCCACTAGCTGTGTATCTTATGAGAAGCTTCGTTACCTTTGCAAGCGGTTTCTTGAAGTTGGTGATGTGATTATGTTGGTGACGAGGCATTGGCTACCTTAAGAGAGTCATAGTGCTTTCTGCCAGTTGCTCACCCAAATACACATTTTTAGATACTGTGGCCAGTCTGCCTGAAGCGATACGCCACTAGTTGTGTATCTTAAGAGAAACATCGTTACTCTTGCCAGCGGTTTCTTGACTTTGAAGATGTGATTATACTCGTGACGAGATATTGGTTACCCTAAGAGAGTCACAGTGTTTCGTGCCAGTTGCTCACCCAAATACACATTTTTTAGATACTGTTTCCAGTGTGCCTGAGGCGATACGCCACTAGTTGGGTATCTTAAGAGAAACATCGTTACTTTTGCCAGGGGTTTCTAGAAGTTGCTGATTTGATTCTGCTGGTGACGAGGCATTGGCTACCTCAAGAGAGTCATAGAGATTCCTGCCAGTTCTTCACCCAAATACACATTTTTTAGATACTCATTCCAGTCTGCCTGATAGCTACGCCACTAGTTGTGTAACTTAAGAGTCATTGTAACTTTTGCCAGGGGTTTCTTGAAGTTGCTGATGTGATTATGCTGGTGACGAGGCATTGGCTACCCTATGAGTGTCATAGTGATTCCTGCTAGTTGCTCACCCAAATACACATTTTTTTGATACTTTGGCCAGTCTGCCTCAAGTGACACCCCACTAGCTGTGTATCTTATGAGAAGCTTCGTTACCTTTGCAAGCGGTTTCTTGAAGTTGGTGATGTGATTATGTTGGTGACGAGGCATTGGCTACCTTAAGAGAGTCATAGTGCTTTCTGCCAGTTGCTCACCCAAATACACATTTTCAGATACTGTTTGCAGTGTGCCTGAAGCGATACGCCACTAGTTGTGTATCTTAAGAGAAACATCGTTACTTTTGAAAGGGGTATCTAGAAGTTGCTGATTTCATTCTGCTGGTGACGAGGCATTGGCTAGCTCAAGAGAGTCATAGAGATTCCTGCCAGTTCATCACCCAAATACACATTTTTTAGATACTCTTTCCAGTCTGCCTGATAGCTACGCCACTAGTTGTGTATCTTAAGAGTCATTGTAACTTTTGCCAGGGGTTTCTTGAAGTTGCTGATGTGATTATGCTGGTGACGAGGCATTGGCTACCCTATGAGTGTCATAGTGATTCCTGCTAGTTGCTCACCCAAATACACAATTTTTTTCATACTTTGGCCAGTCTGCCTCAAGTGACACCCCACTAGCTGTGTATCTTATGAGAAGCTTCGTTACCTTTGCAAGCGGTTTCTTGAAGTTGGTGATGTGATTATGTTGGTGACGAGGCATTGGCTACCTTAAGAGAGTCATAGTGCTTTCTGCCAGTTGCTCACCCAAATACACATTTTTAGATACTGTGGCCAGTCTGCCTGAAGCGATACGCCACTAGTTGTGTATCTTAAGAGAAACATCGTTACTCTTGCCAGCGGTTTCTTGACTTTGAAGATGTGATTATACTGGTGACGAGATATTGGTTACCCTAAGAGAGTCACAGTGTTTCGTGCCAGTTGCTCACCGAAATACACATTTTTTAGATACTGTTTCCAGTGTGCCTGAAGCGATACGCCACTAGTTGTGTATTTTAAGAGAAACATCGTTACTTTTGCCAGGGGTTTCTAGAAGTTGCTGATTTGATTCTGCTGGTGACGAGGCATTGGCTACCTCAAGAGAGTCATAGAGATTCCTGCCAGTTCTTCACCCAAATACACATTTTTTAGATACTCATTCCAGTCTGCCTGATAGCTACGCCACTAGTTGTGTATCTTAAGAGTCATTGTAACTTTTGCCAGGGGTTTCTTGAAGTTGCTGATGTGATTATGCTGGTGACGAGGCATTGGCTACCCTATCAGTGTCATAGTGATTCCTGCTAGTTGCTCACCCAAATACACATTTTTTTGATACTTTGGCCAGTCTGCCTCAAGTGACACCCCACTAGCTGTGTATCTTATGAGAAGCTTCGTTACCTTTGCAAGCGGTTTCTTGAAGTTGGTGATGTGATTATGTTGGTGACGAGGCATTGGCTACCTTAAGAGAGTCATAGTGCTTTCTGCCAGTTGCTCACCCAAATACACATTTTTAGATACTGTGGCCAGTCTGCCTGAAGCGATACGCCACTAGTTGTGTATCTTAAGAGAAACATCGTTACTCTTGCCAGCGGTTTCTTGACTTTGAAGATGTGATTATACTGGTGACGAGATATTGGTTACCCTAAGAGAGTCACAGTGTTTCGTGCCAGTTGCTCACCCAAATACACATTTTTTAGATACTGTTTCCAGTGTGCCTGAGGCGATACGCCACTAGTTGGGTATCTTAAGAGAAACATCGTTACTTTTGCCAGGGGTTTCTAGAAGTTGCTGATTTGATTCTGCTGGTGACGAGGCATTGGCTACCTCAAGAGAGTCATAGAGATTCCTGCCAGTTCTTCACCCAAATACACATTTTTTAGATACTCATTCCAGTATGCCTGATAGCTACGCCACTAGTTGTGTAACTTAAGAGTCATTGTAACTTTTGCCAGGGGTTTCTTGAAGTTGCTGATGTGATTATGCTGGTGACGAGGCATTGGCTACCCTATGAGTGTCATAGTGATTCCTGCTAGTTGCTCACCCAAATACACATTTTTTTGATACTTTGGCCAGTCTGCCTCAAGTGACACCCCACTAGCTGTGTATCTTATGAGAAGCTTCGTTACCTTTGCAAGCGGTTTCTTGAAGTTGGTGATGTGATTATGTTGGTGACGAGGCATTGGCTACCTTAAGAGAGTCATAGTGCTTTCTGCCAGTTGCTCACCCAAATACACATTTTCAGATACTGTTTGCAGTGTGCCTGAAGCGATACGCCACTAGTTGTGTATCTTAAGAGAAACATCGTTACTTTTGAAAGGGGTATCTAGAAGTTGCTGATTTCATTCTGCTGGTGACGAGGCATTGGCTACCTCAAGAGATTCATAGAGATTCCTGCCAGTTCTTCACCCAAATACACATTTTTTAGATACTCTTTCCAGTCTGCCTGATAGCTACGCCACTAGTTGTGTATCTTAAGAGTCATTGTAACTTTTGCCAGGGGTTTCTTGAAGTTGCTGATGTGATTATGCTGGTGACGAGGCATTGGCTACCCTATGAGTGTCATAGTGATTCCTGCTAGTTGCTCACCCAAATACACAATTTTTTTCATACTTTGGCCAGTCTGCCTCAAGTGACACCCCACTAGCTGTGTATCTTATGAGAAGCTTCGTTACCTTTGCAAGCGGTTTCTTGAAGTTGGTGATGTGATTATGTTGGTGACGAGGCATTGGCTACCTTAAGAGAGTCATAGTGCTTTCTGCCAGTTGCTCACCCAAATACACATTTTTAGATACTGTGGCCAGTCTGCCTGAAGCGATACGCCACTAGTTGTGTATCTTAAGAGAAACATCGTTACTCTTGCCAGCGGTTTCTTGACTTTGAAGATGTGATTATACTGGTGACGAGATATTGGTTACCCTAAGAGAGTCACAGTGTTTCGTGCCAGTTGCTCACCGAAATACACATTTTTTAGATACTGTTTCCAGTGTGCCTGAAGCGATACGCCACTAGTTGTGTATTTTAAGAGAAACATCGTTACTTTTGCCAGGGGTTTCTAGAAGTTGCTGATTTGATTCTGCTGGTGACGAGGCATTGGCTACCTCAAGAGAGTCATAGAGATTCCTGCCAGTTCTTCACCCAAATACACATTTTTTAGATACTCATTCCAGTCTGCCTGATAGCTACGCCACTAGTTGTGTATCTTAAGAGTCATTGTAACTTTTGCCAGGGGTTTCTTGAAGTTGCTTATGTGATTATGCTGGTGACGAGGCATTGGCTACCCTATCAGTGTCATAGTGATTCCTGCTAGTTGCTCACCCAAATACACATTTTTTTGATACTTTGGCCAGTCTGCCTCAAGTGACACCCCACTAGCTGTGTATCTTATGAGAAGCTTCGTTACCTTTGCAAGCGGTTTCTTGAAGTTGGTGATGTGATTATGTTGGTGACGAGGCATTGGCTACCTTAAGAGAGTCATAGTGCTTTCTGCCAGTTGCTCACCCAAATACACATTTTCAGATACTGTTTGCAGTGTGCCTGAAGCGATACGCCACTAGTTGTGTATCTTAAGAGAAACATCGTTACTTTTGAAAGGGGTATCTAGAAGTTGCTGATTTCATTCTGCTGGTGACGAGGCATTGGCTACCTCAAGAGAGTCATAGAGATTCCTGCCAGTTCTTCACCCAAATACACATTTTTTAGATACTCTTTCCAGTCTGCCTGATAGCTACGCCACTAGTTGTGTATCTTAAGAGAAACATCGTTACTCATGCCAGCGGTTTCTTGACTTTGAAGATGTGATTATACTGGTGACGAGATATTGGTTACCCTAAGAGAGTCACAGTGTTTCGTGCCAGTTGCTCACCCAAATACACATTTTTTAGATACTGTTTCCAGTGTGCCTGAGGCGATACGCCACTAGTTGGGTATCTTAAGAGAAACATCGTTACTTTTGCCAGGGGTTTCTAGAAGTTGCTGATTTGATTCTGCTGGTGACGAGGCATTGGCTACCTCAAGAGAGTCATAGAGATTCCTGCCAGTTCTTCACCCAAATACACATTTTTTAGATACTCATTCCAGTCTGCCTGATAGCTACGCCACTAGTTGTGTAACTTAAGAGTCATTGTAACTTTTGCCAGGGGTTTCTTGAAGTTGCTGATGTGATTATGCTGGTGACGAGGCATTGGCTACCCTATGAGTGTCATAGTGATTCCTGCTAGTTGCTCACCCAAATACACATTTTTTTGATACTTTGGCCAGTCTGCCTCAAGTGACACCCCACTAGCTGTGTATCTTATGAGAAGCTTCGTTACCTTTGCAAGCGGTTTCTTGAAGTTGGTGATGTGATTATGTTGGTGACGAGGCATTGGCTACCTTAAGAGAGTCATAGTGCTTTCTGCCAGTTGCTCACCCAAATACACATTTTCAGATACTGTTTGCAGTGTGCCTGAAGCGATACGCCACTAGTTGTGTATCTTAAGAGAAACATCGTTACTTTTGAAAGGGGTATCTAGAAGTTGCTGATTTCATTCTGCTGGTGACGAGGCATTGGCTACCTCAAGAGAGTCATAGAGATTCCTGCCAGTTCTTCACCCAAATACATATTTTTTAGATACTCTTTCCAGTCTGCCTGATAGCTACGCCACTAGTTGTGTATCTTAAGAGTCATTGTAACTTTTGCCAGGGGTTTCTTGAAGTTGCTGATGTGATTATGCTGGTGACGAGGCATTGGCTACCCTATGAGTGTCATAGTGATTCCTGCTAGTTGCTCACCCAAATACACAATTTTTTTCATACTTTGGCCAGTCTGCCTCAAGTGACACCCCACTAGCTGTGTATCTTATGAGAAGCTTCGTTACCTTTGCAAGCGGTTTCTTGAAGTTGGTGATGTGATTATGTTGGCGACGAGGCATTGGCTATCTTAAGAGAGTCATAGTGCTTTCTGCCAGTTGCTCACCCAAATACACATTTTTAGATACTGTGGCCAGTCTGCCTGAAGCGATACGCCACTAGTTGTGTATCTTAAGAGAAACATCGTTACTCTTGCCAGCGGTTTCTTGACTTTGAAGATGTGATTATACTGGTGACGAGATATTGGTTACCCTAAGAGAGTCACAGTGTTTCGTGCCAGTTGCTCACCGAAATACACATTTTTTAGATACTGTTTCCAGTGTGCCTGAAGCGATACGCCACTAGTTGTGTATTTTAAGAGAAACATCGTTACTTTTGCCAGGGGTTTCTAGAAGTTGCTGATTTGATTCTGCTGGTGACGAGGCATTGGCTACCTCAAGAGAGTCATAGAGATTCCTGCCAGTTCTTCACCCAAATACACATTTTTTAGATACTCATTCCAGTCTGCCTGATAGCTACGCCACTAGTTGTGTATCTTAAGAGTCATTGTAACTTTTGCCAGGGGTTTCTTGAAGTTGCTGATGTGATTATGCTGGTGACGAGGCATTGGCTACCCTATCAGTGTCATAGTGATTCCTGCTAGTTGCTCACCCAAATACACATTTTTTTGATACTTTGGCCAGTCTGCCTCAAGTGACACCCCACTAGCTGTGTATCTTATGAGAAGCTTCGTTACCTTTGCAAGCGGTTTCTTGAAGTTGGTGATGTGATTATGTTGGTGTGAGGCATTGGCTACCTTAAGAGAGTCATAGTGCTTTCTGCCAGTTGCTCACCCAAATACACATTTTCAGATACTGTTTGCAGTGTGCCTGAAGCGATACGCCACTAGTTGTGTATCTTAAGAGAAACATCGTTACTTTTGAAAGGGGTATCTAGAAGTTGCTGATTTCATTCTGCTGGTGACGAGGCATTGGCTACCTCAAGAGAGTCATAGAGATTCCTGCTAGTTCTTCACCCAAATACACATTTTTTAGATACTCTTTCCAGTCTGCCTGATAGCTACGCCACTAGTTGTGTATCTTAAGAGTCATTGTAACTTTTGCCAGGGGTTTCTTGAAGTTGCTGATGTGATTATGCTGGTGACGAGGCATTGGCTACCCTATGAGTGTCATAGTGATTCCTGCTAGTTGCTCACCCAAATACACATTTTTTTCATACTTTGGCCAGTCTGCCTCAAGTGACACCCCACTAGCTGTGTATCTTATGAGAAGCTTCGTTACCTTTGCAAGCGGTTTCTTGAAGTTGGTGATGTGATTATGTTGGTGACGAGGCATTGGCTACCTTAAGGGAGTCATAGTGCTTTCTGCCAGTTGCTCACCCAAATACACATTTTCAGATACTGTTTGCAGTGTGCCTGAAGCGATACGCCACTAGTTGTGTATCTTAAGAGAAACATCGTTACTTTTGAAAGGGGTATCTAGAAGTTGCTGATTTCATTCTGCTGGTGACGAGGCATTGGCTACCTCAAGAGAGTCATAGAGATTCCTGCCAGTTCTTCACCCAAATACACATTTTTTAGATACTCTTTCCAGTCTGCCTGATAGCTACGCCACTAGTTGTGTATCTTAAGAGTCATTGTAACTTTTGCCAGGGGTTTCTTGAAGTTGCTGATGTGATTATGCTGGTGACGAGGCATTGGCTACCCTATGAGTGTCATAGTGATTCCTGCTAGTTGCTCACCCAAATACACATTTTTTTGATACTTTGGCCAGTCTGCCTCAAGTGACACCCCACTAGCTGTGTATCTTATGAGAAGCTTCGTTACCTTTGCAAGCGGTTTCTTGAAGTTGGTGATGTGATTATGTTGGTGACGAGGCATTGGCTACCTTAAGAGAGTCATAGTGCTTTCTGCCAGTTGCTCACCCAAATACACATTTTCAGATACTGTTTGCAGTGTGCCTGAAGCGATACGCCACTAGTTGTGTATCTTAAGAGAAACATCGTTACTTTTGAAAGGGGTATCTAGAAGTTGCTGATTTCATTCTGCTGGTGACGAGGCATTGGCTACCTCAAGAGAGTCATAGAGATTCCTGCCAGTTTTTCACCCAAATACACATTTTTTAGATACTCTTTCCAGTCTGCCTGATAGCTACGCCACTAGTTGTGTATCTTAAGAGTCATTGTAACTTTTGCCAGGGGTTTCTTGAAGTTGCTGATGTGATTATGCTGGTGACGAGGCATTGGCTACCCTATGAGTGTCATAGTGATTCCTGCTAGTTGCTCACCCAAATACACATTTTTTTGATACTTTGGCCAGTCTGCCTCAAGTGACACCCCACTAGCTGTGTATCTTATGAGAAGCTTCGTTACCTTTGCAAGCGGTTTCTTGAAGTTGGTGATGTGATTATGTTGGTGACGAGGCATTGGCTACCTTAAGAGAGTCATAGTGCTCTCTGCCAGTTGCTCACCCAAATACACATTTTTAGATACTGTGGCCAGTCTGCCTGAAGCGATACGCCACTAGTTGTGTAGCTTAAGAGAAACATCGTTACTCTTGCCAGCGGTTTCTTGACTTTGAAGATGTGATTATACTGGTGACGAGATATTGGTTACCCTAAGAGAGTCACAGTGTTTCGTGCCAGTTGCTCACCCAAATACACATTTTTTAGATACTGTTTCCAGTGTGCCTGAGGCGATACGCCACTAGTTGGGTATCTTAAGAGAAACATCGTTACTTTTGCCAGGGGTTTCTAGAAGTTGCTGATTTGATTCTGCTGGTGACGAGGCATTGGCTACCTCAAGAGAGTCATAGAGATTCCTGCCAGTTCTTCACCCAAATACACATTTTTTAGATACTCATTCCAGTATGCCTGATAGCTACGCCACTAGTTGTGTAACTTAAGAGTCATTGTAACTTTTGCCAGGGGTTTCTTGAAGTTGCTGATGTGATTATGCTGGTGACGAGGCATTGGCTACCCTATGAGTGTCATAGTGATTCCTGCTAGTTGCTCACCCAAATACACATTTTTTTGATACTTTGGCCAGTCTGCCTCAAGTGACACCCCACTAGCTGTGTATCTTATGAGAAGCTTCGTTACCTTTGCAAGCGGTTTCTTGAAGTTGGTGATGTGATTATGTTGGTGACGAGGCATTGGCTACCTTAAGAGAGTCATAGTGCTTTCTGCCAGTTGCTCACCCAAATACACATTTTCAGATACTGTTTGCAGTGTGCCTGAAGCGATACGCCACTAGTTGTGTATCTTAAGAGAAACATCGTTACTTTTGAAAGGGGTATCTAGAAGTTGCTGATTTCATTCTGCTGGTGACGAGGCATTGGCTACCTCAAGAGATTCATAGAGATTCCTGCCAGTTCTTCACCCAAATACACATTTTTTAGATACTCTTTCCAGTCTGCCTGATAGCTACGCCACTAGTTGTGTATCTTAAGAGTCATTGTAACTTTTGCCAGGGGTTTCTTGAAGTTGCTGATGTGATTATGCTGGTGACGAGGCATTGGCTACCCTATGAGTGTCATAGTGATTCCTGCTAGTTGCTCACCCAAATACACAATTTTTTTCATACTTTGGCCAGTCTGCCTCAAGTGACACCCCACTAGCTGTGTATCTTATGAGAAGCTTCGTTACCTTTGCAAGCGGTTTCTTGAAGTTGGTGATGTGATTATGTTGGTGACGAGGCATTGGCTACCTTAAGAGAGTCATAGTGCTTTCTGCCAGTTGCTCACCCAAATACACATTTTTAGATACTGTGGCCAGTCTGCCTGAAGCGATACGCCACTAGTTGTGTATCTTAAGAGAAACATCGTTACTCTTGCCAGCGGTTTCTTGACTTTGAAGATGTGATTATACTGGTGACGAGATATTGGTTACCCTAAGAGAGTCACAGTGTTTCGTGCCAGTTGCTCACCGAAATACACATTTTTTAGATACTGTTTCCAGTGTGCCTGAAGCGATACGCCACTAGTTGTGTATTTTAAGAGAAACATCGTTACTTTTGCCAGGGGTTTCTAGAAGTTGCTGATTTGATTCTGCTGGTGACGAGGCATTGGCTACCTCAAGAGAGTCATAGAGATTCCTGCCAGTTCTTCACCCAAATACACATTTTTTAGATACTCATTCCAGTCTGCCTGATAGCTACGCCACTAGTTGTGTATCTTAAGAGTCATTGTAACTTTTGCCAGGGGTTTCTTGAAGTTGCTTATGTGATTATGCTGGTGACGAGGCATTGGCTACCCTATCAGTGTCATAGTGATTCCTGCTAGTTGCTCACCCAAATACACATTTTTTTGATACTTTGGCCAGTCTGCCTCAAGTGACACCCCACTAGCTGTGTATCTTATGAGAAGCTTCGTTACCTTTGCAAGCGGTTTCTTGAAGTTGGTGATGTGATTATGTTGGTGACGAGGCATTGGCTACCTTAAGAGAGTCATAGTGCTTTCTGCCAGTTGCTCACCCAAATACACATTTTCAGATACTGTTTGCAGTGTGCCTGAAGCGATACGCCACTAGTTGTGTATCTTAAGAGAAACATCGTTACTTTTGAAAGGGGTATCTAGAAGTTGCTGATTTCATTCTGCTGGTGACGAGGCATTGGCTACCTCAAGAGAGTCATAGAGATTCCTGCCAGTTCTTCACCCAAATACACATTTTTTAGATACTCTTTCCAGTCTGCCTGATAGCTACGCCACTAGTTGTGTATCTTAAGAGAAACATCGTTACTCATGCCAGCGGTTTCTTGACTTTGAAGATGTGATTATACTGGTGACGAGATATTGGTTACCCTAAGAGAGTCACAGTGTTTCGTGCCAGTTGCTCACCCAAATACACATTTTTTAGATACTGTTTCCAGTGTGCCTGAGGCGATACGCCACTAGTTGGGTATCTTAAGAGAAACATCGTTACTTTTGCCAGGGGTTTCTAGAAGTTGCTGATTTGATTCTGCTGGTGACGAGGCATTGGCTACCTCAAGAGAGTCATAGAGATTCCTGCCAGTTCTTCACCCAAATACACATTTTTTAGATACTCATTCCAGTCTGCCTGATAGCTACGCCACTAGTTGTGTAACTTAAGAGTCATTGTAACTTTTGCCAGGGGTTTCTTGAAGTTGCTGATGTGATTATGCTGGTGACGAGGCATTGGCTACCCTATGAGTGTCATAGTGATTCCTGCTAGTTGCTCACCCAAATACACATTTTTTTGATACTTTGGCCAGTCTGCCTCAAGTGACACCCCACTAGCTGTGTATCTTATGAGAAGCTTCGTTACCTTTGCAAGCGGTTTCTTGAAGTTGGTGATGTGATTATGTTGGTGACGAGGCATTGGCTACCTTAAGAGAGTCATAGTGCTTTCTGCCAGTTGCTCACCCAAATACACATTTTCAGATACTGTTTGCAGTGTGCCTGAAGCGATACGCCACTAGTTGTGTATCTTAAGAGAAACATCGTTACTTTTGAAAGGGGTATCTAGAAGTTGCTGATTTCATTCTGCTGGTGACGAGGCATTGGCTACCTCAAGAGAGTCATAGAGATTCCTGCCAGTTCTTCACCCAAATACATATTTTTTAGATACTCTTTCCAGTCTGCCTGATAGCTACGCCACTAGTTGTGTATCTTAAGAGTCATTGTAACTTTTGCCAGGGGTTTCTTGAAGTTGCTGATGTGATTATGCTGGTGACGAGGCATTGGCTACCCTATGAGTGTCATAGTGATTCCTGCTAGTTGCTCACCCAAATACACAATTTTTTTCATACTTTGGCCAGTCTGCCTCAAGTGACACCCCACTAGCTGTGTATCTTATGAGAAGCTTCGTTACCTTTGCAAGCGGTTTCTTGAAGTTGGTGATGTGATTATGTTGGCGACGAGGCATTGGCTATCTTAAGAGAGTCATAGTGCTTTCTGCCAGTTGCTCACCCAAATACACATTTTTAGATACTGTGGCCAGTCTGCCTGAAGCGATACGCCACTAGTTGTGTATCTTAAGAGAAACATCGTTACTCTTGCCAGCGGTTTCTTGACTTTGAAGATGTGATTATACTGGTGACGAGATATTGGTTACCCTAAGAGAGTCACAGTGTTTCGTGCCAGTTGCTCACCGAAATACACATTTTTTAGATACTGTTTCCAGTGTGCCTGAAGCGATACGCCACTAGTTGTGTATTTTAAGAGAAACATCGTTACTTTTGCCAGGGGTTTCTAGAAGTTGCTGATTTGATTCTGCTGGTGACGAGGCATTGGCTACCTCAAGAGAGTCATAGAGATTCCTGCCAGTTCTTCACCCAAATACACATTTTTTAGATACTCATTCCAGTCTGCCTGATAGCTACGCCACTAGTTGTGTATCTTAAGAGTCATTGTAACTTTTGCCAGGGGTTTCTTGAAGTTGCTGATGTGATTATGCTGGTGACGAGGCATTGGCTACCCTATCAGTGTCATAGTGATTCCTGCTAGTTGCTCACCCAAATACACATTTTTTTGATACTTTGGCCAGTCTGCCTCAAGTGACACCCCACTAGCTGTGTATCTTATGAGAAGCTTCGTTACCTTTGCAAGCGGTTTCTTGAAGTTGGTGATGTGATTATGTTGGTGTGAGGCATTGGCTACCTTAAGAGAGTCATAGTGCTTTCTGCCAGTTGCTCACCCAAATACACATTTTCAGATACTGTTTGCAGTGTGCCTGAAGCGATACGCCACTAGTTGTGTATCTTAAGAGAAACATCGTTACTTTTGAAAGGGGTATCTAGAAGTTGCTGATTTCATTCTGCTGGTGACGAGGCATTGGCTACCTCAAGAGAGTCATAGAGATTCCTGCTAGTTCTTCACCCAAATACACATTTTTTAGATACTCTTTCCAGTCTGCCTGATAGCTACGCCACTAGTTGTGTATCTTAAGAGTCATTGTAACTTTTGCCAGGGGTTTCTTGAAGTTGCTGATGTGATTATGCTGGTGACGAGGCATTGGCTACCCTATGAGTGTCATAGTGATTCCTGCTAGTTGCTCACCCAAATACACATTTTTTTCATACTTTGGCCAGTCTGCCTCAAGTGACACCCCACTAGCTGTGTATCTTATGAGAAGCTTCGTTACCTTTGCAAGCGGTTTCTTGAAGTTGGTGATGTGATTATGTTGGTGACGAGGCATTGGCTACCTTAAGGGAGTCATAGTGCTTTCTGCCAGTTGCTCACCCAAATACACATTTTCAGATACTGTTTGCAGTGTGCCTGAAGCGATACGCCACTAGTTGTGTATCTTAAGAGAAACATCGTTACTTTTGAAAGGGGTATCTAGAAGTTGCTGATTTCATTCTGCTGGTGACGAGGCATTGGCTACCTCAAGAGAGTCATAGAGATTCCTGCCAGTTCTTCACCCAAATACACATTTTTTAGATACTCTTTCCAGTCTGCCTGATAGCTACGCCACTAGTTGTGTATCTTAAGAGTCATTGTAACTTTTGCCAGGGGTTTCTTGAAGTTGCTGATGTGATTATGCTGGTGACGAGGCATTGGCTACCCTATGAGTGTCATAGTGATTCCTGCTAGTTGCTCACCCAAATACACATTTTTTTGATACTTTGGCCAGTCTGCCTCAAGTGACACCCCACTAGCTGTGTATCTTATGAGAAGCTTCGTTACCTTTGCAAGCGGTTTCTTGAAGTTGGTGATGTGATTATGTTGGTGACGAGGCATTGGCTACCTTAAGAGAGTCATAGTGCTTTCTGCCAGTTGCTCACCCAAATACACATTTTCAGATACTGTTTGCAGTGTGCCTGAAGCGATACGCAACTAGTTGTGTATCTTAAGAGAAACATCGTTACTTTTGAAAGGGGTATCTAGAAGTTGCTGATTTCATTCTGCTGGTGACGAGGCATTGGCTACCTCAAGAGAGTCATAGAGATTCCTGCCAGTTTTTCACCCAAATACACATTTTTTAGATACTCTTTCCAGTCTGCCTGATAGCTACGCCACTAGTTGTGTATCTTAAGAGTCATTGTAACTTTTGCCAGGGGTTTCTTGAAGTTGCTGATGTGATTATGCTGGTGACGAGGCATTGGCTACCCTATGAGTGTCATAGTGATTCCTGCTAGTTGCTCACCCAAATACACATTTTTTTGATACTTTGGCCAGTCTGCCTCAAGTGACACCCCACTAGCTGTGTATCTTATGAGAAGCTTCGTTACCTTTGCAAGCGGTTTCTTGAAGTTGGTGATGTGATTATGTTGGTGACGAGGCATTGGCTACCTTAAGAGAGTCATAGTGCTCTCTGCCAGTTGCTCACCCAAATACACATTTTTAGATACTGTGGCCAGTCTGCCTGAAGCGATACGCCACTAGTTGTGTAGCTTAAGAGAAACATCGTTACTCTTGCCAGCGGTTTCTTGACTTTGAAGATGTGATTATACTGGTGACGAGATATTGGTTACCCTAAGAGAGTCACAGTGTTTCGTGCCAGTTGCTCACCCAAATACACATTTTTTAGATACTGTTTCCAGTGTGCCTGAGGCGATACGCCACTAGTTGGGTATCTTAAGAGAAACATCGTTACTTTTGCCAGGGGTTTCTAGAAGTTGCTGATTTGATTCTGCTGGTGACGAGGCATTGGCTACCTCAAGAGAGTCATAGAGATTCCTGCCAGTTCTTCACCCAAATACACATTTTTTAGATACTCATTCCAGTCTGCCTGATAGCTACGCCACTAGTTGTGTAACTTAAGAGTCATTGTAACTTTTGCCAGGGGTTTCTTGAAGTTGCTGATGTGATTATGCTGGTGACGAGGCATTGGCTACCCTATCAGTGTCATAGTGATTCCTGCTAGTTGCTCACCCAAATACACATTTTTTTGATACTTTGGCCAGTCTGCCTCAAGTGACACCCCACTAGCTGTGTATCTTATGAGAAGCTTCGTTACCTTTGCAAGCGGTTTCTTGAAGTTGGTGATGTGATTATGTTGGTGACGAGGCATTGGCTACCTTAAGAGAGTCATAGTGCTTTCTGCCAGTTGCTCACCCAAATACACATTTTCAGATACTGTTTGCAGTGTGCCTGAAGCGATACGCCACTAGTTGTGTATCTTAAGAGAAACATCGTTACTTTTGAAAGGGGTATCTAGAAGTTGCTGATTTCATTCTGCTGGTGACGAGGCATTGGCTACCTCAAGAGAGTCATAGAGATTCCTGCCAGTTCTTCACCCAAATACACATTTTTTAGATACTCTTTCCAGTCTGCCTGATAGCTACGCCACTAGTTGTGTATCTTAAGAGTCATTGTAACTTTTGCCAGGGGTTTCTTGAAGTTGCTGATGTGATTATGCTGGTGACGAGGCATTGGCTACCCTATGAGTGTCATAGTGATTCCTGCTAGTTGCTCACCCAAATACACATTTGTTTGATACTTTGGCCAGTCTGCCTCAAGTGACACCCCACTAGCTGTGTATCTTATGAGAAGCTTCGTTACCTTTGCAAGCGGTTTCTTGAAGTTGGTGATGTGATTATGTTGGTGACGAGGCATTGGCTACCTTAAGAGAGTCATAGTGCTTTCTGCCAGTTGCTCACCCAAATACACATTTTCAGATACTGTTTGCAGTGTGCCTGAAGCGATACGCCACTAGTTGTGTATCTTAAGAGAAACATCGTTACTTTTGAAAGGGGTATCTAGAAGTTGCTGATTTCATTCTGCTGGTGACGAGGCATTGGCTACCTCAAGAGAGTCATAGAGATTCCTGCCAGTTTTTCACCCAAATACACATTTTTTAGATACTCTTTCCAGTCTGCCTGATAGCTACGCCACTAGTTGTGTATCTTAAGAGTCATTGTAACTTTTGCCAGGGGTTTCTTGAAGTTGCTGATGTGATTATGCTGGTGACGAGGCATTGGCTACCCTATGAGTGTCATAGTGATTCCTGCTAGTTGCTCACCCAAATACACATTTTTTTCATACTTTGGCCAGTCTGCCTCAAGTGACACCCCACTAGCTATGTATCTTATGAGAAGCTTCGTTACCTTTGCAAGCGGTTTCTTGAAGTTGGTGATGTGATTATGTTGGTGACGAGGCATTGGCTACCTTAAGAGAGTCATAGTGCTTTCTGCCAGTTGCTCACCCAAATACACATTTTTAGATACTGTGGCCAGTCTGCCTGAAGCGATACGCCACTAGTTGTGTATCTTAAGAGAAACATCGTTACTCTTGCCAGCGGTTTCTTGACTTTGAAGATGTGATTATACTGGTGACGAGATATTGGTTACCCTAAGAGAGTCACAGTGTTTCGTGCCAGTTGCTCACCCAAATACACATTTTTTAGATACTGTTTCCAGTGTGCCTGAAGCGATACGCCACTAGTTGTGTATTTTAAGAGAAACATCGTTACTTTTGCCAGGGGTTTCTAGAAGTTGCTGATTTGATTCTGCTGGTGACGAGGCATTGGCTACCTCAAGAGAGTCATAGAGATTCCTGCCAGTTCTTCACCCAAATACACATTTTTTAGATACTCATTCCAGTCTGCCTGATAGCTACGCCACTAGTTGTGTATCTTAAGAGTCATTGTAACTTTTGCCAGGGGTTTCTTGAAGTTGCTGATGTGATTATGCTGGTGACGAGGCATTGGCTACCCTATCAGTGTCATAGTGATTCCTGCTAGTTGCTCACCCAAATACACATTTTTTTGATACTTTGGCCAGTCTGCCTCAAGTGACACCCCACTAGCTGTGTATCTTATGAGAAGCTTCGATACCTTTGCAAGCGGTTTCTTGAAGTTGGTGATGTGATTATGTTGGTGACGAGGCATTGGCTACCTTAAGAGAGTCATAGTGCTTTCTGCCAGTTGCTCACCCAAATACACATTTTCAGATACTGTTTGCAGTGTGCCTGAAGCGATACGCCACTAGTTGTGTATCTTAAGAGAAACATCGTTACTTTTGAAAGGGGTATCTAGAAGTTGCTGATTTCATTCTGCTGGTGACGAGGCATTGGCTACCTCAAGAGAGTCATAGAGATTCCTGCCAGTTCTTCACCCAAATACACATTTTTTAGATACTCTTTCCAGTCTGCCTGATAGCTACGCCACTAGTTGTGTATCTTAAGAGTCATTGTAACTTTTGCCAGGGGTTTCTTGAAGTTGCTGATGTGATTATGCTGGTGACGAGGCATTGGCTACCCTATGAGTGTCATAGTGATTCCTGCTAGTTGCTCACCCAAATACACATTTTTTTGATACTTTGGCCAGTCTGCCTCAAGTGACACCCCACTAGCTGTGTATCTTATGAGAAGCTTCGTTACCTTTGCAAGCGGTTTCTTGAAGTTGGTGATGTGATTATGTTGGTGACGAGGCATTGGCTACCTTAAGAGAGTCATAGTGCTTTCTGCCAGTTGCTCACCCAAATACACATTTTTAGATACTGTGGCCAGTCTGCCTGAAGCGATACGCCACTAGTTGTGTATCTTAAGAGAAACATCGTTACTCTTGCCAGCGGTTTCTTGACTTTGAAGATGTGATTATACTGGTGACGAGATATTGGTTACCCTAAGAGAGTCACAGTGTTTCGTGCCAGTTGCTCACCCAAATACACATTTTTTAGACACTGTTTCCAGTGTGCCTGAAGCGATACGCCACTAGTTGTGTATTTTAAGAGAAACATCGTTACTTTTGCAAGGGGTTTCTAGAAGTTGCTGATTTGATTCTGCTGGTGACGAGGCATTGGCTACCTCAAGAGAGTCATAGAGATTCCTGCCAGTTCTTCACCCAAATACACATTTTTTAGATACTCATTCCAGTCTGCCTGATAGCTACGCCACTAGTTGTGTATCTTAAGAGTCATTGTAACTTTTGCCAGGGGTTTCTTGAAGTTGCTGATGTGATTATGCTGGTGACGAGGCATTGGCTACCCTATGAGTGTCATAGTGATTCCTGCTAGTTGCTCACCCAAATACACATTTTTTTGATACTTTGGCCAGTCTGCCTCAAGTGACACCCCACTAGCTGTGTATCTTATGAGAAGCTTCGTTACCTTTGCAAGCGGTTTCTTGAAGTTGGTGATGTGATTATGTTGGTGACGAGGCATTGGCTACCTTAAGAGAGTCATAGTGCTTTCTGCCAGTTGCTCACCCAAATACACATTTTCAGATACTGTTTGCAGTGTGCCTGAAGCGATACGCCACTAGTTGTGTATCTTAAGAGAAACATCGTTACTTTTGAAAGGGGTATCTAGAAGTTGCTGATTTCATTCTGCTGGTGACGAGGCATTGGCTACCTCAAGAGAGTCATAGAGATTCCTGCCAGTTCTTCACCCAAATACACATTTTTTAGATACTCTTTCCAGTCTGCCTGATAGCTACGCCACTAGTTGTGTATCTTAAGAGTCATTGTAACTTTTGCCAGGGGTTTCTTGAAGTTGCTGATGTGATTATGCTGGTGACGAGGCATTGGCTACCCTATGAGTGTCATAGTGATTCCTGCTAGTTGCTCACCCAAATACACATTTTTTTGATACTTTGGCCAGTCTGCCTCAAGTGACACCCCACTAGCTGTGTATCTTATGAGAAGCTTCGTTACCTTTGCAAGCGGTTTCTTGAAGTTGGTGATGTGATTATGTTGGTGACGAGGCATTGGCTACCTTAAGAGAGTCATAGTGCTTTCTGCCAGTTGCTCACCCAAATACACATTTTTAGATACTGTGGCCAGTCTGCCTGAAGCGATACGCCACTAGTTGTGTATCTTAAGAGAAACATCGTTACTCTTGCCAGCGGTTTCTTGACTTTGAAGATGTGATTATACTGGTGACGAGATATTGGTTACCCTAAGAGAGTCACAGTGTTTCGTGCCAGTTGCTCACCCAAATACACATTTTTTAGATACTGTTTCCAGTGTGCCTGAAGCAATACGCCACTAGTTGGGTATCTTAAGAGAAACATCGTTCCTTTTGCCAGGGGTTTCTAGAAGTTGCTGATTTCATTCTGCTGGTGACGAGGCATTGGCTACCTCAAGAGAGTCATAGAGATTCCTGCCAGTTCTTCACACAAATACACATTTTTTAGATACTCTTTCCAGTCTGCCTGATAGCTACGCCACTAGTTGTGTATCTTAAGAGTCATTGTAACTTTTGCCAGGGGTTTCTTGAAGTTGCTGATGTGATTATGCTGGTGACGAGGCATTGGCTACCCTATGAGTGTCATAGTGATTCCTGCTAGATGCTCACCCAAATACACATTTTTTTCATACTTTGGCCAGTCTGCCTCAAGTGACACCCCACTAGCTGTGTATCTTATGAGAAGCTTCGTTACCTTAGCAAGCGGTTTCTTGTAGTTGGTGATGTGATTATGTTGGTGACGAGGCATTGGCTACCTTAAGAGAGTCATAGTGCTTTCTGCCACTTGCTCACCCAAATACACATTTTTAGATACTGTGGCCAGTCTGCCTGAAGCGATACGCCTCTAGTTGTGTATCTTAAGAGAAACATCGTTACTCTTGCCAGCGGTTTCTTGACTTTGAAGATGTGATTATACTGGTGACGAGATATTGGTTACCCTAAGAGAGTCACAGTGTTTCGTGCCAGTTGCTCACCCAAATACACATTTTTTAGATACTGTTTCCAGTGTGCCTGAAGCGATACGCCACTAGTTGTGTATTTTAAGAGAAACATCGTTACTTTTGCCAGGGGTTTCTAGAAGTTGCTGATTTGATTCTGCTGGTGACGAGGCATTGGCTACCTCAAGAGAGTCATAGAGATTCCTGCCAGTTCTTCACCCAAATACACATTTTTTAGATACTCATTCCAGTCTGCCTGATAGCTACGCCACTAGTTGTGTATCTTAAGAGTCATTGTAACTTTTGCCAGGGGTTTCTTGAAGTTGCTGATGTGAATATGCTGGTGACGAGGCATTGGCTACCCTATGAGTGTCATAGTGATTCCTGCTAGTTGCTCACCCAAATACACATTTTTTTCATACTTTGGCCAGTCTGCCTCAAGTGACACCCCACTAGCTGTGTATCTTATGAGAAGCTTCGTTACCTTTGCAAGCGGTTTCTTGAAGTTGGTGATGTGATTATGTTGGTGACGAGGCATTGGCTACCTTAAGAGAGTCATAGTGCTTTCTGCCAGTTGCTCACCCAAATACACATTTTTAGATACTGTGGCCAGTCTGCCTGAAGCGATACGCCACTAGTTGTGTATCTTAAGAGAAACATCGTTACTCTTGCCAGCGGTTTCTTGACTTTGAAGATGTGATTATACTGGTGACGAGATATTGGTTACCCTAAGAGAGTCACAGTGTTTCGTGCCAGTTGCTCACCCAAATACACATTTTTTAGATACTGTTTCCAGTGTGCCTGAAGCGATACGCCACTAGTTGTGTATCTTAAAAGAAACATCGTTACTCTTGCCAGCGGTTTCTTGACTTTGAAGATGTGATTATACTGGTGACGAGATATTGGTTACCCTAAGAGAGTCACAGTGTTTCGTGCCAGTTGCTCACCCAAATACACATTTTTTAGATACTGTTTCCAGTGTGCCTGAAGCGATACGCCACTAGTTGGGTATTTTAAGAGAAACATCGTTACTTTTGCCAGGGGTTTCTAGAAGTTGCTGATTTGATTCTGCTGGTGACGAGGCATTGGCTACCTCAAGAGAGTCATAGAGATTTCTGCCAGTTCTTCACCCAAATACACATTTTTTAGATACTCATTCCAGTCTGCCTGATAGCTATGCCACTAGTTGTGTATCTTAAGAGTCATTGTAACTTTTGCCAGGGGTTTCTTGAAGTTGCTGATGTGATTATGCTGGTGACGAGGCATTGGCTACCCTATGAGTGTCATAGTGATTCCTGCTAGTTGCTCACCCAAATACACATTTTTTTGATACTTTGGCCAGTCTGCCTCAAGTGACACCCCACTAGCTGTGTATCTTATGAGAAGCTTCGTTACCTTTGCAAGCGGTTTCTTGAAGTTGGTGATGTGATTATGTTGGTGACGAGGCATTGGCTACCTTAAGAGAGTCATAGTGCTTTCTGCCAGTTGCTCACCCAAATACACATTTTCAGATACTGTTTGCAGTGTGCCTGAAGCGATACGCCACTAGTTGTGTATCTTAAGAGAAACATCGTTACTTTTGAAAGGGGTATCTAGGAGTTGCTGATTTCATTCTGCTGGTGACGAGGCATTGGCTACCTCAAGAGAGTCATAGAGATTCCTGCCAGTTCTTCACCCAAATACACATTTTTTAGATACTCTTTCCAGTCTGCCTGATAGCTACGCCACTAGTTGTGTATCTTAAGAGTCATTGTAACTTTTGCCAGGGGTTTCTTGAAGTTGCTGATGTGATTATGCTGGTGACGAGGCATTGGCTACCCTATGAGTGTCATAGTGATTCCTGCTAGTTGCTCACCCAAATACACATTTTTTTTGATACTTTGGCCAGTCTGCCTCAAGTGACATCCCACTAGCTGTGTATCTTATGAGTAGCTTCGTTACTTTTGCAAGCGGTTTCTTGAAGTTGGTGATGTGATTATGTTGGTGACGAGGCATTGGCAACCTTAAGAGAGTCATAGTGCTTCCTGCCAGTTGCTCACCCAAATACAAATTTCTAGATACTGTGGCCAGTCTGCCTGAAGCGATACGCCACTAGTTGTGTATCTTAAGAGAAACATCGTTACTCTTGCCAGCGGTTTCTTGACTTTGAAGATGTGATTATACTGGTGACGAGATATTGGTTACCCTAAGAGAGTCACAGTGTTTCGTGCCAGTTGCTCACCCAAATACACATTTTTTAGATACTGTTTCCAGTGTGCCTGAAGCGATACGCCACTAGTTGTGTATTTTAAGAGAAACATCGTTACTTTTGCCAGGGGTTTCTAGAAGTTGCTGATTTGATTCTGCTGGTGACGAGGCATTGGCTACCTCAAGAGAGTCATAGAGATTCCTGCCAGTTCTTCACCCAAATACACATTTTTTAGATACTCATTCCAGTCTGCCTGATAGCTACGCCACTAGTTGTGTATCTTAAGAGTCATTGTAACTTTTGCCAGGGGTTTCTTGAAGTTGCTGATGTGATTATGCTGGTGACGAGGCATTGGCTACCCTATGAGTGTCATAGTGATTCCTGCTAGTTGCTCACCCAAATACACATTTTTTTGATACTTTGGCCAGTCTGCCTCAAGTGACACCCCACTAGCTGTGTATCTTACGAGAAGCTTCGTTACCTTTGCAAGCGGTTTCTTGAAGTTGGTGATGTGATTATGTTGGTGACGAGGCATTGGCTACCTTAAGAGAGTCATAGTGCTTTCTGCCAGTTGCTCACCCAAATACACATTTTCAGATACTGTTTGCAGTGTGCCTGAAGCGATACGCCACTAGTTGTGTATCTTAAGAGAAACATCGTTACTTTTGAAAGGGGTATCTAGAAGTTGCTGATTTCATTCTGCTGGTGACGAGGCATTGGCTACCTCAAGAGAGTCATAGAGATTCCTGCCAGTTCTTCACCCAAATACACATTTTTTAGATACTCTTTCCAGTCTGCCTGATAGCTACGCCACTAGTTGTGTATCTTAAGAGTCATTGTAACTTTTGCCAGGGGTTTCTTGAAGTTGCTGATGTGATTATGCTGGTGACGAGGCATTGGCTACCCTATGAGTGTCATAGTGATTCCTGCTAGTTGCTCACCCAAATACACATTTTTTTGATACTTTGGCCAGTCTGCCTCAAGTGACACCCCACTAGCTGTGTATCTTATGAGTAGCTTCGTTACTTTTGCAAGCGGTTTCTTGAAGTTGGTGATGTGATTATGTTGGTGACGAGGCATTGGCTACCTTAAGAGAGTCATAGCGCTTCCTGCCAGTTGCTCACCCAAATACAAATTTTGAGATACTGTGGCCAGTCTGCCTGAAGCGATACGCCACTAGTTGTGTATCTTAAGAGAAACATCGTTACTCTTGCCAGCGGTTTCTTGACTTTGAAGATGTGATTATACTGGTGACGAGATATTGGTTACCCTAAGAGAGTCACAGTGTTTCGTGCCAGTTGCTCACCCAAATACACATTTTTTAGATACTGTTTCCAGTGTGCCTGAAGCGATACGCCACTAGTTGTGTATCTTAAAAGAAACATCGTTACTCTTGCCAGCGGTTTCTTGACTTTGAAGATGTGATTATACTGGTGACGAGATATTGGTTACCCTAAGAGAGTCACAGTGTTTCGTGCCAGTTGCTCACCCAAATACACATTTTTTAGATACTGTTTCCAGTGTGCCTGAAGCGATACGCCACTAGTTGGGTATTTTAAGAGAAACATCGTTACTTTTGCCAGGGGTTTCTAGAAGTTGCTGATTTGATTCTGCTGGTGACGAGGCATTGGCTACCTCAAGAGAGTCATAGAGATTCCTGCCAGTTCTTCACCCAAATACACATTTTTTAGATACTCATTCCAGTCTGCCTGATAGCTACGCCACTAGTTGTGTATCTTAAGAGTCATTGTAACTTTTGCCAGGGGTTTCTTGAAGTTGCTGATGTGATTATGCTGGTGACGAGGCATTGGCTACCCTATGAGTGTCATAGTGATTCCTGCTAGTTGCTCACCCAAATACACATTTTTTTGATACTTTGGCCAGTCTGCCTCAAGTGACACCCCACTAGCTGTGTATCTTATGAGAAGCTACGTTACCTTTGCAAGCGGTTTCTTGAAGTTGGTGATGTGATTATGTTGGTGACGAGGCATTGGCTACCTTAAGAGAGTCATAGTGCTTTCTGCCAGTTGCTCACCCAAATACACATTTTCAGATACTGTTTGCAGTGTGCCTGAAGCGATACGCCACTAGTTGTGTATCTTAAGAGAAACATCGTTACTTTTGAAAGGGGTATCTAGAAGTTGCTGATTTCATTCTGCTGGTGACGAGGCATTGGCTACCTCAAGAGAGTCATAGAGATTCCTGCCAGTTCTTCACCCAAATACACATTTTTTAGATACTCTTTCCAGTCTGCCTGATAGCTACGCCACTAGTTGTGTATCTTAAGAGTCATTGTAACTTTTGCCAGGGGTTTCTTGAAGTTGCTGATGTGATTATGCTGGTGACGAGGCATTGGCTACCCTATGAGTGTCATAGTGATTCCTGCTAGTTGCTCACCCAAATACACATTTTTTTTGATACTTTGGCCAGTCTGCCTCAAGTGACATCCCACTAGCTGTGTATCTTATGAGTAGCTTCGTTACTTTTGCAAGCGGTTTCTTGAAGTTGGTGATGTGATTATGTTGGTGACGAGGCATTGGCAACCTTAAGAGAGTCATAGTGCTTCCTGCCAGTTGCTCACCCAAATACAAATTTTGAGATACTGTGGCCAGTCTGCCTGAAGCGATACGCCACTAGTTGTGTATCTTAAGAGAAACATCGTTACTCTTGCCAGCGGTTTCTTGACTTTGAAGATGTGATTATACTGGTGACGAGATATTGGTTACCCTAAGAGAGTCACAGTGTTTCGTGCCAGTTGCTCACCCAAATACACATTTTTTAGATACTGTTTCCAGTGTGCCTGAAGCGATACGCCACTAGTTGTGTATCTTAAGAGAAACATCGTTACTCTTGCCAGCGGTTTCTTGACTTTGAAGATGTGATTATACTGGTGACGAGATATTGGTTACCCTAAGAGAGTCACAGTGTTTCGTGCCAGTTGCTCACCCAAATACACATTTTTTAGATACTGTTTCCAGTGTGCCTGAAGCGATACGCCACTAGTTGTGTATCTTAAGAGAAACATCGTTACTTTTGCCAGGGGTTTCTAGAAGTTGCTGATTTGATTCTGCTGGTGACGAGGCATTGGCTACCTCAAGAGAGTCATAGAGATTCCTGCCAGTTCTTCACCCAAATACACATTTTTTAGATACTCATTCCAGTCTGCCTGATAGCTACGCCACTAGTTGTGTATCTTAAGAGTCATTGTAACTTTTGCCAGGGGTTTCTTGAAGTTGCTGATGTGATTATGCTGGTGACGAGGCATTGGCTACCCTATGAGTGTCATAGTGATTCCTGCTAGTTGCTCACCCAAATACACATTTTTTTGATAGTTTGGCCAGTCTGCCTCAAGTGACACCCCACTAGCTGTGTATCTTACGAGAAGCTTCGTTACCTTTGCAAGCGGTTTCTTGAAGTTGGTGATGTGATTATGTTGGTGACGAGGCATTGGCTACCTTAAGAGAGTCATAGTGCTTTCTGCCAGTTGCTCACCCAAATACACATTTTCAGATACTGTTTGCAGTGTGCCTGAAGCGATACGCCACTAGTTGTGTATCTTAAGAGAAACATCGTTACTTTTGAAAGGGGTATCTAGAAGTTGCTGATTTCATTCTGCTGGTGACGAGGCATTGGCTACCTCAAGAGAGTCATAGAGATTCCTGCCAGTTCTTCACCCAAATACACATTTTTTAGATACTCTTTCCAGTCTGCCTGATAGCTACGCCACTAGTTGTGTATCTTAAGAGTCATTGTAACTTTTGCCAGGGGTTTCTTGAAGTTGCTGATGTGATTATGCTGGTGACGAGGCATTGGCTACCCTATGAGTGTCATAGTGATTCCTGCTAGTTGCTCACCCAAATACACATTTTTTTGATACTTTGGCCAGTCTGCCTCAAGTGACACCCCACTAGCTGTGTATCTTATGAGTAGCTTCGTTACTTTTGCAAGCGGTTTCTTGAAGTTGGTGATGTGATTATGTTGGTGACGAGGCATTGGCTACCTTAAGAGAGTCATAGCGCTTCCTGCCAGTTGCTCACCCAAATACAAATTTTGAGATACTGTGGCCAGTCTGCCTGAAGCGATACGCCACTAGTTGTGTATCTTAAGAGAAACATCGTTACTCTTGCCAGCGGTTTCTTGACTTTGAAGATGTGATTATACTGGTGACGAGATATTGGTTACCCTAAGAGAGTCACAGTGTTTCGTGCCAGTTGCTCACCCAAATACACATTTTTTAGATACTGTTTCCAGTGTGCCTGAAGCGATACGCCACTAGTTGTGTATCTTAAGAGAAACATCGTTACTCTTGCCAGCGGTTTCTTGACTTTGAAGATGTGATTATACTGGTGACGAGATATTGGTTACCCTAAGAGAGTCACAGTGTTTCGTGCCAGTTGCTCACCCAAATACACATTTTTTAGATACTGTTTCCAGTGTGCCTGAAGCGATACGCCACTAGTTGTGTATTTTAAGAGAAACATCGTTACTTTTGAAAGGGGTATCTAGAAGTTGCTGATTTCATTCTGCTGGTGACGAGGCATTGGCTACCTCAAGAGAGTCATAGAGATTCCTGCCAGTTCTTCACCCAAATACACATTTTTTAGATACTCTTTCCAGTCTGCCTGATAGCTACGCCACTAGTTGTGTATCTTAAGAGTCATTGTAACTTTTGCCAGGGGTTTCTTGAAGTTGCTGATGTGATTATGCTGGTGACGAGGCATTGGCTACCCTATGAGTGTCATAGTGATTCCTGCTAGTTGCTCACCCAAATACACATTTTTTTTGATACTTTGGCCAGTCTGCCTCAAGTGACACCCCACTAGCTGTGTATCTTATGAGTAGCTTCGTTACTTTTGCAAGCGATTTCTTGAAGTTGGTGATGTGATTATGTTGGTGACGAGGCATTGGCAACCTTAAGAGAGTCATAGTGCTTCCTGCCAGTTGCTCACCCAAATACAAATTTTGAGATACTGTGGCCAGTCTGCCTGAAGCGATACGCCACTAGTTGTGTATTTTAAGAGAAACATCGTTACTCTTGCCAGCGGTTTCTTGACTTTGAAGATGTGATTATACTGGTGACGAGATATTGGTTACCCTAAGAGAGTCACAGTGTTTCGTGCCAGTTGCTCACCCAAATACACATTTTTTAGATACTGTTTCCAGTGTGCCTGAAGCGATACGCCACTAGTTGTGTATCTTAAGAGAAACATCGTTACTCTTGCCAGCGGTTTCTTGACTTTGAAGATGTGATTATACTGGTGACGAGATATTGGTTACCCTAAGAGAGTCACAGTGTTTCGTGCCAGTTGCTCACCCAAATACACATTTTTTAGATACTGTTTCCAGTGTGCCTGAAGCGATACGCCACTAGTTGGGTATCTTAAGAGAAACATCGTTACTTTTGCCAGGGGTTTCTAGAAGTTGCTGATTTGATTCTGCTGGTGACGAGGCATTGGCTACCTCAAGAGAGTCATAGAGATTAGTGCCAGTTCTTCACCCAAATACACATTTTTTAGATACTCTTTCCAGTCTGCCTGATAGCTACGCCACTAGTTGTGTATCTTAAGAGTCATTGTAACTTTTGCCAGGGGTTTCTTGAAGTTGCTGATGTGATTATGCTGGTGACGAGGCATTGGCTACCCTATGAGTGTCATAGTGATTCCTGCTAGTTGCTCACCCAAATACACATTTTTTTCATACTTTGGCCAGTCTGCCTCAAGTGACACCCCACTAGCTGTGTATCTTATGAGAAGCTTCGTTACCTTTGCAAGCGGTTTCTTGTAGTTGGTGATGTGATTATGTTGGTGACGAGGCATTGGCTACCTTAAGAGAGTCATAGTGCTTTCTGCCAGTTGCTCACCCAAATACACATTTTCAGATACTGTTTGCAGTGTGCCTGAAGCGATACGCCACTAGTTGTGTATCTTAAGAGAAACATCGTTACTCTTGCCAGCGGTTTCTTGACTTTGAAGATGTGATTATACTGGTGACGAGATATTGGTTACCCTAAGAGAGTCACAGTGTTTCGTGCCAGTTGCTCACCCAAATACACATTTTTTAGATACTGTTTCCAGTGTGCCTGAAGCGATACGCCACTAGTTGTGTATCTTAAGAGAAACATCGTTACTCTTGCCAGCGGTTTCTTGACTTTGAAGATGTGATTATACTGGTGACGAGATATTGGTTACCCTAAGAGAGTCACAGTGTTTCGTGCCAGTTGCTCACCCAAATACACATTTTTTAGATACTGTTTCCAGTGTGCCTGAAGCGATACGCCACTAGTTGTGTATTTTAAGAGAAACATCGTTACTTTTGAAAGGGGTATCTAGAAGTTGCTGATTTCATTCTGCTGGTGACGAGGCATTGGCTACCTCAAGAGAGTCATAGAGATTCCTGCCAGTTCTTCACCCAAATACACATTTTTTAGATACTCTTTCCAGTCTGCCTGATAGCTACGCCACTAGTTGTGTATCTTAAGAGTCATTGTAACTTTTGCCAGGGGTTTCTTGAAGTTGCTGATGTGATTATGCTGGTGACGAGGCATTGGCTACCCTATGAGTGTCATAGTGATTCCTGCTAGTTGCTCACCCAAATACACATTTTTTTTGATACTTTGGCCAGTCTGCCTCAAGTGACACCCCACTAGCTGTGTATCTTATGAGTAGCTTCGTTACTTTTGCAAGCGATTTCTTGAAGTTGGTGATGTGATTATGTTGGTGACGAGGCATTGGCAACCTTAAGAGAGTCATAGTGCTTCCTGCCAGTTGCTCACCCAAATACAAATTTTGAGATACTGTGGCCAGTCTGCCTGAAGCGATACGCCACTAGTTGTGTATCTTAAGAGAAACATCGTTACTCTTGCCAGCGGTTTCTTGACTTTGAAGATGTGATTATACTGGTGACGAGATATTGGTTACCCTAAGAGAGTCACAGTGTTTCGTGCCAGTTGCTCACCCAAATACACATTTTTTAGATACTGTTTCCAGTGTGCCTGAAGCGATACGCCACTAGTTGTGTATCTTAAGAGAAACATCGTTACTCTTGCCAGCGGTTTCTTGACTTTGAAGATGTGATTATACTGGTGACGAGATATTGGTTACTCTAAGAGAGTCACAGTGTTTCGTGCCAGTTGCTCACCCAAATACACATTTTTTAGATACTGTTTCCAGTGTGCCTGAAGCGATACGCCACTAGTTGTGTATCTTAAGAGAAACATCGTTACTTTTGAAAGGGGTATCTAGAAGTTGCTGATTTCATTCTGCTGGTGACGAGGCATTGGCTACCTCAAGAGAGTCATAGAGATTCCTGCCAGTTCTTCACCCAAATACACATTTTTTAGATACTCTTTCCAGTCTGCCTGATAGCTACGCCACTAGTTGTGTATCTTAAGAGTCATTGTAACTTTTGCCAGGGGTTTCTTGAAGTTGCTGATGTGATTATGCTGGTGACGAGGCATTGGCTACCCTATGAGTGTCATAGTGATTCCTGCTAGTTGCTCACCCAAATACACATTTTTTTTTGATACTTTGGCCAGTCTGCCTCAAGTGACACCCCACTAGCTGTGTATCTTATGAGTAGCTTCGTTACTTTTGCAAGCGGTTTCTTGAAGTTGGTGATGTGATTATGTTGGTGACGAGGCATTGGCAACCTTAAGAGAGTCATAGTGCTTCCTGCCAGTTGCTCACCCAAATACAAATTTTGAGATACTGTGGCCAGTCTGCCTGAAGCGATACGCCACTAGTTGTGTATCTTAAGAGAAACATCGTTACTCTTGCCAGCGGTTTCTTGACTTTGAAGATGTGATTATACTGGTGACGAGATATTGGTTACCCTAAGAGAGTCACAGTGTTTCGTGCCAGTTGCTCACCCAAATACACATTTTTTAGATACTGTTTCCAGTGTGCCTGAAGCGATACGCCACTAGTTGTGTATCTTAAGAGAAACATCGTTACTCTTGCCAGCGGTTTCTTGACTTTGAAGATGTGATTATACTGGTGACGAGATATTGGTTACCCTAAGAGAGTCACAGTGTTTCGTGCCAGTTGCTCACCCAAATACACATTTTTTAGATACTGTTTCCAGTGTGCCTGAAGCGATACGCCACTAGTTGGGTATCTTAAGAGAAACATCGTTACTTTTGCCAGGGGTTTCTAGAAGTTGCTGATTTGATTCTGCTGGTGACGAGGCATTGGCTACCTCAAGAGAGTCATAGAGATTAGTGCCAGTTCTTCACCCAAATACACATTTTTTAGATACTCTTTCCAGTCTGCCTGATAGCTACGCCACTAGTTGTGTATCTTAAGAGTCATTGTAACTTTTGCCAGGGGTTTCTTGAAATTGCTGATGTGATTATGCTGGTGACGAGGCATTGGCTACCCTATGAGTGTCATAGTGATTCCTGCTAGTTGCTCACCCAAATACACATTTTTTTCATACTTTGGCCAGTCTGCCTCAAGTGACACCCCACTAGCTGTGTATCTTATGAGAAGCTTCGTTACCTTTGCAAGCGGTTTCTTGTAGTTGGTGATGTGATTATGTTGGTGACGAGGCATTGGCTACCTTAAGAGAGTCATAGTGCTTTCTGCCAGTTGCTCACCCAAATACACATTTTCAGATACTGTTTGCAGTGTGCCTGAAGCGATACGCCACTAGTTGTGTATCTTAAGAGAAACATCGTTACTTTTGAAAGGGGTATCTAGAAGTTGCTGATTTCATTCTGCTGGTGACGAGGCATTGGCTACCTCAAGAGAGTCATAGAGATTCCTGCCAGTTCTTCACCCAAATACACATTTTTTAGATACTCTTTCCAGTCTGCCTGATAGCTACGCCACTAGTTGTGTATCTTAAGAGTCATTGTAACTTTTGCCAGGGGTTTCTTGAAGTTGCTGATGTGATTATGCTGGTGACGAGGCATTGGCTACCCTATGAGTGTCATAGTGATTCCTGCTAGTTGCTCACCCAAATACACATTTTTTTGATACTTTGGCCAGTCTGCCTCAAGTGACACCCCACTAGCTGTGTATCTTATGAGAAGCTACGTTACCTTTGCAAGCGGTTTCTTGAAGTTGGTGATGTGATTATGTTGGTGACGAGGCATTGGCTACCTTACGAGAATCATAGTGCTTTCTGCCAGTTGCTCACCCAAATACACATTTTGAGATACTGTTTGCAGTGTGCCTGAAGCGATACGCCACTAGTTGGGTATCTTAAGAGAAACATCGTTACTTTTGCCAGGGGTTTCTAGAAGTTGCTGATTTGAATCTGCTGGTGACGAGGCATTGGCTACCTCAAGAGAGTCATAGAGATTCCTGCCAGTTCTTCACCCAAATACACATTTTTTAGATACTCTTTCCAGTCTGCCTGATAGCTACGCCACTAGTTGTGTATCTTAAGAGTCATTGTAACTTTTGCCAGGGGTTTCTTGAAGTTGCTGATGTGATTATGCTGGTGACGAGGCATTGGCTACCCTATGAGTGTCATAGTGATTCCTGCTAGTTGCTCACCCAAATACACATTTTTTTTGATACTTTGGCCAGTCTGCCTCAAGTGACACCCCACTAGCTGTGTATCTTATGAGTAGCTTCGTTACCTTTGCAAGCGGTTTCTTGAAGTTGGTGATGTGATTATGTTGGTGACGAGGCATTGGCTACCTTAAGAGAGTCATAGTGCTTCCTGCCAGTTGCTCACCCAAATACAAATTTTGAGATACTGTGGCCAGTCTGCCTGAAGCGATACGCCACTAGTTGTGTATCTTAAGAGAAACATCGTTACTCTTGCCAGCGGTTTCTTGACTTTGAAGATGTGATTATACTGGTGACGAGATATTGGTTACCCTAAGAGAGTCACAGTGTTTCGTGCCAGTTGCTCACCCAAATACACATTTTTTAGATACTGTTTCCAGTGTGCCTGAAGCGATACGCCACTAGTTGTGTATTTTAAGAGAAACATCGTTACTTTTGCCAGGGGTTTCTAGAAGTTGCTGATTTGATTCTGCTGGTGACGAGGCATTGGCTACCTCAAGAGAGTCATAGAGATTCCTGCCAGTTCTTCACCCAAATACACATTTTTTAGATACTCATTCCAGTCTGCCTGATAGCTACGCCACTAGTTGTGTATCTTAAGAGTCATTGTAACTTTTGCCAGGGGTTTCTTGAAGTTGTTGATGTGATTATGCTGGTGACGAGGCATTGGCTACCCTATCAGTGTCATAGTGATTCCTGCTAGTTGCTCACCCAAATACACATTTTTTTGATACTTTGGCCAGTCTGCCTCAAGTGACACCCCACTAGCTGTGTATCTTATGAGAAGCTTCGATACCTTTGCAAGCGGTTTCTTGAAGTTGGTGATGTGATTATGTTGGTGACGAGGCATTGGCTACCTTAAGAGAGTCATAGTGCTTTCTGCCAGTTGCTCACCCAAATACACATTTTCAGATACTGTTTGCAGTGTGCCTGAAGCGATACGCCACTAGTTGTGTATCTTAAGAGAAACATCGTTACTTTTGAAAGGGGTATCTAGAAGTTGCTGATTTCATTCTGCTGGTGACGAGGCATTGGCTACCTCAAGAGAGTCATAGAGATTCCTGCCAGTTCTTCACCCAAATACACATTTTTTAGATACTCTTTCCAGTCTGCCTGATAGCTACGCCACTAGTTGTGTATCTTAAGAGTCATTGTAACTTTTGCCAGGGGTTTCTTGAAGTTGCCCCCCTGCGGGTTCGGGGGTTAGAATAGGCCCGCGGTATTCCTGCCTGTCGTAAGAGGCGACTAAAAGGAGTCTCAAATGTTTCGGCCTTATGTGATGGTCCCCTCTCGGGTTTGACCTCCATCTTTCTAAATTATTCTGAAGAGCGAGCCAATTGGGGAAGGGCGCCTTACATGGTGCACTGTATCCGTCGTGCAATTAGACCTTTAGCCGGCTTTCTCGTCGTTGCAATGGTGTCCCGCTCGTTTTCGATCTCTTGGGCGATTACCACGCTGCACTCGGCAGTGTTTCTTTTATCTGCGACGACGACCTTGGTCAGTTTTGCACCTAAGATCCAGCACGGTAGCCAGTCCGTTGTGGTGGGGCCGCCATGTACCCTCTTGGTTGTAGCCCCCTGACAACACAGGGATCGCTCTACTGATGCCTGCGCCGTTAACTCCCCACGTATGCCAAGGAGTAGATGCCCATCTCCTTGGGGCATCAGGACTCCCGGCAATGGCTGTCCTGCCAGGTGGCTATTGCTGCGGCTGGGTGGCGCCCGTGGGGAGGGCCCTTGGTCGGAGTAGGTGGCATCAGGGCGGATGACCCGCAATGAAGCGTGGTACATCATCTCTCGCTGGCGGCCAGCCGTCAGCAGTCTCTAAGCGTTCCAAAGCTCACTTTAAGGCTAATGTGTATGACCCCAAATCGTTCCCCTCCCTGGCCACACCATGGGAGGAACGAAAGGCTATGAATGAGAGCGACAGGTATTCGCCCCGGTATCTCGTCTGTACCAGAGCTGACGGTGAATCGTTTGTGTCTGTGAAGCCTCAGTTTTTTGTGGAACATTTAGAGGACAAGTTCGGGGAGGTGGAGGGCTTGTCCAAGATGCGGTCAGGGTCAGTCTTAATAAAAACGTCATCCTCTGCCCAGTCACGAGCCTTGCTCGCTTGTACGAAGTTGGGGGATGTTTCTGTCACTATCACCCCCCATAAAAGCTTAAATATGGTTCAGGGAATTATTTTTCACCGCGATCTCCTTTTACAGTCCGATGACGAGCTGCGCGCCAACTTAGAGCGACGAGGTGTACATTTCGTCCGGCGCGTTCATCGGGGTCCGAGGGACAATCAGGTTGCTACCGGTGCCTTCATCTTGGCCTTCGAGGGTGATACGTTACCGGAAAAGGTCAAGGTGATGGTCTACCGATGTGACGTCAAGCCCTATATCCCTCCCCCGATGCGGTGCTTTAAGTGCTGGAAGTTCGGTCACATGTCCTCTCGCTGTACTTCTAGCCTCACATGTCGAGATTGTGGACGCCCATCTCATCCCGATACTCCATGTGCTCCGCCTCCCGTCTGTGTCAACTGTGGAGAGCCCCATTCCCCTTGCTCGCCGGACTGTAGTGTCTTACAGTAAGAACGCAAAATCATGGAATATAAGACCCTGGACCGACTGACTTACACTGAGGCCAAGCGGAAATTTGAACGGCTACATCCCGTGCGCATGATGTCATCTTATGCCTCCACTGTCACTCCTGCTCCAGCTCCTTCAGCTGCAAGATATACAGTCAGCTCTCGGAACCAGAGGACCTCACCTGCCCCCTTGACAATGGGGGCCCCTTCTCTTGCTGTTGCTCCCACACCATCTACCTCGGGAGCAGCACCCACTAAACCATCGGGGACGCCAGTCCCCCCTTCTCAGCCGGAGAAGCGTAAGTCTTCTTCGGCTTCTCTCGCTCGGAAGGGATCCCTTGGGTCACTCCCTTCCCAGGTTCCTACCAGCGGCACGGCAGACACCAGCCGGTGGCTGAAGCAGCCACAGGTCGCTGGTCGACGGGCTTCGCGTTCCACTTCGGTCCCAGAGACTGACTCCACTAAGCCCTCTCACCAACGGCAACCAAAGGAACAGCGAGAGAAAACGACTCTGAAGACCCGTAAGTCCAAGGCACCTTCGGTGGCACCTACTCCACCGCTACATAAAAGCTCTGCATCTGAGGATGAGGTGGAGATCCTTGCGTCCGCTGAGGACCTCGATCTCGCCGATCCCTCAGACGCAATGGATAGCACTTGCACGGGTGCTCCATCGGATGTGGCAGGTGACCCAGCGGCGTAATCTGCCTTCCCAGTCCCGTCACGCCTTTCTCTGCAATGGCAACTACCATCCTCCAGTGGAACTGCAGCGGTTTCTTCCACCATCTCGCTGAGCTCCGCCAACTTATCAGCCTTCACCCTTTCTCCTGCATTGCTCTCCAGGAAACTTGGTTTCCTGCAATGCGAACCCCCGCCCTCCGTGGCTATCGGGGTTATTATAAGAACCGAGCAGCTTATGAAAGGGTGTCTGGTGGCGTCTGCATATATGTCCTTCACACTCTGCACAGCGAGTCTGTCCCTCTCCAGACGCCTTTAGAGGCTGTCGCTGTACGCGTGTGGACGCCACAGGCTGTTACCGTCTGCAGTGTTTACATTCCACCGGATGGTGATGTCTCGCAGCATGTCCTGGCTGCACTGGTCGCCCAATTGCCGCCACCTTTCTTGCTCTTGGGCGACTTCAACGCCCATAACCCTCTGTGGGGTGGGTCAGTGGCAACACGTCGAGGCGCCATCGTTGAGGGTTTCTTGTCGCAGCTCGATCTCTCGCTGTTAAATGATGGTGCCTTCACACACTTCAGTGTGGCGCATGGCACCTACTCCGCCATTGACCTTTCAATCTGTAGCCATAGCCTCTTACCGTCTGTCCACTGGAGTGTGCATGACGACCTGTGTGGTAGTGACCACTTTCCGATCTTTTTGTCACTACCACAGCGCCACTCTTCTGGGCGCCCTAGCAGATGGGCTATGAATAAGGCTGACTGGGACTTGTTCTCCTCCACTGCCGCTTTTGAGCCTCTCTCTACTGATGACATTGATGCGGTGGTTCAATCGGTCACCACCGGCATCGTTACTGCCGCCGCATCAGCCATTCCCCGTTCCTGTGGGTCCCCTCGGCGGCGGACTGTGCCTTGGTGGTCGCCTGAGATCGCTGAAGCGATTAAAGATCGCCGGCGGGCGCTCCAGCGTCACAAGCGACATCCCTCCATCGACCACCTTATCGCCTTCAAACGGCTGCGTGCGCGGGCCCGCCTCCTTATCCGCCAAGGCAAGAAGGAGTGCTGGGAGCGGTATGTATCCACCATTGGCCTCCATGTCACTCCATCGCAGGTCTGGGCCAAGATTCGACGCGTCTACGGCCATCGGACCCCTGCCAGCGTCCCTGCGCTCTCACTGAATGGAGCAGTTTGTACTGACTCCGACGTCATTGCAAATCGCTTAGCAGAGCATTTTGCTATGAGTTCCGCCTCTGCGAATTACCCCCAGGCCTTCCGCTCCATTAAAGAGCGGATGGAACGTCGGAGCCTTTCGTTTCGCACCAACCACCTAGAATCTTACAATGCTCCATTTAGTGAGTGGGAATTTCGCAGTGCCCTAGCTGCTTGCCCTGATACCGCTCCTGGGCCAGATGGCATCCACTGTCAGATGCTGAAACACCTTTCAGTGGACTGCCAGCGGCGCCTTCTCGATCTTTACAACCGTCTTTGGGTCGAGGGGGAGTTTCCGTCACAATGGCGGGAAGGCGTTGTCATCCCCGTTTTGAAACCTGGAAAGAACCCTCTGGAGGTGGACAGCTACCGTCCCATTAGCCTCACCAACGTTCTTTGCAAGTTGCTTGAACGTATGGTGAGCCGGCGCTTGAATTGGGTACTGGAGTCTCGGGGCCTTCTTGCTCCGTCTCAGGGTGGGTTCCGTAAAGGCCGCTCCGCCACCGACAATCTGGTGAGCCTGGAGTCGGCCATCCGTACTGCCTTTGCCCGCCGTCAGCACCTGGTCGCTGTCTTTTTCGATATGCGGAAGGCGTACGATACGACATGGCGTCATCACATCCTTTCTACGCTTCATGGATGGGGTCTTCGGGGTCCTCTGCCGATTTTTATCCGCAATTTTCTGTCGTGTCGTACCTTCCGCGTGCAAGTCGCGGCCTCGTATAGTTCCTCCCACGTCCAGGAGAACGGTGTGCCACAGGGTTCTGTTTTAAGTGTCTGTCTGTTTTTAATAGCCATTAACGGGCTTGCTGCGGCCGTGGGAAATTCTGTCTCCGCTTCCCTGTATGCTGACGACTTCTGCCTTTATTACAGCTCTACTGGCATTGCAGCGGTTGAACGTCAGCTACAGGGCGCTATCCGCAAGGCGCAGTCTTGGGCTGTAGCGCATGGGTTTCAGTTTTCGGCAGCCAAGACCCGCGTTATGCATTTCTGCCGGCGCCGCACAGTCCATCCTGAGCCGCAGCTTTATCTTGCCGACGAACTGCTTGCTGTGGTGGAGACCCACAGGTTTTTGGGGGTGGTTTTCGATGCCCGGTTGACTTGGCTGCCTCATATCCGGCAGCTCAAACAGGCATGTTGGCGGCATCTCAATGCTCTGCGATGTTTGCGCCACACCCGCTGGGGCGCCGACCGCTCTACCCTGTTACGGCTCTACCAGGCGCTCATCCAGTCCCGCCTGGATTATGGGAGCCTGGCTTATGGCTCAGCATCCCCATCTGCGTTACGGGTGCTGGACCCAATTCTCCACAGCGGGATACGCCTTGCCACTGGTGCTTTCCGCACCAGCCCTGTGGACAGCGTACTAGTGGAGGCAGGTGTCCCTCCACTGCGGTTCCGACGCCAACGTTTGCTGGCCGCTTATACTGCCCATGTTCTAAGCTCGCCCGGGCATCCTAACTATCGTCTCCTGTTCCCGCGATCGTTCGTCCGTCTGCCAGAACGTCGGCCCCGGTCTGGTTGTACAATAGCGGTCCGCGTCAAAGAGCTTCTCTCTGGGCTTCGGGTTTTCACTGTTCCACCTCCTTTCCGGTCTCCTTTGCATACACCCCCATGGTGTGTTCGTCGCCCTTGCCTTCGGCTCGACTTGGCACAGTGCCCGAAGGACTCAGTCCCTCCGGAGGCCTTCCGCCGCCGCTTTTTTTCCATCCTGGCCACGTATCAGGGCTCTGGAATTGTTTACACCGACGGTTCGATGGTTGCTGGTCGTGTCGGGTATGCGCTCACTCTAGGGGACCATTCCGAACAACGTTCCTTGCCGGATGGCTGCAGCGTTTACACTGCTGAGCTGGTCGCCTTCTTTCGTGCCCTAGAGTATATCCGCTCCTGCTCAGGTGAGTCCTTCGTTATCTGTAGCGATTCCCTGAGCGGTTTACGAGCTCTCGACCAGTGTTTTCCTCGTTCTCGTCTGGTGATGGCTATCCATGAGTCCCTGCATACTCTTGCGCGTTGCGGCCGCTCTGTGGTCTTTGTATGGACCCCCGGTCATGTCGGTATCCCGGGCAATGAACATGCTGACCGCCTGGCGAAGGAGGCCACGGGACAACCGTCTCTGGATGTTGGCCTCCCAGAGACTGATTTGCGGGCAGTCCTCTGCCGAAAAGTTTTTGCGATTTGGGACGCTGAATGGCACGATCGGATCACGCACAATAAACTCCGTGCCATTAAGGAGACGACGTCTGTGTGGCGGTCATCCATGCGAGCCAACCGCAGGGACTCAGTCGTCCTTTGTCGGCTCCGAATTGGCCACTCCCGGCTGACACACAGCTATTTACTGCGACGGGAGGACCCACCTTTATGTCGCTGCGGCTCCATTTTGACGGCGGTCCACATTTTATTGGACTGTCCACTTTTAGCTGTGCTCAGGCAGTCGTTCGCACTGCCTGACACGCTCCCTGCCCTTTTAACAGATGACTCGGCTATGGCTGACTTAGTTTTACGTTTTATTCGGGCAGGGGGCTTTTATCATTTAATCTGAGTGTTTGTTTTATGTTATTGTTTTGTTGATTCTGGCCTTTGGCCTATGCTTTTCAACTGGTTTTTTAACGTGTTTCTAAGTGGTTGGCTTTTCCTTTTTTATTTCTATGGTCGGCCAACCACCGTCACACTCTGTGTGGTTTTAGTTCGTTTTGTCTTGTCTTTGAGTTTCTCTTGTTCTGTTTCGTCTGTGTTCTATACTGTTCCTCGTTTTTATTCTCTGTGGGTGTTCTTTGTCTTTGGAAAAAGGGACCGATGACCGTAGCAGTCTGGTCCCTTTGATCCCCCCCAAACCAACCAACCAACCAAATCTTGAAGTTGCTGATGTGATTATGCTGGTGACGAGGCATTGGCTACCCTATGAGTGTCATAGTGATTCCTGCTAGTTGCTCACCCAAATACACATTTTTTTGATACTTTGGCCAGTCTGCCTCAAGTGACACCCCACTAGCTGTGTATCTTATGAGAAGCTTCGTTACCTTTGCAAGCGGTTTCTTGAAGTTGGTGATGTGATTATGTTGGTGACGAGGCATTGGCTACCTTAAGAGAGTCATAGTGCTTTCTGCCAGTTGCTCACCCAAATACACATTTTTAGATACTGTGGCCAGTCTGCCTGAAGCGATACGCCACTAGTTGTGTATCTTAAGAGAAACATCGTTACTCTTGCCAGCGGTTTCTTGACTTTGAAGATGTGATTATACTGGTGACGAGATATTGGTTACCCTAAGAGAGTCACAGTGTTTCGTGCCAGTTGCTCACCCAAATACACATTTTTTAGACACTGTTTCCAGTGTGCCTGAAGCGATACGCCACTAGTTGTGTATTTTAAGAGAAACATCGTTACTTTTGCCAGGGGTTTCTAGAAGTTGCTGATTTGATTCTGCTGGTGACGAGGCATTGGCTACCTCAAGAGAGTCATAGAGATTCCTGCCAGTTCTTCACCCAAATACACATTTTTTAGATACTCATTCCAGTCTGCCTGATAGCTACGCCACTAGTTGTGTATCTTAAGAGTCATTGTAACTTTTGCCAGGGGTTTCTTGAAGTTGCTGATGTGATTATGCTGGTGACGAGGCATTGGCTACCCTATGAGTGTCATAGTGATTCCTGCTAGTTGCTCACCCAAATACACATTTTTTTGATACTTTGGCCAGTCTGCCTCAAGTGACACCCCACTAGCTGTGTATCTTATGAGAAGCTTCGTTACCTTTGCAAGCGGTTTCTTGAAGTTGGTGATGTGATTATGTTGGTGACGAGGCATTGGCTACCTTAAGAGAGTCATAGTGCTTTCTGCCAGTTGCTCACCCAAATACACATTTTCAGATACTGTTTGCAGTGTGCCTGAAGCGATACGCCACTAGTTGTGTATCTTAAGAGAAACATCGTTACTTTTGAAAGGGGTATCTAGAAGTTGCTGATTTCATTCTGCTGGTGACGAGGCATTGGCTACCTCAAGAGAGTCATAGAGATTCCTGCCAGTTCTTCACCCAAATACACATTTTTTAGATACTCTTTCCAGTCTGCCTGATAGCTACGCCACTAGTTGTGTATCTTAAGAGTCATTGTAACTTTTGCCAGGGGTTTCTTGAAGTTGCTGATGTGATTATGCTGGTGACGAGGCATTGGCTACCCTATGAGTGTCATAGTGATTCCTGCTAGTTGCTCACCCAAATACACATTTTTTTGATACTTTGGCCAGTCTGCCTCAAGTGACACCCCACTAGCTGTGTATCTTATGAGAAGCTTCGTTACCTTTGCAAGCGGTTTCTTGAAGTTGGTGATGTGATTATGTTGGTGACGAGGCATTGGCTACCTTAAGAGAGTCATAGTGCTTTCTGCCAGTTGCTCACCCAAATACACATTTTTAGATACTGTGGCCAGTCTGCCTGAAGCGATACGCCACTAGTTGTGTATCTTAAGAGAAACATCGTTACTCTTGCCAGCGGTTTCTTGACTTTGAAGATGTGATTATACTGGTGACGAGATATTGGTTACCCTAAGAGAGTCACAGTGTTTCGTGCCAGTTGCTCACCCAAATACACATTTTTTAGATACTGTTTCCAGTGTGCCTGAAGCGATACGCCACTAGTTGGGTATCTTAAGAGAAACATCGTTACTTTTGCCAGGGGTTTCTAGAAGTTGCTGATTTGATTCTGCTGGTGACGAGGCATTGGCTACCTCAAGAGAGTCATAGAGATTCCTGCCAGTTCTTCACCCAAATACACATTTTTTAGATACTCTTTCCAGTCTGCCTGATAGCTACGCCACTAGTTGTGTATCTTAAGAGTCATTGTAACTTTTGCTAGGGGTTTCTTGAAGTTGCTGATGTGATTATGCTGGTGACGAGGCATTGGCTACCCTATGAGTGTCATAGTGATTCCTGCTAGTTGCTCACCCAAATACACATTTTTTTCATACTTTGGCCAGTCTGCCTCAAGTGACACCCCACTAGCTGTGTATCTTATGAGAAGCTTCGTTACCTTTGCAAGCGGTTTCTTGTAGTTGGTGATGTGATTATGTTGGTGACGAGGCATTGGCTACCTTAAGAGAGTCATAGTGCTTTCTGCCACTTGCTCACCCAAATACACATTTTTAGATACTGTGGCCAGTCTGCCTGAAGCGATACGCCTCTAGTTGTGTATCTTAAGAGAAACATCGTTACTCTTGCCAGCGGTTTCTTGACTTTGAAGATGTGATTATACTGGTGACGAGATATTGGTTACCCTAAGAGAGTCACAGTGTTTCGTGCCAGTTGCTCACCCAAATACACATTTTTTAGACACTGTTTCCAGTGTGCCTGAAGCGATACGCCACTAGTTGTGTATTTTAAGAGAAACATCGTTACTTTTGCCAGGGGTTTCTAGAAGTTGCTGATTTGATTCTGCTGGTGACGAGGCATTGGCTACCTCAAGAGAGTCATAGAGATTCCTGCCAGTTCTTCACCCAAATACACATTTTTTAGATACTCTTTCCAGTCTGCCTGATAGCTACGCCACTAGTTGTGTATCTTAAGAGTCATTGTAACTTTTGCCAGGGGTTTCTTGAAGTTGCTGATGTGATTATGCTGGTGACGAGGCATTGGCTACCCTATGAGTGTCATAGTGATTCCTGCTAGTTGCTCACCCAAATACACATTTTTTTCATACTTTGGCCAGTCTGCCTCAAGTGACACCCCACTAGCTGTGTATCTTATGAGAAGCTTCGTTACCTTAGCAAGCGGTTTCTTGTAGTTGGTGATGTGATTATGTTGGTGACGAGGCATTGGCTACCTTAAGAGAGTCATAGTGCTTTCTGCCACTTGCTCACCCAAATACACATTTTTAGATACTGTGGCCAGTCTGCCTGAAGCGATACGCCTCTAGTTGTGTATCTTAAGAGAAACATCGTTACTCTTGCCAGCGGTTTCTTGACTTTGAAGATGTGATTATACTGGTGACGAGATATTGGTTACCCTAAGAGAGTCACAGTGTTTCGTGCCAGTTGCTCACCCAAATACACATTTTTTAGATACTGTTTCCAGTGTGCCTGAAGCGATACGCCACTAGTTGTGTATTTTAAGAGAAACATCGTTACTTTTGCCAGGGGTTTCTAGAAGTTGCTGATTTGATTCTGCTGGTGACGAGGCATTGGCTACCTCAAGAGAGTCATAGAGATTCCTGCCAGTTCTTCACCCAAATACACATTTTTTAGATACTCATTCCAGTCTGCCTGATAGCTACGCCACTAGTTGTGTATCTTAAGAGTCATTGTAACTTTTGCCAGGGGTTTCTTGAAGTTGCTGATGTGATTATGCTGGTGACGAGGCATTGGCTACCCTATGAGTGTCATAGTGATTCCTGCTAGTTGCTCACCCAAATACACATTTTTTTGATACTTTGGCCAGTCTGCCTCAAGTGACACCCCACTAGCTGTGTATCTTATGAGAAGCTTCGTTACCTTTGCAAGCGGTTTCTTGAAGTTGGTGATGTGATTATGTTGGTGACGAGGCATTGGCTACCTTAAGAGAGTCATAGTGCTTTCTGCCAGTTGCTCACCCAAATACACATTTTCAGATACTGTTTGCAGTGTGCCTGAAGCGATACGCCACTAGTTGTGTATCTTAAGAGAAACATCGTTACTTTTGAAAGGGGTATCTAGAAGTTGCTGATTTCATTCTGCTGGTGACGAGGCATTGGCTACCTCAAGAGAGTCATAGAGATTCCTGCCAGTTCTTCACCCAAATACACATTTTTTAGATACTCTTTCCAGTCTGCCTGATAGCTACGCCACTAGTTGTGTATCTTAAGAGTCATTGTAACTTTTGCCAGGGGTTTCTTGAAGTTGCTGATGTGATTATGCTGGTGACGAGGCATTGGCTACCCTATGAGTGTCATAGTGATTCCTGCTAGTTGCTCACCCAAATACACATTTTTTTTGATACTTTGGCCAGTCTGCCTCAAGTGACACCCCACTAGCTGTGTATCTTATGAGTAGCTTCGTTACTTTTGCAAGCGGTTTCTTGAAGTTGGTGATGTGATTATGTTG
Source organism: Schistocerca nitens (assembly GCF_023898315.1). NCBI lineage: Eukaryota > Metazoa > Arthropoda > Insecta > Orthoptera > Acrididae > Schistocerca > Schistocerca nitens. Next base: position 389,668 of record NW_026045814.1, read on the forward strand.
GTGACGAGGCATTGGCTACCTTAAGAGAGTCATAGCGCTTCCTGCCAGTTGCTCACCCAAATACAAATTTTGAGATACTGTGGCCAGTCTGCCTGAAGCGATACGCCACTAGTTGTGTATCTTAAGAGAAACATCGTTACTCTTGCCAGCGGTTTCTTGACTTTGAAGATGTGATTATACTGGTGACGAGATATTGGTTACCCTAAGAGAGTCACAGTGTTTCGTGCCAGTTGCTCACCCAAATACACATTTTTTAGATACTGTTTCCAGTGTGCCTGAAGCGATACGCCACTAGTTGTGTATCTTAAAAGAAACATCGTTACTCTTGCCAGCGGTTTCTTGACTTTGAAGATGTGATTATACTGGTGACGAGATATTGGTTACCCTAAGAGAGTCACAGTGTTTCGTGCCAGTTGCTCACCCAAATACACATTTTTTAGATACTGTTTCCAGTGTGCCTGAAGCGATACGCCACTAGTTGGGTATTTTAAGAGAAACATCGTTACTTTTGCCAGGGGTTTCTAGAAGTTGCTGATTTGATTCTGCTGGTGACGAGGCATTGGCTACCTCAAGAGAGTCATAGAGATTTCTGCCAGTTCTTCACCCAAATACACATTTTTTAGATACTCATTCCAGTCTGCCTGATAGCTACGCCACTAGTTGTGTATCTTAAGAGTCATTGTAACTTTTGCCAGGGGTTTCTTGAAGTTGCTGATTGTGATTATGCTGGTGACGAGGCATTGGCTACCCTATGAGTGTCATAGTGATTCCTGCTAGTTGCTCACCCAAATACACATTTTTTTGATACTTTGGCCAGTCTGCCTCAAGTGACACCCCACTAGCTGTGTATCTTATGAGAAGCTTCGTTACCTTTGCAAGCGGTTTCTTGAAGTTGGTGATGTGATTATGTTGGTGACGAGGCATTGGCTACCTTAAGAGAGTCATAGTGCTTTCTGCCAGTTGCTCACCCAAATACACATTTTCAGATACTGTTTGCAGTGTGCCTGAAGCGATACGCCACTAGTTGTGTATCTTAAGAGAAACATCGTTACTTTTGAAAGGGGTATCTAGAAGTTGCTGATTTCATTCTGCTGGTGACGAGGCATTGGCTACCTCAAGAGAGTCATAGAGATTCCTGCCAGTTCTTCACCCAAATACACATTTTTTAGATACTCTTTCCAGTCTGCCTGATAGCTACGCCACTAGTTGTGTATCTTAAGAGTCATTGTAACTTTTGCCAGGGGTTTCTTGAAGTTGCTGATGTGATTATGCTGGTGACGAGGCATTGGCTACCCTATGAGTGTCATAGTGATTCCTGCTAGTTGCTCACCCAAATACACATTTTTTTTGATACTTTGGCCAGTCTGCCTCAAGTGACATCCCACTAGCTGTGTATCTTATGAGTAGCTTCGTTACTTTTGCAAGCGGTTTCTTGAAGTTGGTGATGTGATTATGTTGGTGACGAGGCATTGGCAACCTTAAGAGAGTCATAGTGCTTCCTGCCAGTTGCTCACCCAAATACAAATTTTGAGATACTGTGGCCAGTCTGCCTGAAGCGATACGCCACTAGTTGTGTATCTTAAGAGAAACATCGTTACTCTTGCCAGCGGTTTCTTGACTTTGAAGATGTGATTATACTGGTGACGAGATATTGGTTACCCTAAGAGAGTCACAGTGTTTCGTGCCAGTTGCTCACCCAAATACACATTTTTTAGATACTGTTTCCAGTGTGCCTGAAGCGATACGCCACTAGTTGTGTATCTTAAAAGAAACATCGTTACTCTTGCCAGCGGTTTCTTGACTTTGAAGATGTGATTATACTGGTGACGAGATATTGGTTACCCTAAGAGAGTCACAGTGTTTCGTGCCAGTTGCTCACCCAAATACACATTTTTTAGATACTGTTTCCAGTGTGCCTGAAGCGATACGCCACTAGTTGGGTATTTTAAGAGAAACATCGTTACTTTTGCCAGGGGTTTCTAGAAGTTGCTGATTTGATTCTGCTGGTGACGAGGCATTGGCTACCTCAAGAGAGTCATAGAGATTTCTGCCAGTTCTTCACCCAAATACACATTTTTTAGATACTCATTCCAGTCTGCCTGATAGCTACGCCACTAGTTGTGTATCTTAAGAGTCATTGTAACTTTTGCCAGGGGTTTCTTGAAGTTGCTGATGTGATTATGCTGGTGACGAGGCATTGGCTACCCTATGAGTGTCATAGTGATTCCTGCTAGTTGCTCACCCAAATACACATTTTTTTGATACTTTGGCCAGTCTGCCTCAAGTGACACCCCACTAGCTGTGTATCTTATGAGAAGCTTCGTTACCTTTGCAAGCGGTTTCTTGAAGTTGGTGATGTGATTATGTTGGTGACGAGGCATTGGCTACCTTAAGAGAGTCATAGTGCTTTCTGCCAGTTGCTCACCCAAATACACATTTTCAGATACTGTTTGCAGTGTGCCTGAAGCGATACGCCACTAGTTGTGTATCTTAAGAGAAACATCGTTACTTTTGAAAGGGGTATCTAGAAGTTGCTGATTTCATTCTGCTGGTGACGAGGCATTGGCTACCTCAAGAGAGTCATAGAGATTCCTGCCAGTTCTTCACCCAAATACACATTTTTTAGATACTCTTTCCAGTCTGCCTGATAGCTACGCCACTAGTTGTGTATCTTAAGAGTCATTGTAACTTTTGCCAGGGGTTTCTTGAAGTTGCTGATGTGATTATGCTGGTGACGAGGCATTGGCTACCCTATGAGTGTCATAGTGATTCCTGCTAGTTGCTCACCCAAATACACATTTTTTTTGATACTTTGGCCAGTCTGCCTCAAGTGACATCCCACTAGCTGTGTATCTTATGAGTAGCTTCGTTACTTTTGCAAGCGGTTTCTTGAAGTTGGTGATGTGATTATGTTGGTGACGAGGCATTGGCAACCTTAAGAGAGTCATAGTGCTTCCTGCCAGTTGCTCACCCAAATACAAATTTTGAGATACTGTGGCCAGTCTGCCTGAAGCGATACGCCACTAGTTGTGTATCTTAAGAGAAACATCGTTACTCTTGCCAGCGGTTTCTTGACTTTGAAGATGTGATTATACTGGTGACGAGATATTGGTTACCCTAAGAGAGTCACAGTGTTTCGTGCCAGTTGCTCACCCAAATACACATTTTTTAGATACTGTTTCCAGTGTGCCTGAAGCGATACGCCACTAGTTGTGTATCTTAAGAGAAACATCGTTACTCTTGCCAGCGGTTTCTTGACTTTGAAGATGTGATTATACTGGTGACGAGATATTGGTTACCCTAAGAGAGTCACAGTGTTTCGTGCCAGTTGCTCACCCAAATACACATTTTTTAGATACTGTTTCCAGTGTGCCTGAAGCGATACGCCACTAGTTGTGTATTTTAAGAGAAACATCGTTACTTTTGCCAGGGGTTTCTAGAAGTTGCTGATTTGATTCTGCTGGTGACGAGGCATTGGCTACCTCAAGAGAGTCATAGAGATTAGTGCCAGTTCTTCACCCAAATACACATTTTTTAGATACTCTTTCCAGTCTGCCTGATAGCTACGCCACTAGTTGTGTATCTTAAGAGTCATTGTAACTTTTGCCAGGGGTTTCTTGAAGTTGCTGATGTGATTATGCTGGTGACGAGGCATTGGCTACCCTATGAGTGTCATAGTGATTCCTGCTAGTTGCTCACCCAAATACACATTTTTTTCATACTTTGGCCAGTCTGCCTCAAGTGACACCCCACTAGCTGTGTATCTTATGAGAAGCTTCGTTACCTTTGCAAGCGGTTTCTTGTAGTTGGTGATGTGATTATGTTGGTGACGAGGCATTGGCTACCTTAAGAGAGTCATAGTGCTTTCTGCCAGTTGCTCACCCAAATACACATTTTCAGATACTGTTTGCAGTGTGCCTGAAGCGATACGCCACTAGTTGTGTATCTTAAGAGAAACATCGTTACTTTTGAAAGGGGTATCTAGAAGTTGCTGATTTCATTCTGCTGGTGACGAGGCATTGGCTACCTCAAGAGAGTCATAGAGATTCCTGCCAGTTCTTCACCCAAATACACATTTTTTAGATACTCTTTCCAGTCTGCCTGATAGCTACGCCACTAGTTGTGTATCTTAAGAGTCATTGTAACTTTTGCCAGGGGTTTCTTGAAGTTGCTGATGTGATTATGCTGGTGACGAGGCATTGGCTACCCTATGAGTGTCATAGTGATTCCTGCTAGTTGCTCACCCAAATACACATTTTTTTTGATACTTTGGCCAGTCTGCCTCAAGTGACACCCCACTAGCTGTGTATCTTATGAGTAGCTTCGTTACTTTTGCAAGCGGTTTCTTGAAGTTGGTGATGTGATTATGTTGGTGACGAGGCATTGGCAACCTTAAGAGAGTCATAGTGCTTCCTGCCAGTTGCTCACCCAAATACAAACTTTGAGATACTGTGGCCAGTCTGCCTGAAGCGATACGCCACTAGTTGTGTATCTTAAGAGAAACATCGTTACTCTTGCCAGCGGTTTCTTGACTTTGAAGATGTGATTATACTGGTGACGAGATATTGGTTACCCTAAGAGAGTCACAGTGTTTCGTGCCAGTTGCTCACCCAAATACACATTTTTTAGATACTGTTTCCAGTGTGCCTGAAGCGATACGCCACTAGTTGTGTATCTTAAGAGAAACATCGTTACTCTTGCCAGCGGTTTCTTGACTTTGAAGATGTGATTATACTGGTGACGAGATATTGGTTACCCTAAGAGAGTCACAGTGTTTCGTGCCAGTTGCTCACCCAAATACACATTTTTTAGATACTGTTTCCAGTGTGCCTGAAGCGATACGCCACTAGTTGGGTATCTTAAGAGAAACATCGTTACTTTTGCCAGGGGTTTCTAGAAGTTGCTGATTTGATTCTGCTGGTGACGAGGCATTGGCTACCTCAAGAGAGTCATAGAGATTAGTGCCAGTTCTTCACCCAAATACACATTTTTTAGATACTCTTTCCAGTCTGCCTGATAGCTACGCCACTAGTTGTGTATCTTAAGAGTCATTGTAACTTTTGCCAGGGGTTTCTTGAAGTTGCTGATGTGATTATGCTGGTGACGAGGCATTGGCTACCCTATGAGTGTCATAGTGATTCCTGCTAGTTGCTCACCCAAATACACATTTTTTTCATACTTTGGCCAGTCTGCCTCAAGTGACACCCCACTAGCTGTGTATCTTATGAGAAGCTTCGTTACCTTTGCAAGCGGTTTCTTGTAGTTGGTGATGTGATTATGTTGGTGACGAGGCATTGGCTACCTTAAGAGAATCATAGTGCTTTCTGCCAGTTGCTCACCCAAATACACATTTTCAGATACTGTTTGCAGTGTGCCTTAAGCGATACGCCACTAGTTGTGTATCTTAAGAGAAACATCGTTACTTTTGAAAGGGGTATCTAGAAGTTGCTGATTTCATTCTGCTGGTGACGAGGCATTGGCTACCTCAAGAGAGTCATAGAGATTCCTGCCAGTTCTTCACCCAAATACACATTTTTTAGATACTCTTTCCAGTCTGCCTGATAGCTACGCCACTAGTTGTGTATCTTAAGAGTCATTGTAACTTTTGCCAGGGGTTTCTTGAAGTTGCTGATGTGATTATGCTGGTGACGAGGCATTGGCTACCCTATGAGTGTCATAGTGATTCCTGCTAGTTGCTCACCCAAATACACATTTTTTTTGATACTTTGGCCAGTCTGCCTCAAGTGACACCCCACAAGCTGTGTATCTTATGAGTAGCTTCGTTACCTTTGCAAGCGGTTTCTTGAAGTTGGTGATGTGATTATGTTGGTGACGAGGCATTGGCTACCTTAAGAGAGTCATAGTGCTTCCTGCCAGTTGCTCACCCAAATACAAATTTTGAGATACTGTGGCCAGTCTGCCTGAAGCGATACGCCACTAGTTGTGTATCTTAAGAGAAACATCGTTACTCTTGCCAGCGGTTTCATGACTTTGAAGATGTGATTATTCTGGTGACGAGATATTGGTTACCCTAAGAGAGTCACAGTGTTTCGTGCCAGTTGCTCACCCAAATACACATTTTTTAGATACTGTTTCCAGTGTGCCTGAAGCGATACGCCACTAGTTGTGTATCTTAAGAGAAACATCGTTATTCTTGCCAGCGGTTTCTTGACTTTGAAGATGTGATTATACTGGTGACGAGATATTGGTTACCCTAAGAGAGTCACAGTGTTTCGTGTCAGTTGCTCACCCAAATACACATTTTTTAGATACTGTTTCCAGTGTGCCTGAAGCGATACGCCACTAGTTGGGTATCTTAAGAGAAACATCGTTACTTTTGCCAGGGGTTTCTAGAAGTTGCTGATTTGATTCTGCTGGTGACGAGGCATTGGCTACCTCAAGAGAGTCATAGAGATTAGTGCCAGTTCTTCACCCAAATACACATTTTTTAGATACTCTTTCCAGTCTGCCTGATAGCTACGCCACTAGTTGTGTATCTTAAGAGTCATTGTAACTTTTGCCAGGGGTTTCTTGAAGTTGCTGATGTGATTATGCTGGTGACGAGGCATTGGCTACCCTATGAGTGTCATAGTGATTCCTGCTAGTTGCTCACCCAAATACACATTTTTTTCATACTTTGGCCAGTCTGCCTCAAGTGACACCCCACTAGCTGTGTATCTTATGAGAAGCTTCGTTACCTTTGCAAGCGGTTTCTTGTAGTTGGTGATGTGATTATGTTGGTGACGAGGCATTGGCTACCTTAAGAGAGTCATAGTGCTTTCTGCCACTTGCTCACCCTAATACACATTTTTAGATACTGTGGCCAGTCTGCCTGAAGCGATACGCCTCTAGTTGTGTATCTTAAGAGAAACATCGTTACTCTTGCCAGCGGTTTCTTGACTTTGAAGATGTGATTATACTGGTGACGAGATATTGGTTACCCTAAGAGAGTCACAGTGTTTCGTGCCAGTTGCTCACCCAAATACACATTTTTTAGATACTGTTTCCAGTGTGCCTGAAGCGATACGCCACTAGTTGTGTATTTTAAGAGAAACATCGTTACTTTTGCCAGGGGTTTCTAGAAGTTGCTGATTTGATTCTGCTGGTGACGAGGCATTGGCTACCTCAAGAGAGTCATAGAGATTCCTGCCAGTTCTTCACCCAAATACACATTTTTTAGATACTCATTCCAGTCTGCCTGATAGCTACGCCACTAGTTGTGTATCTTAAGAGTCATTGTATCTTTTGCCAGGGGTTTCTTGAAGTTGCTGATGTGATTATGCTGGTGACGAGGCATTGGCTACCCTATGAGTGTCATAGTGATTCCTGCTAGTTGCTCACCCAAATACACATTTTTTTTGATACTTTGGCCAGTCTGCCTCAAGTGACACCCCACTAGCTGTGTATCTTATGAGTAGCTTCGTTACCTTTGCAAGCGGTTTCTTGAAGTTGGTGATGTGATTATGTTGGTGACGAGGCATTGGCTACCTTAAGAGAGTCATAGTGCTTCCTGCCAGTTGCTCACCCAAATACAAATTTTGAGATACTGTGGCCAGTCTGCCTGAAGCGATACGCCACTAGTTGTGTATCTTAAGAGAAACATCGTTACTCTTGCCAGCGGTTTCTTGACTTTGAAGATGTGATTATACTGGTGACGAGATATTGGTTACCCTAAGAGAGTCACAGTGTTTCGTGCCAGTTGCTCACCCAAATACACATTTTTTAGATACTGTTTCCAGTGTGCCTGAAGCGATACGCCACTAGTTGTGTATCTTAAGAGAAACATCGTTATTCTTGCCAGCGGTTTCTTGACTTTGAAGATGTGATTATACTGGTGACGAGATATTGGTTACCCTAAGAGAGTCACAGTGTTTCGTGCCAGTTGCTCACCCAAATACACATTTTTTAGATACTGTTTCCAGTGTGCCTGAAGCGATACGCCACTAGTTGGGTATCTTAAGAGAAACATCGTTACTTTTGCCAGGGGTTTCTAGAAGTTGCTGATTTGATTCTGCTGGTGACGAGGCATTGGCTACCTCAAGAGAGTCATAGAGATTCCTGCCAGTTCTTCACCCAAATACACATTTTTTAGATACTCTTTCCAGTCTGCCTGATAGCTACGCCACTAGTTGTGTATCGTAAGAGTCATTGTAACTTTTGCCAGGGGTTTCTTGAAGTTGCTGATGTGATTATGCTGGTGACGAGGCAATGGCTACCCTATGAGTGTCATAGTGATTCCTGCTAGTTGCTCACCCAAATACACATTTTTTTGATACTTTGGCCAGTCTGCCTCAAGTGACACCCCACTAGCTGTGTATCTTATGAGAAGCTACGTTACCTTTGCAAGCGGTTTCTTGAAGTTGGTGATGTGATTATGTTGGTGACGAGGCATTGGCTACCTTACGAGAATCATAGTGCTTTCTGCCAGTTGCTCACCCAAATACACATTTTGAGATACTGTTTGCAGTGTGCCTGAAGCGATACGCCACTAGTTGGGTATCTTAAGAGAAACATCGTTACTTTTGCCAGGGGTTTCTAGAAGTTGCTGATTTGAATCTGCTGGTGACGAGGCATTGGCTACCTCAAGAGAGTCATAGAGATTCCTGCCAGTTCTTCACCCAAATACACATTTTTTAGATACTCTTTCCAGTCTGCCTGATAGCTACGCCACTAGTTGTGTATCTTAAGAGTCATTGTAACTTTTGCCAGGGGTTTCTTGAAGTTGCTGATGTGATTATGCTGGTGACGAGGCATTGGCTACCCTATGAGTGTCATAGTGATTCCTGCTAGTTGCTCACCCAAATACACATTTTTTTGATACTTTGGCCAGTCTGCCTCAAGTGACACCCCACTAGCTGTGTATCTTATGAGAAGCTTCGTTACCTTTGCAAGCGGTTTCTTGAAGTTGGTGATGTGATTATGTTGGTGACGAGGCATTGGCTACCTTAAGAGAGTCATAGTGCTTTCTGCCAGTTGCTCACCCAAATACACATTTTCAGATACTGTTTGCAGTGTGCCTGAAGCGATACGCCACTAGTTGTGTATCTTAAGAGAAACATCGTTACTTTTGAAAGGGGTATCTAGAAGTTGCTGATTTCATTCTGCTGGTGACGAGGCATTGGCTACCTCAAGAGAGTCATAGAGATTCCTGCCAGTTCTTCCCCCAAATACACATTTTTTAGATACTCTTTCCAGTCTGCCTGATAGCTACGCCACTAGTTGTGTATCTTAAGAGTCATTGTAACTTTTGCCAGGGGTTTCTTGAAGTTGCTGATGTGATTATGCTGGTGACGAGGCATTGGCTACCCTATGAGTGTCATAGTGATTCCTGCTAGTTGCTCACCCAAATACAAATTTTTTTTGATACTTTGGCCAGTCTGCCTCAAGTGACACCCCACTAGCTGTGTATCTTATGAGTAGCTTCGTTACCTTTGCAAGCGGTTTCTTGAAGTTGGTGATGTGATTATGTTGGTGACGAGGCATTGGCTACCTTAAGAGAGTCATAGTGCTTCCTGCCAGTTGCTCACCCAAATACAAATTTTGAGATACTGTGGCGTCTGCCTGAAGCGATACGCCACTAGTTGTGTATCTTAAGGGAAACATCGTTACTCTTGCCAGCGGTTTCTTGACTTTGAAGATGTGATTATTCTGGTGACGAGATATTGGTTACCCTAAGAGAGTCACAGTGTTTCGTGCCAGTTGCTCACCCAAATACACATTTTTTAGATACTGTTTCCAGTGTGCCTGAAGCGATACGCCACTAGTTGTGTATCTTAAGAGAAACATCGTTATTCTTGCCAGCGGTTTCTTGACTTTGAAGATGTGATTATACTGGTGACGAGATATTGGTTACCCTAAGAGAGTCACAGTGTTTCGTGTCAGTTGCTCACCCAAATACACATTTTTTAGATACTGTTTCCAATGTGCCTGAAGCGATACGCCACTAGTTGGGTATCTTAAGAGAAACATCGTTACTTTTGCCAGGGGTTTCTAGAAGTTGCTGATTTGATTCTGCTGGTGACGAGGCATTGGCTACCTCAAGAGAGTCATAGAGATTAGTGCCAGTTCTTCACCCAAATACACATTTTTTAGATACTCTTTCCAGTCTGCCTGATAGCTACGCCACTAGTTGTGTATCTTAAGAGTCATTGTAACTTTTGCCAGGGGTTTCTTGAAGTTGCTGATGTGATTATGCTGGTGACGAGGCATTGGCTACCCTATGAGTGTCATAGTGATTCCTGCTAGTTGCTCACCCAAATACACATTTTTTTCATACTTTGGCCAGTCTGCCTCAAGTGACACCCCACTAGCTGTGTATCTTATGAGAAGCTTCGTTACCTTTGCAAGCGGTTTCTTGTAGTTGGTGATGTGATTATGTTGGTGACGAGGCATTGGCTACCTTAAGAGAGTCATAGTGCTTTCTGCCACTTGCTCACCCTAATACACATTTTTAGATACTGTGGCCAGTCTGCCTGAAGCGATACGCCTCTAGTTGTGTATCTTAAGAGAAACATCGTTACTCTTGCCAGCGGTTTCTTGACTTTGAAGATGTGATTATACTGGTGACGAGATATTGGTTACCCTAAGAGAGTCACAGTGTTTCGTGTCAGTTGCTCACCCAAATACACATTTTCAGATACTGTTTGCAGTGTGCCTGAAGCGATACGCCACTAGTTGTGTATCTTAAGAGAAACATCGTTACTTTTGAAAGGGGTATCTAGAAGTTGCTGATTTCATTCTGCTGGTGACGAGGCATTGGCTACCTCAAGAGAGTCATAGAGATTCCTGCCAGTTCTTCACCCAAATACACATTTTTTAGATACTCTTTCCAGTCTGCCTGATAGCTACGCCACTAGTTGTGTATCTTAAGAGTCATTGTAACTTTTGCCAGGGGTTTCTTGAAGTTGCTGATGTGATTATGCTGGTGACGAGGCATTGGCTACCCTATGAGTGTCATAGTGATTCCTGCTAGTTGCTCACCCAAATACACATTTTTTTTGATACTTTGGCCAGTCTGCCTCAAGTGACACCCCACTAGCTGTGTATCTTATGAGTAGCTTCGTTACCTTTGCAAGCGGTTTCTTGAAGTTGGTGATGTGATTATGTTGGTGACGAGGCATTGGCTACCTTAAGAGAGTCATAGTGCTTCCTGCCAGTTGCTCACCCAAATACAAATTTTGAGATACTGTGGCCAGTCTGCCTGAAGCGATACGCCACTAGTTGTGTATCTTAAGAGAAACATCGTTACTCTTGCCAGCGGTTTCTTGACTTTGAAGATGTGATTATTCTGGTGACGAGATATTGGTTACCCTAAGAGAGTCACAGTGTTTCGTGCCAGTTGCTCACCCAAATACACATTTTTTAGATACTGTTTCCAGTGTGCCTGAAGCGATACGCCACTAGTTGTGTATCTTAAGAGAAACATCGTTATTCTTGCCAGCGGTTTCTTGACTTTGAAGATGTGATTATACTGGTGACGAGATATTGGTTACCCTAAGAGAGTCACAGTGTTTCGTGTCAGTTGCTCACCCAAATACACATTTTTTAGATACTGTTTCCAGTGTGCCTGAAGCGATACGCCACTAGTTGGGTATCTTAAGAGAAACATCGTTACTTTTGCCAGGGGTTTCTAGAAGTTGCTGATTTGATTCTGCTGGTGACGAGGCATTGGCTACCTCAAGAGAGTCATAGAGATTAGTGCCAGTTCTTCACCCAAATACACATTTTTTAGATACTCTTTCCAGTCTGCCTGATAGCTACGCCACTAGTTGTGTATCTTAAGAGTCATTGTAACTTTTGCCAGGGGTTTCTTGAAGTTGCTGATGTGATTATGCTGGTGACGAGGCATTGGCTACCCTATGAGTGTCATAGTGATTCCTGCTAGTTGCTCACCCAAATACACATTTTTTTCATACTTTGGCCAGTCTGCCTCAAGTGACACCCCACTAGCTGTGTATCTTATGAGAAGCTTCGTTACCTTTGCAAGCGGTTTCTTGTAGTTGGTGATGTGATTATGTTGGTGACGAGGCATTGGCTACCTTAAGAGAGTCATAGTGCTTTCTGCCACTTGCTCACCCTAATACACATTTTTAGATACTGTGGCCAGTCTGCCTGAAGCGATACGCCTCTAGTTGTGTATCTTAAGAGAAACATCGTTACTCTTGCCAGCGGTTTCTTGACTTTGAAGATGTGATTATACTGGTGACGAGATATTGGTTACCCTAAGAGAGTCACAGTGTTTCGTGCCAGTTGCTCACCCAAATACACATTTTTTAGATACTGTTTCCAGTGTGCCTGAAGCGATACGCCACTAGTTGTGTATTTTAAGAGAAACATCGTTACTTTTGCCAGGGGTTTCTAGAAGTTGCTGATTTGATTCTGCTGGTGACGAGGCATTGGCTACCTCAAGAGAGTCATAGAGATTCCTGCCAGTTCTTCACCCAAATACACATTTTTTAGATACTCATTCCAGTCTGCCTGATAGCTACGCCACTAGTTGTGTATCTTAAGAGTCATTGTAACTTTTGCCAGGGGTTTCTTGAAGTTGCTGATGTGATTATGCTGGTGACGAGGCATTGGCTACCCTATGAGTGTCATAGGGATTCCTGCTAGTTGCTCACCCAAATACACATTTTTTTGATACTCTGGCCAGTCTGCCTCAAGTGACACCCCACTAGCTGTGTATCTTATGAGAAGCTTCGTTACCTTTGCAAGCGGTTTCTTGAAGTTGGTGATGTGATTATGTTGGTGACGAGGCATTGGCTACCTTAAGAGAGTCATAGTGCTTTCTGCCAGTTGCTCACCCAAATACACATTTTCAGATACTGTTTGCAGTGTGCCTGAAGCGATACGCCACTAGTTGTGTATCTTAAGAGAAACATCGTTACTTTTGAAAGGGGTATCTAGAAGTTGCTGATTTCATTCTGCTGGTGACGAGGCATTGGCTACCTCAAGAGAGTCATAGAGATTCCTGCCAGTTCTTCACCCAAATACACATTTTTTAGATACTCTTTCCAGTCTGCCTGATAGCTACGCCACTAGTTGTGTATCTTAAGAGTCATTGTAACTTTTGCCAGGGTTTTCTTGAAGTTGCTGATGTGATTATGCTGGTGACGAGGCATTGGCTACCCTATGAGTGTCATAGTGATTCCTGCTAGTTGCTCACCCAAATACACATTTTTTTTGATACTTTGGCCAGTCTGTCTCAAGTGACACCCCACTAGCTGTGTATCTTATGAGTAGCTTCGTTACCTTTGCAAGCGGTTTCTTGAAGTTGGTGATGTGATTATGTTGGTGACGAGGCATTGGCTACCTTAAGAGAGTCATAGTGCTTCCTGCCAGTTGCTCACCCAAATACAAATTTTGAGATACTGTGGCCAGTCTGCCTGAAGCGATACGCCACTAGTTGTGTATCTTAAGAGAAACATCGTTACTCTTGCCAGCGGTTTCTTGACTTTGAAGATGTGATTATACTGGTGACGAGATATTGGTTACCCTAAGAGAGTCACAGTGTTTCGTGCCAGTTGCTCACCCAAATACACATTTTTTAGATACTGTTTCCAGTGTGCCTGAAGCGATACGCCACTAGTTGTGTATCTTAAGAGAAACATCGTTACTCTTGCCAGCGGTTTCTTGACTTTGAAGATGTGATTATACTGGTGACGAGATATTGGTTACCCTAAGAGAGTCACAGTGTTTCGTGCCAGTTGCTCACCCAAATACACATATTTTAGATACTGTTTCCAGTGTGCCTGAAGCGATACGCCACTAGTTGGGTATCATAAGAGAAACATCGTTACTTTTGCCAGGGGTTTCTAGAAGTTGCTGATTTGATTCTGCTGGTGACGAGGCATTGGCTACCTCAAGATAGTCATAGAGATTAGTGCCAGTTCTTCACCCAAATACACATTTTTTAGATACTCTTTCCAGTCTGCCTGATAGCTACGCCACTAGTTGTGTATCTTAAGAGTCATTGTAACTTTTGCCAGGGGTTTCTTGAAGTTGCTGATGTGATTATGCTGGTGACGAGGCATTGGCTACCCTATGAGTGTCATAGTGATTCCTGCTAGTTGCTCACCCAAATACACATTTTTTTCATACTTTGGCCAGTCTGCCTCAAGTGACACCCCACTAGCTGTGTATCTTATGAGAAGCTACGTTACCTTTGCAAGCGGTTTCTTGAAGTTGGTGATGTGATTATGTTGGTGACGAGGCATTGGCTACCTTACGAGAATCATAGTGCTTTCTGCCAGTTGCTCACCCAAATACACATTTTGAGATACTGTTTGCAGTGTGCCTGAAGCGATACGCCACTAGTTGGGTATCTTAAGAGAAACATCGTTACTTTTGCCAGGGGTTTCTAGAAGTTGCTGATTTGAATCTGCTGGTGACGAGGCATTGGCTACCTCAAGAGAGTCATAGAGATTCCTGCCAGTTCTTCACCCAAATACACATTTTTTAGATACTCTTTCCAGTCTGCCTGATAGCTACGCCACTAGTTGTGTATCTTAAGAGTCATTGTAACTTTTGCCAGGGTTTTCTTGAAGTTGCTGATGTGATTATGCTGGTGACGAGGCATTGGCTACCCTATGAGTGTCATAGTGATTCCTGCTAGTTGCTCACCCAAATACACATTTTTTTTGATACTTTGGCCAGTCTGCCTCAAGTGACACCCCACTAGCTGTGTATCTTATGAGTAGCTTCGTTACCTTTGCAAGCGGTTTCTTGAAGTTGGTGATGTGATTATGTTGGTGACGAGGCATTGGCTACCTTAAGAGAGTCATAGTGCTTCCTGCCAGTTGCTCACCCAAATACAAATTTTGAGATACTGTGGCCAGTCTGCCTGAAGCGATACGCCACTAGTTGTGTATCTTAAGAGAAACATCGTTACTCTTGCCAGCGGTTTCTTGACTTTGAAGATGTGATTATACTGGTGACGAGATATTGGTTACCCTAAGAGAGTCACAGTGTTTCGTGCCAGTTGCTCACCCAAATACACATTTTTTAGATACTGTTTCCAGTGTGCCTGAAGCGATACGCCACTAGTTGTGTATCTTAAGAGAAACATCGTTACTCTTGCCAGCGGTTTCTTGACTTTGAAGATGTGATTATACTGGTGACGAGATATTGGTTACCCTAAGAGAGTCACAGTGTTTCGTGCCAGTTGCTCACCCAAATACACATATTTTAGATACTGTTTCCAGTGTGCCTGAAGCGATACGCCACTAGTTGGGTATCATAAGAGAAACATCGTTACTTTTGCCAGGGGTTTCTAGAAGTTGCTGATTTGATTCTGCTGGTGACGAGGCATTGGCTACCTCAAGATAGTCATAGAGATTAGTGCCAGTTCTTCACCCAAATACACATTTTTTAGATACTCTTTCCAGTCTGCCTGATAGCTACGCCACTAGTTGTGTATCTTAAGAGTCATTGTAACTTTTGCCAGGGGTTTCTTGAAGTTGCTGATGTGATTATGCTGGTGACGAGGCATTGGCTACCCTATGAGTGTCATAGTGATTCCTGCTAGTTGCTCACCCAAATACACATTTTTTTCATACTTTGGCCAGTCTGCCTCAAGTGACACCCCACTAGCTGTGTATCTTATGAGAAGCTTCGTTACCTTTGCAAGCGGTTTCTTGTAGTTGGTGATGTGATTATGTTGGTGACGAGGCATTGGCTACCTTAAGAGAGTCATAGTGCTTTCTGCCAGTTGCTCACCCAAATACACATTTTCAGATACTGTTTGCAGTGTGCCTGAAGCGATACGCCACTAGTTGTGTATCTTAAGAGAAACATCGTTACTTTTGAAAGGGGTATCTAGAAGTTGCTGATTTCATTCTGCTGGTGACGAGGCATTGGCTACCTCAAGAGAGTCATAGAGATTCCTGCCAGTTCTTCACCCAAATACACATTTTTTAGATACTCTTTCCAGTCTGCCTGATAGCTACGCCACTAGTTGTGTATCTTAAGAGTCATTGTAACTTTTGCCAGGGGTTTCTTGAAGTTGCTGATGTGATTATGCTGGTGACGAGGCATTGGCTACCCTATGAGTGTCATAGTGATTCCTGCTAGTTGCTCACCCAAATACACATTTTTTTTGATACTTTGGCCAGTCTGCCTCAAGTGACACCCCACTAGCTGTGTATCTTATGAGTAGCTTCGTTACCTTTGCAAGCGGTTTCTTGAAGTTGGTGATGTGATTATGTTGGTGACGAGGCATTGGCTACCTTAAGAGAGTCATAGTGCTTCCTGCCAGTTGCTCACCCAAATACAAATTTTGAGATACTGTGGCCAGTCTGCCTGAAGCGATACGCCACTAGTTGTGTATCTTAAGAGAAACATCGTTACTCTTGCCAGCGGTTTCTTGACTTTGAAGATGTGATTATACTGGTGACGAGATATTGGTTACCCTAAGAGAGTCACAGTGTTTCGTGCCAGTTGCTCACCCAAATACACATTTTTTAGATACTGTTTCCAGTGTGCCTGAAGCGATACGCCACTAGTTGTGTATCTTAAGAGAAACATCGTTATTCTTGCCAGCGGTTTCTTGACTTTGAAGATGTGATTATACTGGTGACGAGATATTGGTTACCCTAAGAGAGTCACAGTGTTTCGTGCCAGTTGCTCACCCAAATACACATTTTTTAGATACTGTTTCCAGTGTGCCTGAAGCGATACGCCACTAGTTGGGTATCTTAAGAGAAACATCGTTACTTTTGCCAGGGGTTTCTAGAAGTTGCTGATTTGATTCTGCTGGTGACGAGGCATTGGCTACCTCAAGAGAGTCATAGAGATTCCTGCCAGTTCTTCACCCAAATACACATTTTTTAGATACTCTTTCCAGTCTGCCTGATAGCTACGCCACTAGTTGTGTATCTTAAGAGTCATTGTAACTTTTGCCAGGGGTTTCTTGAAGTTGCTGATGTGATTATGCTGGTGACGAGGCATTGGCTACCCTATGAGTGTCATAGTGATTCCTGCTAGTTGCTCACCCAAATACACATTTTTTTTGATACTTTGGCCAGTCTGCCTCAAGTGACACCCCACTAGCTGTGTATCTTATGAGTAGCTTCGTTACCTTTGCAAGCGGTTTCTTGAAGTTGGTGATGTGATTATGTTGGTGACGAGGCATTGGCTACCTTAAGAGAGTCATAGTGCTTCCTGCCAGTTGCTCACCCAAATACAAATTTTGAGATACTGTGGCCAGTCTGCCTGAAGCGATACGCCACTAGTTGTGTATCTTAAGAGAAACATCGTTACTCTTGCCAGCGGTTTCTTGACTTTGAAGATGTGATTATACTGGTGACGAGATATTGGTTACCCTAAGAGAGTCACAGTGTTTCGTGCCAGTTGCTCACCCAAATACACATTTTTTAGATACTGTTTCCAGTGTGCCTGAAGCGATACGCCACTAGTTGTGTATCTTAAGAGAAACATCGTTATTCTTGCCAGCGGTTTCTTGACTTTGAAGATGTGATTATACTGGTGACGAGATATTGGTTACCCTAAGAGAGTCACAGTGTTTCGTGCCAGTTGCTCACCCAAATACACATTTTTTAGATACTGTTTCCAGTGTGCCTGAAGCGATACGCCACTAGTTGGGTATCTTAAGAGAAACATCGTTACTTTTGCCAGGGGTTTCTAGAAGTTGCTGATTTGATTCTGCTGGTGACGAGGCATTGGCTACCTCAAGAGAGTCATAGAGATTCCTGCCAGTTCTTCACCCAAATACACATTTTTTAGATACTCTTTCCAGTCTGCCTGATAGCTACGCCACTAGTTGTGTATCTTAAGAGTCATTGTAACTTTTGCCAGGGGTTTCTTGAAGTTGCTGATGTGATTATGCTGGTGACGAGGCATTGGCTACCCTATGAGTGTCATAGTGATTCCTGCTAGTTGCTCACCCAAATACACATTTTTTTCATACTTTGGCAAGTCTGCCTCAAGTGACACCCCACTAGCTGTGTATCTTATGAGAAGCTTCGTTACCTTTGCAAGCGGTTTCTTGAAGTTGGTGATGTGATTATGTTGGTGACGAGGCATTGGCTACCTTACGAGAGTCATAGTGCTTTCTGCCAGTTGCTCACCCAAATACACATTTTGAGATACTGTTTGCAGTGTGCCTGAAGCGATACGCCACTAGTTGGGTATCTTAAGAGAAACATCGTTACTTTTGCCAGGGGTTTCTAGAAGTTGCTGATTTGAATCTGCTGGTGACGAGGCATTGGCTACCTCAAGAGAGTCATAGAGATTCCTGCCAGTTCTTCACCCAAATACACATTTTTTAGATACTCTTTCCAGTCTGCCTGATAGCTACGCCACTAGTTGTGTATCTTAAGAGTCATTGTAACTTTTGCCAGGGGTTTCTTGAAGTTGCTGATGTGATTATGCTGGTGACGAGGCATTGGCTACCCTATGAGTGTCATAGTGATTCCTGCTAGTTGCTCACCCAAATACACATTTTTTTCATACTTTGGCCAGTCTGCCTCAAGTGACACCCCACTAGCTGTGTATCTTATGAGTAGCTTCGTTACCTTTGCAAGCGGTTTCTTGAAGTTGGTGATGTGATTATGTTGGTGACGAGGCATTGGCTACCTTAAGAGAGTCATAGTGCTTCCTGCCAGTTGCTCACCCAAATACAAATTTTGAGATACTGTGGCGTCTGCCTGAAGCGATACGCCACTAGTTGTGTATCTTAAGAGAAACATCGTTACTCTTGCCAGTGGTTTCTTGACTTTGAAGATGTGATTATACTGGTGACGAGATATTGGTTACCCTAAGAGAGTCACAGTGTTTCGTGCCAGTTGCTCACCGAAATACACATTTTTTAGATACTGTTTCCAGTGTGCCTGAAGCGATACGCCACTAGTTGTGTATTTTAAGAGAAACATCGTTACTTTTGCCAGGGGTTTCTAGAAGTTGCTGATTTGATTCTGCTGGTGACGAGGCATTGGCTACCTCAAGAGAGTCATAGAGATTCCTGCCAGTTCTTCACACAAATACACATTTTTTAGATACTCATTCCAGTCTGCCTGATAGCTACGCCACTAGTTGTGTATCTTAAGAGTCATTGTAACTTTTGCCAGGGGTTTCTTGAAGTTGCTGAAGTGATTATGCTGGTGACGAGGCATTGGCTACCCTATGAGTGTCATAGTGATTCCTGTTAGTTGCTCACCCAAATACACATTTTTTTGATACTTTGGCCAGTCTGCCTCAAGTGACACCCCACTAGCTGTGTATCTTATGAGAAGCTTCGTTACCTTTGCAAGCGGTTTCTTGAAGTTGGTGATGTGATTATGTTGGTGACGAGGCATTGGCTACCTTACGAGAGTCATAGTGCTTTCTGCCAGTTGCTCACCCAAATACACATTTTGAGTTACTGTTTGCAGTGTGCCTGAAGCGATACGCCACTAGTTGGGTATCTTAAGAGAAACATCGTTACTTTTGCCAGGGGTTTCTAGAAGTTGCTGATTTGATTCTGCTGGTGACGAGGCATTGGCTACCTCAAGAGAGTCATAGAGATTCCTGCCAGTTCTTCACCCAAATACACATTTTTTAGATACTCTTTCCAGTCTGCCTGATAGCTACGCCACTAGTTGTGTATCTTAAGAGTCATTGTAACTTTTGCCAGGGGTTTCTTGAAGTTGCTGATGTGATTATGCTGGTGACGAGGCATTGGCTACCCTATGAGTGTCATAGTGATTCCTGCTAGTTGCTCACCCAAATACACATTTTTTTCATACTTTGGCCAGTCTGCCTCAAGTGACACCCCACTAGCTGTGTATCTTATGAGAAGCTTCGTTACCTTTGCAAGCGGTTTCTTGTAGTTGGTGATGTGATTATGTTGGTGACGAGGCATTGGCTACCTTAAGAGAGTCATAGTGCTTTCTGCCACTTGCTCACCCAAATACACATTTTTAGATACTGTGGCCAGTCTGCCTGAAGCGATACGCCTCTAGTTGTGTATCTTAAGAGAAACATCGTTACTCTTGCCAGCGGTTTCTTGACTTTGAAGATGTGATTATACTGGTGACGAGATATTGGTTACCCTAAGAGAGTCACAGTGTTTCGTGCCAGTTGCTCACCCAAATACACATTTTTTAGATACTGTTTCCAGTGTGCCTGAAGCGATACGCCACTAGTTGTGTATTTTAAGAGAAACATCGTTACTTTTGCCAGGGGTTTCTAGAAGTTGCTGATTTGATTCTGCTGGTGACGAGGCATTGGCTACCTCAAGAGAGTCATAGAGATTCCTGCCAGTTCTTCACCCAAATACACATTTTTTAGATACTCATTCCAGTCTGCCTGATAGCTACGCCACTAGTTGTGTATCTTAAGAGTCATTGTAACTTTTGCCAGGGGTTTCTTGAAGTTGCTGATGTGATTATGCTGGTGACGAGGCATTGGCTACCCTATGAGTGTCATAGTGATTCCTGCTAGTTGCTCACCCAAATACACATTTTTTTGATACTTTGGCCAGTCTGCCTCAAGTGACACCCCACTAGCTGTGTATCTTATGAGAAGCTTCGTTACCTTTGCAAGCGGTTTCTTGAAGTTGGTGATGTGATTATGTTGGTGACGAGGCATTGGCTACCTTAAGAGAGTCATAGTGCTTTCTGCCAGTTGCTCACCCAAATACACATTTTCAGATACTGTTTGCAGTGTGCCTGAAGCGATACGCCACTAGTTGTGTATCTTAAGAGAAACATCGTTACTTTTGAAAGGGGTATCTAGAAGTTGCTGATTTGAATCTGCTGGTGACGAGGCATTGGCTACCTCAAGAGAGTCATAGAGATTCCTGCCAGTTCTTCACCCAAATACACATTTTTTAGATACTCTTTCCAGTCTGCCTGATAGCTACGCCACTAGTTGTGTATCTTAAGAGTCATTGTAACTTTTGCCAGGGGTTTCTTGAAGTTGCTGATGTGATTATGCTGGTGACGAGGCATTGGCTACCCTATGAGTGTCATAGTGATTCCTGCTAGTTGCTCACCCAAATACACATTTTTTTTGATACTTTGGCCAGTCTGCCTCAAGTGACACCCCACTAGCTGTGTATCTTATGAGTAGCTTCGTTACCTTTGCAAGCGGTTTCTTGAAGTTGGTGATGTGATTATGTTGGTGACGAGGCATTGGCTACCTTAAGAGAGTCATAGTGCTTCCTGCCAGTTGCTCACCCAAATACAAATTTTGAGATACTGTGGCGTCTGCCTGAAGCGATACGCCACTAGTTGTGTATCTTAAGGGAAACATCGTTACTCTTGCCAGCGGTTTCTTGACTTTGAAGATGTGATTATACTGGTGACGAGATATTGGTTACCCTAAGAGAGTCACAGTGTTTCGTGCCAGTTGCTCACCCAAATACACATTTTTTAGATACTGTTTCCAGTGTGCCTGAAGCGATACGCCACTAGTTGTGTATTTTAAGAGAAACATCGTTACTTTTGCCAGGGGTTTCTAGAAGTTGCTGATTTGATTCTGCTGGTGACGAGGCATTGGCTACCTCAAGAGAGTCATAGAGATTCCTGCCAGTTCTTCACCCAAATACACATTTTTTAGATACTCATTCCAGTCTGCCTGATAGCTACGCCACTAGTTGTGTATCTTAAGAGTCATTGTAACTTTTGCCAGGGGTTTCTTGAAGTTGCTGATGTGATTATGCTGGTGACGAGGCATTGGCTACCCTATGAGTGTCATAGTGATTCCTGCTAGTTGCTCACCCAAATACACATTTTTTTGATACTTTGGCCAGTCTGCCTCAAGTGACACCCCACTAGCTGTGTATCTTATGAGAAGCTTCGTTACCTTTGCAAGCGGTTTCTTGAAGTTGGTGATGTGATTATGTTGGTGACGAGGCATTGGCTACCTTAAGAGAGTCATAGTGCTTTCTGCCAGTTGCTCACCCAAATACACATTTTCAGATACTGTTTGCAGTGTGCCTGAAGCGATACGCCACTAGTTGTGTATCTTAAGAGAAACATCGTTACTTTTGAAAGGGGTATCTAGAAGTTGCTGATTTGAATCTGCTGGTGACGAGGCATTGGCTACCTCAAGAGAGTCATAGAGATTCCTGCCAGTTCTTCACCCAAATACACATTTTTTAGATACTCTTTCCAGTCTGCCTGATAGCTACGCCACTAGTTGTGTATCTTAAGAGTCATTGTAACTTTTGCCAGGGGTTTCTTGAAGTTGCTGATGTGATTATGCTGGTGACGAGGCATTGGCTACCCTATGAGTGTCATAGTGATTCCTGCTAGTTGCTCACCCAAATACACATTTTTTTTGATACTTTGGCCAGTCTGCCTCAAGTGACACCCCACTAGCTGTGTATCTTATGAGTAGCTTCGTTACCTTTGCAAGCGGTTTCTTGAAGTTGGTGATGTGATTATGTTGGTGACGAGGCATTGGCTACCTTAAGAGAGTCATAGTGCTTCCTGCCAGTTGCTCACCCAAATACAAATTTTGAGATACTGTGGCCAGTCTGCCTGAAGCGATACGCCAATAGTTGTGTATCTTAAGAGAAACATCGTTACTCTTGCCAGCGGTTTCTTGACTTTGAAGATGTGATTATACTGGTGACGAGATATTGGTTACCCTAAGAGAGTCACAGTGTTTCGTGCCAGTTGCTCACCCAAATACACATTTTTTAGATACTGTTTCCAGTGTGCCTGAAGCGATACGCCACTAGTTGTGTATCTTAAGAGAAACATCGTTACTCTTGCCAGCGGTTTCTTGACTTTGAAGATGTGATTATACTGGTGACGAGATATTGGTTACCCTAAGAGAGTCACAGTGTTTCGTGCCAGTTGCTCACCCAAATACACATTTTTTAGATACTGTTTCCAGTGTGCCTGAAGCGATACGCCACTAGTTGTGTATTTTAAGAGAAACATCGTTACTTTTGCCAGGGGTTTCTAGAAGTTGCTGATTTGATTCTGCTGGTGACGAGGCATTGGCTACCTCAAGAGAGTCATAGAGATTCCTGCCAGTTCTTCACCCAAATACACATTTTTTAGATACTCATTCCAGTCTGCCTGATAGCTACGCCACTAGTTGTGTATCTTAAGAGTCATTGTAACTTTTGCCAGGGGTTTCTTGAAGTTGCTGATGTGATTATGCTGGTGACGAGGCATTGGCTACCCTATGAGTGTCATAGTGATTCCTGCTAGTTGCTCACCCAAATACACATTTTTTTGATACTTTGGCCAGTCTGCCTCAAGTGACACCCCACTAGCTGTGTATCTTATGAGAAGCTTCGTTACCTTTGCAAGCGGTTTCTTGAAGTTGGTGATGTGATTATGTTGGTGACGAGGCATTGGCTACCTTAAGAGAGTCATAGTGCTTTCTGCCAGTTGCTCACCCAAATACACATTTTCAGATACTGTTTGCAGTGTGCCTGAAGCGATACGCCACTAGTTGTGTATCTTAAGAGAAACATCGTTACTTTTGAAAGGGGTATCTAGAAGTTGCTGATTTGAATCTGCTGGTGACGAGGCATTGGCTACCTCAAGAGAGTCATAGAGATTCCTGCCAGTTCTTCACCCAAATACACATTTTTTAGATACTCTTTCCAGTCTGCCTGATAGCTACGCCACTAGTTGTGTATCTTAAGAGTCATTGTAACTTTTGCCAGGGGTTTCTTGAAGTTGCTGATGTGATTATGCTGGTGACGAGGCATTGGCTACCCTATGAGTGTCATAGTGATTCCTGCTAGTTGCTCACCCAAATACACATTTTTTTTGATACTTTGGCCAGTCTGCCTCAAGTGACACCCCACTAGCTGTGTATCTTATGAGTAGCTTCGTTACCTTTGCAAGCGGTTTCTTGAAGTTGGTGATGTGATTATGTTGGTGACGAGGCATTGGCTACCTTAAGAGAGTCATAGTGCTTCCTGCCAGTTGCTCACCCAAATACAAATTTTGAGATACTGTGGCCAGTCTGCCTGAAGCGATACGCCAATAGTTGTGTATCTTAAGAGAAACATCGTTACTCTTGCCAGCGGTTTCTTGACTTTGAAGATGTGATTATACTGGTGACGAGATATTGGTTACCCTAAGAGAGTCACAGTGTTTCGTGCCAGTTGCTCACCCAAATACACATTTTTTAGATACTGTTTCCAGTGTGCCTGAAGCGATACGCCACTAGTTGTGTATCTTAAGAGAAACATCGTTACTCTTGCCAGCGGTTTCTTGACTTTGAAGATGTGATTATACTGGTGACGAGATATTGGTTACCCTAAGAGAGTCACAGTGTTTCGTGCCAGTTGCTCACCCAAATACACATTTTTTAGATACTGTTTCCAGTGTGCCTGAAGCGATACGCCACTAGTTGGGTATCTTAAGAGAAACATCGTTACTTTTGCCAGGGGTTTCTAGAAGTTGCTGATTTGATTCTGCTGGTGACGAGGCATTGGCTACCTCAAGAGAGTCATAGAGATTCCTGCCAGTTCTTCACCCAAATACACATTTTTTAGATACTCTTTCCAGTCTGCCTGATAGCTACGCCACTAGTTATGTATCTTAAGAGTCATTGTAACTTTTGCCAGGGGTTTCTTGAAGTTGCTGATGTGATTATGCTGGTGACGAGGCATTGGCTACCCTATGAGTGTCATAGTGATTCCTGCTAGTTGCTCACCCAAATACACATTTTTTTCATACTTTGGCCAGTCTGCCTCAAGTGACACCCCACTAGCTGTGTATCTTATGAGAAGCTTCGTTACCTTTGCAAGCGGTTTCTTGTAGTTGGTGATGTGATTATGTTGGTGACGAGGCATTGGCTACCTTAAGAGAGTCATAGTGCTTTCTGCCAGTTGCTCACCCAAATACACATTTTCAGATACTGTTTGCAGTGTGCCTGAAGCGATACGCCACTAGTTGTGTATCTTAAGAGAAACATCGTTACTTTTGAAAGGGGTATCTAGAAGTTGCTGATTTCATTCTGCTGGTGACGAGGCATTGGCTACCTCAAGAGAGTCATAGAGATTCCTGCCAGTTCTTCACCCAAATACACATTTTTTAGATACTCTTTCCAGTCTGCCTGATAGCTACGCCACTAGTTGTGTATCTTAAGAGTCATTGTAACTTTTGCCAGGGGTTTCTTGAAGTTGCTGATGTGATTATGCTGGTGACGAGGCATTGGCTACCCTATGAGTGTCATAGTGATTCCTGCTAGTTGCTCACCCAAATACACATTTTTTTTGATACTTTGGCCAGTCTGCCTCAAGTGACACCCCACTAGCTGTGTATCTTATGAGTAGCTTCGTTACCTTTGCAAGCGGTTTCTTGAAGTTGGTGATGTGATTATGTTGGTGACGAGGCATTGGCTACCTTAAGAGAGTCATAGTGCTTCCTGCCAGTTGCTCACCCAAATACAAATTTTGAGATACTGTGGCCAGTCTGCCTGAAGCGATACGCCACTAGTTGTGTATCTTAAGAGAAACATCGTTACTCTTGCCAGCGGTTTCTTGACTTTGAAGATGTGATTATACTGGTGACGAGATATTGGTTACCCTAAGAGAGTCACAGTGTTTCGTGCCAGTTGCTCACCCAAATACACATTTTTTAGATACTGTTTCCAGTGTGCCTGAAGCGATACGCCACTAGTTGGGTATCTTAAGAGAAACATCGTTACTTTTGCCAGGGGTTTCTAGAAGTTGCTGATTTGATTCTGCTGGTGACGAGGCATTGGCTACCTCAAGAGAGTCATAGAGATTCCTGCCAGTTCTTCACCCAAATACACATTTTTTAGATACTCTTTCCAGTCTGCCTGATAGCTACGCCACTAGTTGTGTATCTTAAGAGTCATTGTAACTTTTGCCAGGGGTTTCTTGAAGTTGCTGATGTGATTATGCTGGTGACGAGGCATTGGCTACCCTATGAGTGTCATAGTGATTCCTGCTAGTTGCTCACCCAAATACACATTTTTTTGATACTTTGGCCAGTCTGCCTCAAGTGACACCCCACTAGTTGTGTATCTTATGAGAAGCTTCGTTACCTTTGCAAGCGGTTTCTTGAAGTTGGTGATGTGATTATGTTGGTGACGAGGCATTGGCTACCTTAAGAGAGTCATAGTGCTTTCTGCCAGTTGCTCACCCAAATACACATTTTCAGATACTGTTTGCAGTGTGCCTGAAGCGATACGCCACTAGTTGTGTATCTTAAGAGAAACATCGTTACTTTTGAAAGGGGTATCTAGAAGTTGCTGATTTGAATCTGCTGGTGACGAGGCATTGGCTACCTCAAGAGAGTCATAGAGATTCCTGCCAGTTCTTCACCAAATACACATTTTTTAGATACTCTTTCCAGTCTGCCTGATAGCTACGCCACTAGTTGTGTATCTTAAGAGTCATTGTAACTTTTGCCAGGGGTTTCTTGAAGTTGCTGATGTGATTATGCTGGTGACGAGGCATTGGCTACCCTATGAGTGTCATAGTGATTCCTGCTAGTTGCTCACCCAAATACACATTTTTTTTATACTTTGGCCAGTCTGCCTCAAGTGACACCCCACTAGCTGTGTATCTTATGAGTAGCTTCGTTACCTTTGCAAGCGGTTTCTTGAAGTTGGTGATGTGATTATGTTGGTGACGAGGCATTGGCTACCTTAAGAGAGTCATAGTGCTTCCTGCCAGTTGCTCACCCAAATACAAATTTTGAGATACTGTGGCCAGTCTGCCTGAAGCGATACGCCAATAGTTGTGTATCTTAAGAGAAACATCGTTACTCTTGCCAGCGGTTTCTTGACTTTGAAGATGTGATTATACTGGTGACGAGATATTGGTTACCCTAAGAGAGTCACAGTGTTTCGTGCCAGTTGCTAACCCAAATACACATTTTTTAGATACTGTTTCCAGTGTGCCTGAAGCGATACGCCACTAGTTGTGTATCTTAAGAGAAACATCGTTACTCTTGCCAGCGGTTTCTTGACTTTGAAGATGTGATTATACTGGTGACGAGATATTGGTTACCCTAAGAGAGTCACAGTGTTTCGTGCCAGTTGCTCACCCAAATACACATTTTTTAGATACTGTTTCCAGTGTGCCTGAAGCGATACGCCACTAGTTGTGTATCTTAAGAGAAACATCGTTACTTTTGCCAGGGGTTTCTAGAAGTTGCTGATTTGATTCTGCTGGTGACGAGGCATTGGCTACCTCAAGAGAGTCATAGAGATTCCTGCCAGTTCTTCACCCAAATACACATTTTTTAGATACTCTTTCCAGTCTGCCTGATAGCTACGCCACTAGTTGTGTATCTTAAGAGTCATTGTAACTTTTGCCAGGGGTTTCTTGAAGTTGCTGATGTGATTATGCTGGTGACGAGGCATTGGCTACCCTATGAGTGTCATAGTGATTCCTGCTAGTCGCTCTCCCAAATACACATTTTTTTGATACTTTGGCCAGTCTGCCTCAAGTGACACCCCACTAGCTGTGTATCTTATGAGAAGCTTCGTTACCTTTGCAAGCGGTTTCTTGTAGTTGGTGATGTGATTATGTTGGTGACGAGGCATTGGCTACCTTAAGAGAGTCATAGTGCTTCCTGCCAGTTGCTCACCCAAATACACATTTTTAGATACTGTGGCCAGTCTGCCTGAAGCGATACGCCACTAGTTGTGTATCTTAAGAGAAACATCGTTACTCTTGCCAGCGGTTTCTTGACTTTGAAGATGTGATTATACTGGTGACGAGATATTGGTTACCCTAAGAGAGTCACAGTGTTTCCTGCCAGTTGCTCACCCAAATACACATATTTTAGATACTGTTTGCAGTGTGCCTGAAGCGATACGCCACTAGTTGTGTATCTTAAGAGAAACATCGTTACTTTTGAAAGGGGTATCTAGAAGTTGCTGATTTCATTCTGCTGGTGACGAGGCATTGGCTACCTCAAGAGAGTCATAGAGATTCCTGCCAGTTCTTCACCCAAATACACATTTTTTAGATACTCTTTCCAGTCTGCCTGAAGCGATACGCCACTAGTTGTGTATCTTAAGAGAAACATCGTTACTCTTGCCAGCGGTTTCTTGACTTTGAAGATGTGATTATACTGGTGACGAGATATTGGTTACCCTAAGAGAGTCACAGTGTTTCGTGCCAGTTGCTCACCCAAATACACATTTTTTAGATACTGTTTCCAGTGTGCCTGAAGCGATACGCCACTAGTTGTGTATCTTAAGAGAAACATCGTTACTCTTGCCAGCGGTTTCTTGACTTTGAAGATGTGATTATACTGGTGACGAGATATTGGTTACCCTAAGAGAGTCACAGTGTTTCGTGCCAGTTGCTCACCCAAATACACATATTTTAGATACTGTTTCCAGTGTGCCTGAAGCGATACGCCACTAGTTGTGTATCTTAAGAGAAACATCGTTACTTTTGAAAGGGGTATCTAGAAGTTGCTGATTTGATTCTGCTGGTGACGAGGCATTGGCTACCTCAAGAGAGTCATAGAGATTCCTGCCAGTTCTTCACCCAAATACACATTTTTTAGATACTCTTTCCAGTCTGCCTGATAGCTACGCCACTAGTTGTGTATCTTAAGAGTCATTGTAACTTTTGCCAGGGGTTTCTTGAAGTTGCTAATGTGATTATGCTAGTGACGAGGCATTGGCTACCCTATCAGTGTCATAGTGATTCCTGCTAGTTGCTCACCCAAATACACATTTTTTTGATACTTTGGCCAGTCTGCCTCAAGTGACACCCCACTAGCTGTGTATCTTATGAGAAGCTTCGTTACCTTTGCAAGCGGTTTCTTGAAGTTGGTGATGTGATTATGTTGGTGGCGAGGCATTGGCTACCTTAAGAGAGTCATAGTGCTTCCTGCCAGTTGCTCACCCAAATACACATTTTGAGATACTGTGGCCAGTCTGCCTGAAGCGATACGCCAATAGTTGTGTATCTTAAGAGAAACATCGTTACTCTTGCCAGCGGTTTCTTGACTTTGAAGATGTGATTATACTGGTGACGAGATATTGGTTACCCTAAGAGAGTCACAGTGTTTCGTGCCAGTTGCTAACCCAAATACACATTTTTTAGATACTGTTTCCAGTGTGCCTGAAGCGATACGCCACTAGTTGTGTATCTTAAGAGAAACATCGTTACTCTTGCCAGCGGTTTCTTGACTTTGAAGATGTGATTATACTGGTGACGAGATATTGGTTACCCTAAGAGAGTCACAGTGTTTCGTGCCAGTTGCTCACCCAAATACACATTTTTTAGATACTGTTTCCAGTGTGCCTGAAGCGATACGCCACTAGTTGGGTATCTTAAGAGAAACATCGTTACTTTTGCCAGGGGTTTCTAGAAGTTGCTGATTTGATTCTGCTGGTGACGAGGCATTGGCTACCTCAAGAGAGTCATAGAGATTCCTGCCAGTTCTTCACCCAAATACACATTTTTTAGATACTCTTTCCAGTCTGCCTGATAGCTACGCCACTAGTTGTGTATCTTAAGAGTCATTGTAACTTTTGCCAGGGGTTTCTTGAAGTTGCTGATGTGATTATGCTGGTGACGAGGCATTGGCTACCCTATGAGTGTCATAGTGATTCCTGCTAGTCGCTCTCCCAAATACACATTTTTTTGATACTTTGGCCAGTCTGCCTCAAGTGACACCCCACTAGCTGTGTATCTTATGAGAAGCTTCGTTACCTTTGCAAGCGGTTTCTTGTAGTTGGTGATGTGATTATGTTGGTGACGAGGCATTGGCTACCTTAAGAGAGTCATAGTGCTTCCTGCCAGTTGCTCACCCAAATACACATTTTTAGATACTGTGGCCAGTCTGCCTGAAGCGATACGCCACTAGTTGTGTATCTTAAGAGAAACATCGTTACTCTTGCCAGCGGTTTCTTGACTTTGAAGATGTGATTATACTGGTGACGAGATATTGGTTACCCTAAGAGAGTCACAGTGTTTCCTGCCAGTTGCTCACCCAAATACACATATTTTAGATACTGTTTGCAGTGTGCCTGAAGCGATACGCCACTAGTTGTGTATCTTAAGAGAAACATCGTTACTTTTGAAAGGGGTATCTAGAAGTTGCTGATTTCATTCTGCTGGTGACGAGGCATTGGCTACCTCAAGAGAGTCATAGAGATTCCTGCCAGTTCTTCACCCAAATACACATTTTTTAGATACTCTTTCCAGTCTGCCTGAAGCGATACGCCACTAGTTGTGTATCTTAAGAGAAACATCGTTACTCTTGCCAGCGGTTTCTTGACTTTGAAGATGTGATTATACTGGTGACGAGATATTGGTTACCCTAAGAGAGTCACAGTGTTTCGTGCCAGTTGCTCACCCAAATACACATTTTTTAGATACTGTTTCCAGTGTGCCTGAAGCGATACGCCACTAGTTGTGTATCTTAAGAGAAACATCGTTACTCTTGCCAGCGGTTTCTTGACTTTGAAGATGTGATTATACTGGTGACGAGATATTGGTTACCCTAAGAGAGTCACAGTGTTTCGTGCCAGTTGCTCACCCAAATACACATATTTTAGATACTGTTTCCAGTGTGCCTGAAGCGATACGCCACTAGTTGTGTATCTTAAGAGAAACATCGTTACTTTTGAAAGGGGTATCTAGAAGTTGCTGATTTGATTCTGCTGGTGACGAGGCATTGGCTACCTCAAGAGAGTCATAGAGATTCCTGCCAGTTCTTCACCCAAATACACATTTTTTAGATACTCTTTCCAGTCTGCCTGATAGCTACGCCACTAGTTGTGTATCTTAAGAGTCATTGTAACTTTTGCCAGGGGTTTCTTGAAGTTGCTAATGTGATTATGCTAGTGACGAGGCATTGGCTACCCTATCAGTGTCATAGTGATTCCTGCTAGTTGCTCACCCAAATACACATTTTTTTGATACTTTGGCCAGTCTGCCTCAAGTGACACCCCACTAGCTGTGTATCTTATGAGAAGCTTCGTTACCTTTGCAAGCGGTTTCTTGAAGTTGGTGATGTGATTATGTTGGTGGCGAGGCATTGGCTACCTTAAGAGAGTCATAGTGCTTCCTGCCAGTTGCTCACCCAAATACACATTTTGAGATACTGTGGCCAGTCTGCCTGAAGCGATACGCCACTAGTTGTGTATCTTAAGAGAAACATCGTTACTCTTGCCAGCGGTTTCTTGACTTTGAAGATGTGATTATACTGGTGACGAGATATTGGTTACCCTAAGAGAGTCACAGTGTTTCCTGCCAGTTGCTCACCCAAATACACATATTTTAGATACTGTTTGCAGTGTGCCTGAAGCGATACGCCACTAGTTGTGTATCTTAAGAGAAACATCGTTACTTTTGAAAGGGGTATCTAGAAGTTGCTGATTTCATTCTGCTGGTGACGAGGCATTGGCTACCTCAAGAGAGTCATAGAGATTCCTGCCAGTTCTTCACCCAAATACACATTTTTTAGATACTCTTTCCAGTCTGCCTGAAGCGATACGCCACTAGTTGTGTATCTTAAGAGAAACATCGTTACTCTTGCCAGCGGTTTCTTGACTTTGAAGATGTGATTATACTGGTGACGAGATATTGGTTACCCTAAGAGAGTCACAGTGTTTCGTGCCAGTTGCTCACCGAAATACACATTTTTTAGATACTGTTTCCAGTGTGCCTGAAGCGATACGCCACTAGTTGTGTATCTTAAGAGAAACATCGTTACTCTTGCCAGCGGTTTCTTGACTTTGAAGATGTGATTATACTGGTGACGAGATATTGGTTACCCTAAGAGAGTCACAGTGTTTCGTGCCAGTTGCTCACCCAAATACACATTTTTTAGATACTGTTTCCAGTGTGCCTGAAGCGATACGCCACTAGTTGGGTATCTTAAGAGAAACATCGTTACTTTTGCCAGGGGTTTCTAGAAGTTGCTGATTTGATTCTGCTGGTGACGAGGCATTGGCTACCTCAAGAGAGTCATAGAGATTCCTGCCAGTTCTTCACCCAAATACACATTTTTTAGATACTCTTTCCAGTCTGCCTGATAGCTACGCCACTAGTTGTGTATCTTAAGAGTCATTGTAACTTTTGCCAGGGGTTTCTTGAAGTTGCTGATGTGATTATGCTGGTGACGAGGCATTGGCTACCCTATGAGTGTCATAGTGATTCCTGCTAGTTGCTCACCCAAATACACATTTTTTTGATACTTTGGCCAGACTGCCTCAAGTGACACCCCACTAGCTGTGTATCTTATGAGAAGCTTCGTTACCTTTGCAAGCGGTTTCTTGTAGTTGGTGATGTGATTATGTTGGTGACGAGGACTTGGCTACCTTAAGAGAGTCATAGTGCTTCCTGCCAGTTGCTCACCCAAATACACATTTTTAGATACTGTGGCCAGTCTGCCTGAAGCGATACGCCACTAGTTGTGTATCTTAAGAGAAACATCGTTACTCTTGCCAGCGGTTTCTAGACTTTGAAGATGTGATTATACTGGTGACGAGATATTGGTTACCCTAAGAGAGTCACAGTGTTTCGTGCCAGTTGCTCACCCAAATACACATATTTTAGATACTGTTTCCAGTGTGCCTGAAGCGATACGCCACTAGTTGTGTATCTTAAGAGAAACATCGTTACTTTTGAAAGGGGTATCTAGAAGTTGCTGATTTGATTCTGCTGGTGACGAGGCATTGGCTACCTCAAGAGAGTCATAGAGATTCCTGCCAGTTCTTCACCCAAATACACATTTTTTAGATACTCTTTCCAGTCTGCCTGATAGCTACGCCACTAGTTGTGTATCTTAAGAGTCATTGTAACTTTTGCCAGGGGTTTCTTGAAGTTGCTAATGTGATTATGCTAGTGACGAGGCATTGGCTACCCTATCAGTGTCATAGTGATTCCTGCTAGTTGCTCACCCAAATACACATTTTTTTGATACTTTGGCCAGTCTGCCTCAAGTGACACCCCACTAGCTGTGTATCTTATGAGAAGCTTCGTTACCTTTGCAAGCGGTTTCTTGAAGTTGGTGATGTGATTATGTTGGTGGCGAGGCATTGGCTACCTTAAGAGAGTCATAGTGCTTCCTGCCAGTTGCTCACCCAAATACACATTTTGAGATACTGTGGCCAGTCTGCCTGAAGCGATACGCCACTAGTTGTGTATCTTAAGAGAAACATCGTTACTCTTGCCAGCGGTTTCTTGACTTTGAAGATGTGATTATACTGGTGACGAGATATTGGTTACCCTAAGAGAGTCACAGTGTTTCCTGCCAGTTGCTCACCCAAATACACATATTTTAGATACTGTTTGCAGTGTGCCTGAAGCGATACGCCACTAGTTGTGTATCTTAAGAGAAACATCGTTACTTTTGAAAGGGGTATCTAGAAGTTGCTGATTTCATTCTGCTGGTGACGAGGCATTGGCTACCTCAAGAGAGTCATAGAGATTCCTGCCAGTTCTTCACCCAAATACACATTTTTTAGATACTCTTTCCAGTCTGCCTGAAGCGATACGCCACTAGTTGTGTATCTTAAGAGAAACATCGTTACTCTTGCCAGCGGTTTCTTGACTTTGAAGATGTGATTATACTGGTGACGAGATATTGGTTACCCTAAGAGAGTCACAGTGTTTCGTGCCAGTTGCTCACCCAAATACACATATTTTAGATACTGTTTCCAGTGTGCCTGAAGCGATACGCCACTAGTTGTGTATCTTAAGAGAAACATCGTTACTTTTGAAAGGGGTATCTAGAAGTTGCTGATTTGATTCTGCTGGTGACGAGGCATTGGCTACCTCAAGAGAGTCATAGAGATTCCTGCCAGTTCTTCACCCAAATACACATTTTTTAGATACTCTTTCCAGTCTGCCTGATAGCTACGCCACTAGTTGTGTATCTTAAGAGTCATTGTAACTTTTGCCAGGGGTTTCTTGAAGTTGCTAATGTGATTATGCTAGTGACGAGGCATTGGCTACCCTATCAGTGTCATAGTGATTCCTGCTAGTTGCTCACCCAAATACACATTTTTTTGATACTTTGGCCAGTCTGCCTCAAGTGACACCCCACTAGCTGTGTATCTTATGAGAAGCTTCGTTACCTTTGCAAGCGGTTTCTTGAAGTTGGTGATGTGATTATGTTGGTGGCGAGGCATTGGCTACCTTAAGAGAGTCATAGTGCTTCCTGCCAGTTGCTCACCCAAATACACATTTTGAGATACTGTGGCCAGTCTGCCTGAAGCGATACGCCACTAGTTGTGTATCTTAAGAGAAACATCGTTACTCTTGCCAGCGGTTTCTTGACTTTGAAGATGTGATTATACTGGTGACGAGATATTGGTTACCCTAAGAGAGTCACAGTGTTTCCTGCCAGTTGCTCACCCAAATACACATATTTTAGATACTGTTTGCAGTGTGCCTGAAGCGATACGCCACTAGTTGTGTATCTTAAGAGAAACATCGTTACTTTTGAAAGGGGTATCTAGAAGTTGCTGATTTCATTCTGCTGGTGACGAGGCATTGGCTACCTCAAGAGAGTCATAGAGATTCCTGCCAGTTCTTCACCCAAATACACATTTTTTAGATACTCTTTCCAGTCTGCCTGAAGCGATACGCCACTAGTTGTGTATCTTAAGAGAAACATCGTTACTCTTGCCAGCGGTTTCTTGACTTTGAAGATGTGATTATACTGGTGACGAGATATTGGTTACCCTAAGAGAGTCACAGTGTTTCGTGCCAGTTGCTCACCGAAATACACATTTTTTAGATACTGTTTCCAGTATGCCTGAAGCGATACGCCACTAGTTGTGTATCTTAAGAGAAACATCGTTACTCTTGCCAGCGGTTTCTTGACTTTGAAGATGTGATTATACTGGTGACGAGATATTGGTTACCCTAAGAGAGTCACAGTGTTTCGTGCCAGTTGCTCACCCAAATACACATTTTTTAGATACTGTTTCCAGTGTGCCTGAAGCGATACGCCACTAGTTGGGTATCTTAAGAGAAACATCGTTACTTTTGCCAGGGGTTTCTAGAAGTTGCTGATTTGATTCTGCTGGTGACGAGGCATTGGCTACCTCAAGAGAGTCATAGAGATTCCTGCCAGTTCTTCACCCAAATACACATTTTTTAGATACTCTTTCCAGTCTGCCTGATAGCTACGCCACTAGTTGTGTATCTTAAGAGTCATTGTAACTTTTGCCAGGGGTTTCTTGAAGTTGCTGATGTGATTATGCTGGTGACGAGGCATTGGCTACCCTATGAGTGTCATAGTGATTCCTGCTAGTTGCTCACCCAAATACACATTTTTTTGATACTTTGGCCAGACTGCCTCAAGTGACACCCCACTAGCTGTGTATCTTATGAGAAGCTTCGTTACCTTTGCAAGCGGTTTCTTGTAGTTGGTGATGTGATTATGTTGGTGACGAGGCATTGGCTACCTTAAGAGAGTCATAGTGCTTCCTGCCAGTTGCTCACCCAAATACACATTTTTAGATACTGTGGCCAGTCTGCCTGAAGCGATACGCCACTAGTTGTGTATCTTAAGAGAAACATCGTTACTCTTGCCAGCGGTTTCTAGACTTTGAAGATGTGATTATACTGGTGACGAGATATTGGTTACCCTAAGAGAGTCACAGTGTTTCGTGCCAGTTGCTCACCCAAATACACATATTTTAGATACTGTTTCCAGTGTGCCTGAAGCGATACGCCACTAGTTGTGTATCTTAAGAGAAACATCGTTACTTTTGAAAGGGGTATCTAGAAGTTGCTGATTTGATTCTGCTGGTGACGAGGCATTGGCTACCTCAAGAGAGTCATAGAGATTCCTGCCAGTTCTTCACCCAAATACACATTTTTTAGATACTCTTTCCAGTCTGCCTGATAGCTACGCCACTAGTTGTGTATCTTAAGAGTCATTGTAACTTTTGCCAGGGGTTTCTTGAAGTTGCTAATGTGATTATGCTAGTGACGAGGCATTGGCTACCCTATCAGTGTCATAGTGATTCCTGCTAGTTGCTCACCCAAATACACATTTTTTTGATACTTTGGCCAGTCTGCCTCAAGTGACACCCCACTAGCTGTGTATCTTATGAGAAGCTTCGTTACCTTTGCAAGCGGTTTCTTGAAGTTGGTGATGTGATTATGTTGGTGGCGAGGCATTGGCTACCTTAAGAGAGTCATAGTGCTTCCTGCCAGTTGCTCACCCAAATACACATTTTGAGATACTGTGGCCAGTCTGCCTGAAGCGATACGCCACTAGTTGTGTATCTTAAGAGAAACATCGTTACTCTTGCCAGCGGTTTCTTGACTTTGAAGATGTGATTATACTGGTGACGAGATATTGGTTACCCTAAGAGAGTCACAGTGTTTCCTGCCAGTTGCTCACCCAAATACACATATTTTAGATACTGTTTGCAGTGTGCCTGAAGCGATACGCCACTAGTTGTGTATCTTAAGAGAAACATCGTTACTTTTGAAAGGGGTATCTAGAAGTTGCTGATTTCATTCTGCTGGTGACGAGGCATTGGCTACCTCAAGAGAGTCATAGAGATTCCTGCCAGTTCTTCACCCAAATACACATTTTTTAGATACTCTTTCCAGTCTGCCTGAAGCGATACGCCACTAGTTGTGTATCTTAAGAGAAACATCGTTACTCTTGCCAGCGGTTTCTTGACTTTGAAGATGTGATTATACTGGTGACGAGATATTGGTTACCCTAAGAGAGTCACAGTGTTTCGTGCCAGTTGCTCACCGAAATACACATTTTTTAGATACTGTTTCCAGTGTGCCTGAAGCGATACGCCACTAGTTGTGTATCTTAAGAGAAACATCGTTACTCTTGCCAGCGGTTTCTTGACTTTGAAGATGTGATTATACTGGTGACGAGATATTGGTTACCCTAAGAGAGTCACAGTGTTTCGTGCCAGTTGCTCACCCAAATACACATTTTTTAGATACTGTTTCCAGTGTGCCTGAAGCGATACGCCACTAGTTGGGTATCTTAAGAGAAACATCGTTACTTTTGCCAGGGGTTTCTAGAAGTTGCTGATTTGATTCTGCTGGTGACGAGGCATTGGCTACCTCAAGAGAGTCATAGAGATTCCTGCCAGTTCTTCACCCAAATACACATTTTTTAGATACTCTTTCCAGTCTGCCTGATAGCTACGCCACTAGTTGTGTATCTTAAGAGTCATTGTAACTTTTGCCAGGGGTTTCTTGAAGTTGCTGATGTGATTATGCTGGTGACGAGGCATTGGCTACCCTATGAGTGTCATAGTGATTCCTGCTAGTTGCTCACCCAAATACACATTTTTTTGATACTTTGGCCAGACTGCCTCAAGTGACACCCCACTAGCTGTGTATCTTATGAGAAGCTTCGTTACCTTTGCAAGCGGTTTCTTGTAGTTGGTGATGTGATTATGTTGGTGACGAGGCATTGGCTACCTTAAGAGAGTCATAGTGCTTCCTGCCAGTTGCTCACCCAAATACACATTTTTAGATACTGTGGCCAGTCTGCCTGAAGCGATACGCCGCTAGTTGTGTATCTTAAGAGAAACATCGTTACTCTTGCCAGCGGTTTCTAGACTTTGAAGATGTGATTATACTGGTGACGAGATATTGGTTACCCTAAGAGAGTCACAGTGTTTCCTGCCAGTTGCTCACCCAAATACACATATTTTAGATACTGTTTGCAGTGTGCCTGAAGCGATACGCCACTAGTTGTGTATCTTAAGAGAAACATCGTTACTTTTGAAAGGGGTATCTAGAAGTTGCTTATTTGAATCTGCTGGTGACGAGGCATTGGCTACCTCAAGAGAGTCATAGAGATTCCTGCCAGTTCTTCACCCAAATACACATTTTTTAGATACTCTTTCCAGTCTGCCTGATAGCTACGCCACTAGTTGTGTATCTTAAGAGTCATTGTAACTTTTGCCAGGGGTTTCTTGAAGTTGCTGATGTGATTATGCTGGTGACGAGGCATTGGCTACCCTATGAGTGTCATAGTGATTCCTGCTAGTTGCTCACCCAAATACACATTTTTTTTGATACTTTGGCCAGTCTGCCTC
Organism: Schistocerca nitens; assembly: GCF_023898315.1. Classification (NCBI taxonomy): domain Eukaryota; kingdom Metazoa; phylum Arthropoda; class Insecta; order Orthoptera; family Acrididae; genus Schistocerca; species Schistocerca nitens. Next base: position 427,645 of record NW_026045814.1, read on the forward strand.
AAGTGACACCCCACTAGCTGTGTATCTTATGAGTAGCTTCGTTACCTTTGCAAGCGGTTTCTTGAAGTTGGTGATGTGATTATGTTGGTGACGAGGCATTGGCTACCTTAAGAGAGTCATAGTGCTTCCTGCCAGTTGCTCACCCAAATACAAATTTTGAGATACTGTGGCCAGTCTGCCTGAAGCGATACGCCAATAGTTGTGTATCTTAAGAGAAACATCGTTACTCTTGCCAGCGGTTTCTTGACTTTGAAGATGTGATTATACTGGTGACGAGATATTGGTTACCCTAAGAGAGTCACAGTGTTTCGTGCCAGTTGCTCACCCAAATACACATTTTTTAGATACTGTTTCCAGTGTGCCTGAAGCGATACGCCACTAGTTGTGTATCTTAAGAGAAACATCGTTACTCTTGCCAGCGGTTTCTTGACTTTGAAGATGTGATTATACTGGTGACGAGATATTGGTTACCCTAAGAGAGTCACAGTGTTTCGTGCCAGTTGCTCACCCAAATACACATTTTTTAGATACTGTTTCCAGTGTGCCTGAAGCGATACGCCACTAGTTGGGTATCTTAAGAGAAACATCGTTACTTTTGCCAGGGGTTTCTAGAAGTTGCTGATTTGATTCTGCTGGTGACGAGGCATTGGCTACCTCAAGAGAGTCATAGAGATTCCTGCCAGTTCTTCACCCAAATACACATTTTTTAGATACTCTTTCCAGTCTGCCTGATAGCTACGCCACTAGTTGTGTATCTTAAGAGTCATTGTAACTTTTGCCAGGGGTTTCTTGAAGTTGCTGATGTGATTATGCTGGTGACGAGGCATTGGCTACCCTATGAGTGTCATAGTGATTCCTGCTAGTTGCTCACCCAAATACACATTTTTTTGATACTTTGGCCAGACTGCCTCAAGTGACACCCCACTAGCTGTGTATCTTATGAGAAGCTTCGTTACCTTTGCAAGCGGTTTCTTGTAGTTGGTGATGTGATTATGTTGGTGACGAGGCATTGGCTACCTTAAGAGAGTCATAGTGCTTCCTGCCAGTTGCTCACCCAAATACACATTTTTAGATACTGTGGCCAGTCTGCCTGAAGCGATACGCCACTAGTTGTGTATCTTAAGAGAAACATCGTTACTCTTGCCAGCGGTTTCTTGACTTTGAAGATGTGATTATACTGGTGACGAGATATTGGTTACCCTAAGAGAGTCACAGTGTTTCCTGCCAGTTGCTCACCCAAATACACATATTTTAGATACTGTTTGCAGTGTGCCTGAAGCGATACGCCGCTAGTTGTGTATCTTAAGAGAAACATCGTTACTTTTGAAAGGGGTATCTAGAAGTTGCTGATTTCATTCTGCTGGTGACGAGGCATTGGCTACCTCAAGAGAGTCATAGAGATTCCTGCCAGTTCTTCACCCAAATACACATTTTTTAGATACTCTTTCCAGTCTGCCTGAAGCGATACGCCACTAGTTGTGTATCTTAAGAGAAACATCGTTACTCTTGCCAGCGGTTTCTTGACTTTGAAGATGTGATTATACTGGTGACGAGATATTGGTTACCCTAAGAGAGTCACAGTGTTTCGTGCCAGTTGCTCACCCAAATACACATTTTTTAGATACTGTTTCCAGTGTGCCTGAAGCGATACGCCACTAGTTGTGTATCTTAAGAGAAACATCGTTACTCTTGCCAGCGGTTTCTTGACTTTGAAGATGTGATTATACTGGTGACGAGATATTGGTTACCCTAAGAGAGTCACAGTGTTTCGTGCCAGTTGCTCACCCAAATACACATATTTTAGATACTGTTTCCAGTGTGCCTGAAGCGATACGCCACTAGTTGTGTATCTTAAGAGAAACATCGTTACTTTTGAAAGGGGTATCTAGAAGTTGCTGATTTCATTCTGCTGGTGACGAGGCATTGGCTACCTCAAGAGAGTCATAGAGATTCCTGCCAGTTCTTCACCCAAATACACATTTTTTAGATACTCTTTCCAGTCTGCCTGATAGCTACGCCACTAGTTGTGTATCTTAAGAGTCATTGTAACTTTTGCCAGGGGTTTCTTGAAGTTGCTAATGTGATTATGCTAGTGACGAGGCATTGGCTACCCTATCAGTGTCATAGTGATTCCTGCTAGTTGCTCACCCAAATACACATTTTTTTGATACTTTGGCCAGTCTGCCTCAAGTGACACCCCACTAGCTGTGTATCTTATGAGAAGCTTCGTTACCTTTGCAAGCGGTTTCTTGAAGTTGGTGATGTGATTATGTTGGTGGCGAGGCATTGGCTACCTTAAGAGAGTCATAGTGCTTCCTGCCAGTTGCTCACCCAAATACACATTTTGAGATACTGTGGCCAGTCTGCCTGAAGCGATACGCCACTAGTTGTGTATCTTAAGAGAAACATCGTTACTCTTGCCAGCGGTTTCTTGACTTTGAAGATGTGATTATACTGGTGACGAGATATTGGTTACCCTAAGAGAGTCACAGTGTTTCCTGCCAGTTGCTCACCCAAATACACATATTTTAGATACTGTTTGCAGTGTGCCTGAAGCGATACGCCACTAGTTGTGTATCTTAAGAGAAACATCGTTACTTTTGAAAGGGGTATCTAGAAGTTGCTGATTTCATTCTGCTGGTGACGAGGCATTGGCTACCTCAAGAGAGTCATAGAGATTCCTGCCAGTTCTTCACCCAAATACACATTTTTTAGATACTCTTTCCAGTCTGCCTGAAGCGATACGCCACTAGTTGTGTATCTTAAGAGAAACATCGTTACTCTTGCCAGCGGTTTCTTGACTTTGAAGATGTGATTATACTGGTGACGAGATATTGGTTACCCTAAGAGAGTCACAGTGTTTCGTGCCAGTTGCTCACCCAAATACACATTTTTTAGATACTGTTTCCAGTGTGCCTGAAGCGATACGCCACTAGTTGTGTATCTTAAGAGAAACATCGTTACTCTTGCCAGCGGTTTCTTGACTTTGAAGATGTGATTATACTGGTGACGAGATATTGGTTACCCTAAGAGAGTCACAGTGTTTCGTGCCAGTTGCTCACCCAAATACACATTTTTTAGATACTGTTTCCAGTGTGCCTGAAGCGATACGCCACTAGTTGGGTATCTTAAGAGAAACATCGTTACTTTTGCCAGGGGTTTCTAGAAGTTGCTGATTTGATTCTGCTGGTGACGAGGCATTGGCTACCTCAAGAGAGTCATAGAGATTCCTGCCAGTTCTTCACCCAAATACACATTTTTTAGATACTCTTTCCAGTCTGCCTGATAGCTACGCCACTAGTTGTGTATCTTAAGAGTCATTGTAACTTTTGCCAGGGGTTTCTTGAAGTTGCTGATGTGATTATGCTGGTGACGAGGCATTGGCTACCCTATGAGTGTCATAGTGATTCCTGCTAGTTGCTCACCCAAATACACATTTTTTTGATACTTTGGCCAGACTGCCTCAAGTGACACCCCACTAGCTGTGTATCTTATGAGAAGCTTCGTTACCTTTGCAAGCGGTTTCTTGTAGTTGGTGATGTGATTATGTTGGTGACGAGGCATTGGCTACCTTAAGAGAGTCATAGTGCTTCCTGCCAGTTGCTCACCCAAATACACATTTTTAGATCCTGGGCCAGTCTGCCTGAAGCGATACGCCACTAGTTGTGTATCTTAAGAGAAACATCGTTACTCTTGCCAGCGGTTTCTAGACTTTGAAGATGTGATTATACTGGTGACGAGATATTGGTTACCCTAAGAGAGTCACAGTGTTTCCTGCCAGTTGCTCACCCAAATACACATATTTTAGATACTGTTTGCAGTGTGCCTGAAGCGATACGCCACTAGTTGTGTATCTTAAGAGAAACATCGTTACTTTTGAAAGGGGTATCTAGAAGTTGCTGATTTCATTCTGCTGGTGACGAGGCATTGGCTACCTCAAGAGAGTCATAGAGATTCCTGCCAGTTCTTCACCCAAATACACATTTTTTAGATACTCTTTCCAGTCTGCCTGATAGCTACGCCACTAGTTGTGTATCTTAAGAGTCATTGTAACTTTTGCCAGGGGTTTCTTGAAGTTGCTAATGTGATTATGCTAGTGACGAGGCATTGGCTACCCTATCAGTGTCATAGTGATTCCTGCTAGTTGCTCACCCAAATACACATTTTTTTGATACTTTGGCCAGTCTGCCTCAAGTGACACCCCACTAGCTGTGTATCTTATGAGAAGCTTCGTTACCTTTGCAAGCGGTTTCTTGTAGTTGGTGATGTGATTATGTTGGTGACGAGGCATTGGCTACCTTAAGAGAGTCATAGTGCTTTCTGCCACTTGCTCACCCAAATACACATTTTTAGATACTGTGGCCAGTCTGCCTGAAGCGATACGCCTCTAGTTGTGTATCTTAAGAGAAACATCGTTACTCTTGCCAGCGGTTTCTTGACTTTGAAGATGTGATTATACTGGTGACGAGATATTGGTTACCCTAAGAGAGTCACAGTGTTTCGTGCCAGTTGCTCACCCAAATACACATTTTTTAGATACTGTTTCCAGTGTGCCTGAAGCGATACGCCACTAGTTGTGTATTTTAAGAGAAACATCGTTACTTTTGCCAGGGGTTTCCAGAAGTTGCTGATTTGATTCTGCTGGTGACGAGGCATTGGCTACCTCAAGAGAGTCATAGAGATCCCTGCCAGTTCTTCACACAAATACACATTTTTTAGATACTCATTCCAGTCTGCCTGATAGCTACGCCACTAGTTGTGTATCTTAAGAGTCATTGTAACTTTTGCCAGGGGTTTCTTGAAGTTGCTGATGTGATTATGCTGGTGACGAGGCATTGGCTACCCTATGAGTGTCATAGTGATTCCTGCTAGTTGCTCACCCAAATACACATTTTTTTGATACTTTGGCCAGTCTGCCTCAAGTGACACCCCACTAGCTGTGTATCTTATGAGAAGCTTCGTTACCTTTGCAAGCGGTTTCTTGAAGTTGGTGATGTGATTATGTTGGTGACGAGGCATTGGCTACCTTACGAGAGTCATAGTGCTTTCTGCCAGTTGCTCACCCAAATACACATTTTGAGATACTGTTTGCAGTGTGCCTGAAGCGATACGCCACTAGTTGGGTATCTTAAGAGAAACATCGTTACTTTTGCCAGGGGTTTCTAGAAGTTGCTGATTTGATTCTGCTGGTGACGAGGCATTGGCTACCTCAAGAGAGTCATAGAGATTCCTGCCAGTTCTTCACCCAAATACACATTTTTTAGATACTCTTTCCAGTCTGCCTGATAGCTACGCCACTAGTTGTGTATCTTAAGAGTCATTGTAACTTTTGCCAGGGGTTTCTTGAAGTTGCTGATGTGATTATGCTGGTGACGAGGCATTGGCTACCCTATGAGTGTCATAGTGATTCCTGCTAGTTGCTCACCCAAATACACATTTTTTTGATACTTTGGCCAGTCTGCCTCAAGTGACACCCCACTAGCTGTGTATCTTATGAGAAGCTTCGTTACCTTTGCAAGCGGTTTCTTGTAGTTGGTGATGTGATTATGTTGGTGACGAGGCATTGGCTACCTTAAGAGAGTCATAGTGCTTTCTGCCACTTGCTCACCCAAATACACATTTTTAGATACTGTGGCCAGTCTGCCTGAAGCGATACGCCTCTAGTTGTGTATCTTAAGAGAAACATCGTTACTCTTGCCAGCGGTTTCTTGACTTTGAAGATGTGATTATACTGGTGACGAGATATTGGTTACCCTAAGAGAGTCACAGTGTTTCGTGCCAGTTGCTCACCCAAATACACATTTTTTAGATACTGTTTCCAGTGTGACTGAAGCGATACGCCACTAGTTGTGTATTTTAAGAGAAACATCGTTACTTTTGCCAGGGGTTTCTAGAAGTTGCTGATTTGATTCTGCTGGTGACGAGGCATTGGCTACCTCAAGAGAGTCATAGAGATCCCTGCCAGTTCTTCACCCAAATACACATTTTTTAGATACTCATTCCAGTCTGCCTGATAGCTACGCCACTAGTTGTGTATCTTAAGAGTCATTGTAACTTTTGCCAGGGGTTTCTTGAAGTTGCTGATGTGATTATGCTGGTGACGAGGCATTGGCTACCCTATGAGTGTCATAGTGATTCCTGCTAGTTGCTCACCCAAATACACATTTTTTTGATACTTTGGCCAGTCTGCCTCAAGTGACACCCCACTAGCTGTGTATCTTATGAGAAGCTTCGTTACCTTTGCAAGCGGTTTCTTGAAGTTGGTGATGTGATTATGTTGGTGACGAGGCATTGGCTACCTTACGAGAGTCATAGTGCTTTCTGCCAGTTGCTCACCCAAATACACATTTTCAGATACTGTTTGCAGTGTGCCTGAAGCGATACGCCACTAGTTGGGTATCTTAAGAGAAACATCGTTACTTTTGCCAGGGGTTTCTAGAAGTTGCTGATTTGATTCTGCTGGTGACGAGGCATTGGCTACCTCAAGAGAGTCATAGAGATTCCTGCCAGTTCTTCACCCAAATACACATTTTTTAGATACTCTTTCCAGTCTGCCTGATAGCTACGCCACTAGTTGTGTATCTTAAGAGTCATTGTAACTTTTGCCAGGGGTTTCTTGAAGTTGCTGATGTGATTATGCTGGTGACGAGGCATTGGCTACCCTATGAGTGTCATAGTGATTCCTGCTAGTTGCTCACCCAAATACACATTTTTTTCATACTTTGGCCAGTCTGCCTCAAGTGACACCCCACTAGCTGTGTATCTTATGAGAAGCTTCGTTACCTTTGCAAGCGGTTTCTTGTAGTTGGTGATGTGATTATGTTGGTGACGAGGCATTGGCTACCTTAAGAGAGTCATAGTGCTTTCTGCCACTTGCTCACCCAAATACACATTTTTAGATACTGTGGCCAGTCTGCCTGAAGCGATACGCCTCTAGTTGTGTATCTTAAGAGAAACATCGTTACTCTTGCCAGCGGTTTCTTGACTTTGAAGATGTGATTATACTGGTGACGAGATATTGGTTACCCTAAGAGAGTCACAGTGTTTCGTGCCAGTTGCTCACCCAAATACACATTTTTTAGATACTGTTTCCAGTGTGCCTGAAGCGATACGCCACTAGTTGTGTATTTTAAGAGAAACATCGTTACTTTTGCCAGGGGTTTCTAGAAGTTGCTGATTTGATTCTGCTGGTGACGAGGCAATGGCTACCTCAAGAGAGTCATAGAGATCCCTGCCAGTTCTTCACCCAAATACACATTTTTTAGATACTCATTCCAGTCTGCCTGATAGCTACGCCACTAGTTGTGTATCTTAAGAGTCATTGTAACTTTTGCCAGGGGTTTCTTGAAGTTGCTGATGTGATTATGCTGGTGACGAGGCATTGGCTACCCTATGAGTGTCATAGTGATTCCTGCTAGTTGCTCACCCAAATACACATTTTTTTGATACTTTGGCCAGTCTGCCTCAAGGGACACCCCACTAGCTGTGTATCTTATGAGAAGCTTCGTTACCTTTGCAAGCGGTTTCTTGAAGTTGGTGATGTGATTATGTTGGTGACGAGGCATTGGCTACCTTAAGAGAGTCATAGTGCTTTCTGCCAGTTGCTCACCCAAATACACATTTTCAGATACTGTTTGCAGTGTGCCTGAAGCGATACGCCACTAGTTGTGTATCTTAAGAGAAACATCGTTACTTTTGAAAGGGGTATCTAGAAGTTGCTGATTTCATTCTGCTGGTGACGAGGCATTGGCTACCTCAAGAGAGTCATAGTGATTCCTGCCAGTTCTTCACCCAAATACACATTTTTTAGATACTCTTTCCAGTCTGCCTGATAGCTACGCCACTAGTTGTGTATCTTAAGAGTCATTGTAACTTTTGCCAGGGGTTTCTTGAAGTTGCTGATGTGATTATGCTGGTGACGAGGCATTGGCTACCCTATGAGTGTCATAGTGATTCCTGCTAGTTGCTCACCCAAATACACATTTTTTTTGATACTTTGGCCAGTCTGCCTCAAGTGACACCCCACTAGCTGTGTATCTTATGAGAAGCTTCGTTACCTTTGCAAGCGGTTTCTTGAAGTTGGTGATGTGATTATGTTGGTGACGAGGCATTGGCTACCTTAAGAGAGTCATAGTGCTTCCTGCCAGTTGCTCACACAAATACAAATTTTGAGATACTGTGGCCAGTCTGCCTGAGGCGATACGCCACTAGTTGTGTATCTTAAGAGAAACATCGTTACTCTTGCCAGCGGTTTCTTGACTTTGAAGATGTGATTATACTGGTGACGAGATATTGGTTACCCTAAGAGAGTCACAGTGTTTCGTGCCAGTTGCTCACCCAAATACACATTTTTTAGATACTGTTTCCAGTGTGCCTGAAGCGATACGCCACTAGTTGTGTATCTTAAGAGAAACATCGTTACTCTTGCCAGCGGTTTCTTGACTTTGAAGATGTGATTATACTGGTGACGAGATATTGGTTACCCTAAGAGAGTCACAGTGTTTCGTGCCAGTTGCTCACCGAAATACACATTTTTTAGATACTGTTTCCAGTGTGCCTGAAGCGATACGCCACTAGTTGGGTATCTTAAGAGAAACATCGTTACTTTTGCCAGGGGTTTCTAGAAGTTGCTGATTTGATTCTGCTGGTGACGAGGCATTGGCTACCTCAAGAGAGTCATAGAGATTCCTGCCAGTTCTTCACCCAAATACACATTTTTTAGATACTCTTTCCAGTCTGCCTGAAGCGATACGCCACTAGTTGTGTATCTTAAGAGAAACATCGTTACTCTTGCCAGCGGTTTCTTGACTTTGAAGATGTGATTATACTGGTGACGAGATATTGGTTACCCTAAGAGAGTCACAGTGTTTCGTGCCAGTTGCTCACCCAAATACACATTTTTTAGATACTGTTTCCAGTGTGCCTGAAGCGATACGCCACTAGTTGTGTATCTTAAGAGAAACATCGTTACTCTTGCCAGCGGTTTCTTGACTTTGAAGATGTGATTATACTGGTGACGAGATATTGGTTACCCTAAGAGAGTCACAGTGTTTCGTGCCAGATGCTCACCCAAATACACATTTTTTAGATACTGTTTCCAGTGTGCCTGAAGCGATACGCCACTAGTTGGGTATCTTAAGAGAAACATCGTTACTTTTGAAAGGGGTATCTAGAAGTTGCTGATTTCATTCTGCTGGTGACGAGGCATTGGCTACCTCAAGAGAGTCATAGAGATTCCTGCCAGTTCTTCACCCAAATACACATTTTTTAGATACTCTTTCCAGTCTGCCTGATAGCTACGCCACTAGTTGTGTATCTTAAGAGTCATTGTAAATTTTGCCAGGGGTTTCTTGAAGTTGCTAATGTGATTATGCTAGTGACGAGGCATTGGCTACCCTATCAGTGTCATAGTGATTCCTGCTAGTTGCTCACCCAAATACACATTTTTTTGATACTTTGGCCAGTCTGCCTCAAGTGACACCCCACTAGCTGTGTATCTTATGAGAAGCTTCGTTACCTTTGCAAGCGGTTTCTTGAAGTTGGTGATGTGATTATGTTGGTGACGAGGCATTGGCTACCTTAAGAGAGTCATAGTGCTTCCTGCCAGTTGCTCACCCAAATACACATTTTTAGATACTGTGGCCAGTCTGCCTGAAGCGATACGCCACTAGTTGTGTATCTTAAGAGAAACATCGTTACTCTTGCCAGCGGTTTCTTGACTTTGAAGATGTGATTATACTGGTGACGAGATATTGGTTACCCTAAGAGAGTCACAGTGTTTCCTGCCAGTTGCTCACCCAAATACACATATTTTAGATACTGTTTGCAGTGTGCCTGAAGCGATACGCCACTAGTTGTGTATCTTAAGAGAAACATCGTTACTTTTGATAGGGGTATCTAGAAGTTGCTGATTTCATTCTGCTGGTGACGAGGCATTGGCTACCTCAAGAGAGTCATAGAGATTCCTGCCAGTTCTTCACCCAAATACACATTTTTTAGATACTCTTTCCAGTCTGCCTGATAGCTACGCCACTAGTTGTGTATCTTAAGAGTCATTGTAACTTTTGCCAGGGGTTTCTTGAAGTTGCTAATGTGATTATGCTAGTGACGAGGCATTGGCTACCCTATCAGTGTCATAGTGATTCCTGCTAGTTGCTCACCCAAATACACATTTTTTTGATACTTTGGCCAGTCTGCCTCAAGTGACACCCCACTAGCTGTGTATCTTATGAGAAGCTTCGTTACCTTTGCAAGCGGTTTCTTGAAGTTGGTGATGTGATTATGTTGGTGACGAGGCATTGGCTACCTTAAGTGAGTCATAGTGCTTCCTGCCAGTTGCTCACCCAAATACACATTTTGAGATACTGTGGCCAGTCTGCCTGAAGCGATACGACACTAGTTGTGTATCTTAAGAGAAACATCGTTACTCTTGCCAGCGGTTTCTTGACTTTGAAGATGTGATTATACTGGTGACGAGATATTGGTTACCCTAAGAGAGTCACAGTGTTTCGTGCCAGTTGCTCACCGAAATACACATTTTTTAGATACAGTTTCCAGTGTGCCTGAAGCGATACGCCACTAGTTGTGTATTTTAAGAGAAACATCGTTACTTTTGCCAGGGGTTTCTAGAAGTTGCTGATTTGATTCTGCTGGTGACGAGGCATTGGCTACCTCAAGAGAGTCATAGAGATTCCTGCCAGTTCTTCACCCAAATACACATTTTTTGATACTCATTCCAGTCTGCCTGATAGCTACGCCACTAGTTGTGTATCTTAAGAGTCATTGTAACTTTTGCCAGGGGTTTCTTGAAGTTGCTGATGTGATTATGCTGGTGACGAGGCATTGGCTACCCTATGAGTGTCATAGTGATTCCTGCTAGTTGCTCACCCAAATACACATTTTTTTGATACTTTGGCCAGTCTGCCTCAAGTGACACCCCACTAGCTGTGTATCTTATGAGAAGCTTCGTTACCTTTGCAAGCGGTTTCTTGAAGTTGGTGATGTGATTATGTTGGTGACGAGGCATTGGCTACCTTACGAGAGTCATAGTGCTTTCTGCCAGTTGCTCACCCAAATACACATTTTGAGATACTGTTTGCAGTGTGCCTGAAGCGATACGCCACTAGTTGGGTATCTTAAGAGAAACATCGTTACTTTTGCCAGGGGTTTCTAGAAGTTGCTGATTTGATTCTGCTGGTGACGAGGCATTGGCTACCTCAAGAGAGTCATAGAGATTCCTGCCAGTTCTTCACCCAAATACACATTTTTTAGATACTCTTTCCAGTCTGCCTGATAGCTACGCCACTAGTTGTGTATCTTAAGAGTCATTGTAACTTTTGCCAGGGGTTTCTTGAAGTTGCTGATGTGATTATGCTGGTGACGAGGCATTGGCTACCCTATGAGTGTCATAGTGATTCCTGCTAGTTGCTCACCCAAATACACATTTTTTTGATACTTTGGCCAGTCTGCCTCAAGTGACACCCCACTAGCTGTGTATCTTATGAGAAGCTTCGTTACCTTTGCAAGCGGTTTCTTGTAGTTGGTGATGTGATTATGTTGGTGACGAGGCATTGGCTACCTTAAGAGAGTCATAGTGCTTTCTGCCACTTGCTCACCCAAATACACATTTTTAGATACTGTGGCCAGTCTGCCTGAAGCGATACACCTCTAGTTGTGTATCTTAAGAGAAACATCGTTACTCTTGCCAGCGGTTTCTTGACTTTGAAGATGTGATTATACTGGTGACGAGATATTGGTTACCCTAAGAGAGTCACAGTGTTTCGTGCCAGTTGCTCACCCAAATACACATTTTTTAGATACTGTTTCCAGTGTGCCTGAAGCGATACGCCACTAGTTGTGTATTTTAAGAGAAACATCGTTACTTTTGCCAGGGGTTTCTAGAAGTTGCTGATTTGATTCTGCTGGTGACGAGGCAATGGCTACCTCAAGAGAGTCATAGAGATCCCTGCCAGTTCTTCACCCAAATACACATTTTTTAGATACTCATTCCAGTCTGCCTGATAGCTACGCCACTAGTTGTGTATCTTAAGAGTCATTGTAACTTTTGCCAGGGGTTTCTTGAAGTTGCTGATGTGATTATGCTGGTGACGAGGCATTGGCTACCCTATGAGTGTCATAGTGATTCCTGCTAGTTGCTCACCCAAATACACATTTTTTTGATACTTTGGCCAGTCTGCCTCAAGGGACACCCCACTAGCTGTGTATCTTATGAGAAGCTTCGTTACCTTTGCAAGCGGTTTCTTGAAGTTGGTGATGTGATTATGTTGGTGACGAGGCATTGGCTACCTTAAGAGAGTCATAGTGCTTTCTGCCAGTTGCTCACCCAAATACACATTTTCAGATACTGTTTGCAGTGTGCCTGAAGCGATACGCCACTAGTTGTGTATCTTAAGAGAAACATCGTTACTTTTGAAAGGGGTATCTAGAAGTTGCTGATTTCATTCTGCTGGTGACGAGGCATTGGCTACCTCAAGAGAGTCATAGAGATTCCTGCCAGTTCTTCACCCAAATACACATTTTTTAGATACTCTTTCCAGTCTGCCTGATAGCTACGCCACTAGTTGTGTATCTTAAGAGTCATTGTAACTTTTGCCAGGGGTTTCTTGAAGTTGCTGATGTGATTATGCTGGTGACGAGGCATTGGCTACCCTATGAGTGTCATAGTGATTCCTGCTAGTTGCTCACCCAAATACACATTTTTTTTGATACTTTGGGCAGTCTGCCTCAAGTGACACCCCACTAGCTGTGTATCTTATGAGAAGCTTCGTTACCTTTGCAAGCGGTTTCTTGAAGTTGGTGATGTGATTATGTTGGTGACGAGGCATTGGCTACCTTAAGAGAGTCATAGTGCTTCCTGCCAGTTGCTCACACAAATACAAATTTTGAGATACTGTGGCCAGTCTGCCTGAGGCGATACGCCACTAGTTGTGTATCTTAAGAGAAACATCGTTACTCTTGCCAGCGGTTTCTTGACTTTGAAGATGTGATTATACTGGTGACGAGATATTGGTTACCCTAAGAGAGTCACAGTGTTTCGTGCCAGTTGCTCACCCAAATACACATTTTTTAGATACTGTTTCCAGTGTGCCTGAAGCGATACGCCACTAGTTGTGTATCTTAAGAGAAACATCGTTACTCTTGCCAGCGGTTTCTTGACTTTGAAGATGTGATTATACTGGTGACGAGATATTGGTTACCCTAAGAGAGTCACAGTGTTTCGTGCCAGTTGCTCACCGAAATACACATTTTTTAGATACTGTTTCCAGTGTGCCTGAAGCGATACGCCACTAGTTGGGTATCTTAAGAGAAACATCGTTACTTTTGCCAGGGGTTTCTAGAAGTTGCTGATTTGATTCTGCTGGTGACGAGGCATTGGCCACCTCAAGAGAGTCATAGAGATTCCTGCCAGTTCTTCACCCAAATACACATTTTTTAGATACTCTTTCCAGTCTGCCTGATAGCTACGCCACTAGTTGTGTATCTTAAGAGTCATTGTAACTTTTGCCAGGGGTTTCTTGAAGTTGCTGATGTGATTATGCTGGTGACGAGGCATTGGCTACCCTATGAGTGTCATAGTGATTCCTGCTAGTTGCTCACCCAAATACACATTTTTTTGATACTTTGGCCAGTCTGCCTCAAGTGACACCCCACTAGCTGTGTATCTTATGAGAAGCTTCGTTACCTTTGCAAGCGGTTTCTTGTAGTTGGTGATGTGATTATGTTGGTGACGAGGCATTGGCTACCTTAAGAGAATCATAGTGCTTCCTGCCAGTTGCTCACCCAAATACACATTTTTAGATACTGTGGCTAGTCTGCCTGAAGCGATACGCCACTAGTTGTGTATCTTAAGAGAAACATCGTTACTCTTGCCAGCGGTTTCTTGACTTTGAAGATGTGATTATACTGGTGACGAGATATTGGTTACCCTAAGAGAGTCACAGTGTTTCCTGCCAGTTGCTCACCCAAATACACATATTTTAGATACTGTTTGCAGTGTGCCTGAAGCGATACGCCACTAGTTGTGTATCCTAAGAGAAACATCGTTACTTTTGAAAGGGGTATCTAGAAGTTGCTGATTTCATTCTGCTGGTGACGAGGCATTGGCTACCTCAAGAGAGTCATAGAGATTCCTGCCAGTTCTTCACCCAAATACACATTTTTTAGATACTCTTTCCAGTCTGCCTGAAGCGATACGCCACTAGTTGTGTATCTTAAGAGAAACATCGTTACTCTTGCCAGCGGTTTCTTGACTTTGAAGATGTGATTATACTGGTGACGAGATATTGGTTACCCTAAGAGAGTCACAGTGTTTCGTGCCAGTTGCTCACCCAAATACACATTTTTTAGATACTGTTTCCAGTGTGCCTGAAGCGATACGCCACTAGTTGTGTATCTTAAGAGAAACATCGTTACTCTTGCCAGCGGTTTCTTGACTTTGAAGATGTGATTATACTGGTGACGAGATATTGGTTACCCTAAGAGAGTCACAGTGTTTCGTGCCAGATGCTCACCCAAATACACATTTTTTAGATACTGTTTCCAGTGTGCCTGAAGCGATACGCCACTAGTTGGGTATCTTAAGAGAAACATCGTTACTTTTGCCAGGGGTTTCTAGAAGTTGCTGATTTGATTCTGCTGGTGACGAGGCATTGGCTACCTCAAGAGAGTCATAGAGATTCCTGCCAGTTCTTCACCCAAATACAGATTTTTTAGATACTCTTTCCAGTCTGCCTGATAGCTACGCCACTAGTTGTGTATCTTAAGAGTCATTGTAACTTTTGCCAGGGGTTTCTTGAAGTTGCTGATGTGATTATGCTGGTGACGAGGCATTGGCTACCCTATGAGTGTCATAGTGATTCCTGCTAGTTGCTCACCCAAATACACATTTTTTTGATACTTTGGCCAGTCTGCCTCAAGTGACACCCCACTAGCTGTGTATCTTATGAGAAGCTTCGTTACCTTTGCAAGCGGTTTCTTGTAGTTGGTGATGTGATTATGTTGGTGACGAGGCATTGGCTACCTTAAGAGAGTCATAGTGCTTCCTGCCAGTTGCTCACCCAAATACACATTTTTAGATACTGTGGCCAGTCTGCCTGAAGCGATACGCCACTAGTTGTGTATCTTAAGAGAAACATCGTTACTCTTGCCAGCGGTTTCTTGACTTTGAAGATGTGATTATACTGGTGACGAGATATTGGTTACCCTAAGAGAGTCACAGTGTTTCCTGCCAGTTGCTCACCCAAATACACATATTTTAGATACTGTTTGCAGTGTGCCTGAAGCGATACGCCACTAGTTGTGTATCTTAAGAGAAACATCGTTACTTTTGAAAGGGGTATCTAGAAGTTGCTGATTTCATTCTGCTGGTGACGAGGCATTGGCTACCTCAAGAGAGTCATAGAGATTCCTGCCAGTTCTTCACCCAAATACACATTTTTTAGATACTCTTTCCAGTCTGCCTGATAGCTACGCCACTAGTTGTGTATCTTAAGAGTCATTGTAACTTTTGCCAGGGGTTTCTTGAAGTTGCTAATGTGATTATGCTAGTGACGAGGCATTGGCTACCCTATCAGTGTCATAGTGATTCCTGCTAGTTGCTCACCCAAATACACATTTTTTTGATACTTTGGCCAGTCTGCCTCAAGTGACACCCCACTAGCTGTGTATCTTATGAGAAGCTTCGTTACCTTTGCAAGCGGTTTCTTGTAGTTGGTGATGTGATTATGTTGGTGACGAGGCATTGGCTACCTTAAGAGAGTCATAGTGCTTCCTGCCAGTTGCTCACCCAAATACACATTTTTAGATACTGTTTGCAGTGTGCCTGAAGCGATACGCCACTAGTTGTGTATCTTAAGAGAAACATCGTTACTTTTGAAAGGGGTATCTAGAAGTTGCTGATTTCATTCTGCTGGTGACGAGGCATTGGCTACCTCAAGAGAGTCATAGAGATTCCTGCCAGTTCTTCACCCAAATACACATTTTTTAGATACTCTTTCCAGTCTGCCTGATAGCTACGCCACTAGTTGTGTATCTTAAGAGTCATTGTAACTTTTGCCAGGGGTTTCTTGAAGTTGCTGATGTGATTATGCTGGTGACGAGGCATTGGCTACCCTATGAGTGTCATAGTGATTCCTGCTAGTTGCTCACCCAAATACACATTTTTTTTGATACTTTGGGCAGTCTGCCTCAAGTGACACCCCACTAGCTGTGTATCTTATGAGAAGCTTCGTTACCTTTGCAAGCGGTTTCTTGAAGTTGGTGATGTGATTATGTTGGTGACGAGGCATTGGCTACCTTAAGAGAGTCATAGTGCTTCCTGCCAGTTGCTCACACAAATACAAATTTTGAGATACTGTGGCCAGTCTGCCTGAGGCGATACGCCACTAGTTGTGTATCTTAAGAGAAACATCGTTACTCTTGCCAGCGGTTTCTTGACTTTGAAGATGTGATTATACTGGTGACGAGATATTGGTTACCCTAAGAGAGTCACAGTGTTTCGTGCCAGTTGCTCACCCAAATACACATTTTTTAGATACTGTTTCCAGTGTGCCTGAAGCGATACGCCACTAGTTGTGTATCTTAAGAGAAACATCGTTACTCTTGCCAGCGGTTTCTTGACTTTGAAGATGTGATTATACTGGTGACGAGATATTGGTTACCCTAAGAGAGTCACAGTGTTTCGTGCCAGTTGCTCACCGAAATACACATTTTTTAGATACTGTTTCCAGTGTGCCTGAAGCGATACGCCACTAGTTGGGTATCTTAAGAGAAACATCGTTACTTTTGCCAGGGGTTTCTAGAAGTTGCTGATTTGATTCTGCTGGTGACGAGGCATTGGCCACCTCAAGAGAGTCATAGAGATTCCTGCCAGTTCTTCACCCAAATACACATTTTTTAGATACTCTTTCCAGTCTGCCTGATAGCTACGCCACTAGTTGTGTATCTTAAGAGTCATTGTAACTTTTGCCAGGGGTTTCTTGAAGTTGCTGATGTGATTATGCTGGTGACGAGGCATTGGCTACCCTATGAGTGTCATAGTGATTCCTGCTAGTTGCTCACCCAAATACACATTTTTTTGATACTTTGGCCAGTCTGCCTCAAGTGACACCCCACTAGCTGTGTATCTTATGAGAAGCTTCGTTACCTTTGCAAGCGGTTTCTTGTAGTTGGTGATGTGATTATGTTGGTGACGAGGCATTGGCTACCTTAAGAGAATCATAGTGCTTCCTGCCAGTTGCTCACCCAAATACACATTTTTAGATACTGTGGCTAGTCTGCCTGAAGCGATACGCCACTAGTTGTGTATCTTAAGAGAAACATCGTTACTCTTGCCAGCGGTTTCTTGACTTTGAAGATGTGATTATACTGGTGACGAGATATTGGTTACCCTAAGAGAGTCACAGTGTTTCCTGCCAGTTGCTCACCCAAATACACATATTTTAGATACTGTTTGCAGTGTGCCTGAAGCGATACGCCACTAGTTGTGTATCCTAAGAGAAACATCGTTACTTTTGAAAGGGGTATCTAGAAGTTGCTGATTTCATTCTGCTGGTGACGAGGCATTGGCTACCTCAAGAGAGTCATAGAGATTCCTGCCAGTTCTTCACCCAAATACACATTTTTTAGATACTCTTTCCAGTCTGCCTGAAGCGATACGCCACTAGTTGTGTATCTTAAGAGAAACATCGTTACTCTTGCCAGCGGTTTCTTGACTTTGAAGATGTGATTATACTGGTGACGAGATATTGGTTACCCTAAGAGAGTCACAGTGTTTCGTGCCAGTTGCTCACCCAAATACACATTTTTTAGATACTGTTTCCAGTGTGCCTGAAGCGATACGCCACTAGTTGTGTATCTTAAGAGAAACATCGTTACTCTTGCCAGCGGTTTCTTGACTTTGAAGATGTGATTATACTGGTGACGAGATATTGGTTACCCTAAGAGAGTCACAGTGTTTCGTGCCAGTTGCTCACCCAAATACACATTTTTTAGATACTGTTTCCAGTGTGCCTGAAGCGATACGCCACTAGTTGGGTATCTTAAGAGAAACATCGTTACTTTTGCCAGGGGTTTCTAGAAGTTGCTGATTTGATTCTGCTGGTGACGAGGCATTGGCCACCTCAAGAGAGTCATAGAGATTCCTGCCAGTTCTTCACCCAAATACACATTTTTTAGATACTCTTTCCTGTCTGCCTGATAGCTACGCCACTAGTTGTGTATCTTAAGAGTCATTGTAACTTTTGCCAGGGGTTTCTTGAAGTTGCTGATGTGATTATGCTGGTGACGAGGCATTGGCTACCCTATGAGTGTCATAGTGATTCCTGCTAGTTGCTCACCCAAATACACATTTTTTTGATACTTTGGCCAGTCTGCCTCAAGTGACACCCCACTAGCTGTGTATCTTATGAGAAGCTTCGTTACCTTTGCAAGCGGTTTCTTGTAGTTGGTGATGTGATTATGTTGGTGACGAGGCATTGGCTACCTTAAGAGAGTCATAGTGCTTCCTGCCAGTTGCTCACCCAAATACACATTTTTAGATACTGTTTGCAGTGTGCCTGAAGCGATACGCCACTAGTTGTGTATCTTAAGAGAAACATCGTTACTTTTGAAAGGGGTATCTAGAAGTTGCTGATTTCATTCTGCTGGTGACGAGGCATTGGCTACCTCAAGAGAGTCATAGAGATTCCTGCCAGTTCTTCACCCAAATACACATTTTTTAGATACTCTTTCCAGTCTGCCTGATAGCTACGCCACTAGTTGTGTATCTTAAGAGTCATTGTAACTTTTGCCAGGGGTTTCTTGAAGTTGCTGATGTGATTATGCTGGTGACGAGGCATTGGCTACCCTATGAGTGTCATAGTGATTCCTGCTAGTTGCTCACCCAAATACACATTTTTTTTGATACTTTGGGCAGTCTGCCTCAAGTGACACCCCACTAGCTGTGTATCTTATGAGAAGCTTCGTTACCTTTGCAAGCGGTTTCTTGAAGTTGGTGATGTGATTATGTTGGTGACGAGGCATTGGCTACCTTAAGAGAGTCATAGTGCTTCCTGCCAGTTGCTCACACAAATACAAATTTTGAGATACTGTGGCCAGTCTGCCTGAGGCGATACGCCACTAGTTGTGTATCTTAAGAGAAACATCGTTACTCTTGCCAGCGGTTTCTTGACTTTGAAGATGTGATTATACTGGTGACGAGATATTGGTTACCCTAAGAGAGTCACAGTGTTTCGTGCCAGTTGCTCACCCAAATACACATTTTTTAGATACTGTTTCCAGTGTGCCTGAAGCGATACGCCACTAGTTGTGTATCTTAAGAGAAACATCGTTACTCTTGCCAGCGGTTTCTTGACTTTGAAGATGTGATTATACTGGTGACGAGATATTGGTTACCCTAAGAGAGTCACAGTGTTTCGTGCCAGTTGCTCACCGAAATACACATTTTTTAGATACTGTTTCCAGTGTGCCTGAAGCGATACGCCACTAGTTGGGTATCTTAAGAGAAACATCGTTACTTTTGCCAGGGGTTTCTAGAAGTTGCTGATTTGATTCTGCTGGTGACGAGGCATTGGCCACCTCAAGAGAGTCATAGAGATTCCTGCCAGTTCTTCACCCAAATACACATTTTTTAGATACTCTTTCCAGTCTGCCTGATAGCTACGCCACTAGTTGTGTATCTTAAGAGTCATTGTAACTTTTGCCAGGGGTTTCTTGAAGTTGCTGATGTGATTATGCTGGTGACGAGGCATTGGCTACCCTATGAGTGTCATAGTGATTCCTGCTAGTTGCTCACCCAAATACACATTTTTTTGATACTTTGGCCAGTCTGCCTCAAGTGACACCCCACTAGCTGTGTATCTTATGAGAAGCTTCGTTACCTTTGCAAGCGGTTTCTTGTAGTTGGTGATGTGATTATGTTGGTGACGAGGCATTGGCTACCTTAAGAGAATCATAGTGCTTCCTGCCAGTTGCTCACCCAAATACACATTTTTAGATACTGTGGCTAGTCTGCCTGAAGCGATACGCCACTAGTTGTGTATCTTAAGAGAAACATCGTTACTCTTGCCAGCGGTTTCTTGACTTTGAAGATGTGATTATACTGGTGACGAGATATTGGTTACCCTAAGAGAGTCACAGTGTTTCCTGCCAGTTGCTCACCCAAATACACATATTTTAGATACTGTTTGCAGTGTGCCTGAAGCGATACGCCACTAGTTGTGTATCCTAAGAGAAACATCGTTACTTTTGAAAGGGGTATCTAGAAGTTGCTGATTTCATTCTGCTGGTGACGAGGCATTGGCTACCTCAAGAGAGTCATAGAGATTCCTGCCAGTTCTTCACCCAAATACACATTTTTTAGATACTCTTTCCAGTCTGCCTGAAGCGATACGCCACTAGTTGTGTATCTTAAGAGAAACATCGTTACTCTTGCCAGCGGTTTCTTGACTTTGAAGATGTGATTATACTGGTGACGAGATATTGGTTACCCTAAGAGAGTCACAGTGTTTCGTGCCAGTTGCTCACCCAAATACACATTTTTTAGATACTGTTTCCAGTGTGCCTGAAGCGATACGCCACTAGTTGTGTATCTTAAGAGAAACATCGTTACTCTTGCCAGCGGTTTCTTGACTTTGAAGATGTGATTATACTGGTGACGAGATATTGGTTACCCTAAGAGAGTCACAGTGTTTCGTGCCAGATGCTCACCCAAATACACATTTTTTAGATACTGTTTCCAGTGTGCCTGAAGCGATACGCCACTAGTTGGGTATCTTAAGAGAAACATCGTTACTTTTGCCAGGGGTTTCTAGAATTTGCTGATTTGATTCTGCTGGTGACGAGGCATTGGCTACCTCAAGAGAGTCATAGAGATTCCTGCCAGTTCTTCACCCAAATACAGATTTTTTAGATACTCTTTCCAGTCTGCCTGATAGCTACGCCACTAGTTGTGTATCTTAAGAGTCATTGTAACTTTTGCCAGGGGTTTCTTGAAGTTGCTGATGTGATTATGCTGGTGACGAGGCATTGGCTACCCTATGAGTGTCATAGTGATTCCTGCTAGTTGCTCACCCAAATACACATTTTTTTGATACTTTGGCCAGTCTGCCTCAAGTGACACCCCACTAGCTGTGTATCTTATGAGAAGCTTCGTTACCTTTGCAAGCGGTTTCTTGTAGTTGGTGATGTGATTATGTTGGTGACGAGGCATTGGCTACCTTAAGAGAGTCATAGTGCTTCCTGCCAGTTGCTCACCCAAATACACATTTTTAGATACTGTGGCCAGTCTGCCTGAAGCGATACGCCACTAGTTGTGTATCTTAAGAGAAACATCGTTACTCTTGCCAGCGGTTTCTTGACTTTGAAGATGTGATTATACTGGTGACGAGATATTGGTTACCCTAAGAGAGTCACAGTGTTTCCTGCCAGTTGCTCACCCAAATACACATATTTTAGATACTGTTTGCAGTGTGCCTGAAGCGATACGCCACTAGTTGTGTATCTTAAGAGAAACATCGTTACTTTTGAAAGGGGTATCTAGAAGTTGCTGATTTCATTCTGCTGGTGACGAGGCATTGGCTACCTCAAGAGAGTCATAGAGATTCCTGCCAGTTCTTCACCCAAATACACATTTTTTAGATACTCTTTCCAGTCTGCCTGATAGCTACGCCACTAGTTGTGTATCTTAAGAGTCATTGTAACTTTTGCCAGGGGTTTCTTGAAGTTGCTAATGTGATTATGCTAGTGACGAGGCATTGGCTACCCTATGAGTGTCATAGTGATTCCTGCTAGTTGCTCACCCAAATACACATTTTTTTGATACTTTGGCCAGTCTGCCTCAAGTGACACCCCACTAGCTGTGTATCTTATGAGAAGCTTCGTTACCTTTGCAAGCGGTTTCTTGAAGTTGGTGATGTGATTATGTTGGTGACGAGGCATTGGCTACCTTAAGAGAGTCATAGTGCTCCCTGCCAGTTGCTCACCCAAATACAAATTTTGAGATACTGTGGCCAGTCTGCCTGAAGCGATACGCCACTAGTTGTGTATCTTAAGAGAAACATCGTTACTCTAGCCAGCGGTTTCTTGACTTTGAAGATGTGATTATACTGGTGACGAGATATTGGTTACCCTAAGAGAGTCACAGTGTTTCGTGCCAGTTGCTCACCCAAATACACATTTTTTAGATACTGTTTCCAGTGTGCCTGAAGCGATACGCCACTAGTTGTGTATCTTAAGAGAAACATCGTTACTCTTGCCAGCGGTTTCTTGACTTTGAAGATGTGATTATACTGGTGACGAGATATTGGTTACCCTAAGAGAGTCACAGTGTTTCGTGCCAGTTGCTCACCCAAATACACATTTTTTAGATACTGTTTCCAGTGTGCCTGAAGCGATACGCCACTAGTTGGGTATCTTAAGAGAAACATCGTTACTTTTGCCAGGGGTTTCTAGAAGTTGCTGATTTGATTCTGCTGGTGACGAGGCATTGGCCACCTCAAGAGAGTCATAGAGATTCCTGCCAGTTCTTCACCCAAATACACATTTTTTAGATACTCTTTCCTGTCTGCCTGATAGCTACGCCACTAGTTGTGTATCTTAAGAGTCATTGTAACTTTTGCCAGGGGTTTCTTGAAGTTGCTGATGTGATTATGCTGGTGACGAGGCATTGGCTACCCTATGAGTGTCATAGTGATTCCTGCTAGTTGCTCACCCAAATACACATTTTTTTGATACTTTGGCCAGTCTGCCTCAAGTGACACCCCACTAGCTGTGTATCTTATGAGAAGCTTCGTTACCTTTGCAAGCGGTTTCTTGTAGTTGGTGATGTGATTATGTTGGTGACGAGGCATTGGCTACCTTAAGAGAGTCATAGTGCTTCCTGCCAGTTGCTCACCCAAATACACATTTTTAGATACTGTGGCCAGTCTGCCTGAAGCGATACGCCACTAGTTGTGTATCTTAAGAGAAACATCGTTACTCTTGCCAGCGGTTTCTTGACTTTGAAGATGTGATTATACTGGTGACGAGATATTGGTTACCCTAAGAGAGTCACAGTGTTTCCTGCCAGTTGCTCACCCAAATACACATATTTTAGATACTGTTTGCAGTGTGCCTGAAGCGATACGCCACTAGTTGTGTATCTTAAGAGAAACATCGTTACTTTTGAAAGGGGTATCTAGAAGTTGCTGATTTCATTCTGCTGGTGACGAGGCATTGGCTACCTCAAGAGAGTCATAGAGATTCCTGCCAGTTCTTCACCCAAATACACATTTTTTAGATACTCTTTCCAGTCTGCCTGATAGCTACGCCACTAGTTGTGTATCTTAAGAGTCATTGTAACTTTTGCCAGGGGTTTCTTGAAGTTGCTAATGTGATTATGCTAGTGACGAGGCATTGGCTACCCTATCAGTGTCATAGTGATTCCTGCTAGTTGCTCACCCAAATACACATTTTTTTGATACTTTGGCCAGTCTGCCTCAAGTGACACCCCACTAGCTGTGTATCTTATGAGAAGCTTCGTTACCTTTGCAAGCGGTTTCTTGAAGTTGGTGATGTGATTATGTTGGTGACGAGGCATTGGCTACCTTAAGAGAGTCATAGTGCTCCCTGCCAGTTGCTCACCCAAATACAAATTTTGAGATACTGTGGCCAGTCTGCCTGAAGCGATACGCCACTAGTTGTGTATCTTAAGAGAAACATCGTTACTCTTGCCAGCGGTTTCTTGACTTTGAAGATGTGATTATACTGGTGACGAGATATTGGTTACCCTAAGAGAGTCACAGTGTTTCGTGCCAGTTGCTCACCCAAATACACATTTTTTAGATACTGTTTCCAGTGTGCCTGAAGCGATACGCCACTAGTTGTGTATCTTAAGAGAAACATCGTTACTTTTGAAAGGGGTATCTAGAAGTTGCTGATTTCATTCTGCTGGTGACGAGGCATTGGCTACCTCAAGAGAGTCATAGAGATTCCTGCCAGTTCTTCACCCAAATACACATTTTTTAGATACTCTTTCCAGTCTGCCTGATAGCTACGCCACTAGTTGTGTATCTTAAGAGTCATTGTAACTTTTGCCAGGGGTTTCTTGAAGTTGCTAATGTGATTATGCTGGTGACGAGGCATTGGCTACCCTATCAGTGTCATAGTGATTCCTGCTAGTTGCTCACCCAAATACACATTTTTTTGATACTTTGGCCAGTCTGCCTCAAGTAACACCCCACTAGCTGTGTATCTTATGAGAAGCTTCGTTACCTTTGCAAGCGGTTTCTTGAAGTTGGTGATGTGATTATGTTGGTGACGAGGCATTGGCTACCTTAAGAGAGTCATAGTGCTTCCTGCCAGTTGCTCACCCAAATACACATTTTGAGATACTGTGGCGTCTGCCTGAAGCGATACGACACTAGTTGTGTATCTTAAGAGAAACATCGTTACTCTTGCCAGCGGTTTCTTGACTTTGAAGATGTGATTATACTGGTGACGAGATATTGATTACCCTAAGAGAGTCACAGTGTTTCGTGCCAGTTGCTCACCGAAATACACATTTTTTAGATACTGTTTCCAGTGTGCCTGAAGCGATACGCCACTAGTTGTGTATTTTAAGAGAAACATCGTTACTTTTGCCAGGGGTTTCTAGAAGATGCTGATTTGATTCTGCTGGTGACGAGGCATTGGCTACCTCAAGAGAGTCATAGAGATTCCTGCCAGTTCTTCACCCAAATACACATTTTTTAGATACTCTTTCCAGTCTGCCTGATAGCTACGCCACTAGTTGTGTATCTTAAGAGTCATTGTAACTTTTGCCAGGGGTTTCTTGAAGTTGCTGATGTGATTATGTTGGTGACGAGGCATTGGCAACCCTATGAGTGTCATAGTGATTCCTGTTAGTTGCTCACCCAAATATACATATTTTAGATACTGTTTGCAGTGTGCCTGAAGCGATACGCCACTAGTTGTGTATCTTAAGAGAAACATCGTTACTTTTGAAAGGGGTATCTAGAAGTTGCTGATTTCATTCTGCTGGTGACGAGGCATTGGCTACCTCAAGAGAGTCATAGAGATTCCTGCCAGTTCTTCACCCAAATACACATTTTTTAGATACTCTTTCCAGTCTGCCTGATAGCTACGCCACTAGTTGTGTATCTTAAGAGTCATTGTAACTTTTGCCAGGGGTTTCTTGAAGTTGCTAATGTGATTATGCTGGTGACGAGGCATTGGCTACCCTATCAGTGTCATAGTGATTCCTGCTAGTTGCTCACCCAAATACACATTTTTTTGATACTTTGGCCAGTCTGCCTCAAGTGACACCCCACTAGCTGTGTATCTTATGAGAAGCTTCGTTACCTTTGCAAGCGGTTTCTTGAAGTTGGTGATGTGATTATGTTGGTGACGAGGCATTGGCTACCTTACGAGAGTCATAGTGCTTTCTGCCAGTTGCTCACCCAAATACACATTTTGAGATACTGTTTGCAGTGTGCCTGAAGCGATACGCCACTAGTTGTGTATCTTAAGAGAAACATCGTTACTTTTGAAAGGGGTATCTAGAAGTTGCTGATTTCATTCTGCTGGTGACGAGGCATTGGCTACCTCAAGAGAGTCATAGAGATTCCTGCCAGTTCTTCACCCAAATACACATTTTTTAGATACTCTTTCTAGTCTGCCTGATAGCTACGCCACTAGTTGTGTATCTTAAGAGTCATTGTAACTTTTGCCAGGGGTTTCTTGAAGTTGCTGATGTGATTATGCTGGTGACGAGGCATTGGCTACCCTATGAGTGTCATAGTGATTCCTGCTAGTTGCTCACCCAAATACACATTTTTTTTTGATACTTTGGCCAGTCTGCCTCAAGTGACACCCCACTAGCTGTGTATCTTATGAGAAGCTTCGTTACCTTTGCAAGCGGTTTCTTGAAGTAGGTGATGTGATTATGTTGGTGACGAGGCATTGGCTACCTTAAGAGAGTCATAGTGCTTCCTGCCAGTTGCTCACCCAAATACACATTTTTAGATACTGTGGCCAGTCTGCCTGAAGCGATACGCCACTAGTTGTGTATCTTAAGAGAAACATCGTTACTCTTGCCAGCGGTTTCTTGACTTTGAAGATGTGATTATACTGGTGACGAGATATTGGTTACCCTAAGAGAGTCACAGTGTTTCGTGCCAGTTGCTCACCCAAATACACATTTTTTAGATACTGTTTCCAGTGTGCCTGAAGCGATACGCCACTAGTTGTGTATCTTAAGAGAAACATCGTTACTCTTGCCAGCGGTTTCTTGACTTTGAAGATGTGATTATACTGGTGACGAGATATTGGTTACCCTAAGAGAGTCACAGTGTTTCGTGCCAGTTGCTCACCCAAATACACATTTTGAGATACTGTTTGCAGTGTGCCTGAAGCGATACGCCACTAGTTGGGTATCTTAAGAGAAACATCGTTACTTTTGCCAGGGGTTTCTAGAAGTTGCTGATTTGATTCTGCTGGTGACGAGGCATTGGCTACCTCAAGAGAGTCATAGAGATTCCTGCCAGTTCTTCACCCAAATACACATTTTTTAGATACTCTTTCCAGTCTGCCTGATAGCTACGCCACTAGTTGTGTATCTTAAGAGTCATTGTAACTTTTGCCAGGGGTTTCTTGAAGTTGCTGATGTGATTATGCTGGTGACGAGGCATTGGCTACCCTATGAGTGTCATAGTGATTCCTGCTAGTTGCTCACCCAAATACACATTTTTTTCATACTTTGGCCAGTCTGCCTCAAGTGACACCCCACTAGCTGTGTAGCTTATGAGAAGCTTCGTTACCTTTGCAAGCGGTTTCTTGTAGTTAGTGATGTGATTATGTTGGTGACGAGGCATTGGCTACCTTAAGAGAGTCATAGTATTTCCTGCCAGTTGCTCACCCAAATACACATTTTGAGATACTGTGGCCAGTCTGCCTGAAGCGATACGCCACTAGTTGTGTATCTTAAGAGAAACATCGTTACTCTTGCCAGCGGTTTCTTGACTTTGAAGATGTGATTATACTGGTGACGAGATATTGGTTACCCTAAGAGAGTCACAGTGTTTCCTGCCAGTTGCTCACCCAAATACACATATTTTAGATACTGTTTGCAGTGTGCCTGAAGCGATACGCCACTAGTTGTGTATCTTAAGAGAAACATCGTTACTTTTGAAAGGGGTATCTAGAAGTTGCTGATTTCATTCTGCTGGTGACGAGGCATTGGCTACCTCAAGAGAGTCATAGAGATTCCTGCCAGTTCTTCACCCAAATACACATTTTTTAGATACTCTTTCCAGTCTGCCTGATAGCTACGCCACTAGTTGTGTATCTTAAGAGTCATTGTAACTTTTGCCAGGGGTTTCTTGAAGTTGCTAATGTGATTATGCTGGTGACGAGGCATTGGCTACCCTATGAGTGTCATAATGATTCCTGCTAGTTGCTCACCCAAATACACATTTTTTTGATACTTTGGCCAGTCTGCCTCAAGTGACACCCCACTAGCTGTGTATCTTATGAGAAGCTTCGTTACCTTTGCAAGCGGTTTCTTGAAGTTGGTGATGTGATTATGTTCGTGACGAGGCATTGGCTACCTTAAGAGAGTCATAGTGCTTCCTGCCAGTTGCTCACCCAAATACACATTTTGAGATACTGTGGCCAGTCTGCCTGAAGCGATACGCCACTAGTTGTGTATCTTAAGAGAAACATCGTTACTCTTGCCAGCGGTTTCTTGACTTTGAAGATGTGATTATACTGGTGACGAGATATTGGTTACCCTAAGAGAGTCACAGTGTTTCCTGCCAGTTGCTCACCCAAATATACATATTTTAGATACTGTTTGCAGTGTGCCTGAAGCGATACGCCACTAGTTGTGTATCTTAAGAGAAACATCGTTACTTTTGAAAGGGGTATCTAGAAGTTGCTGATTTCATTCTGCTGGTGACGAGGCATTGGCTACCTCAAGAGAGTCATAGAGATTCCTGCCAGTTCTTCACCCAAATACACATTTTTTAGATACTCTTTCCAGTCTGCCTGATAGCTACGCCACTAGTTGTGTATCTTAAGAGTCATTGTAACTTTTGCCAGGGGTTTCTTGAAGTTGCTAATGTGATTATGCTGGTGACGAGGCATTGGCTACCCTATCAGTGTCATAGTGATTCCTGCTAGTTGCTCACCCAAATACACATTTTTTTGATACTTTGGCCAGTCTGCCTCAAGTGACACCCCACTAGCTGTGTATCTTATGAGAAGCTTCGTTACCTTTGCAAGCGGTTTCTTGAAGTTGGTGATGTGATTATGTTTGTGACGAGGCATTGGCTACCTTAAGAGAGTCATAGTGCTTCCTGCCAGTTGCTCACCCAAATACACATTTTGAGATACTGTGGCCAGTCTGCCTGAAGCGATACGCCACTAGTTGTGTATCTTAAGAGAAACATCGTTACTCTTGCCAGCGGTTTCTTGACTTTGAAGATGTGATTATACTGGTGACGAGATATTGGTTACCCTAAGAGAGTCACAGTGTTTCGTGCCAGTTGCTCACCGAAATACACATTTTTTAGATACTGTTTCCAGTGTGCCTGAAGCGATACGCCACTAGTTGTGTATTTTAAGAGAAACATCGTTACTTTTGCCAGGGGTTTCTAGAAGTTGCTGATTTGATTCTGCTGGTGACGAGGCATTGGCTACCTCAAGAGAGTCATAGAGATTCCTGCCAGTTCTTCACCCAAATACACATTTTTTAGATACTCTTTCCAGTCTGCCTGATAGCTACGCCACTAGTTGTGTATCTTAAGAGTCATTGTAACTTTTGCCAGGGGTTTCTTGAAGTTGCTGATGTGATTATGTTGGTGACGAGGCATTGGCTACCCTATGAGTGTCATAGTGATTCCTGTTAGTTGCTCACCCAAATACACATTTTTTTGATACTTTGGCCAGTCTGCCTCAAGTGACACCCCACTAGCTGTGTATCTTATGAGAAGCTTCGTTACCTTTGCAAGCGGTTTCTTGAAGTTGGTGATGTGATTATGTTGGTGACGAGGCATTGGCTACCTTACGAGAGTCATAGTGCTTTCTGCCAGTTGCTCACCCAAATACACATTTTGAGATACTGTTTGCAGTGTGCCTGAAGCGATACGCCACTAGTTGTGTATCTTAAGAGAAACATCGTTACTTTTGAAAGGGGTATCTAGAAGTTGCTGATTTCATTCTGCTGGTGACGAGGCATTGGCTACCTCAAGAGAGTCATAGAGATTCCTGCCAGTTCTTCACCCAAATACACATTTTTTAGATACTCTTTCTAGTCTGCCTGATAGCTACGCCACTAGTTGTGTATCTTAAGAGTCATTGTAACTTTTGCCAGGGGTTTCTTGAAGTTGCTGATGTGATTATGCTGGTGACGAGGCATTGGCTACCCTATGAGTGTCATAGTGATTCCTGCTAGTTGCTCACCCAAATACACATTTTTTTTGATACTTTGGCCAGTCTGCCTCAAGTGACACCCCACTAGCTGTGTATCTTATGAGAACCTTCGTTACCTTTGCAAGCGGTTTCTTGAAGTAGGTGATGTGATTATGTTGGTGACGAGGCATTGGCTACCTTAAGAGAGTCATAGTGCTTCCTGCCAGTTGCTCACCCAAATACACATTTTGAGATACTGTGGCCAGTCTGCCTGAAGCGATACGCCACTAGTTGTGTATCTTAAGAGAAACATCGTTACTCTTGCCAGCGGTTTCTTGACTTTGAAGATGTGATTATACTGGTGACGAGATATTGGTTACCCTAAGAGAGTCACAGTGTTTCGTGCCAGTTGCTCACCCAAATACACATTTTTTAGATACTGTTTCCAGTGTGCCTGAAGCGATACGCCACTAGTTGTGTATCTTAAGAGAAACATCGTTACTCTTGCCAGCGGTTTCTTGTCTTTGAAGATGTGATTATACTGGTGACGAGATATTGGTTACCCTAAGAGAGTCACAGTGTTTCGTGCCAGTTGCTCACCCAAATACACATTTTGAGATACTGTTTGCAGTGTGCCTGAAGCGATACGCCACTAGTTGGGTATCTTAAGAGAAACATCGTTACTTTTGCCAGGGGTTTCTAGAAGTTGCTGATTTGATTCTGCTGGTGACGAGGCATTGGCTACCTCAAGAGAGTCATAGAGATTCCTGCCAGTTCTTCACCCAAATACACATTTTTTAGATACTCTTTCCAGTCTGCCTGATAGCTACGCCACTAGTTGTGTATCTTAAGAGTCATTGTAACTTTTGCCAGGGGTTTCTTGAAGTTGCTGATGTGATTATGCTGGTGACGAGGCATTGGCTACCCTATGAGTGTCATAGTGATTCCTGCTAGTTGCTCACCCAAATACACATTTTTTTCATACTTTGGCCAGTCTGCCTCAAGTGACACCCCACTAGCTGTGTAGCTTATGAGAAGCTTCGTTACCTTTGCAAGCGGTTTCTTGTAGTTAGTGATGTGATTATGTTGGTGACGAGGCATTGGCTACCTTAACAGAGTCATAGTGCTTCCTGCCAGTTGCTCACCCAAATACACATTTTTAGATACTGTGGCCAGTCTGCCTGAAGCGATACGCCACTAGTTGTGTATCTTAAGAGAAACATCGTTACTCTTGCCAGCGGTTTCTTGACTTTGAAGATGTGATTATACTGGTGACGAGATATTGGTTACCCTAAGAGAGTCACAGTGTTTCCTGCCAGTTGCTCACCCAAATACACATATTTTAGATACTGTTTGCAGTGTGCCTGAAGCGATACGCCACTAGTTGTGTATCTTAAGAGAAACATCGTTACTTTTGAAAGGGGTATCTAGAAGTTGCTGATTTCATTCTGCTGGTGACGAGGCATTGGCTACCTCAAGAGAGTCATAGAGATTCCTGCCAGTTCTTCACCCAAATACACATTTTTTAGATACTCTTTCCAGTCTGCCTGATAGCTACGCCACTAGTTGTGTATCTTAAGAGTCATTGTAACTTTTGCCAGGGGTTTCTTGAAGTTGCTAATGTGATTATGCTGGTGACGAGGCATTGGCTACCCTATGAGTGTCATAGTGATTCCTGCTAGTTGCTCACCCAAATACACATTTTTTTGATACTTTGGCCAGTCTGCCTCAAGTGACACCCCACTAGCTGTGTATCTTATGAGAAGCTTCGTTACCTTTGCAAGCGGTTTCTTGAAGTTGGTGATGTGATTATGTTGGTGACGAGGCATTGGCTACCTTAAGAGAGTCATAGTGCTTCCTGCCAGTTGCTCACCCAAATACACATTTTGAGATACTGTGGCCAGTCTGCCTGAAGCGATACGCCACTAGTTGTGTATCTTAAGAGAAACATCGTTACTCTTGCCAGCGGTTTCTTGACTTTGAAGATGTGATTATACTGGTGACGAGATATTGGTTACCCTAAGAGAGTCACAGTGTTTCCTGCCAGTTGCTCACCCAAATATACATATTTTAGATACTGTTTGCAGTGTGCCTGAAGCGATACGCCACTAGTTGTGTATCTTAAGAGAAACATCGTTACTTTTGAAAGGGGTATCTAGAAGTTGCTGATTTCATTCTGCTGGTGACGAGGCATTGGCTACCTCAAGAGAGTCATAGAGATTCCTGCCAGTTCTTCACCCAAATACACATTTTTTAGATACTCGTTCCAGTCTGCCTGATAGCTACGCCACTAGTTGTGTATCTTAAGAGTCATTGTAACTTTTGCCAGGGGTTTCTTGAAGTTGCTAATGTGATTATGCTGGTGACGAGGCATTGGCTACCCTATCAGTGTCATAGTGATTCCTGCTAGTTGCTCACCCAAATACACATTTTTTTGATACTTTGGCCAGTCTGCCTCAAGTGACACCCCACTAGCTGTGTATCTTATGAGAAGCTTCGTTACCTTTGCAAGCGGTTTCTTGAAGTTGGTGATGTGATTATGTTTGTGACGAGGCATTGGCTACCTTAAGAGAGTCATAGTGCTTCCTGCCAGTTGCTCACCCAAATACACATTTTGAGATACTGTGGCCAGTCTGCCTGAAGCGATACGCCACTAGTTGTGTATCTTAAGAGAAACATCGTTACTCTTGCCAGCGGTTTCTTGACTTTGAAGATGTGATTATACTGGTGACGAGATATTGGTTACCCTAAGAGAGTCACAGTGTTTCGTGCCAGTTGCTCACCCAAATACACATTTTGAGATACTGTTTGCAGTGTGCCTGAAGCGATACGCCACTAGTTGGGTATCTTAAGAGAAACATCGTTACTTTTGCCAGGGGTTTCTAGAAGTTGCTGATTTGATTCTGCTGGTGACGAGGCATTGGCTACCTCAAGAGAGTCATAGAGATTCCTGCCAGTTCTTCACCCAAATACACATTTTTTAGATACTCTTTCCAGTCTGCCTGATAGCTACGCCACTAGTTGTGTATCTTAAGAGTCATTGTAACTTTTGCCAGGGGTTTCTTGAAGTTGCTGATGTGATTATGCTGGTGACGAGGCATTGGCTACCCTATGAGTGTCATAGTGATTCCTGCTAGTTGCTCACCCAAATACACATTTTTTTCATACTTTGGCCAGTCTGCCTCAAGTGACACCCCACTAGCTGTGTATCTTATGAGAAGCTTCGTTACCTTTGCAAGCGGTTTCTTGTAGTTAGTGATGTGATTATGTTGGTGACGAGGCATTGGCTACCTTAAGAGAGTCATAGTGCTTCCTGCCAGTTGCTCACCCAAATACACATTTTTAGATACTGTGGCCAGTCTGCCTGAAGCGATACGCCACTAGTTGTGTATCTTAAGAGAAACATCGTTACTCTTGCCAGCGGTTTCTTGACTTTGAAGATGTGATTATACTGGTGACGAGATATTGGTTACCCTAAGAGAGTCACAGTGTTTCCTGCCAGTTGCTCACCCAAATACACATATTTTAGATACTGTTTGCAGTGTGCCTGAAGCGATACGCCACTAGTTGTGTATCTTAAGAGAAACATCGTTACTTTTGAAAGGGGTATCTAGAAGTTGCTGATTTCATTCTGCTGGTGACGAGGCATTGGCTACCTCAAGAGAGTCATAGAGATTCCTGCCAGTTCTTCACCCAAAGACACATTTTTTAGATACTCTTTCCAGTCTGCCTGATAGCTACGCCACTAGTTGTGTATCTTAAGAGTCATTGTAACTTTTGCCAGGGGTTTCTTGAAGTTGCTAATGTGATTATGCTGGTGACGAGGCATTGGCTACCCTATCAGTGTCATAGTGATTCCTGCTAGTTGCTCACCCAAATACACATTTTTTTGATACTTTGGCCAGTCTGCCTCAAGTGACACCCCACTAGCTGTGTATCTTATGAGAAGCTTCGTTACCTTTGCAAGCGGTTTCTTGAAGTTGGTGATGTGATTATGTTGGTGACGAGGCATTGGCTACCTTAAGAGAGTCATAGTGCTTCCTGCCAGTTGCTCACCCAAATACACATTTTGAGATACTGTGG
Source organism: Schistocerca nitens (assembly GCF_023898315.1). Lineage (NCBI taxonomy): Eukaryota > Metazoa > Arthropoda > Insecta > Orthoptera > Acrididae > Schistocerca > Schistocerca nitens. The sequence goes on from NW_026045814.1 coordinate 461,137, forward strand.
CCAGTCTGCCTGAAGCGATACGCCACTAGTTGTGTATCTTAAGAGAAACATCGTTACTCTTGCCAGCGGTTTCTTGACTTTGAAGATGTGATTATACTGGTGACGAGATATTGGTTACCCTAAGAGAGTCACAGTGTTTCCTGCCAGTTGCTCACCCAAATATACATATTTTAGATACTGTTTGCAGTGTGCCTGAAGCGATACGCCACTAGTTGTGTATCTTAAGAGAAACATCGTTACTTTTGAAAGGGGTATCTAGAAGTTGCTGATTTCATTCTGCTGGTGACGAGGCATTGGCTACCTCAAGAGAGTCATAGAGATTCCTGCCAGTTCTTCACCCAAATACACATTTTTTAGATACTCTTTCCAGTCTGCCTGATAGCTACGCCACTAGTTGTGTATCTTAAGAGTCATTGTAACTTTTTCCAGGGGTTTCTTGAAGTTGCTAATGTGATTATGCTGGTGACGAGGCATTGGCTACCCTATCAGTGTCATAGTGATTCCTGCTAGTTGCTCACCCAAATACACATTTTTTTGATACTTTGGCCAGTCTGCCTCAAGTGACACCCCACTAGCTGTGTATCTTATGAGAAGCTTCGTTACCTTTGCAAGCGGTTTCTTGAAGTTGGTGATGTGATTATGTTGGTGACGAGGCATTGGCTACCTTAAGAGAGTCATAGTGCTTCCTGCCAGTTGCTCACCCAAATACACATTTTGAGATACTGTGGCCAGTCTGCCTGAGGCGATACGCCACTAGTTGTGTATCTTAAGAGAAACATCGTTACTCTTGCCAGCGGTTTCTTGACTTTGAAGATGTGATTATACTGGTGACGAGATATTGGTTACCCTAAGAGAGTCACAGTGTTTCGTGCCAGTTGCTCACCCAAATACACATTTTTTAGATACTGTTTCCAGTGTGCCTGAAGCGATACGCCACTAGTTGTGTATCTTAAGAGAAACATCGTTACTTTTGCCAGGGGTTTCTAGAAGTTGCTGATTTCATTCTGCTGGTGACGAGGCATTGGCTACCTCAAGAGAGTCATAGAGATTCCTGCCAGTTCTTCACCCAAATACACATTTTTTAGATACTCTTTCCAGTCTGCCTGATAGCTACGCCACTAGTTGTGTATCTTAAGAGTCATTGTAACTTTTGCCAGGGGTTTCTTGAAGTTGCTAATGTGATTATGCTGGTGACGAGGCATTGGCTACCCTATGAGTGTCATAGTGATTCCTGCTAGTTGCTCACCCAAATACACATTTTTTTGATACTTTGGCCAGTCTGCCTCAAGTGACACCCCACTAGCTGTGTATCTTATGAGAAGCTTCGTTACCTTTGCAAGCGGTTTCTTGAAGTTGGTGATGTGATTATGTTGGTGACGAGGCATTGGCTACCTTAAGAGAGTCATAGTGCTTCCTGCCAGTTGCTCACCCAAATACACATTTTGAGATACTGTTTGCAGTGTGCCTGAAGCGATACGCCACTAGTAGTGTATCTTAAGAGAAACATCGTTACTTTTGAAAGGGGTATCTAGAAGTTGCTGATTTCATTCTGCTGGTGACGAGGCATTGGCTACCTCAAGAGAGTCATAGAGATTCCTGCCAGTTCTTCACCCAAATACACATTTTTTAGATACTCTTTCCAGTCTGCCTGATAGCTACGCCACTAGTTGTGTATCTTAAGAGTCATTGTAACTTTTGCCAGGGGTTTCTTGAAGTTGCTAATGTGATTATGCTGGTGACGAGGCATTGGCTACCCTATCAGTGTCATAGTGATTCCTGCTAGTTGCTCACCCAAATACACATTTTTTTGATACTTTGGCCAGTCTGCCTCAAGTGACACCCCACTAGCTGTGTATCTTATGAGAAGCTTCGTTACCTTTGCAAGCGGTTTCTTGAAGTTGGTGATGTGATTATGTTGGTGACGAGGCATTGGCTACCTTAAGAGAGTCATAGTGCTTCCTGCCAGTTGCTCACCCAAATACACATTTTGAGATACTGTGGCCAGTCTGCCTGAAGCGATACGCCACTAGTTGTGTATCTTAAGAGAAACATCGTTACTCTTGCCAGCGGTTTCTTGACTTTGAAGATGTGATTATACTGGTGACGAGATATTGGTTACCCTAAGAGAGTCACAGTGTTTCGTGCCAGTTGCTCACCCAAATACACATTTTGAGATACTGTTTGCAGTGTGCCTGAAGCGATACGCCACTAGTTGGGTATCTTAAGAGAAACATCGTTACTTTTGCCAGGGGTTTCTAGAAGTTGCTGATTTGATTCTGCTGGTGACGAGGCATTGGCTACCTCAAGAGAGTCATAGAGATTCCTGCCAGTTCTTCACCCAAATACACATTTTTTAGATACTCTTTCCAGTCTGCCTGATAGCTACGCCACTAGTTGTGTATCTTAAGAGTCATTGTAACTTTTGCCAGGGGTTTCTTGAAGTTGCTAATGTGATTATGCTGGTGACGAGGCATTGGCTACCCTATGAGTGTCATAGTGATTCCTGCTAGTTGCTCACCCAAATACACATTTTTTTGATACTTTGGCCAGTCTGCCTCAAGTGACACCCCACTAACTGTGTATCTTATGAGAAGCTTCGTTACCTTTGCAAGCGGTTTCTTGAAGTTGGTGATGTGATTATGTTGGTGACGAGGCATTGGCTACCTTAAGAGAGTCATAGTGCTTCCTGCCAGTTGCTCACCCAAATACACATTTTCAGATACTGTTTGCAGTGTGCCTGAAGCGATACGCCACTAGTAGTGTATCTTAAGAGAAACATCGTTACTTTTGAAAGGGGTATCTAGAAGTTGCTGATTTCATTCTGCTGGTGACGAGGCATTGGCTACCTCAAGAGAGTCATAGAGATTCCTGCCAGTTCTTCACCCAAATACACATTTTTTAGATACTCTTTCCAGTCTGCCTGATAGCTACGCCACTAGTTGTGTATCTTAAGAGTCATTGTAACTTTTGCCAGGGGTTTCTTGAAGTTGCTAATGTGATTATGCTGGTGACGAGGCATTGGCTACCCTATCAGTGTCATAGTGATTCCTGCTAGTTGCTCACCCAAATACACATTTTTTTGATACTTTGGCCAGTCTGCCTCAAGTGACACCCCACTAGCTGTGTATCTTATGAGAAGCTTCGTTACCTTTGCAAGCGGTTTCTTGAAGTTGGTGATGTGATTATGTTGGTGACGAGGCATTGGCTACCTTAAGAGAGTCATAGTGCTTCCTGCCAGTTGCTCACCCAAATACACATTTTGAGATACTGTGGCCAGTCTGCCTGAAGCGATACGCCACTAGTTGTGTATCTTAAGAGAAACATCGTTACTCTTGCCAGCGGTTTCTTGACTTTGAAGATGTGATTATACTGGTGACGAGATATTGGTTACCCTAAGAGAGTCACAGTGTTTCGTGCCAGTTGCTCACCCAAATACACATTTTGAGATACTGTTTGCAGTGTGCCTGAAGCGATACGCCACTAGTTGGGTATCTTAAGAGAAACATCGTTACTTTTGCCAGGGGTTTCTAGAAGTTGCTGATTTGATTCTGCTGGTGACGAGGCATTGGCTACCTCAAGAGAGTCATAGAGATTCCTGCCAGTTCTTCACCCAAATACACATTTTTTAGATACTCTTTCCAGTCTGCCTGATAGCTACGCCACTAGTTGTGTATCTTAAGAGTCATTGTAACTTTTGCCAGGGGTTTCTTGAAGTTGCTGATGTGATTATGCTGGTGACGAGGCATTGGCTACCCTATGAGTGTCATAGTGATTCCTGCTAGTTGCTCACCCAAATACACATTTTTTTCATACTTTGGCCAGTCTGCCTCAAGTGACACCCCACTAGCTGTGTATCTTATGAGAAGCTTCGTTACCTTTGCAAGCGGTTTCTTGTAGTTAGTGATGTGATTATGTTGGTGACGAGGCATTGGCTACCTTAAGAGAGTCATAGTGCTTCCTGCCAGTTGCTCACCCAAATACACATTTTTAGATACTGTGGCCAGTCTGCCTGAAGCGATACGCCACTAGTTGTGTATCTTAAGAGAAACATCGTTACTCTTGCCAGCGGTTTCTTGACTTTGAAGATGTGATTATACTGGTGACGAGATATTGGTTACCCTAAGAGAGTCACAGTGTTTCCTGCCAGTTGCTCACCCAAATACACATATTTTAGATACTGTTTGCAGTGTGCCTGAAGCGATACGCCACTAGTTGTGTATCTTAAGAGAAACATCGTTACTTTTGAAAGGGGTATCTAGAAGTTGCTGATTTCATTCTGCTGGTGACGAGGCATTGGCTACCTCAAGAGAGTCATAGAGATTCCTGCCAGTTCTTCACCCAAATACACATTTTTTAGATACTCTTTCCAGTCTGCCTGATAGCTACGCCACTAGTTGTGTATCTTAAGAGTCATTGTAACTTTTGCCAGGGGTTTCTTGAAGTTGCTAATGTGATTATGCTGGTGACGAGGCATTGGCTACCCTATCAGTGTCATAGTGATTCCTGCTAGTTGCTCACCCAAATACACATTTTTTTGATACTTTGGCCAGTCTGCCTCAAGTGACACCCCACTAGCTGTGTATCTTATGAGAAGCTTCGTTACCTTTGCAAGCGGTTTCTTGAAGTTGGTGATGTGATTATGTTGGTGACGAGGCATTGGCTACCTTAAGAGAGTCATAGTGCTTCCTGCCAGTTGCTCACCCAAATACACATTTTTAGATACTGTGGCCAGTCTGCCTGAAGCGATACGCCACTAGTTGTGTATCTTAAGAGAAACATCGTTACTCTTGCCAGCGGTTTCTTGACTTTGAAGATGTGATTATACTGGTGACGAGATATTGGTTACCCTAAGAGAGTCACAGTGTTTCCTGCCAGTTGCTCACCCAAATACACATATTTTAGATACTGTTTGCAGTGTGCCTGAAGCGATACGCCACTAGTTGTGTATCTTAAGAGAAACATCGTTACTTTTGAAAGGGGTATCTAGAAGTTGCTGATTTCATTCTGCTGGTGACGAGGCATTGGCTACCTCAAGAGAGTCATAGAGATTCCTGCCAGTTCTTCACCCAAATACACATTTTTTAGATACTCTTTCCAGTCTGCCTGATAGCTACGCCACTAGTTGTGTATCTTAAGAGTCATTGTAACTTTTGCCAGGGGTTTCTTGAAGTTGCTGATGTGATTATGCTGGTGACGAGGCATTGGCTACCCTATGAGTGTCATAGTGATTCCTGCTAGTTGCTCACCCAAATACACATTTTTTTCATACTTTGGCCAGTCTGCCTCAAGTGACACCCCACTAGCTGTGTATCTTATGAGAAGCTTCGTTACCTTTGCAAGCGGTTTCTTGTAGTTAGTGATGTGATTATGTTGGTGACGAGGCATTGGCTACCTTAAGAGAGTCATAGTGCTTCCTGCCAGTTGCTCACCCAAATACACATTTTTAGATACTGTGGCCAGTCTGCCTGAAGCGATACGCCACTAGTTGTGTATCTTAAGAGAAACATCGTTACTCTTGCCAGCGGTTTCTTGACTTTGAAGATGTGATTATACTGGTGACGAGATATTGGTTACCCTAAGAGAGTCACAGTGTTTCCTGCCAGTTGCTCACCCAAATACACATATTTTAGATACTGTTTGCAGTGTGCCTGAAGCGATACGCCACTAGTTGTGTATCTTAAGAGAAACATCGTTACTTTTGAAAGGGGTATCTAGAAGTTGCTGATTTCATTCTGCTGGTGACGAGGCATTGGCTACCTCAAGAGAGTCATAGAGATTCCTGCCAGTTCTTCACCCAAATACACATTTTTTAGATACTCTTTCCAGTCTGCCTGATAGCTACGCCACTAGTTGTGTATCTTAAGAGTCATTGTAACTTTTGCCAGGGGTTTCTTGAAGTTGCTAATGTGATTATGCTGGTGACGAGGCATCGGCTACCCTATCAGTGTCATAGTGATTCCTGCTAGTTGCTCACCCAAATACACATTTTTTTGATACTTTGGCCAGTCTGCCTCAAGTGACACCCCACTAGCTGTGTATCTTATGAGAAGCTTCGTTACCTTTGCAAGCGGTTTCTTGAAGTTGGTGATGTGATTATGTTGGTGACGAGGCATTGGCTACCTTAAGAGAGTCATAGTGCTTCCTGCCAGTTGCTCACCCAAATACACATTTTGAGATACTGTGGCCAGTCTGCCTGAAGCGATACGCCACTAGTTGTGTATCTTAAGAGAAACATCGTTACTCTTGCCAGCGGTTTCTTGACTTTGAAGATGTGATTATACTGGTGACGAGATATTGGTTACCCTAAGAGAGTCACAGTGTTTCCTGCCAGTTGCTCACCCAAATACACATATTTTAGATACTGTTTGCAGTGTGCCTGAAGCGATACGCCACTAGTTGTGTATCTTAAGAGAAACATCGTTACTTTTGAAAGGGGTATCTAGAAGTTGCTGATTTCATTCTGCTGGTGACGAGGCATTGGCTACCTCAAGAGAGTCATAGAGATTCCTGCCAGTTCTTCACCCAAATACACATTTTTTAGATACTCATTCCAGTCTGCCTGATAGCTACGCCACTAGTTGTGTATCTTAAGAGTCATTGTAACTTTTGCCAGGGGTTTCTTGAAGTTGCTGATGTGATTATGCTGGTGACGAGGCATTGGCTACCCTATGAGTGTCATAGTGATTCCTGTTAGTTGCTCACCCAAATACACATTTTTTTGATACTTTGGCCAGTCTGCCTCAAGTGACACCCCACTAGATGTGTATCTTATGAGAAGCTTCGTTACCTTTGCAAGCGGTTTCTTGAAGTTGGTGATGTGATTATGTTGGTGACGAGGCATTGGCTACCTTACGAGAGTCATAGTGCTTTCTGCCAGTTGCTCACCCAAATACACATTTTGAGATACTGTATGCAGTGTGCCTGAAGCGATACGCCACTAGTTGTGTATCTTAAGAGAAACATCGTTACTTTTGAAAGGGGTATCTAGAAGTTGCTGATTTCATTCTGCTGGTGACGAGGCATTGGCTACCTCAAGAGAGTCGTAGAGATTCCTGCCAGTTCTTCACCCAAATACACATTTTTTAGATACTCTTTCCAGTCTGCCTGATAGCTACGCCACTAGTTGTGTATCTTAAGAGTCATTGTAACTTTTGCCAGGGGTTTCTTGAAGTTGCTAATGTGATTATGCTGGTGACGAGGCATTGGCTACCCTATGAGTGTCATAGTGATTCCTGCTAGTTGCTCACCCAAATACACATTTTTTTTGATACTTTGGCCAGTCTGCCTCAAGTGACACCCCACTAGCTGTGTATCTTATGAGAAGCTTCGTTACCTTTGCAAGCGGTTTCTTGAAGTTGGTGATGTGATTATGTTGGTGACGAGGCATTGGCTACCTTAAGAGAGTCATAGTGCTTCCTGCCAGTTGCTCACCCAAATACACATTTTGAGATACTGTGGCCAGTCTGCCTGAAGCGATACGCCACTAGTTGTGTATCTTAAGAGAAACATCGTTACTCTTGCCAGCGGTTTCTTGACTTTGAAGATGTGATTATACTGGTGACGAGATATTGGTTACCCTAAGAGAGTCACAGTGTTTCGTGCCAGTTGCTCACCGAAATACACATTTTTTAGATACTGTTTCCAGTGTGCCTGTAGCGATACGCCACTAGTTGTGTATCTTAAGAGAAACATCGTTACTCTTGCCAGCGGTTTCTTGACTTTGAAGATGTGATTATACTGGTGACGAGATATTGGTTACCCTAAGAGAGTCACAGTGTTTCGTGCCAGTTGCTCACCCAAATACACATTTTTTAGATACTGTTTCCAGTGTGCCTGTAGCGATACGCCACTAGTTGGGTATCTTAAGAGAAACATCGTTACTTTTGCCAGGGGTTTCTAGAAGTTGCTGATTTGATTCTGCTGGTGACGAGGCATTGGCTACCTCAAGAGAGTCATAGAGATTCCTGCCAGTTCTTCACCCAAATACACATTTTTTAGATACTCTTTCCAGTCTGCCTGATAGCTACGCCACTAGTTGTGTATCTTAAGAGTCATTGTAACTTTTGCCAGGGGTTTCTTGAAGTTGCTGATGTGATTATGCTGGTGACGAGGCATTGGCTACCCTATGAGTGTCATAGTGATTCCTGCTAGTTGCTCACCCAAATACACATTTTTTTGATACTTTGGCCAGTCTGCCTCAAGTGACACCCCACTAGCTGTGTATCTTATGAGAAGCTTCGTTACCTTTGCAAGCGGTTTCTTGTAGTTGGTGATGTGATTATGTTGGTGACGAGGCATTGGCTACCTTAAGAGAGTCATAGTGCTTCCTGCCAGTTGCTCACCCAAATACACATTTTTAGATACTGTATGCAGTGTGCCTGAAGCGATACGCCACTAGTTGTGTATCTTAAGAGAAACATCGTTACTTTTGAAAGGGGTATCTAGAAGTTGCTGATTTCATTCTGCTGGTGACGAGGCATTGGCTACCTCAAGAGAGTCATAGAGATTCCTGCCAGTTCTTCACCCATATACACATTTTTTAGATACTCTTTCCAGTCTGCCTGATAGCTACGCCACTAGTTGTGTATCTTAAGAGTCATTGTAACTTTTGCCAGGGGTTTCTTGAAGTTGCTAATGTGATTATGCTGGTGACGAGGCATTGGCTACCCTATGAGTGTCATAGTGATTCCTGCTAGTTGCTCACCCAAATACACATTTTTTTTGATACTTTGGCCAGTCTGCCTCAAGTGACACCCCACTAGCTGTGTATCTTATGAGAAGCTTCGTTACCTTTGCAAGCGGTTTCTTGACGTTGGTGATGTGATTATGTTGGTGACGAGGCATTGGCTACCTTAAGAGAGTCATAGTGCTTCCTGCCAGTTGCTCACCCAAATACACATTTTGAGATACTGTGGCCAGTCTGCCTGAAGCGATACGCCACTAGTTGTGTATCTTAAGAGAAACATCGTTACTCTTGCCAGCGGTTTCTTGACTTTGAAGATGTGATTATACTGGTGACGAGATATTGGTTACCCTAAGAGAGTCACAGTGTTTCGTGCCAGTTGCTCACCGAAATACACATTTTTTAGATACTGTTTCCAGTGTGCCTGTAGCGATACGCCACTAGTTGTGTATCTTAAGAGAAACATCGTTACTCTTGCCAGCGGTTTCTTGACTTTGAAGATGTGATTATACTGGTGACGAGATATTGGTTACCCTAAGAGAGTCACAGTGTTTCGTGCCAGTTGCTCACCCAAATACACATTTTTTAGATACTGTTTCCAGTGTGCCTGTAGCGATACGCCACTAGTTGGGTATCTTAAGAGAAACATCGTTACTTTTGCCAGGGGTTTCTAGAAGTTGCTGATTTGATTCTGCTGGTGACGAGGCATTGGCTACCTCAAGAGAGTCATAGAGATTCCTGCCAGTTCTTCACCCAAATACACATTTTTTAGATACTCTTTCCAGTCTGCCTGATAGCTACGCCACTAGTTGTGTATCTTAAGAGTCATTGTAACTTTTGCCAGGGGTTTCTTGAAGTTGCTGATGTGATTATGCTGGTGACGAGGCATTGGCTACCCTATGAGTGTCATAGTGATTCCTGCTAGTTGCTCACCCAAATACACATTTTTTTGATACTTTGGCCAGTCTGCCTCAAGTGACACCCCACTAGCTGTGTATCTTATGAGAAGTTTCGTTACCTTTGCAAGCGGTTTCTTGTAGTTGGTGATGTGATTATGTTGGTGACGAGGCATTGGCTACCTTAAGAGAGTCATAGTGCTTCCTGCCAGTTGCTCACCCAAATACACATTTTTAGATACTGTGGCCAGTCTGCCTGACGCGATACGCCACTAGTTGTGTATCTTAAGAGAAACATCGTTACTCTTGCCAGCGGTTTCTTGACTTTGAAGATGTGATTATACTGGTGACGAGATATTGGTTACCCTAAGAGAGTCACAGTGTTTCCTGCCAGTTGCTCACCCAAATACACATATTTTAGATACTGTTTGCAGTGTGCCTGAAGCGATACGCCACTAGTTGTGTATCTTAAGAGAAACATCGTTACTTTTGAAAGGGGTATCTAGAAGTTGCTGATTTCATTCTGCTGGTGACGAGGCATTGGCTACCTCAAGAGAGTCATAGAGATTCCTGCCAGTTCTTCACCCAAATACACATTTTTTAGACACTCTTTCCAGTCTGCCTGATAGCTACGCCACTAGTTGTGTATCTTAAGAGTCATTGTAACTTTTGCCAGGGGTTTCTTGAAGTTGCTAATGTGATTATGCTGGTGACGAGGCATTGGCTACCCTATCAGTGTCATAGTGATTCCTGCTAGTTGCTCACCCAAATACACATTTTTTTGATACTTTGGCCAGTCTGCCTCAAGTAACACCCCACTAGCTGTGTATCTTATGAGAAGCTTCGTTACCTTTGCAAGCGGTTTCTTGAAGTTGGTGATGTGATTATGTTGGTGACGAGGCATTGGCTACCTTAAGAGAGTCATAGTGCTTCCTGCCAGTTGCTCACCCAAATACACATTTTGAGATACTGTGGCCAGTCTGCCTGAAGCGATACGCCACTAGTTGTGTATCTTAAGAGAAACATCGTTACTCTTGCCAGCGGTTTCTTGACTTTGAAGATGTGATTATACTGGTGACGAGATATTGGTTACCCTAAGAGAGTCACAGTGTTTCGTGCCAGTTGCTCACCGAAATACACATTTTTTAGATACTGTTTCCAGTGTGCCTGTAGCGATACGCCACTAGTTGTGTATCTTAAGAGAAACATCGTTACTCTTGCCAGCGGTTTCTTGACTTTGAAGATGTGATTATACTGGTGACGAGATATTGGTTACCCTAAGAGAGTCACAGTGTTTCGTGCCAGTTGCTCACCCAAATACACATTTTTTAGATACTGTTTCCAGTGTGCCTGTAGCGATACGCCACTAGTTGGGTATCTTAAGAGAAACATCGTTACTTTTGCCAGGGGTTTCTAGAAGTTGCTGATTTGATTCTGCTGGTGACGAGGCATTGGCTACCTCAAGAGAGTCATAGAGATTCCTGCCAGTTCTTCACCCAAATACACATTTTTTAGATACTCTTTCCAGTCTGCCTGATAGCTACGCCACTAGTTGTGTATCTTAAGAGTCATTGTAACTTTTGCCAGGGGTTTCTTGAAGTTGCTGATGTGATTATGCTGGTGACGAGGCATTGGCTACCCTATGAGTGTCATAGTGATTCCTGCTAGTTGCTCACCCAAATACACATTTTTTTGATACTTTGGCCAGTCTGCCTCAAGTGACACCCCACTAGCTGTGTATCTTATGAGAAGCTTCATTACCTTTGCAAGCGGTTTCTTGTAGTTGGTGATGTGATTATGTTGGTGACGAGGCATTGGCTACCTTAAGAGAGTCATAGTGCTTCCTGCCAGTTGCTCACCCAAATACACATTTTTAGATACTGTGGCCAGTCTGCCTGAAGCGATACGCCACTAGTTGTGTATCTTAAGAGAAACATCGTTACTCTTGCCAGCGGTTTCTTGACTTTGAAGATGTGATTATACTGGTGACGAGATATTGGTTACCCTAAGAGAGTCACAGTGTTTCCTTCCAGTTGCTCACCCAAATACACATATTTTAGATACTGTTTGCAGTGTGCCTGAAGCGATACGCCACTAGTTGTGTATCTTAAGAGAAACATCGTTACTTTTGAAAGGGGTATCTAGAAGTTGCTGATTTCATTCTGCTGGTGACGAGGCATTGGCTACCTCAAGAGAGTCATAGAGATTCCTGCCAGTTCTTCACCCAAATACACATTTTTTAGACACTCTTTCCAGTCTGCCTGATAGCTACGCCACTAGTTGTGTATCTTAAGAGTCATTGTAACTTTTGCCAGGGGTTTCTTGAAGTTGCTAATGTGATTATGCTGGTGACGAGGCATTGGCTACCCTATCAGTGTCATAGTGATTCCTGCTAGTTGCTCACCCAAATACACATTTTTTTGATACTTTGGCCAGTCTGCCTCAAGTAACACCCCACTAGCTGTGTATCTTATGAGAAGCTTCGTTACCTTTGCAAGCGGTTTCTTGAAGTTGGTGATGTGATTATGTTGGTGACGAGGCATTGGCTACCTTAAGAGAGTCATAGTGCTTCCTGCCAGTTGCTCACCCAAATACACATTTTGAGATACTGTGGCCAGTCTGCCTGAAGCGATACGCCACTAGTTGTGTATCTTAAGAGAAACATCGTTACTCTTGCCAGCGGTTTCTTGACTTTGAAGATGTGATTATACTGGTGACGAGATATTGGTTACCCTAAGAGAGTCACAGTGTTTCGTGCCAGTTGCTCACCGAAATACACATTTTTTAGATACTGTTTCCAGTGTGCCTGTAGCGATACGCCACTAGTTGTGTATCTTAAGAGAAACATCGTTACTCTTGCCAGCGGTTTCTTGACTTTGAAGATGTGATTATACTGGTGACGAGATATTGGTTACCCTAAGAGAGTCACAGTGTTTCGTGCCAGTTGCTCACCCAAATACACATTTTTTAGATACTGTTTCCAGTGTGCCTGTAGCGATACGCCACTAGTGGGGTATCTTAAGAGAAACATCGTTACTTTTGCCAGGGGTTTCTAGAAGTTGCTGATTTGATTCTGCTGGTGACGAGGCATTGGCTACCTCAAGAGAGTCATAGAGATTCCTGCCAGTTCTTCACCCAAATACACATTTTTTAGATACTCTTTCCAGTCTGCCTGATAGCTACGCCACTAGTTGTGTATCTTAAGAGTCATTGTAACTTTTGCCAGGGGTTTCTTGAAGTTGCTGATGTGATTATGCTGGTGACGAGGCATTGGCTACCCTATGAGTGTCATAGTGATTCCTGCTAGTTGCTCACCCAAATACACATTTTTTTGATACTTTGGCCAGTCTGCCTCAAGTGACACCCCACTAGCTGTGTATCTTATGAGAAGCTTCATTACCTTTGCAAGCGGTTTCTTGTAGTTGGTGATGTGATTATGTTGGTGACGAGGCATTGGCTACCTTAAGAGAGTCATAGTGCTTCCTGCCAGTTGCTCACCCAAATACACATTTTTAGATACTGTGGCCAGTCTGCCTGAAGCGATACGCCACTAGTTGTGTATCTTAAGAGAAACATCGTTACTCTTGCCAGCGGTTTCTTGACTTTGAAGATGTGATTATACTGGTGACGAGATATTGGTTACCCTAAGAGAGTCACAGTGTTTCCTGCCAGTTGCTCACCCAAATACACATATTTTAGATACTGTTTGCAGTGTGCCTGAAGCGATACGCCACTAGTTGTGTATCTTAAGAGAAACATCGTTACTTTTGAAAGGGGTATCTAGAAGTTGCTGATTTCATTCTGCTGGTGACGAGGCATTGGCTACCTCAAGAGAGTCATAGAGATTCCTGCCAGTTCTTCACCCAAATACACGTTTTTTAGACACTCTTTCCAGTCTGCCTGATAGCTACGCCACTAGTTGTGTATCTTAAGAGTCATTGTAACTTTTGCCAGGGGTTTCTTGAAGTTGCTAATGTGATTATGCTGGTGACGAGGCATTGGCTACCCTATCAGTGTCATAGTGATTCCTGCTAGTTGCTCACCCAAATACACATTTTTTTGATACTTTGGCCAGTCTGCCTCAAGTAACACCCCACTAGCTGTGTATCTTATGAGAAGCTTCGTTACCTTTGCAAGCGGTTTCTTGAAGTTGGTGATGTGATTATGTTGGTGACGAGGCATTGGCTACCTTAAGAGAGTCATAGTGCTTCCTGCCAGTTGCTCACCCAAATACACATTTTGAGATACTGTGGCCAGTCTGCCTGAAGCGATACGCCACTAGTTGTGTATCTTAAGAGAAACATCGTTACTCTTGCCAGCGGTTTCTTGACTTTGAAGATGTGATTATACTGGTGACGAGATATTGGTTACCCTAAGAGAGTCACAGTGTTTCGTGCCAGTTGCTCACCGAAATACACATTTTTTAGATACTGTTTCCAGTGTGCCTGTAGCGATACGCCACTAGTTGTGTATCTTAAGAGAAACATCGTTACTCTTGCCAGCGGTTTCTTGACTTTGAAGATGTGATTATACTGGTGACGAGATATTGGTTACCCTAAGAGAGTCACAGTGTTTCGTGCCAGTTGCTCACCCAAATACACATTTTTTAGATACTGTTTCCAGTGTGCCTGTAGCGATACGCCACTAGTTGGGTATCTTAAGAGAAACATCGTTACTTTTGCCAGGGGTTTCTAGAAGTTGCTGATTTGATTCTGCTGGTGACGAGGCATTGGCTACCTCAAGAGAGTCATAGAGATTCCTGCCAGTTCTTCACCCAAATACACATTTTTTAGATACTCTTTCCAGTCTGCCTGATAGCTACGCCACTAGTTGTGTATCTTAAGAGTCATTGTAACTTTTGCCAGGGGTTTCTTGAAGTTGCTGATGTGATTATGCTGGTGACGAGGCATTGGCTACCCTATGAGTGTCATAGTGATTCCTGCTAGTTGCTCACCCAAATACACATTTTTTTGATACTTTGGCCAGTCTGCCTCAAGTGACACCCCACTAGCTGTGTATCTTATGAGAAGCTTCATTACCTTTGCAAGCGGTTTCTTGTAGTTGGTGATGTGATTATGTTGGTGACGAGGCATTGGCTACCTTAAGAGAGTCATAGTGCTTCCTGCCAGTTGCTCACCCAAATACACATTTTTAGATACTGTGGCCAGTCTGCCTGAAGCGATACGCCACTAGTTGTGTATCTTAAGAGAAACATCGTTACTCTTGCCAGCGGTTTCTTGACTTTGAAGATGTGATTATACTGGTGACGAGATATTGGTTACCCTAAGAGAGTCACAGTGTTTCCTGCCAGTTGCTCACCCAAATACACATATTTTAGATACTGTTTGCAGTGTGCCTGAAGCGATACGCCACTAGTTGTGTATCTTAAGAGAAACATCGTTACTTTTGAAAGGGGTATCTAGAAGTTGCTGATTTCATTCTGCTGGTGACGAGGCATTGGCTACCTCAAGAGAGTCATAGAGATTCCTGCCAGTTCTTCACCCAAATACACATTTTTTAGATACTCTTTCCAGTCTGCCTGATAGCTACGCCACTAGTTGTGTATCTTAAGAGTCATTGTAACTTTTGCCAGGGGTTTCTTGAAGTTGCTAATGTGATTATGCTGGTGACGAGGCATTGGCTACCCTATCAGTGTCATAGTGATTCCTGCTAGTTGCTCACCCAAATACACATTTTTTTGATACTTTGGCCAGTCTGCCTCAAGTGACACCCCACTAGCTGTGTATCTTATGAGAAGCTTCGTTACCTTTGCAAGCGGTTTCTTGAAGTTGGTGATGTGATTATGTTGGTGACGAGGCATTGGCTACCTTAAGAGAGTCATAGTGCTTCCTGCCAGTTGCTCACCCAAATACACATTTTGAGATACTGTGGCCAGTCTGCCTGAAGCGATACGCCACTAGTTGTGTATCTTAAGAGAAACATCGTTACTCTTGCCAGCGGTTTCTTGACTTTGAAGATGTGATTATACTGGTGACGAGATATTGGTTACCCTAAGAGAGTCACAGTGTTTCCTGCCAGTTGCTCACCCAAATACACATATTTTAGATACTGTTTGCAGTGTGCCTGAAGCGATACGCCACTAGTTGTGTATCTTAAGAGAAACATCGTTACTTTTGAAAGGGGTATCTAGAAGTTGCTGATTTCATTCTGCTGGTGACGAGGCATTGGCTACCTCAAGAGAGTCATAGAGATTCCTGCCAGTTCTTCACCCAAATACACATTTTTTAGATACTCTTTCCAGTCTGCCTGATAGCTACGCCACTAGTTGTGTATCTTAAGAGTCATTGTAACTTTTGCCACGGGTTTCTTGAAGTTGCTAATGTGATTATGCTGGTGACGAGGCATTGGCTACCCTATCAGTGTCATAGTGATTCCTGCTAGTTGCTCACCCAAATACACATTTTTTTGATACTTTGGCCAGTCTGCCTCAAGTGACACCCCACTAGCTGTGTATCTTATGAGAAGCTTCGTTACCTTTGCAAGCGGTTTCTTGAAGTTGGTGATGTGATTATGTTGGTGACGAGGCATTGGCTACCTTAAGAGAGTCATAGTGCTTCCTGCCAGTTGCTCACCCAAATACACATTTTGAGATACTGTGGCCAGTCTGCCTGAAGCGATACGCCACTAGTTGTGTATCTTAAGAGAAACATCGTTACTCTTGCCAGCGGTTTCTTGACTTTGAAGATGTGATTATACTGGTGACGAGATATTGGTTACCCTAAGAGAGTCACAGTGTTTCGTGCCAGTTGCTCATCGAAGTACACATTTTTTAGATACTGTTTCCAGTGTGCCTGAAGCGATACGCCACTAGTTGTGTATTTTAAGAGAAACATCGTTACTTTTGCCAGGGGTTTCTAGAAGTTGCTGATTTGATTCTGCTGGTGACGAGGCATTGGCTACCTCAAGAGAGTCATAGAGATTCCTGCCAGTTCTTCTCCCAAATACACATTTTTTAGATACTCATTCCAGTCTGCCTGATAGCTACGCCACTAGTTGTGTATCTTAAGAGTCATTGTACCTTTTGCCAGGGGTTTCTTAAGTTGCTGATGTGATTATGCTGGTGACGAGGCATTGGCTACCCTATGAGTGTCATAGTGATTCCTGTTAGTTGCTCACCCAAATACACATTTTTTTGATACTTTGGCCAGTCTTCCTCAAGTGACACCCCACTAGCTGTGTATCTTATGAGAAGCTTCGTTACCTTTGCAAGCGGTTTCTTGAAGTTGGTGATGTGATTATGTTGGTGACGAGGCATTGGCTACCTTACGAGAGTCATAGTGCTTTCTGCCAGTTGCTCACCCAAATACACATTTTGAGATACTGTTTGCAGTGTGCCTGAAGCGATACGCCACTAGTTGTGTATCTTAAGAGAAACATCGTTACTTTTGAAAGGGGTATCTAGAAGTTGCTGATTTCATTCTGCTGGTGACGAGGCATTGGCTACCTCAAGAGAGTCATAGAGATTCCTGCCAGTTCTTCACCCAAATACACATTTTTTAGATACTCTTTCCAGTCTGCCTGATAGCTACGCCACTAGTTGTGTATCTTAAGAGTCATTGTAACTTTTGCCAGGGGTTTCTTGAAGTTGCTGATGTGATTATGCTGGTGACGAGGCATTGGCTACCCTATGAGTGTCATAGTGATTCCTGCTAGTTGCTCACCCAAATACACATTTTTTTGATACTTTGGCCAGTCTGCCTCAAGTGACACCCCACTAGCTGTGTATCTTATGAGAAGCTTCGTTACCTTTGCAAGCGGTTTCTTGAAGTTGGTGATGTGATTATGTTGGTGACGAGGCATTGGCTACCTTAAGAGAGTCATAGTGCTTTCTGCCAGTTGCTCACCCAAATACACATTTTCAGATACTGTTTGCAGTGTGCCTGAAGCGATACGCCACTAGTTGTGTATCTTAAGAGAAACATCGTTACTCTTGCCAGCGGTTTCTTGACTTTGAAGATGTGATTATACTGGTGACGAGATATTGGTTACCCTAAGAGAGTCACAGTGTTTCGTGCCAGTTGCTCACCCAAATACACATTTTTTAGATACTGTTTCCAGTGTGCCTGAAGCGATACGCCACTAGTTGGGTATCTTAAGAGTCATTGTAACTTTTGCCAGGGGTTTCTTGAAGTTGCTGATGTGATTATGCTGGTGCCGAGGCATTGGCTACCCTATGAGTGTCATAGTGATTCCTGTTAGTTGCTCACCAAAATACACATTTTTTTGATACTTTGGCCAGTCTGCCTCAAGTGACACCCCACTAGCTGTGTATCTTATGAGAAGCTTCGTTACCTTTGCAAGCGGTTTCTTGAAGTTGGTGATGTGATTATGTTGGTGACGAGGCATTGGCTACCTTACGAGAGTCATAGTGCTTTCTGCCAGTTGCTCACCCAAATACACATTTTGAGATACTGTATGCAGTGTGCCTGAAGCGATACGCCACTAGTTGTGTATCTTAAGAGAAACATCGTTACTTTTGAAAGGGGTATCTAGAAGTTGCTGATTTCATTCTGCTGGTGACGAGGCATTGGCTACCTCAAGAGAGTCATAGAGATTCCTGCCAGTTCTTCACCCATATACACATTTTTTAGATACTCTTTCCAGTCTGCCTGATAGCTACGCCACTAGTTGTGTATCTTAAGAGTCATTGTAACTTTTGCCAGGGGTTTCTTGAAGTTGCTAATGTGATTATGCTGGTGACGAGGCATTGGCTACCCTATGAGTGTCATAGTGATTCCTGCTAGTTGCTCACCCAAATACACATTTTTTTTGATACTTTGGCCAGTCTGCCTCAAGTGACACCCCACTAGCTGTGTATCTTATGAGAAGCTTCGTTACCTTTGCAAGCGGTTTCTTGAAGTTGGTGATGTGATTATGTTGGTGACGAGGCATTGGCTACCTTAAGAGAGTCATAGTGCTTCCTGCCAGTTGCTCACCCAAATACACATTTTGAGATACTGTGGCCAGTCTGCCTGAAGCGATACGCCACTAGTTGTGTATCTTAAGAGAAACATCGTTACTCTTGCCAGCGGTTTCTTGACTTTGAAGATGTGATTATACTGGTGACGAGATATTGGTTACCCTAAGAGAGTCACAGTGTTTCGTGCCAGTTGCTCACCGAAATACACATTTTTTAGATACTGTTTCCAGTGTGCCTGTAGCGATACGCCACTAGTTGTGTATCTTAAGAGAAACATCGTTACTCTTGCCAGCGGTTTCTTGACTTTGAAGATGTGATTATACTGGTGACGAGATATTGGTTACCCTAAGAGAGTCACAGTGTTTCGTGCCAGTTGCTCACGCAAATACACATTTTTTAGATACTGTTTCCAGTGTGCCTGTAGCGATACGCCACTAGTTGGGTATCTTAAGAGAAACATCGTTACTTTTGCCAGGGGTTTCTAGAAGTTGCTGATTTGATTCTGCTGGTGACGAGGCATTGGCTACCTCAAGAGAGTCATAGAGATTCCTGCCAGTTCTTCACCCAAATACACATTTTTTAGACACTCTTTCCAGTCTGCCTGATAGCTACGCCACTAGTTGTGTATCTTAAGAGTCATTGTAACTTTTGCCAGGGGTTTCTTGAAGTTGCTAATGTGATTATGCTGGTGACGAGGCATTGGCTACCCTATCAGTGTCATAGTGATTCCTGCTAGTTGCTCACCCAAATACACATTTTTTTGATACTTTGGCCAGTCTGCCTCAAGTAACACCCCACTAGCTGTGTATCTTATGAGAAGCTTCGTTACCTTTGCAAGCGGTTTCTTGAAGTTGGTGATGTGATTATGTTGGTGACGAGGCATTGGCTACCTTAAGAGAGTCATAGTGCTTCCTGCCAGTTGCTCACCCAAATACACATTTTGAGATACTGTGGCCAGTCTGCCTGAAGCGATACGCCACTAGTTGTGTATCTTAAGAGAAACATCGTTACTCTTGCCAGCGGTTTCTTGACTTTGAAGATGTGATTATACTGGTGACGAGATATTGGTTACCCTAAGAGAGTCACAGTGTTTCGTGCCAGTTGCTCACCGAAATACACATTTTTTAGATACTGTTTCCAGTGTGCCTGTAGCGATACGCCACTAGTTGGGTATCTTAAGAGAAACATCGTTACTTTTGCCAGGGGTTTCTAGAAGTTGCTGATTTGATTCTGCTGGTGACGAGGCATTGGCTACCTCAAGAGAGTCATAGAGATTCCTGCCAGTTCTTCACCCAAATACACATTTTTTAGATACTCTTTCCAGTCTGCCTGATAGCTACGCCACTAGTTGTGTATCTTAAGAGTCATTGTAACTTTTGCCAGGGGTTTCTTGAAGTTGCTGATGTGATTATGCTGGTGACGAGGCATTGGCTACCCTATCAGTGTCATAGTGATTCCTGCTAGTTGCTCACCCAAATACACATTTTTTTGATACTTTGGCCAGTCTGCCTCAAGTGACACCCCACTAGCTGTGTATCTTATGAGAAGCTTCGTTACCTTTGCAAGCGGTTTCTTGTAGTTGGTGATGTGATTATGTTGGTGACGAGGCATTGGCTACCTTAAGAGAGTCATAGTGCTTCCTGCCAGTTGCTCACCCAAATACACATTTTTAGATACTGTGGCCAGTCTGCCTGAAGCGATACGCCACTAGTTGTGTATCTTAAGAGAAACATCGTTACTCTTGCCAGCGGTTTCTTGACTTTGAAGATGTGATTATACTGGTGACGAGATATTGGTTACCCTAAGAGAGTCACAGTGTTTCCTGCCAGTTGCTCACCCAAATACACATATTTTAGATACTGTTTGCAGTGTGCCTGAAGCGATACGCCACTAGTTGTGTATCTTAAGAGAAACATCGTTACTTTTGAAAGGGGTATCTAGAAGTTGCTGATTTCATTCTGCTGGTGACGAGGCATTGGCTACCTCAAGAGAGTCATAGAGATTCCTGCCAGTTCTTCACCCAAATACACATTTTTTAGATACTCTTTCCAGTCTGCCTGATAGCTACGCCACTAGTTGTGTATCTTAAGAGTCATTGTAACTTTTGCCAGGGGTTTCTTGAAGTTGCTAATGTGATTATGCTGGTGACGAGGCATTGGCTACATTATCAGTGTCATAGTGATTCCTGCTAGTTGCTCACCCAAATACACATTTTTTTGATACTTTGGCCAGTCTGCCTCAAGTAACACCCCACTAGCTGTGTATCTTATGAGAAGCTTCGTTACCTTTGCAAGCGGTTTCTTGAAGTTGGTGATGTGATTATGTTGGTGACGAGGCATTGGCTACCTTAAGAGAGTCATAGTGCTTCCTGCCAGTTGCTCACCCAAATACACATTTTGAGATACTGTGGCCAGTCTGCCTGAAGCGATACCCCACTAGTTGTGTATCTTAAGAGAAACATCGTTACTCTTGCCAGCGGTTTCTTGACTTTGAAGATGTGATTATACTGGTGACGAGATATTGGTTACCCTAAGAGAGTCACAGTGTTTCCTGCCAGTTGCTCACCCAAATACACATATTTTAGATACTGTTTGCAGTGTGCCTGAAGCGATACGCCACTAGTTGTGTATCTTAAGAGAAACATCGTTACTTTTGAAAGGGGTATCTAGAAGTTGCTGATTTCATTCTGCTGGTGACGAGGCATTGGCTACCTCAAGAGAGTCATAGAGATTCCTGCCAGTTCTTCACCCAAATACACATTTTTTAGATACTCTTTCCAGTCTGCCTGATAGCTACGCCACTAGTTGTGTATCTTAAGAGTCATTGTAACTTTTGCCACGGGTTTCTTGAAGTTGCTAATGTGATTATGCTGGTGACGAGGCATTGGCTACCCTATGAGTGTCATAGTGATTCCTGCTAGTTGCTCACCCAAATACACATTTTTTTGATACTTTGGCCAGTCTGCCTCAAGTGACACCCCACTAGCTGTGTATCTTATGAGAAGCTTCGTTACCTTTGCAAGCGGTTTCTTGAAGTTGGTGATGTGATTATGTTGGTGACGAGGCATTGGCTACCTTAAGAGAGTCATAGTGCTTCCTGCCAGTTGCTCACCCAAATACACATTTTGAGATACTGTGGCCAGTCTGCCTGAAGCGATACGCCACTAGTTGTGTATCTTAAGAGAAACATCGTTACTCTTGCCAGCGGTTTCTTGACTTTGAAGATGTGATTATACTGGTGACGAGATATTGGTTACCCTAAGAGAGTCACAGTGTTTCGTGCCAGTTGCTCACCGAAGTACACATTTTTTAGATACTGTTTCCAGTGTGCCTGAAGCGATACGCCACTAGTTGTGTATTTTAAGAGAAACATCGTTACTTTTGCCAGGGGTTTCTAGAAGTTGCTGATTTGATTCTGCTGGTGACGAGGCATTGGCTACCTCAAGAGAGTCATAGAGATTCCTGCCAGTTCTTCACCCAAATACACATTTTTTAGATACTCATTCCAGTCTGCCTGATAGCTACGCCACTAGTTGTGTATCTTAAGAGTCATTGTAACTTTTGCCAGGGGTTTCTTGAAGTTGCTGATGTGATTATGCTGGTGACGAGGCATTGGCTACCCTATGAGTGTCATAGTGATTCCTGTTAGTTGCTCACCCAAATACACATTTTTTTGATACTTTGGCCAGTCTTCCTCAAGTGACACCCCACTAGCTGTGTATCTTATGAGAAGCTTCGTTACCTTTGCAAGCGGTTTCTTGAAGTTGGTGATGTGATTATATTGGTGACGAGGCATTGGCTACCTTACGAGAGTCATAGTGCTTTCTGCCAGTTGCTCACCCAAATACACATTTTGAGATACTGTTTGCAGTGTGCCTGAAGCGATACGCCACTAGTTGTGTATCTTAAGAGAAACATCGTTACTTTTGAAAGGGGTATCTAGAAGTTGCTGATTTCATTCTGCTGGTGACGAGGCATTAGCTACCTCAAGAGAGTCATAGAGATTCCTGCCAGTTCTTCACCCAAATACACATTTTTTAGATACTCTTTCCAGTCTGCCTGATAGCTACGCCACTAGTTGTGTATCTTAAGAGTCATTGTAACTTTTGCCAGGGGTTTCTTGAAGTTGCTGATGTGATTATGCTGGTGAAGCGGCATTGGCTACCCTATGAGTGTCATAGTGATTCCTGCTAGTTGCTCACCCAAATACACATTGTTTTGATACTTTGGCCAGTCTGCCTCAAGTGACACCCCACTAGCTGTGTATCTTATGAGAAGCTTCGTTACCTTTGCAAGCGGTTTCTTGAAGTTGGTGATGTGATTATGTTGGTGACGAGGCATTGGCTACCTTAAGAGAGTCATAGTGCTTTCTGCCAGTTGCTCACCCAAATACACATTTTCAGATACTGTTTGCAGTGTGCCTGAAGCGATACGCCACTAGTTGTGTATCTTAAGAGAAACATCGTTACTCTTGCCAGCGGTTTCTTGACTTTGAAGATGTGATTATACTGGTGACGAGATATTGGTTACCCTAAGAGAGTCACAGTGTTTCGTGCCAGTTGCTCACCCAAATACACATTTTTTAGATACTGTTTCCAGTGTGCCTGAAGCGATACGCCACTAGTTGGGTATCTTAAGAGTCATTGTAACTTTTGCCAGGGGTTTCTTGAAGTTGCTGATGTGATTATGCTGGTGACGAGGCATTGGCTACCCTATGAGTGTCATAGTGATTCCTGTTAGTTGCTCACCCAAATACACATTTTTTTGATACTTTGGCCAGTCTGCCTCAAGTGACACCCCACTAGCTGTGTATCTTATGAGAAGCTTCGTTACCTTTGCAAGCGGTTTCTTGAAGTTGGTGATGTGATTATGTTGGTGACGAGGCATTGGCTACCTTACGAGAGTCATAGTGCTTTCTGCCAGTTGCTCACCCAAATACACATTTTGAGATACTGTATGCAGTGTGCCTGAAGCGATACGCCACTAGTTGTGTATCTTAAGAGAAACATCGTTACTTTTGAAAGGGGTATCTAGAAGTTGCTGATTTCATTCTGCTGGTGACGAGGCATTGGCTACCTCAAGAGAGTCATAGAGATTCCTGCCAGTTCTTCACCCATATACACATTTTTTAGATACTCTTTCCAGTCTGCCTGATAGCTACGCCACTAGTTGTGTATCTTAAGAGTCATTGTAACTTTTGCCAGGGGTTTCTTGAAGTTGCTAATGTGATTATGCTGGTAACGAGGCATTGGCTACCCTATGAGTGTCATAGTGATTCCTGCTAGTTGCTCACCCAAATACACATTTTTTTTGATACTTTGGCCAGTCTGCCTCAAGTGACACCCCACTAGCTGTGTATCTTATGAGAAGCTTCGTTACCTTTGCAAGCGGTTTCTTGAAGTTGGTGATGTGATTATGTTGGTGACGAGGCATTGGCTACCTTAAGAGAGTCATAGTGCTTCCTCCCAGTTGCTCACCCAAATACACATTTTGAGACACTGTGGCCAGTCTGCCTGAAGCGATACGCCACTAGTTGTGTATCTTAAGAGAAACATCGTTACTCTTGCCAGCGGTTTCTTGACTTTGAAGATGTGATTATACTGGTGACGAGATATTGGTTACCCTAAGAGAGTCACAGTGTTTCGTGCCAGTTGCTCACCGAAATACACATTTTTTAGATACTGTTTCCAGTGTGCCTGTAGCGATACGCCACTAGTTGTGTATCTTAAGAGAAACATCGTTACTCTTGCCAGCGGTTTCTTGACTTTGAAGATGTGATTATACTGGTGACGAGATATTGGTTACCCTAAGAGAGTCACAGTGTTTCCTGCCAGTTGCTCACCCAAATACACATATTTTAGATACTGTTTGCAGTGTGCCTGAAGCGATACGCCACTAGTTGTGTATCTTAAGAGAAACATCGTTACTTTTGAAAGGGGTATCTAGAAGTTGCTGATTTCATTCTGCTGGTGACGAGGCATTGGCTACCTCAAGAGAGTCATAGAGATTCCTGCCAGTTCTTCACCCAAATACACATTTTTTAGACACTCTTTCCAGTCTGCCTGATAGCTACGCCACTAGTTGTGTATCTTAAGAGTCATTGTAACTTTTGCCAGGGGTTTCTTGAAGTTGCTAATGTGATTATGCTGGTGACGAGGCATTGGCTACCCTATCAGTGTCATAGTGATTCCTGCTAGTTGCTCACCCAAATACACATTTTTTTGATACTTTGGCCAGTCTGCCTCAAGTAACACCCCACTAGCTGTGTATCTTATGAGAAGCTTCGTTACCTTTGCAAGCGGTTTCTTGAAGTTGGTGATGTGATTATGTTGGTGACGAGGCATTGGCTACCTTCAGAGAGTCATAGTGCTTCCTGCCAGTTGCTCACCCAAATACACATTTTGAGATACTGTGGCGAGTCTGCCTGAAGCGATACGCCACTAGTTGTGTATCTTAAGAGAAACATCGTTACTCTTGCCAGCGGTTTCTTGACTTTGAAGATGTGATTATACTGGTGACGAGATATTGGTTACCCTAAGAGAGTCACAGTGTTTCGTGCCAGTTGCTCACCGAAATACACATTTTTTAGATACTGTTTCCAGTGTGCCTGTAGCGATACGCCACTAGTTGTGTATCTTAAGAGAAACATCGTTACTCTTGCCAGCGGTTTCTTGACTTTGAAGATGTGATTATACTGGTGACGAGATATTGGTTACCCTAAGAGAGTCACAGTGTTTCGTGCCAGTTGCTCACCCAAATACACATTTTTTAGATACTGTTTCCAGTGTGCCTGTAGCGATGCGCCACTAGTTGGGTATCTTAAGAGAAACATCGTTACTTTTGCCAGGGGTTTCTAGAAGTTGCTGATTTGATTCTGCTGGTGACGAGGCATTGGCTACCTCAAGAGAGTCATAGAGATTCCTGCCAGTTCTTCACCCAAATACACATTTTTTAGATACTCTTTCCAGTCTGCCTGATAGCTACGCCACTAGTTGTGTATCTTAAGACTCATTGTAACTTTTGCCAGGGGTTTCTTGAAGTTGCTGATGTGATTATGCTGGTGACGAGGCATTGGCTACCCTATGAGTGTCATAGTGATTCCTGCTAGTTGCTCACCCAAATACACATTTTTTTGATACTTTGGCCAGTCTGCCTCAAGTGACACCCCACTAGCTGTGTATCTTATGAGAAGCTTCGTTACCTTTGCAAGCGGTTTCTTGTAGTTGGTGATGTGATTATGTTGGTGACGAGGCATTGGCTACCTTAAGAGAGTCATAGTGCTTCCTGCCAGTTGCTCACCCAAATACACATTTTTAGATACTGTGGCCAGTCTGCCTGAAGCGATACGCCACTAGTTGTGTATCTTAAGAGAAACATCGTTACTCTTGCCAGCGGTTTCTTGACTTTGAAGATGTGATTATACTGGTGACGAGATATTGGTTACGCTAAGAGAGTCACAGTGTTTCCTGCCAGTTGCTCACCCAAATACACATATTTTAGATACTGTTTGCAGTGTGCCTGAAGCGATACGCCACTAGTTGTGTATCTTAAGAGAAACATCGTTACTTTTGAAAGGGGTATCTAGAAGTTGCTGATTTCATTCTGCTGGTGACGAGGCATTGGCTACCTCAAGAGAGTCATAGAGATTCCTGCCAGTTCTTCACCCAAATACACATTTTTTAGACACTCTTTCCAGTCTGCCTGATAGCTACGCCACTAGTTGTGTATCTTAAGAGTCATTGTAACTTTTGCCAGGGGTTTCTTGAAGTTGCTGATGTGATTATGCTGGTGACGAGGCATTGGCTACCCTATGAGTGTCATAGTGATTCCTGCTAGTTGCTCACCCAAATACACATTTTTTTGATACTTTGGCCAGTCTGCCTCAAGTAACACCCCACTAGCTGTGTATCTTATGAGAAGCTTCGTTACCTTTGCAAGCGGTTTCTTGAAGTTGGTGATGTGATTATGTTGGTGACGAGGCATTGGCTACCTTAAGAGAGTCATAGTGCTTTCTGCCAGTTGCTCACCCAAATACACATTTTCAGATACTGTTTGCAGTGTGCCTGAAGCGATACGCCACTAGTTGTGTATCTTAAGAGAAACATCGTTACTCTTGCCAGCGGTTTCTTGACTTTGAAGATGTGATTATACTGGTGACGAGATATTGGTTACCCTAAGAGAGTCACAGTGTTTCGTGCCAGTTGCTCACCCAAATACACATTTTTTAGATACTGTTTCCAGTGTGCCTGAAGCGATACGCCACTAGTTGGGTATCTTAAGAGTCATTGTAACTTTTGCCAGGGGTTTCTTGAAGTTGCTGATGTGATTATGCTGGTGACGAGGCATTGGCTACCCTATGAGTGTCATAGTGATTCCTGTTAGTTGCTCACCCAAATACACATTTTTTTGATACTTTGGCCAGTCTGCCTCAAGCGACACCCCACTAGCTGTGTATCTTATGAGAAGCTTCGTTACCTTTGCAAGCGGTTTCTTGAAGTTGGTGATGTGATTATGTTGGTGACGAGGCATTGGCTACCTTACGAGAGTCATAGTGCTTTCTGCCAGTTGCTCACCCAAATACACATTTTGAGATACTGTATGCAGTGTGCCTGAAGCGATACGCCACTAGTTCTGTATCTTAAGAGAAACATCGTTACTTTTGAAAGGGGTATCTAGAAGTTGCTGATTTCATTCTGCTGGTGACGAGGCATTGGCTACCTCAAGAGAGTCATAGAGATTCCTGCCAGTTCTTCACCCAAATACACATTTTTTAGATACTCTTTCCAGTCTGCCTGATAGCTACGCCACTAGTTGTGTATCTTAAGAGTCATTGTAACTTTTGCCAGGGGTTTCTTGAAGTTGCTGATGTGATTATGCTGGTGACGAGGCATTGGCTACCCTATGAGTGTCATAGTGATTCCTGCTAGTTGCTCACCCAAATACACATTTTTTTTTGATACTTTGGCCAGTCTGCCTCAAGTGACACCCCACTAGCTGTGTATCTTATGAGAAGCTTCGTTACCTTTGCAAGCGGTTTCTTGAAGTTGGTGATGTGATTATGTTGGTGACGAGGCATTGGCTACCTTAAGAGAGTCATAGTGCTTCCTGCCAGTTGCTCACCCAAATACACATTTTGAGATACTGTGGCCAGTCTGCCTGAAGCGATACGCCACTAGTTGTGTATCTTAAGAGAAACATCGTTACTCTTGCCAGCGGTTTCTTGACTTTGAAGATGTGATTATACTGGTGACGAGATATTGGTTACCCTAAGAGAGTCACAGTGTTTCGTGCCAGTTGCTCACCCAAATACACATTTTTTAGATACTGTTTCCAGTGTGCCTGAAGCGATACGCCACTAGTTGTGTATCTTAAGAGAAACATCGTTACTTTTGAAAGGGGTATCTAGAAGTTGCTGATTTCATTCTGCTGGTGACGAGGCATTGGCTACCTCAAGAGAGTCATAGAGATTCCTGCCAGTTCTTCACCCAAATACACATTTTTTAGATACTCTTTCCAGTCTGCCTGATAGCTACGCCACTAGTTGTGTATCTTAAGAGTCATTGTAACTTTTGCCAGGGGTTTCTTGAATTTGCTGATGTGATTATGCTGGTGACGAGGCATTGGCTACCCTATGAGTGTCATAGTGATTCCTGCTAGTTGCTCACCCAAATACACATTTTTTTGATACTTTGGCCAGTCTGCCTCAAGTGACACCCCACTAGCTGTGTATCTTATGAGAAGCTTCGTTACCTTTGCAAGCGGTTTCTTGAAGTTGGTGATGTCATTATGTTGGTGACGAGGCATTGGCTACCTTAAGAGAGTCATAGTGCTTCCTGCCAGTTGCTCACCCAAATACACATTTTGAGATACTGTTTGCAGTGTGCCTGAAGCGATACGCCACTAGTTGTGTATCTTAAGAGAAACATCGTTACTTTTGAAAGGGGTATCTAGAAGTTGCTGATTTCATTCTGCTGGTGACGAGGCATTGGCTACCTCAAGAGAGTCATAGAGATTCCTGCCAGTTCTTCACCCAAATACACATTTTTTAGATACTCTTTCCAGTCTGCCTGATAGCTACGCCACTAGTTGTGTATCTTAAGAGTCATTGTAACTTTTGCCAGGGGTTTCTTGAAGTTGCTGATGTGATTATGCTGGTGACGAGGCATTGGCTACCCTATGAGTGTCATAGTGATTCCTGCTAGTTGCTCACCCAAATACACATTTTTTTGATACTTTGGCCAGTCTGCCTCAAGTGACACCCCACTAGCTGTGTATCTTATGAGAAGCTTCGTTACCTTTGCAAGCGGTTTCTTGAAGTTGGTGATGTGATTATGTTGGTGACGAGGCATTGGCTACCTTAAGAGAGTCATAGTGCTTCCTGCCAGTTGCTCACCCAAATACACATTTTGAGATACTGTTTGCAGTGTGCCTGAAGCGATACGCCACTAGTTGTGTATCTTAAGAGAAACATCGTTACTTTTGAAAGGGGTATCTAGAAGTTGCTGATTTCATTCTGCTGGTGACGAGGCATTGGCTACCTCAAGAGAGTCATAGAGATTCCTGCCAGTTCTTCACCCAAATACACATTTTTTAGATACTCTTTCCAGTCTGCCTGATAGCTACGCCACTAGTTGTGTATCTTAAGAGTCATTGTAACTTTTGCCAGGGGTTTCTTGAAGTTGCTGATGTGATTATGCTGGTGACGAGGCATTGGCTACCCTATGAGTGTCATAGTGATTCCTGCTAGTTGCTCACCCAAATACACATTTTTTTGATACTTTGGCCAGTCTGCCTCAAGTGACACCCCACTAGCTGTGTATCTTATGAGAAGCTTCGTTACCTTTGCAAGCGGTTTCTTGTAGTTGGTGATGTGATTATGTTGGTGATGAGGCATTGGCTACCTTAAGAGAGTCATAGTGCTTCCTGCCAGTTGCTCACCCAAATACACATTTTTAGATACTGTGGCCAGTCTGCCTGAAGCGATACGCCACTAGTTGTGTATCTTAAGAGAAACATCGTTATTCTTGCCAGCGGTTTCTTGACTTTGAAGATGTGATTATACTGGTGACGAGATATTGGTTACCCTAAGAGAGTCACAGTGTTTCCTGCCAGTTGCTCACCCAAATACACATATTTTAGATACTGTTTGCAGTGTGCCTGAAGCGATACGCCACTAGTTGTGTATCTTAAGAGAAACATCGTTACTTTTGAAAGGGGTATCTAGAAGTTGCTGATTTCATTCTGCTGGTGACGAGGCATTGGCTACCTCAAGAGAGTCATAGAGATTCCTGCCAGTTCTTCACCCAAATACACATTTTTTAGATACTCTTTCCAGTCTGCCTGATAGCTACGCCACTAGTTGTGTATCTTAAGAGTCATTGTAACTTTTGCCAGGGGTTTCTTGAAGTTGCTGATGTGATTATGCTGGTGACGAGGCATTGGCTACCCTATGAGTGTCATAGTGATTCCTGCTAGTTGCTCACCCAAATACACATTTTTTTTGATACTTTGGCCAGTCTGCCTCAAGTGACCCCCACTAGCTGTGTATCTTATGAGAAGCTTCGTTACCTTTGCAAGCGGTTTCTTGAAGTTGGTGATGTGATTATGTTGGTGACGAGGCATTGGCTACCTTAAGAGAGTCATAGTGCTTCCTGCCAGTTGCTCACCCAAATACACATTTTGAGATACTGTTTGCAGTGTGCCTGAAGCGATACGCCACTAGTTGTGTATCTTAAGAGAAACATCGTTACTTTTGAAAGGGGTATCTAGAAGTTGCTGATTTCATTCTGCTGGTGACGAGGCATTGGCTACCTCAAGAGAGTCATAGAGATTCCTGCCAGTTCTTCACCCAAATACACATTTTTTAGATACTCTTTCCAGTCTGCCTGATAGCTACGCCACTAGTTGTGTATCTTAAGAGTCATTGTAACTTTTGCCAGGGGTTTCTTGAAGTTGCTGATGTGATTATGCTGGTGACGAGGCATTGGCTACCCTATGAGTGTCATAGTGATTCCTGCTAGTTGCTCACCCAAATACACATTTTTTTGATACTTTGGCCAGTCTGCCTCAAGTGACACCCCACTAGCTGTGTATCTTATGAGAAGCTTCGTTACCTTTGCAAGCGGTTTCTTGTAGTTGGTGATGTGATTATGTTGGTGATGAGGCATTGGCTACCTTAAGAGAGTCATAGTGCTTCCTGCCAGTTGCTCACCCAAATACACATTTTTAGATACTGTGGCCAGTCTGCCTGAAGCGATACGCCACTAGTTGTGTATCTTAAGAGAAACATCGTTATTCTTGCCAGCGGTTTCTTGACTTTGAAGATGTGATTATACTGGTGACGAGATATTGGTTACCCTAAGAGAGTCACAGTGTTTCCTGCCAGTTGCTCACCCAAATACACATATTTTAGATACTGTTTGCAGTGTGCCTGAAGCGATACGCCACTAGTTGTGTATCTTAAGAGAAACATCGTTACTTTTGAAAGGGGTATCTAGAAGTTGCTGATTTCATTCTGCTGGTGACGAGGCATTGGCTACCTCAAGAGAGTCATAGAGATTCCTGCCAGTTCTTCACCCAAATACACATTTTTTAGATACTCTTTCCAGTCTGCCTGATAGCTACGCCACTAGTTGTGTATCTTAAGAGTCATTGTAACTTTTGCCAGGGGTTTCTTGAAGTTGCTGATGTGATTATGCTGGTGACGAGGCATTGGCTACCCTATGAGTGTCATAGTGATTCCTGCTAGTTGCTCACCCAAATACACATTTTTTTTGATACTTTGGCCAGTCTGCCTCAAGTGACCCCCACTAGCTGTGTATCTTATGAGAAGCTTCGTTACCTTTGCAAGCGGTTTCTTGAAGTTGGTGATGTGATTATGTTGGTGACGAGGCATTGGCTACCTTAAGAGAGTCATAGTGCTTCCTGCCAGTTGCTCACCCAAATACACATTTTGAGATACTGTTTGCAGTGTGCCTGAAGCGATACGCCACTAGTTGTGTATCTTAAGAGAAACATCGTTACTTTTGAAAGGGGTATCTAGAAGTTGCTGATTTCATTCTGCTGGTGACGAGGCATTGGCTACCTCAAGAGAGTCATAGAGATTCCTGCCAGTTCTTCACCCAAATACACATTTTTTAGATACTCTTTCCAGTCTGCCTGATAGCTACGCCACTAGTTGTGTATCTTAAGAGTCATTGTAACTTTTGCCAGGGGTTTCTTGAAGTTGCTGATGTGATTATGCTGGTGACGAGGCATTGGCTACCCTATGAGTGTCATAGTGATTCCTGCTAGTTGCTCACCCAAATACACATTTTTTTGATACTTTGGCCAGTCTGCCTCAAGTGACACCCCACTAGCTGTGTATCTTATGAGAAGCTTCGTTACCTTTGCAAGCGGTTTCTTGTAGTTGGTGATGTGATTATGTTGGTGATGAGGCATTGGCTACCTTAAGAGAGTCATAGTGCTTCCTGCCAGTTGCTCACCCAAATACACATTTTTAGATACTGTGGCCAGTCTGCCTGAAGCGATACGCCACTAGTTGTGTATCTTAAGAGAAACATCGTTATTCTTGCCAGCGGTTTCTTGACTTTGAAGATGTGATTATACTGGTGACGAGATATTGGTTACCCTAAGAGAGTCACAGTGTTTCCTGCCAGTTGCTCACCCAAATACACATATTTTAGATACTGTTTGCAGTGTGCCTGAAGCGATACGCCACTAGTTGTGTATCTTAAGAGAAACATCGTTACTTTTGAAAGGGGTATCTAGAAGTTGCTGATTTCATTCTGCTGGTGACGAGGCATTGGCTACCTCAAGAGAGTCATAGAGATTCCTGCCAGTTCTTCACCCAAATACACATTTTTTAGATACTCTTTCCAGTCTGCCTGATAGCTACGCCACTAGTTGTGTATCTTAAGAGTCATTGTAACTTTTGCCAGGGGTTTCTTGAAGTTGCTGATGTGATTATGCTGGTGACGAGGCATTGGCTACCCTATGAGTGTCATAGTGATTCCTGCTAGTTGCTCACCCAAATACACATTTTTTTTGATACTTTGGCCAGTCTGCCTCAAGTGACCCCCACTAGCTGTGTATCTTATGAGAAGCTTCGTTACCTTTGCAAGCGGTTTCTTGAAGTTGGTGATGTGATTATGTTGGTGACGAGGCATTGGCTACCTTAAGAGAGTCATAGTGCTTCCTGCCAGTTGCTTACCCAAATACACATTTTGAGATACTGTGGCCAGTCTGCCTGAAGCGATACGCCACTAGTTGTGTATCTTAAGAGAAACATCGTTACTCTTGCCAGCGGTTTCTTGACTTTGAAGATGTGATTATACTGGTGACGAGATATTGGTTACCCTAAGAGAGTCACAGTGTTTCGTGCCAGTTGCTCACCGAAATACACAT
Organism: Schistocerca nitens; assembly: GCF_023898315.1. Taxonomy (NCBI): domain Eukaryota; kingdom Metazoa; phylum Arthropoda; class Insecta; order Orthoptera; family Acrididae; genus Schistocerca; species Schistocerca nitens. The sequence continues at coordinate 494,062 of NW_026045814.1, forward strand.
TTTTTAGATACTGTTTCCAGTGTGCCTGAAGCGATACGCCACTAGTTGTGTATCTTAAGAGAAACATCGTTACTCTTGCCAGCGGTTTCTTGACTTTGAAGATGTGATTATACTGGTGACGAGATATTGGTTACCCTAAGAGAGTCACAGTGTTTCGTGCCAGTTGCTCACCCAAATACACATTTTTTAGATACTGTTTCCAGTGTGCCTGAAGCGATACGCCACTAGTTGGGTATCTTAAGAGAAACATCGTTACTTTTGCCAGGGGTTTCTAGAAGTTGCTGATTTGATTCTGCTGGTGACGAGGCATTGGCTACCTCAAGAGAGTCATAGAGATTCCTGCCAGTTCTTCACCCAAATACACATTTTTTAGATACTCTTTCCAGTCTGCCTGATAGCTACGCCACTAGTTGTGTATCTTAAGAGTCATTGTAACTTTTGCCAGGGGTTTCTTGAAGTTGCTGATGTGATTATGCTGGTGACGAGGCATTGGCTACCCTATGAGTGTCATAGTGATTCCTGCTAGTTGCTCACCCAAATACACATTTTTTTGATACTTTGGCCAGTCTGCCTCAAGTGACACCCCACTAGCTGTGTATCTTATGAGAAGCTTCGTTACCTTTGCAAGCGGTTTCTTGTAGTTGGTGATGTGATTATGTTGGTGACGAGGCATTGGCTACCTTAAGAGAGTCATAGTGCTTCCTGCCAGTTGCTCACCCAAATACACATTTTTAGATACTGTGGCCAGTCTGCCTGAAGCGATACGCTACTAGTTGTGTATCTTAAGAGAAACATCGTTACTCTTGCCAGCGGTTTCTTGACTTTGAAGATGTGATTATACTGGTGACGAGATATTGGTTACCCTAAGAGAGTCACAGTGTTTCCTGCCAGTTACTCACCCAAATACACATATTTTAGATACTGTTTGCAGTGTGCCTGAAGCGATACGCCACTAGTTGTGTATCTTAAGAGAAACATCGTTACTTTTGAAAGGGGTATCTAGAAGTTGCTGATTTCATTCTGCTGATGACGAGGCATTGGCTACCTCAAGAGAGTCATAGAGATTCCTGCCAGTTCTTCACCCAAATACACATTTTTTAGATACTCTTTCCAGTCTGCCTGATAGCTACGCCACTAGTTGTGTATCTTAAGAGTCATTGTAACTTTTGCCAGGGGTTTCTTGAAGTTGCTAATGTGATTATGCTGGTGACGAGGCATTGGCTACCCTATCAGTGTCATAGTGATTCCTGCTAGTTGCTCACCCAAATACACATTTTTTTGATACTTTGGCCAGTCTGCCTCAAGTGACACCCCACTAGCTGTGTATCTTATGAGAAGCTTCGTTACCTTTGCAAGCGGTTTCTTGAAGTTGGTGATGTGATTATGTTGGTGACGAGGCATTGGCTACCTTAAGAGAGTCATAGTGCTTCCTGCCAGTTGCTCACCCAAATACACATTTTGAGATACTGTGGCCAGTCTGCCAGAGGCGATACGCCACTAGTTGTGTATCTTAAGAGAAACATCGTTACTCTTGCCAGCGGTTTCTTGACTTTGAAGATGTGATTATACTGGTGACGAGATATTGGTTACCCTAAGAGAGTCACAGTGTTTCCTGCCAGTTGCTCACCGAAATACACATTTTTTAGATACTGTTTCCAGTGTGCCTGAAGCGATACGCCACTAGTTGTGTATCTTAAGAGAAACATCGTTACTTTTGAAAGGGGTATCTAGAAGTTGCTGATTTCATTCTGCTGGTGACGAGGCATTGGCTACCTCAAGAGAGTCATAGAGATTCCTGCCAGTTCTTCACCCAAATACACATTTTTTAGATACTCTTTCCAGTCTGCCTGATAGCTACGCCACTAGTTGTGTATCTTAAGAGTCATTGTAACTTTTGCCAGGGGTTTCTTGAAGTTGCTGATGTGATTATGCTGGTGACGAGGCATTGGCTACCCTATGAGTGTCATAGTGATTCCTGCTAGTTGCTCACCCAAATACACATTTTTTTGATACTTTGGCCAGTCTGCCTCAAGTGACACCCCACTAGCTGTGTATCTTATGAGAAGCTTCGTTACCTTTGCAAGCGGTTTCTTGTAGTTGGTTATGTGATTATGTTGGTGACGAGGCATTGGCTACCTTAAGAGAGTCATAGTGCTTCCTGCCAGTTGCTCACCCAAATACACATTTTTAGATACTGTGGCCAGTCTGCCTGAAGCGATACGCCACTAGTTGTGTATCTTAAGAGAAACATCGTTACTCTTGCCAGCGGTTTCTTGACTTTGAAGATGTGATTATACTGGTGACGAGATATTGGTTACCCTAAGAGAGTCACAGTGTTTCCTGCCAGTTGCTCACCTAAATACACATATTTTAGATACTGTTTGCAGTGTGCCTGAAGCGATACGCCACTAGTTGTGTATCTTAAGAGAAACATCGTTACTTTTGAAAGGGGTATCTAGAAGTTGCTGATTTCATTCTGCTGGTGACGAGGCATTGGCTACCTCAAGAGACTCATAGAGATTCCTGCCAGTTCTTCACCCAAATACACATTTTTTAGATACTCTTTCCAGTCTGCCTGATAGCTACGCCACTAGTTGTGTATCTTAAGAGTCATTGTAACTTTTGCCAGGGGTTTCTTGAAGTTGCTAATGTGATTATGCTGGTGACGAGGCATTGGCTACCCCATCAGTGTCATAGTGATTCCTGCTAGTTGCTCACCCAAATACACATTTTTTTGATACTTTGGCCAGTCTGCCTCAAGTGACACCCCACTAGCTGTGTATCTTATGAGAAGCTTCGTTACCTTTGCAAGCGGTTTCTTGAAGTTGGTGATGTGATTATGTTGGTGACGAGGCATTGGCTACCTTAAGAGAGTCATAGTGCTTCCTGCCAGTTGCTCACCCAAATACACATTTTGAGATACTGTGGCCAGTCTGCCTGAAGCGATACGCCACTAGTTGTGTATCTTAAGAGAAACATCGTTACTCTTGCCAGCGGTTTCTTGACTTTGAAGATGTGATTATACTGGTGACGAGATATTGGTTACCCTAAAAGAGTCACAGTGTTTCGTGCCAGTTGCTCACCGAAATACACATTTTTTAGATACTGTTTCCAGTGTGCCTGAAGCGATACGCCACTAGTTGTGTATTTTAAGAGAAACATCGTTACTTTTACCAGGGGTTTCTAGAAGTTGCTGATTTGATTCTGCTGGTGACGAGGCATTGGCTACCTCAAGAGAGTCATAGAGATTCCTGCCAGTTCTTCACCCAAATACACATTTTTTAGATACTCATTCCAGTCTGCCTGATAGCTACGCCACTAGTTGTGTATCTTAAGAGTCATTGTAACTTTTGCCAGGGGTTTCTTGAAGTTGCTGATGTGATTATGCTGGTGACGAGGCATTGGCTACCCTATGAGTGTCATAGTGATTCCTGTTAGTTGCTCACCCAAATACACATTTTTTTGATACTTTGGCCAGTCTGCCTCAAGTGACACCCCACTAGCTGTGTATCTTATGAGAAGCTTCGTTACCTTTGCAAGCGGTTTCTTGAAGTTGGTGATGTGATTATGTTGGTGACGAGGCATTGGCTACCTTACGAGAGTCATAGTGCTTTCTGCCAGTTGCTCACCCAAATACACATTTTGAGATACTGTTTGCAGTGTGCCTGAAGCGATACGCCACTAGTTGTGTATCTTAAGAGAAACATCGTTACTTTTGAAAGGGGTATCTAGAAGTTGCTGATTTCATTCTGCTGGTGACGAGGCATTGGCTACCTCAAGAGAGTCATAGAGATTCCTGCCAGTTCTTCACCCAAATACACATTTTTTAGATACTCTTTCCAGTCTGCCTGATAGCTACGCCACTAGTTGTGTATCTTAAGAGTCATTGTAACTTTTGCCAGGGGTTTCTTGAAGTTGCTGATGTGATTATGCTGGTGACGAGGCATTGGCTACCCTATGAGTGTCATAGTGATTCCTGCTAGTTGCTCACCCAAATACACATTTTTTTTGATACTTTGGCCAGTCTGCCTCAAGTGACACCCCACTAGCTGTGTATCTTATGAGAAGCTTCGTTACCTTTGCAAGCGGTTTCTTGAAGTTGGTGATGTGATTATGTTGGTGACGAGGCATTGGCTACCTTAAGAGGGTCATAGTGCTTCCTGCCAGTTGCTCACCCAAATACACATTTTGAGATACTGTGGCCAGTCTGCCTGAAGCGATACGCCACTAGTTGTGTATCTTAAGAGAAACATCGTTACTCTTGCCAGCGGTTTCTTGACTTTGAAGATGTGATTATACTGGTGACGAGATATTGGTTACCCTAAGAGAGTCACAGTGTTTCGTGCCAGTTGCTCACCGAAATACACATTTTTTAGATACTGTTTCCAGTGTGCCTGAAGCGATACGCCACTAGTTGTGTATTTTAAGAGAAACATCGTTACTTTTGCCAGGGGTTTCTAGAAGTTGCTGATTTGATTCTGCTGGTGACGAGGCATTGGCTACCTCAAGAGAGTCATAGAGATTCCTGCCAGTTCTTCACCCAAATACACATTTTTTAGATACTCATTCCAGTTTGCCTGATAGCTACGCCACTAGTTGTGTATCTTAAGAGTCATTGTAACTTTTGCCAGGGGTTTCTTGAAGTTGCTGATGTGATTATGCTGGTGACGAGGCATTGGCTACCCTATGAGTGTCATAGTGATTCCTGTTAGTTGCTCACCCAAATACACATTTTTTTGATACTTTGGCCAGTCTGCCTCAAGTGACACCCCACTAGCTGTGTATCTTATGAGAAGCTTCGTTACCTTTGCAAGCGGTTTCTTGAAGTTGGTGATGTGATTATGTTGGTGACGAGGCATTGGCTACCTTACGAGAGTCATAGTGCTTTCTGCCAGTTGCTCACCCAAATACACATTTTGAGATACTGTTTGCAGTGTGCCTGAAGCGATACGCCACTAGTTGTGTATCTTAAGAGAAACATCGTTACTTTTGAAAGGGGTATCTAGAAGTTGCTGATTTCATTCTGCTGGTGACGAGGCATTGGCTACCTCAAGAGAGTCATAGAGATTCCTGCCAGTTCTTCACCCAAATACACATTTTTTAGATACTCTTTCCAGTCTGCCTGATAGCTACGCCACTAGTTGTGTATCTTAAGAGTCATTGTAACTTTTGCCAGGGGTTTCTTGAAGTTGCTGATGTGATTATGCTGGTGACGAGGCATTGGCTACCCTATGAGTGTCATAGTGATTCCTGCTAGTTGCTCACCCAAATACACATTTTTTTTGATACTTTGGCCAGTCTGCCTCAAGTGACACCCCACTAGCTGTGTATCTTATGAGAAGCTTCGTTACCTTTGCAAGCGGTTTCTTGAAGTTGGTGATGTGATTATGTTGGTGACGAGGCATTGGCTACCTTAAGAGAGTCATAGTGCTTCCTGCCAGTTGCTCACCCAAATACACATTTTGAGATACTGTTTCCAGTGTGCCTGAAGCGATACGCCACTAGTTGTGTATCTTAAGAGAAACATCGTTACTTTTGAAAGGGGTATCTAGAAGTTGCTGATTTCATTCTGCTGGTGACGAGGCATTGGCTACCTCAAGAGAGTCATAGAGATTCCTGCCAGTTCTTCACCCAAATACACATTTTTTAGATACTCTTTCCAGTCTGCCTGATAGCTACGCCACTAGTTGTGTATCTTAAGAGTCATTGTAACTTTTGCCAGGGGTTTCTTGAAGTTGCTGATGTGATTATGCTGGTGACGAGGCATTGGCTACCCTATGAGTGTCATAGTGATTCCTGTTAGTTGCTCACCCAAATACACATTTTTTTGATACTTTGGCCAGTCTGCCTCAAGTGACACCCCACTAGCTGTGTATCTTATGAGAAGCTTCGTTACCTTTGCAAGCGGTTTCTTGAAGTTGGTGATGTGATTATGTTGGTGACGAGGCATTGGCTACCTTACGAGAGTCATAGTGCTTTCTGCCAGTTGCTCACCCAAATACACATTTTGAGATACTGTTTGCAGTGTGCCTGAAGCGATACGCCACTAGTTGTGTATCTTAAGAGAAACATCGTTACTTTTGAAAGGGGTATCTAGAAGTTGCTGATTTCATTCTGCTGGTGACGAGGCATTGGCTACCTCAAGAGAGTCAGAGAGATTCCTGCCAGTTCTTCACCCAAATACACATTTTTTAGATACTCTTTCCAGTCTGCCTGATAGCTACGCCACTAGTTGTGTATCTTAAGAGTCATTGTAACTTTTGCCAGGGGTTTCTTGAAGTTGCTGATGTGATTATGCTGGTGACGAGGCATTGGCTACCCTATGAGTGTCATAGTGATTCCTGCTAGTTGCTCACCCAAATACACATTTTTTTTGATACTTTGGCCAGTCTGCCTCAAGTGACACCCCACTAGCTGTGTATCTTATGAGAAGCTTCGTTACCTTTGCAAGCGGTTTCTTGAAGTTGGTGATGTGATTATGTTGGTGACGAGGCATTGGCTACCTTAAGAGGGTCATAGTGCTTCCTGCCAGTTGCTCACCCAAATACACATTTTGAGATACTGTGGCCAGTCTGCCTGAAGCGATACGCCACTAGTTGTGTATCTTAAGAGAAACATCGTTACTCTTGCCAGCGGTTTCTTGACTTTGAAGATGTGATTATACTGGTGACGAGATATTGGTTACCCTAAGAGAGTCACAGTGTTTCGTGCCAGTTGCTCACCGAAATACACATTTTTTAGATACTGTTTCCAGTGTGCCTGAAGCGATACGCCACTAGTTGTGCATTTTAAGAGAAACATCGTTACTTTTGCCAGGGGTTTCTAGAAGTTGCTGATTTGATTCTGCTGGTGACGAGGCATTGGCTACCTCAAGAGAGTCATAGAGATTCCTGCCAGTTCTTCACCCAAATACACATTTTTTAGATACTCATTCCAGTCTGCCTGATAGCTACGCCACTAGTTGTGTATCTTAAGAGTCATTGTAACTTTTGCCAGGGGTTTCTTGAAGTTGCTGATGTGATTATGCTGGTGACGAGGCATTGGCTACCCTATCAGTGTCATAGTGATTCCTGTTAGTTGCTCACCCAAATACACATTTTTTTGATACTTTGGCCAGTCTGCCTCAAGTGACACCCCACTAGCTGTGTATCTTATGAGAAGCTTCGTTACCTTTGCAAGCGGTTTCTTGAAGTTGGTGATGTGATTATGTTGGTGACGAGGCATTGGCTACCTTACGAGAGTCATAGTGCTTTCTGCCAGTTGCTCACCCAAATACACATTTTGAGATACTGTTTGCAGTGTGCCTGAAGCGATACGCCACTAGTTGTGTATCTTAAGAGAAACATCGTTACTTTTGAAAGGGGTATCTAGAAGTTGCTGATTTCATTCTGCTGGTGACGAGGCATTGGCTACCTCAAGAGAGTCATAGAGATTCCTGCCAGTTCTTCACCCAAATACACATTTTTTAGATACTCTTTCCAGTCTGCCTGATAGCTACGCCACTAGTTGTGTATCTTAAGAGTCATTGTAACTTTTGCCAGGGGTTTCTTGAAGTTGCTGATGTGATTATGCTGGTGACGAGGCATTGGCTACCCTATGAGTGTCATAGTGATTCCTGCTAGTTGCTCACCCAAATTCACATTTTTTTTGATACTTTGGCCAGTCTGCCTCAAGTGACACCCCACTAGCTGTGTATCTTATGAGAAGCTTCGTTACCTTTGCAAGCGGTTTCTTGAAGTTGGTGATGTGATTATGTTGGTGACGAGGCATTGGCTACCTTAAGAGGGTCATAGTGCTTCCTGCCAGTTGCTCACCCAAATACACATTTTGAGATACTGTGGCCAGTCTGCCTGAAGCGATACGCCACTAGTTGTGTATCTTAAGAGAAACATCGTTACTCTTGCCAGCGGTTTCTTGACTTTGAAGATGTGATTATACTGGTGACGAGATATTGGTTACCCTAAGAGAGTCACAGTGTTTCGTGCCAGTTGCTCACCGAAATACACATTTTTTAGATACTGTTTCCAGTGTGCCTGAAGCGATACGCCACTAGTTGGGTATTTTAAGAGAAACATCGTTACTTTTGCCAGGGGTTTCTAGAAGTTGCTGATTTGATTCTGCTGGTGACGAGGCATTGGCTACCTCAAGAGAGTCATAGAGATTCCTGCCAGTTCTTCACCCAAATACACATTTTTTAGATACTCATTCCAGTCTGCCTGATAGCTACGCCACTAGTTGTGTATCTTAAGAGTCATTGTAACTTTTGCCAGGGGTTTCTTGAAGTTGCTGATGTGATTATGCTGGTGACGAGGCATTGGCTACCCTATCAGTGTCATAGTGATTCCTGTTAGTTGCTCACCCAAATACACATTTTTTTGATACTTTGGCCAGTCTGCCTCAAGTGACACCCCACTAGCTGTGTATCTTATGAGAAGCTTCGTTACCTTTGCAAGCGGTTTCTTGAAGTTGGTGATGTGATTATGTTGGTGACGAGGCATTGGCTACCTTACGAGAGTCATAGTGCTTTCTGCCAGTTGCTCACCCAAATACACATTTTGAGATACTGTTTGCAGTGTGCCTGAAGCGATACGCCACTAGTTGTGTATCTTAAGAGAAACATCGTTACTTTTGAAAGGGGTATCTAGAAGTTGCTGATTTCATTCTGCTGGTGACGAGGCATTGGCTACCTCAAGAGAGTCATAGAGATTCCTGCCAGTTCTTCACCCAAATACACATTTTTTAGATACTCTTTCCAGTCTGCCTGATAGCTACGCCACTAGTTGTGTATCTTAAGAGTCATTGTAACTTTTGCCAGGGGTTTCTTGAAGTTGCTGATGTGATTATGCTGGTGACGAGGCATTGGCTACCCTATGAGTGTCATAGTGATTCCTGCTAGTTGCTCACCCAAATTCACATTTTTTTTGATACTTTGGCCAGTCTGCCTCAAGTGACACCCCACTAGCTGTGTATCTTATGAGAAGCTTCGTTACCTTTGCAAGCGGTTTCTTGAAGTTGGTGATGTGATTATGTTGGTGACGAGGCATTGGCTACTTTAAGAGGGTCATAGTGCTTCCTGCCAGTTGCTCACCCAAATACACATTTTGAGATACTGTGGCCAGTCTGCCTGAAGCGATACGCCACTAGTTGTGTATCTTAAGAGAAACATCGTTACTCTTGCCAGCGGTTTCTTGACTTTGAAGATGTGATTATACTGGTGACGAGATATTGGTTACCCTAAGAGAGTCACAGTGTTTCGTGCCAGTTGCTCACCGAAATACACATTTTTTAGATACTGTTTCCAGTGTGCCTGAAGCGATACGCCACTAGTTGGGTATTTTAAGAGAAACATCGTTACTTTTGCCAGGGGTTTCTAGAAGTTGCTGATTTGATTCTGCTGGTGACGAGGCATTGGCTACCTCAAGAGAGTCATAGAGATTCCTGCCAGTTCTTCACCCAAATACACATTTTTTAGATACTCATTCCAGTCTGCCTGATAGCTACGCCACTAGTTGTGTATCTTAAGAGTCATTGTAACTTTTGCCAGGGGTTTCTTGAAGTTGCTGATGTGATTATGCTGGTGACGAGGCATTGGCTACCCTATCAGTGTCATAGTGATTCCTGTTAGTTGCTCACCCAAATACACATTTTTTTGATACTTTGGCCAGTCTGCCTCAAGTGACACCCCACTAGCTGTGTATCTTATGAGAAGCTTCGTTACCTTTGCAAGCGGTTTCTTGAAGTTGGTGATGTGATTATGTTGGTGACGAGGCATTGGCTACCTTACGAGAGTCATAGTGCTTTCTGCCAGTTGCTCACCCAAATACACATTTTGAGATACTGTTTGCAGTGTGCCTGAAGCGATACGCCACTAGTTGTGTATCTTAAGAGAAACATCGTTACTTTTGAAAGGGGTATCTAGAAGTTGCTGATTTCATTCTGCTGGTGACGAGGCATTGGCTACCTCAAGAGAGTCATAGAGATTCCTGCCAGTTCTTCACCCAAATACACATTTTTTAGATACTCTTTCCAGTCTGCCTGATAGCTACGCCACTAGTTGTGTATCTTAAGAGTCATTGTAACTTTTGCCAGGGGTTTCTTGAAGTTGCTGATGTGATTATGCTGGTGACGAGGCATTGGCTACCCTATGAGTGTCATAGTGATTCCTGCTAGTTGCTCACCCAAATTCACATTTTTTTTTGATACTTTGGCCAGTCTGCCTCAAGTGACACCCCACTAGCTGTGTATCTTATGAGAAGCTTCGTTACCTTTGCAAGCGGTTTCTTGAAGTTGGTGATGTGATTATGTTGGTGACGAGGCATTGGCTACCTTAAGAGAGTCATAGTGCTTCCTGCCAGTTGCTCACCCAAATACACATTTTGAGATACTGTGGCCAGTCTGCCTGAAGCGATACGCCACTAGTTGTGTATCTTAAGAGAAACATCGTTACTCTTGCCAGCGGTTTCTTGACTTTGAAGATGTGATTATACTGGTGACGAGATATTGGTTACCCTAAGAGAGTCACAGTGTTTCGTGCCAGTTGCTCACCCAAATACACATTTTTTAGATACTGTTTCCAGTGTGCCTGAAGCGATACGCCACTAGTTGTGTATCTTAAGAGAAACATCGTTACTCTTGCCAGCGGTTTCTTGACTTTGAAGATGTGATTATACTGGTGACGAGATATTGGTTACCCTAAGAGAGTCACAGTGTTTCCTGCCAGTTGCTCACCCAAATACACATATTTTAGATACTGTTTGCAGTGTGCCTGAAGCGATACGCCACTAGTTGTGTATCTTAAGAGAAACATCGTTACTTTTGAAAGGGGTATCTAGAAGTTGCTGATTTCATTCTGCTGGTGACGAGGCATTGGCTACCTCAAGAGAGTCATAGAGATTCCTGCCAGTTCTTCACCCAAATACACATTTTTTAGATACTCTTTCCAGTCTGCCTGATAGCTACGCCACTAGTTGTGTATCTTAAGAGTCATTGTAACTTTTGCCAGGGGTTTCTTGAAGTTGCTAATGTGATTATGCTGGTGACGAGGCATTGGCTACCCTATCAGTGTCATAGTGATTCCTGCTAGTTGCTCACCCAAATACACATTTTTTTGATACTTTGGCCAGTCTGCCTCAAGTGACACCCCACTAGCTGTGTATCTTATGAGAAGCTTCGTTACCTTTGCAAGCGGTTTCTTGAAGTTGGTGATGTGATTATGTTGGTGACGAGGCATTGGCTACCTTAAGAGAGTCATAGTGCTTCCTGCCAGTTGCTCACCCAAATACACATTTTGAGATACTGTGGCCAGTCTGCCTGAAGCGATACGCCACTAGTTGTGTATCTTAAGAGAAACATCGTTACTCTTGCCAGCGGTTTCTTGACTTTGAAGATGTGATTATACTGGTGACGAGATATTGGTTACCCTAAGAGAGTCACAGTGTTTCGTGCCAGTTGCTCACCGAAATACACATTTTTTAGATACTGTTTCCAGTGTGCCTGAAGCGATACGCCACTAGTTGTGTATCTTAAGAGAAACATCGTTACTCTTGCCAGCGGTTTCTTGACTTTGAAGATGTGATTATACTGGTGACGAGATATTGGTTACCCTAAGAGAGTCACAGTGTTTCGTGCCAGTTGCTCACCCAAATACACATTTTTAGATACTGTTTGCAGTGTGCCTGAAGCGATACGCCACTAGTTGGGTATCTTAAGAGAAACATCGTTACTTTTGCCAGGGGTTTCTAGAAGTTGCTGATTTGATTCTGCTGGTGACGAGGCATTGGCTACCTCAAGAGAGTCATAGAGATTCCTGCCAGTTCTTCACCCAAATACACATTTTTTAGATACTCTTTCCAGTCTGCCTGATAGCTACGCCACTAGTTGTGTATCTTAAGAGTCATTGTAACTTTTGCCAGGGGTTTCTTGAAGTTGCTGATGTGATTATGCTGGTGACGAGGCATTGGCTACCCTATGAGTGTCATAGTGATTCCTGCTAGTTGCTCACCCAAATACACATTTTTTTGATACTTTGGCCAGTCTGCCTCAAGTGACACCCCACTAGCTGTGTATCTTATGAGAAGCTTCGTTACCTTTTCAAGCGGTTTCTTGTAGTTGGTGATGTGATTATGTTGGTGACGAGGCATTGGCTACCTTAAGAGAGTCATAGTGCTTCCTGCCAGTTGCTCACCCAAATACACATTTTTAGATACTGTTTGCAGTGTGCCTGAAGCGATACGCCACTAGTTGTGTATCTTAAGAGAAACATCGTTACTCTTGCCAGCGGTTTCTTGACTTTGAAGATGTGATTATACTGGTGACGAGATATTGGTTACCCTAAGAGAGTCACAGTGTTTCCTGCCAGTTGCTCACCCAAATACACATATTTTAGATACTGTTTGCAGTGTGCCTGAAGCGATACGCCACTAGTTGTGTATCTTAAGAGAAACATCGTTACTTTTGAAAGGGGTATCTAGAAGTTGCTGATTTCATTCTGCTGGTGACGAGGCATTGGCTACCTCAAGAGAGTCATAGAGATTCCTGCCAGTTCTTCACCCAAATACACATTTTTTAGATACTCTTTCCAGTCTGCCTGATAGCTACGCCACTAGTTGTGTATCTTAAGACTCATTGTAACTTTTGCCAGGGGTTTCTTGAAGTTGCTAATGTGATTATGCTGGTGACGAGGCATTGGCTACCCTATCAGTGTCATAGTGATTCCTGCTAGTTGCTCACCCAAATACACATTTTTTTGATACTTTGGCCAGTCTGCCTCAAGTGACACCCCACTAGCTGTGTATCTTATGAGAAGCTTCGTTACCTTTGCAAGCGGTTTCTTGAAGTTGGTGATGTGATTATGTTGGTGACGAGGCATTGGCTACCTTAAGAGAGTCATAGTGCTTCCTGCCAGTTGCTCACCCAAATACACATTTTGAGATACTGTGGCCAGTCTGCCTGAAGCGATACGCCACTAGTTGTGTATTTTAAGAGAAACATCGTTACTTTTGCCAGGGGTTTCTAGAAGTTGCTGATTTGATTCTGCTGGTGACGAGGCATTGGCTACCCTATGAGTGTCATAGTGATTCCTGTTAGTTGCTCACCCAAATACACATTTTTTTGATACTTTGGCCAGTCTGCCTCAAGTGACACCCCACTAGCTGTGTATCTTATGAGAAGCTTCGTTACCTTTGCAAGCGGTTTCTTGAAGTTGGTGATGTGATTATGTTGGTGACGAGGCATTGGCTACCTTACGAGAGTCATAGTGCTTTCTGCCAGTTGCTCACCCAAATACACATTTTGAGATACTGTTTGCAGTGTGCCTGAAGCGATACGCCACTAGTTGTGTATCTTAAGAGAAACATCGTTACTTTTGAAAGGGGTATCTAGAAGTTGCTGATTTCATTCTGCTGGTGACGAGGCATTGGCTACCTCAAGAGAGTCATAGAGATTCCTGCCAGTTCTTCACCCAAATACACATTTTTTAGATACTCTTTCCAGTCTGCCTGATAGCTACGCCACTAGTTGTGTATCTTAAGAGTCATTGTAACTTTTGCCAGGGGTTTCTTGAAGTTGCTGATGTGATTATGCTGGTGACGAGGCATTGGCTACCCTATGAGTGTCATAGTGATTCCTGCTAGTTGCTCACCCAAATACACATTTTTTTTGATACTTTGGCCAGTCTGCCTCAAGTGACACCCCACTAGCTGTGTATCTTATGAGAAGCTTCGTTACCTTTGCAAGCGGTTTCTTGAAGTTGGTGATGTGATTATGTTGGTGACGAGGCATTGGCTACCTTAAGAGAGTCATAGTGCTTCCTGCCAGTTGCTCACCCAAATACACATTTTGAGATACTGTGGCCAGTCTGCCTGAAGCGATACGCCACTAGTTGTGTATCTTAAGAGAAACATCGTTACTCTTGCCAGCGGTTTCTTGACTTTGAAGATGTGATTATACTGGTGACGAGATATTGGTTACCCTAAGAGAGTCACAGTGTTTCGTGCCAGTTGCTCACCGAAATACACATTTTTTAGATACTGTTTCCAGTGTGCCTGAAGCGATACGCCACTAGTTGTGTATTTTAAGAGAAACATCGTTACTTTTGCCAGGGGTTTCTAGAAGTTGCTGATTTGATTCTGCTGGTGACGAGGCATTGGCTACCTCAAGAGAGTCATAGAGATTCCTGCCAGTTCTTCACCCAAATACACATTTTTTAGATACTCATTCCAGTCTGCCTGATAGCTACGCCACTAGTTGTGTATCTTAAGAGTCATTGTAACTTTTGCCAGGGGTTTCTTGAAGTTGCTGATGTGATTATGCTGGTGACGAGGCATTGGCTACCCTATCAGTGTCATAGTGATTCCTGTTAGTTGCTCACCCAAATACACATTTTTTTGATACTTTGGCCAGTCTGCCTCAAGTGACACCCCACTAGCTGTGTATCTTATGAGAAGCTTCGTTACCTTTGCAAGCGGTTTCTTGAAGTTGGTGATGTGATTATGTTGGTGACGAGGCATTGGCTACCTTACGAGAGTCATAGTGCTTTCTGCCAGTTGCTCACCCAAATACACATTTTGAGATACTGGTTGCAGTGTGCCTGAAGCGATACGCCACTAGTTGTGTATTTTAAGAGAAACATCGTTACTCTTGCCAGCGGTTTCTTGACTTTGAAGATGTGATTATACTGGTGACGAGATATTGGTTACCCTAAGAGAGTCACAGTGTTTCGTGCCAGTTGCTCACCGAAATACACATTTTTTAGATACTGTTTCCAGTGTGCCTGAAGCGATACGCCACTAGTTGTGTATTTTAAGAGAAACATCGTTACTTTTGCCAGGGGTTTCTAGAAGTTGCTGATTTGATTCTGCTGGTGACGAGGCATTGGCTACCTCAAGAGAGTCATAGAGATTCCTGCCAGTTCTTCACCCAAATACACATTTTTTAGATACTCATTCCAGTCTGCCTGATAGCTACGCCACTAGTTGTGTATCTTAAGAGTCATTGTAACTTTTGCCAGGGGTTTCTTGAAGTTGCTGATGTGATTATGCTGGTGACGAGGCATTGGCTACCCTATCAGTGTCATAGTGATTCCTGTTAGTTGCTCACCCAAATACACATTTTTTTGATACTTTGGCCAGTCTGCCTCAAGTGACACCCCACTAGCTGTGTATCTTATGAGAAGCTTCGTTACCTTTGCAAGCGGTTTCTTGAAGTTGGTGATGTGATTATGTTGGTGACGAGGCATTGGCTACCTTACGAGAGTCATAGTGCTTTCTGCCAGTTGCTCACCCAAATACACATTTTGAGATACTGGTTGCAGTGTGCCTGAAGCGATAAACCACTAGTTGTGTATCTTAAGAGAAACATCGTTACTTTTGAAAGGGGTATCTAGAAGTTGCTGATTTCATTCTGCTGGTGACGAGGCATTGGCTACCTCAAGAGAGTCATAGAGATTCCTGCCAGTTCTTCACCCAAATACACATTTTTTAGATACTCTTTCCAGTCTGCCTGATAGCTACGCCACTAGTTGTGTATCTTAAGACTCATTGTAACTTTTGCCAGGGGTTTCTTGAAGTTGCTAATGTGATTATGCTGGTGACGAGGCATTGGCTACCCTATCAGTGTCATAGTGATTCCTGCTAGTTGCTCACCCAAATACACATTTTTTTGATACTTTGGCCAGTCTGCCTCAAGTGACACCCCACTAGCTGTGTATCTTATGAGAAGCTTCGTTACCTTTTCAAGCGGTTTCTTGTAGTTGGTGATGTGATTATGTTGGTGACGAGGCATTGGCTACCTTAAGAGAGTCATAGTGCTTCCTGCCAGTTGCTCACCCAAATACACATTTTTAGATACTGTTTGCAGTGTGCCTGAAGCGATACGCCACTAGTTGTGTATCTTAAGAGAAACATCGTTACTCTTGCCAGCGGTTTCTTGACTTTGAAGATGTGATTATACTGGTGACGAGATATTGGTTACCCTAAGAGAGTCACAGTGTTTCCTGCCAGTTGCTCACCCAAATACACATATTTTAGATACTGTTTGCAGTGTGCCTGAAGCGATACGCCACTAGTTGTGTATCTTAAGAGAAACATCGTTACTTTTGAAAGGGGTATCTAGAAGTTGCTGATTTCATTCTGCTGGTGACGAGGCATTGGCTACCTCAAGAGAGTCATAGAGATTCCTGCCAGTTCTTCACCCAAATACACATTTTTTAGATACTCTTTCCAGTCTGCCTGATAGCTACGCCACTAGTTGTGTATCTTAAGACTCATTGTAACTTTTGCCAGGGGTTTCTTGAAGTTGCTAATGTGATTATGCTGGTGACGAGGCATTGGCTACCCTATCAGTGTCATAGTGATTCCTGCTAGTTGCTCACCCAAATACACATTTTTTTGATACTTTGGCCAGTCTGCCTCAAGTGACACCCCACTAGCTGTGTATCTTATGAGAAGCTTCGTTACCTTTGCAAGCGGTTTCTTGAAGTTGGTGATGTGATTATGTTGGTGACGAGGCATTGGCTACCTTACGAGAGTCATAGTGCTTTCTGCCAGTTGCTCACCCAAATACACATTTTGAGATACTGTTTGCAGTGTGCCTGAAGCGATACGCCACTAGTTGTGTATCTTAAGAGAAACATCGTTACTTTTGAAAGGGGTATCTAGAAGTTGCTGATTTCATTCTGCTGGTGACGAGGCATTGGCTACCTCAAGAGAGTCATAGAGATTCCTGCCAGTTCTTCACCCAAATACACATTTTTTAGATACTCTTTCCAGTCTGCCTGATAGCTACGCCACTAGTTGTGTATCTTAAGAGTCATTGTAACTTTTGCCAGGGGTTTCTTGAAGTTGCTGATGTGATTATGCTGGTGACGAGGCATTGGCTACCCTATGAGTGTCATAGTGATTCCTGCTAGTTGCTCACCCAAATACACATTTTTTTTGATACTTTGGCCAGTCTGCCTCAAGTGACACCCCACTAGCTGTGTATCTTATGAGAAGCTTCGTTACCTTTGCAAGCGGTTTCTTGAAGTTGGTGATGTGATTATGTTGGTGACGAGGCATTGGCTACCTTAAGAGAGTCATAGTGCTTCCTGCCAGTTGCTCACCCAAATACACATTTTGAGATACTGTGGCCAGTCTGCCTGAAGCGATACGCCACTAGTTGTGTATCTTAAGAGAAACATCGTTACTCTTGCCAGCGGTTTCTTGACTTTGAAGATGTGATTATACTGGTGACGAGATATTGGTTACCCTAAGAGAGTCACAGTGTTTCGTGCCAGTTGCTCACCGAAATACACATTTTTTAGATACTGTTTCCAGTGTGCCTGAAGCGATACGCCACTAGTTGTGTATTTTAAGAGAAACATCGTTACTTTTGCCAGGGGTTTCTAGAAGTTGCTGATTTGATTCTGCTGGTGACGAGGCATTGGCTACCTCAAGAGAGTCATAGAGATTCCTGCCAGTTCTTCACCCAAATACACATTTTTTAGATACTCATTCCAGTCTGCCTGATAGCTACGCCACTAGTTGTGTATCTTAAGAGTCATTGTAACTTTTGCCAGGGGTTTCTTGAAGTTGCTGATGTGATTATGCTGGTGACGAGGCATTGGCTACCCTATCAGTGTCATAGTGATTCCTGTTAGTTGCTCACCCAAATACACATTTTTTTGATACTTTGGCCAGTCTGCCTCAAGTGACACCCCACTAGCTGTGTATCTTATGAGAAGCTTCGTTACCTTTGCAAGCGGTTTCTTGAAGTTGGTGATGTGATTATGTTGGTGACGAGGCATTGGCTACCTTACGAGAGTCATAGTGCTTTCTGCCAGTTGCTCACCCAAATACACATTTTGAGATACTGGTTGCAGTGTGCCTGAAGCGATACGCCACTAGTTGTGTATCTTAAGAGAAACATCGTTACTTTTGAAAGGGGTATCTAGAAGTTGCTGATTTCATTCTGCTGGTGACGAGGCATTGGCTACCTCAAGAGAGTCATAGAGATTCCTGCCAGTTCTTCACCCAAATACACATTTTTTAGATACTCTTTCCAGTCTGCCTGATAGCTACGCCACTAGTTGTGTATCTTAAGAGTCATTGTAACTTTTGCCAGGGGTTTCTTGAAGTTGCTGATGTGATTATGCTGGTGACGAGGCATTGGCTACCCTATGAGTGTCATAGTGATTCCTGCTAGTTGCTCACCCAAATACACATTTTTTTTGATACTTTGGCCAGTCTGCCTCAAGTGACACCCCACTAGCTGTGTATCTTATGAGAAGCTTCGTTACCTTTGCAAGCGGTTTCTTGAAGTTGGTGATGTGATTATGTTGGTGACGAGGCATTGGCTACCTTAAGAGGGTCATAGTGCTTCCTGCCAGTTGCTCACCCAAATACACATTTTGAGATACTGTGGCCAGTCTGCCTGAAGCGATACGCCACTAGTTGTGTATCTTAAGAGAAACATCGTTACTCTTGCCAGCGGTTTCTTGACTTTGAAGATGTGATTATACTGGTGACGAGATATTGGTTACCCTAAGAGAGTCACAGTGTTTCGTGCCAGTTGCTCACCGAAATACACATTTTTTAGATACTGTTTCCAGTGTGCCTGAAGCGATACGCCACTAGTTGTGTATTTTAAGAGAAACATCGTTACTTTTGTCAGGGGTTTCTAGAAGTTGCTGATTTGATTCTGCTGGTGACGAGGCATTGGCTACCTCAAGAGAGTCATAGAGATTCCTGCCAGTTCTTCACCCAAATACACATTTTTTAGATACTCATTCCAGTCTGCCTGATAGCTACGCCACTAGTTGTGTATCTTAAGAGTCATTGTAACTTTTGCCAGGGGTTTCTTGAAGTTGCTGATGTGATTATGCTGGTGACGAGGCATTGGCTACCCTATCAGTGTCATAGTGATTCCTGTTAGTTGCTCACCCAAATACACATTTTTTTGATACTTTGGCCAGTCTGCCTCAAGTGACACCCCACTAGCTGTGTATCTTATGAGAAGCTTCGTTACCTTTGCAAGCGGTTTCTTGAAGTTGGTGATGTGATTATGTTGGTGACGAGGCATTGGCTACCTTACGAGAGTCATAGTGCTTTCTGCCAGTTGCTCACCCAAATACACATTTTGAGATACTGTTTGCAGTGTGCCTGAAGCGATACGCCACTAGTAGTGTATCTTAAGAGAAACATCGTTACTTTTGAAAGGGGTATCTAGAAGTTGCTGATTTCATTCTGCTGGTGACGAGGCATTGGCTACCTCAAGAGAGTCATAGAGATTCCTGCCAGTTCTTCACCCAAATACACATTTTTTAGATACTCTTTCCAGTCTGCCTGATAGCTACGCCACTAGTTGTGTATCTTAAGAGTCATTGTAACTTTTGCCAGGGGTTTCTTGAAGTTGCTGATGTGATTATGCTGGTGACGAGGCATTGGCTACCCTATGAGTGTCATAGTGATTCCTGCTAGTTGCTCACCCAAATACACATTTTTTTTGATACTTTGGCCAGTCTGCCTCAAGTGACACCCCACTAGCTGTGTATCTTATGAGAAGCTTCGTTACCTTTGCAAGCGGTTTCTTGAAGTTGGTGATGTGATTATGTTGGTGACGAGGCATTGGCTACCTTAAGAGAGTCATAGTGCTTCCTGCCAGTTGCTCACCCAAATACACATTTTGAGATACTGTTTCCAGTGTGCCTGAAGCGATACGCCACTAGTTGTGTATTTTAAGAGAAACATCGTTACTTTTGCCAGGGGTTTCTAGAAGTTGCTGATTTGATTCTGCTGGTGACGAGGCATTGGCTACCTCAAGAGAGTCATAGAGATTCCTGCCAGTTCTTCACCCAAATACACATTTTTTAGATACTCATTCCAGTCTGCCTGATAGCTACGCCACTAGTTGTGTATCTTAAGAGTCATTGTAACTTTTGCCAGGGGTTTCTTGAAGGTGCTGATGTGATTATGCTGGTGACGAGGCATTGGCTACCCTATGAGTGTCATAGTGATTCCTGTTAGTTGCTCACCCAAATACACATTTTTTTGATACTTTGGCCAGTCTGCCTCAAGTGACACCCCACTAGCTGTGTATCTTATGAGAAGCTTCGTTACCTTTGCAAGCGGTTTCTTGAAGTTGGTGATGTGATTATGTTGGTGACGAGGCATTGGCTACCTTACGAGAGTCATAGTGCTTTCTGCCAGTTGCTCACCCAAATACACATTTTGAGATACTGTTTGCAGTGTGCCTGAAGCGATACGCCACTAGTTGTGTATCTTAAGAGAAACATCGTTACTTTTGAAAGGGGTATCTAGAAGTTGCTGATTTCATTCTGCTGGTGACGAGGCATTGGCTACCTCAAGAGAGTCATAGAGATTCCTGCCAGTTCTTCACCCAAATACACATTTTTTAGATACTCTTTCCAGTCTGCCTGATAGCTACGCCACTAGTTGTGTATCTTAAGAGTCATTGTAACTTTTGCCAGGGGTTTCTTGAAGTTGCTGATGTGATTATGCTGGTGACGAGGCATTGGCTACCCTATGAGTGTCATAGTGATTCCTGCTAGTTGCTCACCCAAATACACATTTTTTTTGATACTTTGGCCAGTCTGCCTCAAGTGACACCCCACTAGCTGTGTATCTTATGAGAAGCTTCGTTACCTTTGCAAGCGGTTTCTTGAAGTTGGTGATGTGATTATGTTGGTGACGAGGCATTGGCTACCTTAAGAGGGTCATAGTGCTTCCTGCCAGTTGCTCACCCAAATACACATTTTGAGATACTGTGGCCAGTCTGCCTGAAGCGATACGCCACTAGTTGTGTATCTTAAGAGAAACATCGTTACTCTTGCCAGCGGTTTCTTGACTTTGAAGATGTGATTATACTGGTGACGAGATATTGGTTACCCTAAGAGAGTCACAGTGTTTCGTGCCAGTTGCTCACCGAAATACACATTTTTTAGATACTGTTTCCAGTGTGCCTGAAGCGATAGGCCACTAGTTGTGTATTTTAAGAGAAACATCGTTACTTTTGCCAGGGGTTTCTAGAAGTTGCTGATTTGATTCTGCTGGTGACGAGGCATTGGCTACCTCAAGAGAGTCATAGAGATTCCTGCCAGTTCTTCACCCAAATACACATTTTTTAGATACTCATTCCAGTCTGCCTGATAGCTACGCCACTAGTTGTGTATCTTAAGAGTCATTGTAACTTTTGCCAGGGGTTTCTTGAAGTTGCTGATGTGATTATGCTGGTGACGAGGCATTGGCTACCCTATGAGTGTCATAGTGATTCCTGTTAGTTGCTCACCCAAATACACATTTTTTTGATACTTTGGCCAGTCTGCCTCAAGTGACACCCCACTAGCTGTGTATCTTATGAGAAGCTTCGTTACCTTTGCAAGCGGTTTCTTGAAGTTGGTGATGTGATTATGTTGGTGACGAGGCATTGGCTACCTTACGAGAGTCATAGTGCTTTCTGCCAGTTGCTCACCCAAATACACATTTTGAGATACTGTTTGCAGTGTGCCTGAAGCGATACGCCACTAGTTGTGTATCTTAAGAGAAACATCGTTACTTTTGAAAGGGGTATCTAGAAGTTGCTGATTTCATTCTGCTGGTGACGAGGCATTGGCTACCTCAAGAGAGTCATAGAGATTCCTGCCAGTTCTTCACCCAAATACACATTTTTTAGATACTCTTTCCAGTCTGCCTGATAGCTACGCCACTAGTTGTGTATCTTAAGAGTCATTGTAACTTTTGCCAGGGGTTTCTTGAAGTTGCTAATGTGATTATGCTGGTGACGAGGCATTGGCTACCCTATCAGTGTCATAGTGATTCCTGCTAGTTGCTCACCCAAATACACATTTTTTTGATACTTTGGCCAGTCTGCCTCAAGTGACACCCCACTAGCTGTGTATCTTATGAGAAGCTTCGTTACCTTTGCAAGCGGTTTCTTGAAGTTGGTGATGTGATTATGTTGGTGACGAGGCATTGGCTACCTTAAGAGAGTCATAGTGCTTCCTGCCAGTTGCTCACCCAAATACACATTTTGAGATACTGTGGCCAGTCTGCCTGAAGCGATACGCCACTAGTTGTGCATCTTAAGAGAAACATCGTTACTCTTGCCAGCGGTTTCTTGACTTTGAAGATGTGATTATACTGGTGACGAGATATTGGTTACCCTAAGAGAGTCACAGTGTTTCGTGCCAGTTGCTCACCCAAATACACATTTTTTAGATACTGTTTCCAGTGTGCCTGAAGCGATACGCCACTAGTTGTGTATCTTAAGAGAAACATCGTTACTCTTGCCAGCGGTTTCTTGACTTTGAAGATGTGATTATACTGGTGACGAGATATTGGTTACCCTAAGAGAGTCACAGTGTTTCGTGCCAGTTGCTCACCCAAATACACATTTTTTAGATACTGTTTGCAGTGTGCCTGAAGCGATACGCCACTAGTTGGGTATCTTAAGAGAAACATCGTTACTTTTGCCAGGGGTTTCTAGAAGTTGCTGATTTGATTCTGCTGGTGACGAGGCATTGGCTACCTCAAGAGAGTCATAGAGATTCCTGCCAGTTCTTCACCCAAATACACATTTTTTAGATACTCTTTCCAGTCTGCCTGATAGCTACGCCACTAGTTGTGTATCTTAAGAGTCATTGTAACTTTTGCCAGGGGTTTCTTGAAGTTGCTGATGTGATTATGCTGGTGACGAGGCATTGGCTACCCTATGAGTGTCATAGTGATTCCTGCTAGTTGCTCACCCAAATACACATTTTTTTGATACTTTGGCCAGTCTGCCTCAAGTGACACCCCACTAGCTGTGTATCTTATGAGAAGCTTCGTTACCTTTTCAAGCGGTTTCTTGTAGTTGGTGATGTGATTATGTTGGTGACGAGGCATTGGCTACCTTAAGAGAGTCATAGTGCTTCCTGCCAGTTGCTCACCCAAATACACATTTTTAGATACTGTTTGCAGTGTGCCTGAAGCGATACGCCACTAGTTGTGTATCTTAAGAGAAACATCGTTACTCTTGCCAGCGTTTTCTTGACTTTGAAGATGTGATTATACTGGTGACGAGATATTGGTTACCCTAAGAGAGTCACAGTGTTTCCTGCCAGTTGCTCACCCAAATACACATATTTTAGATACTGTTTGCAGTGTGCCTGAAGCGATACGTCACTAGTTGTGTATCTTAAGAGAAACATCGTTACTTTTGAAAGGGGTATCTAGAAGTTGCTGATTTCATTCTGCTGGTGACGAGGCATTGGCTACCTCAAGAGAGTCATAGAGATTCCTGCCAGTTCTTCACCCAAATACACATTTTTTAGATACTCTTTCCAGTCTGCCTGATAGCTACGCCACTAGTTGTGTATCTTAAGAGTCATTGTAACTTTTGCCAGGGGTTTCTTGAAGTTGCTAATGTGATTATGCTGGTGACGAGGCATTGGCTACCCTATCAGTGTCATAGTGATTCCTGCTAGTTGCTCACCCAAATACACATTTTTTTGATACTTTGGCCAGTCTGCCTCAAGTGACACCCCACTAGCTGTGTATCTTATGGGAAGCTTCGTTACCTTTGCAAGCGGTTTCTTGAAGTTGGTGATGTGATTATGTTGGTGACGAGGCATTGGCTACCTTAAGAGAGTCATAGTGCTTCCTGCCAGTTGCTCACCCAAATACACATTTTGAGATACTGTTTGCAGTGTGCCTGAAGCGATACGCCACTAGTTGTGTATCTTAAGAGAAACATCGTTACTTTTGAAAGGGGTATCTAGAAGTTGCTGATTTCATTCTGCTGGTGACGAGGCATTGGCTACCTCAAGAGAGTCATAGAGATTCCTGCCAGTTCTTCACCCAAATACACATTTTTTAGATACTCTTTCCAGTCTGCCTGATAGCTACGCCACTAGTTGTGTATCTTAAGAGTCATTGTAACTTTTGCCAGGGGTTTCTTGAAGTTGCTGATGTGATTATGCTGGTGACGAGGCATTGGCTACCCTATGAGTGTCATAGTGATTCCTGCTAGTTGCTCACCCAAATACACATTTTTTTTGATACTTTGGCCAGTCTGCCTCAAGTGACACCCCACTAGCTGTGTATCTTATGAGAAGCTTCGTTACCTTTGCAAGCGGTTTCTTGAAGTTGGTGATGTGATTATGTTGGTGACGAGGCATTGGCTACCTTAAGAGGGTCATAGTGCTTCCTGCCAGTTGCTCACCCAAATACACATTTTGAGATACTGTGGCCAGTCTGCCTGAAGCGATACGCCACTAGTTGTGTATCTTAAGAGAAACATCGTTACTCTTGCCAGCGGTTTCTTGACTTTGAAGATGTGATTATACTGGTGACGAGATATTGGTTACCCTAAGAGAGTCACAGTGTTTCGTGCCAGTTGCTCACCGAAATACACATTTTTTAGATACTGTTTCCAGTGTGCCTGAAGCGATAGGCCACTAGTTGTGTATTTTAAGAGAAACATCGTTACTTTTGCCAGGGGTTTCTAGAAGTTGCTGATTTGATTCTGCTGGTGACGAGGCATTGGCTACCTCAAGAGAGTCATAGAGATTCCTGCCAGTTCTTCACCCAAATACACATTTTTTAGATACTCATTCCAGTCTGCCTGATAGCTACGCCACTAGTTGTGTATCTTAAGAGTCATTGTAACTTTTGCCAGGGGTTTCTTGAAGTTGCTGATGTGATTATGCTGGTGACGAGGCATTGGCTACCCTATGAGTGTCATAGTGATTCCTGTTAGTTGCTCACCCAAATACACATTTTTTTGATACTTTGGCCAGTCTGCCTCAAGTGACACCCCACTAGCTGTGTATCTTATGAGAAGCTTCGTTACCTTTGCAAGCGGTTTCTTGAAGTTGGTGATGTGATTATGTTGGTGACGAGGCATTGGCTACCTTACGAGAGTCATAGTGCTTTCTGCCAGTTGCTCACCCAAATACACATTTTGAGATACTGTTTGCAGTGTGCCTGAAGCGATACGCCACTAGTTGTGTATCTTAAGAGAAACATCGTTACTTTTGAAAGGGGTATCTAGAAGTTGCTGATTTCATTCTGCTGGTGACGAGGCATTGGCTACCTCAAGAGAGTCATAGAGATTCCTGCCAGTTCTTCACCCAAATACACATTTTTTAGATACTCTTTCCAGTCTGCCTGATAGCTACGCCACTAGTTGTGTATCTTAAGAGTCATTGTAACTTTTGCCAGGGGTTTCTTGAAGTTGCTAATGTGATTATGCTGGTGACGAGGCATTGGCTACCCTATCAGTGTCATAGTGATTCCTGCTAGTTGCTCACCCAAATACACATTTTTTTGATACTTTGGCCAGTCTGCCTCAAGTGACACCCCACTAGCTGTGTATCTTATGAGAAGCTTCGTTACCTTTGCAAGCGGTTTCTTGAAGTTGGTGATGTGATTATGTTGGTGACGAGGCATTGGCTACCTTAAGAGAGTCATAGTGCTTCCTGCCAGTTGCTCACCCAAATACACATTTTGAGATACTGTGGCCAGTCTGCCTGAAGCGATACGCCACTAGTTGTGTATCTTAAGAGAAACATCGTTACTCTTGCCAGCGGTTTCTTGACTTTGAAGATGTGATTATACTGGTGACGAGATATTGGTTACCCTAAGAGAGTCACAGTGTTTCGTGCCAGTTGCTCACCCAAATACACATTTTTTAGATACTGTTTCCAGTGTGCCTGAAGCGATACGCCACTAGTTGTGTATCTTAAGAGAAACATCGTTACTCTTGCCAGCGGTTTCTTGACTTTGAAGATGTGATTATACTGGTGACGAGATATTGGTTACCCTAAGAGAGTCACAGTGTTTCGTGCCAGTTGCTCACCCAAATACACATTTTTTAGATACTGTTTGCAGTGTGCCTGAAGCGATACGCCACTAGTTGGGTATCTTAAGAGAAACATCGTTACTTTTGCCAGGGGTTTCTAGAAGTTGCTGATTTGATTCCGCTGGTGACGAGGCATTGGCTACCTCAAGAGAGTCATAGAGATTCCTGCCAGTTCTTCACCCAAATACACATTTTTTAGATACTCTTTCCAGTCTGCCTGATAGCTACGCCACTAGTTGTGTATCTTAAGAGTCATTGTAACTTTTGCCAGGGGTTTCTTGAAGTTGCTGATGTGATTATGCTGGTGACGAGGCATTGGCTACCCTATGAGTGTCATAGTGATTCCTGCTAGTTGCTCACCCAAATACACATTTTTTTGATACTTTGGCCAGTCTGCCTCAAGTGACACCCCACTAGCTGTGTATCTTATGAGAAGCTTCGTTACCTTTTCAAGCGGTTTCTTGTAGTTGGTGATGTGATTATGTTGGTGACGAGGCATTGGCTACCTTAAGAGAGTCATAGTGCTTCCTGCCAGTTGCTCACCCAAATACACATTTTTAGATACTGTTTGCAGTGTGCCTGAAGCGATACGCCACTAGTTGTGTATCTTAAGAGAAACATCGTTACTCTTGCCAGCGTTTTCTTGACTTTGAAGATGTGATTATACTGGTGACGAGATATTGGTTACCCTAAGAGAGTCACAGTGTTTCCTGCCAGTTGCTCACCCAAATACACATATTTTAGATACTGTTTGCAGTGTGCCTGAAGCGATACGTCACTAGTTGTGTATCTTAAGAGAAACATCGTTACTTTTGAAAGGGGTATCTAGAAGTTGCTGATTTCATTCTGCTGGTGACGAGGCATTGGCTACCTCAAGAGAGTCATAGAGATTCCTGCCAGTTCTTCACCCAAATACACATTTTTTAGATACTCTTTCCAGTCTGCCTGATAGCTACGCCACTAGTTGTGTATCTTAAGAGTCATTGTAACTTTTGCCAGGGGTTTCTTGAAGTTGCTAATGTGATTATGCTGGTGACGAGGCATTGGCTACCCTATCAGTGTCATAGTGATTCCTGCTAGTTGCTCACCCAAATACACATTTTTTTGATACTTTGGCCAGTCTGCCTCAAGTGACACCCCACTAGCTGTGTATCTTATGGGAAGCTTCGTTACCTTTGCAAGCGGTTTCTTGAAGTTGGTGATGTGATTATGTTGGTGACGAGGCATTGGCTACCTTAAGAGAGTCATAGTGCTTCCTGCCAGTTGCTCACCCAAATACACATTTTGAGATACTGTGGCCAGTCTGCCTGAAGCGATACGCCACTAGTTGTGTATCTTAAGAGAAACATCGTTACTCTTGCCAGCGGTTTCTTGACTTTGAAGATGTGATTATACTGGTGACGAGATATTGGTTACCCTAAGAGAGTCACAGTGTTTCGTGCCAGTTGCTCACCCAAATACACATTTTTTAGATACTGTTTCCAGTGTGCCTGAAGCGATACGCCACTAGTTGTGTATCTTAAGAGAAACATCGTTACTCTTGCCAGCGGTTTCTTGACTTTGAAGATGTGATTATACTGGTGACGAGATATTGGTTACCCTAAGAGAGTCACAGTGTTTCGTGCCAGTTGCTCACCCAAATACACATTTTTTAGATACTGTTTGCAGTGTGCCTGAAGCGATACGCCACTAGTTGGGTATCTTAAGAGAAACATCGTTACTTTTGCCAGGGGTTTCTAGAAGTTGCTGATTTGATTCTGCTGGTGACGAGGCATTGGCTACCTCAAGAGAGTCATAGAGATTCCTGCCAGTTCTTCACCCAAATACACATTTTTTAGATACTCTTTCCAGTCTGCCTGATAGCTACGCCACTAGTTGTGTATCTTAAGAGTCATTGTAACTTTTGCCAGGGGTTTCTTGAAGTTGCTGATGTGATTATGCTGGTGACGAGGCATTGGCTACCCTATGAGTGTCATAGTGATTCCTGCTAGTTGCTCACCCAAATACACATTTTTTTGATACTTTGGCCAGTCTGCCTCAAGTGACACCCCACTAGCTGTGTATCTTATGAGAAGCTTCGTTACCTTTTCAAGCGGTTTCTTGTAGTTGGTGATGTGATTATGTTGGTGACGAGGCATTGGCTACCTTAAGAGAGTCATAGTGCTTCCTGCCAGTTGCTCACCCAAATACACATTTTTAGATACTGTTTGCAGTGTGCCTGAAGCGATACGCCACTAGTTGTGTATCTTAAGAGAAACATCGTTACTCTTGCCAGCGTTTTCTTGACTTTGAAGATGTGATTATACTGGTGACGAGATATTGGTTACCCTAAGAGAGTCACAGTGTTTCCTGCCAGTTGCTCACCCAAATACACATATTTTAGATACTGTTTGCAGTGTGCCTGAAGCGATACGTCACTAGTTGTGTATCTTAAGAGAAACATCGTTACTTTTGAAAGGGGTATCTAGAAGTTGCTGATTTCATTCTGCTGGTGACGAGGCATTGGCTACCTCAAGAGAGTCATAGAGATTCCTGCCAGTTCTTCACCCAAATACACATTTTTTAGATACTCTTTCCAGTCTGCCTGATAGCTACGCCACTAGTTGTGTATCTTAAGAGTCATTGTAACTTTTGCCAGGGGTTTCTTGAAGTTGCTAATGTGATTATGCTGGTGACGAGGCATTGGCTACCCTATCAGTGTCATAGTGATTCCTGCTAGTTGCTCACCCAAATACACATTTTTTTGATACTTTGGCCAGTCTGCCTCAAGTGACACCCCACTAGCTGTGTATCTTATGGGAAGCTTCGTTACCTTTGCAAGCGGTTTCTTGAAGTTGGTGATGTGATTATGTTGGTGACGAGGCATTGGCTACCTTAAGAGAGTCATAGTGCTTCCTGCCAGTTGCTCACCCAAATACACATTTTGAGATACTGTGGCCAGTCTGCCTGAAGCGATACGCCACTAGTTGTGTATCTTAAGAGAAACATCATTACTCTTGCCAGCGGTTTCTTGACTTTGAAGATGTGATTATACTGGTGACGAGATATTGGTTACCCTAAGAGAGTCACAGTGTTTCGTGCCAGGTGCTCACCGAAATACACATTTTTTAGATACTGTTTCCAGTGTGCCTGAAGCGATACGCCACTAGTTGTGTATTTTAAGAGAAACATCGTTACTTTTGCCAGGGGTTTCTAGAAGTTGCTGATTTGATTCTGCTGGTGACGAGGCATTGGCTACCCTATGAGTGTCATAGTGATTCCTGTTAGTTGCTCACCCAAATACACATTTTTTTGATACTTTGGCCAGTCTGCCTCAAGTGACACCCCACTAGCTGTGTATCTTATGAGAAGCTTCGTTACCTTTGCAAGCGGATTCTTGAAGTTGGTGATGTGATTATGTTGGTGACGAGGCATTGGCTACCTTACGAGAGTCATAGTGCTTTCTGCCAGTTGCTCACCCAAATACACATTTTGAGATACTGTTTGCAGTGTGCCTGAAGCGATACGCCACTAGTTGTGTATCTTAAGAGAAACATCGTTACTTTTGAAAGGGGTATCTAGAAGTTGCTGATTTCATTCTGCTGGTGACGAGGCATTGGCTACCTCAAGAGAGTCATAGAGATTCCTGCCAGTTCTTCACCCAAATACACATTTTTTAGATACTCTTTCCAGTCTGCCTGATAGCTACGCCACTAGTTGTGTATCTTAAGAGTCATTGTAACTTTTGCCAGGGGTTTCTTGAAGTTGCTGATGTGATTATGCTGGTGACGAGGCATTGGCTACCCTATGAGTGTCATAGTGATTCCTGCTAGTTGCTCACCCAAATACACATTTTTTTTGATACTTTGGCCAGTCTGCCTCAAGTGACACCCCACTAGCTGTGTATCTTATGAGAAGCTTCGTTACCTTTGCAAGCGGTTTCTTGAAGTTGGTGATGTGATTATGTTGGTGACGAGGCATTGGCTACCTTAAGAGAGTCATAGTGCTTCCTGCCAGTTGCTCACCCAAATACACATTTTGAGATACTGTGGCCAGTCTGCCTGAAGCGATACGCCACTAGTTGTGTATCTTAAGAGAAACATCGTTACTCTTGCCAGCGGTTTCTTGACTTTGAAGATGTGATTATACTGGTGACGAGATATTGGTTACCCTAAGAGAGTCACAGTGTTTCGTGCCAGTTGCTCACCCAAATACACATTTTTTAGATACTGTTTCCAGTGTGCCTGAAGCGATACGCCACTAGTTGTGTATCTTAAGAGAAACATCGTTACTCTTGCCAGCGGTTTCTTGACTTTGAAGATGTGATTATACTGGTGACGAGATATTGGTTACCCTAAGAGAGTCACAGTGTTTCGTGCCAGTTGCTCACCCAAATACACATTTTTTAGATACTGTTTCCAGTGTGCCTGAAGCGATACGCCACTAGTTGTGTATCTTAAGAGAAACATCGTTACTCTTGCCAGCGGTTTCTTGACTTTGAAGATGTGATTATACTGGTGACGAGATATTGGTTACCCTAAGAGAGTCACAGTGTTTCGTGCCAGTTGCTCACCCAAATACACATTTTTTAGATACTGTTTGCAGTGTGCCTGAAGCGATACGCCACTAGTTGGGTATCTTAAGAGAAACATCGTTACTTTTGCCAGGGGTTTCTAGAAGTTGCTGATTTGATTCTGCTGGTGACGAGGCATTGGCTACCTCAAGAGAGTCATAGAGATTCCTGCCAGTTCTTCACCCAAATACACATTTTTTAGATACTCTTTCCAGTCTGCCTGATAGCTACGCCACTAGTTGTGTATCTTAAGAGTCATTGTAACTTTTGCCAGAGGTTTCTTGAAGTTGCTGATGTGATTATGCTGGTGACGAGGCATTGGCTACCCTATGAGTGTCATAGTGATTCCTGCTAGTTGCTCACCCAAATACACATTTTTTTGATACTTTGGCCAGTCTGCCTCAAGTGACACCCCACTAGCTGTGTATCTTATGAGAAGCTTCGTTACCTTTTCAAGCGGTTTCTTGTAGTTGGTGATGTGATTATGTTGGTGACGAGGCATTGGCTACCTTAAGAGAGTCATAGTGCTTCCTGCCAGTTGCTCACCCAAATACACATTTTTAGATACTGTTTGCAGTGTGCCTGAAGCGATACGCCACTAGTTGTGTATCTTAAGAGAAACATCGTTACTCTTGCCAGCGGTTTCTTGACTTTGAAGATGTGATTATACTGGTGACGAGATATTGGGTACCCTAAGAGAGTCACAGTGTTTCCTGCCAGTTGCTCACCCAAATACACATATTTTAGATACTGTTTGCAGTGTGTCTGAAGCGATACGCCACTAGTTGTGTATCTTAAGAGAAACATCGTTACTTTTGAAAGGGGTATCTAGAAGTTGCTGATTTCATTCTGCTGGTGACGAGGCATTGGCTACCTCAAGAGAGTCATAGAGATTCCTGCCAGTTCTTCACCCAAATACACATTTTTTAGATACTCTTTCCAGTCTGCCTGATAGCTACGCCACTAGTTGTGTATCTTAAGAGTCATTGTAACTTTTGCCAGGGGTTTCTTGAAGTTGCTAATGTGATTATGCTGGTGACGAGGCATTGGCTACCCTATCAGTGTCATAGTGATTCCTGCTAGTTGCTCACCCAAATACACATTTTTTTGATACTTTGGCCAGTCTGCCTCAAGTGACACCCCACTAGCTGTGTATCTTATGAGAAGCTTCGTTACCTTTGCAAGCGGTTTCTTGAAGTTGGTGATGTGATTATGTTGGTGACGAGGCATTGGCTACCTTAAGAGAGTCATAGTGCTTCCTGCCAGTTGCTCACCCAAATACACATTTTGAGATACTGTGGCCAGTCTGCCTGAAGCGATACGCCACTAGTTGTGTATCTTAAGAGAAACATCATTACTCTTGCCAGCGGTTTCTTGACTTTGAAGATGTGATTATACTGGTGACGAGATATTGGTTACCCTAAGAGAGTCACAGTGTTTCGTGCCAGTTGCTCACCGAAATACACATTTTTTAGATACTGTTTCCAGTGTGCCTGAAGCGATACGCTACTAGTTGTGTATTTTAAGAGAAACATCGTTACTTTTGCCAGGGGTTTCTAGAAGTTGCTGATTTGATTCTGCTGGTGACGAGGCATTGGCTACCCTATGAGTGTCATAGTGATTCCTGTTAGTTGCTCACCCAAATACACATTTTTTTGATACTTTGGCCAGTCTGCCTCAAGTGACACCCCACTAGCTGTGTATCTTATGAGAAGCTCCGTTACCTTTGCAAGCGGTTTCTTGAAGTTGGTGATGTGATTATGTTGGTGACGAGGCATTGGCTACCTTACGAGAGTCATAGTGCTTTCTGCCAGTTGCTCACCCAAATACACATTTTGAGATACTGTTTGCAGTGTGCCTGAAGCGATACGCCACTAGTTGTGTATCTTAAGAGAAACATCGTTACTTTTGAAAGGGGTATCTAGAAGTTGCTGATTTCATTCTGCTGGTGACGAGGCATTGGCTACCTCAAGAGAGTCATAGAGATTCCTGCCAGTTCTTCACCCAAATACACATTTTTTAGATACTCTTTCCAGTCTGCCTGATAGCTACGCCACTAGTTGTGTATCTTAAGAGTCATTGTAACTTTTGCCAGGGGTTTCTTGAAGTTGCTGATGTGATTATGCTGGTGACGAGGCATTGGCTACCCTATGAGTGTCATAGTGATTCCTGCTAGTTGCTCACCCAAATACACATTTTTTTTGATACTTTGGCCAGTCTGCCTCAAGTGACACCCCACTAGCTGTGTATCTTATGAGAAGCTTCGTTACCTTTGCAAGCGGTTTCTTGAAGTTGGTGATGTGATTATGTTGGTGACGAGGCATTGGCTACCTTAAGAGAGTCATAGTGCTTCCTGCCAGTTGCTCACCCAAATACACATTTTGAGATACTGTGGCCAGTCTGCCTGAAGCGATACGCCACTAGTTGTGTATCTTAAGAGAAACATCGTTACTCTTGCCAGCGGTTTCTTGACTTTGAAGATGTGATTATACTGGTGACGAGATATTGGTTACCCTAAGAGAGTCACAGTGTTTCGTGCCAGTTGCTCACCCAAATACACATTTTTTAGATACTGTTTCCAGTGTGCCTGAAGCGATACGCCACTAGTTGTGTATCTTAAGAGAAACATCGTTACTCTTGCCAGCGGTTTCTTGACTTTGAAGATGTGATTATACTGGTGACGAGATATTGGTTACCCTAAGACAGTCACAGTGTTTCGTGCCAGTTGCTCACCCAAATACACATTTTGAGATACTGTTTGCAGTGTGCCTGAAGCGATACGCCACTAGTTGGGTATCTTAAGAGAAACATCGTTACTTTTGCCAGGGGTTTCTAGAAGTTGCTGATTTGATTCTGCTGGTGACGAGGCATTGGCTACCTCAAGAGAGTCATAGAGATTCCTGCCAGTTCTTCACCCAAATACACATTTTTTAGATACTCTTTCCAGTCTGCCTGATAGCTACGCCACTAGTTGTGTATCTTAAGAGTCATTGTAACTTTTGCCAGGGGTTTCTTGAAGTTGCTGATGTGATTATGCTGGTGACGAGGCATTGGCTACCCTATGAGTGTCATAGTAATTCCTGCTAGTTGCTCACCCAAATACACATTTTTTTGATACTTTGGCCAGTCTGCCTCAAGTGACACCCCACTAGCTGTGTATCTTATGAGAAGCTTCGTTACCTTTGCAAGCGGTTTCTTGAAGTTGGTGATGTGATTATGTTGGTGACGAGGCATTGGCTACCTTAAGAGAGTCATAGTGCTTCCTGCCAGTTGCTCACCCAAATACACATTTTTAGATACTGTGGCCAGTCTGCCTGAAGCGATACGCCACTAGTTGTGTATCTTAAGAGAAACATCGTTACTCTTGCCAGCGGTTTCTTGACTTTGAAGATGTGATTATACTGGTGACGAGATATTGGTTACCCTAAGAGAGTCACAGTGTTTCCTGCCAGTTGCTCACCCAAATACACATATTTTAGATACTGTTTGCAGTGTGCCTGAAGCGATACGCCACTAGTTGTGTATCTTAAGAGAAACATCGTTACTTTTGAAAGGGGTATCTAGAAGTTGTTGATTTCATTCTGCTGGTGACGAGGCATTGGCTACCTCAAGAGAGTCATAGAGATTCCTGCCAGTTCTTCACCCAAATACACATTTTTTAGATACTCTTTCCAGTCTGCCTGATAGCTACGCCACTAGTTGTGTATCTTAAGAGTCATTGTAACTTTTGCCAGGGGTTTCTTGAAGTTGCTAATGTGATTATGCTGGTGACGAGGCATTGGCTACCCTATGAGTGTCATAGTGATTCCTGCTAGTTGCTCACCCAAATACACAGTTTTTTGATACTTTGGCCAGTCTGCCTCAAGTGACACCCCACTAGCTGTGTATCTTATGAGAAGCTTCGTTACCTTTGCAAGCGGTTTCTTGAAGTTGGTGATGTGATTATGTTGGTGACGAGGCATTGGCTACCTTAAGAGAGTCATAGTGCTTCCTGCCAGTTGCTCACCCAAATACACATTTTGAGATACTGTGGCCAGTCTGCCTGAAGCGATACGCCACTAGTTGTGTATCTTAAGAGAAACATCGTTACTCTTGCCAGCGGTTTCTTGACTTTGAAGATGTGATTATACTGGTGACGAGATATTGGTTACCCTAAGAGAGTCACAGTGTTTCGTGCCAGTTGCTCACCGAAATACACATTTTTTAGATACTGTTTCCAGTGTGCCTGAAGCGATACGCCACTAGTTGTGTATTTTAAGAGAAACATCGTTACTTTTGCCAGGGGTTTCTAGAAGTTGCTGATTTGATTCTGCTGGTGACGAGGCATTGGCTACCTCAAGAGAGTCATAGAGATTCCTGCCAGTTCTTCACCCAAATACACATTTTTTAGATTCTCATTCCAGTCTGCCTGATAGCTAAGCCACTAGTTGTGTATCTTAAGAGTCATTGTAACTTTTGCCAGGGGTTTCTTGAAGTTGCTGATGTGATTATGCTGGTGACGAGGCATTGGCTACCCTATGAGTGTCATAGTGATTCCTGTTAGTTGCTCACCCAAATACACATTTTTTTTGATACTTTGGCCAGTCTGCCTCAAGTGACACCCCACTAGCTGTGTATCTAATGAGAAGCTTCGTTACCTTTGCAAGCGGTTTCTTGAAGTTGGTGATGTGATTATGTTGGTGACGAGGCATTGGCTACCTTACGAGAGTCATAGTGCTTTCTGCCAGTTGCTCACCCAAATACACATTTTGAGATACTGTTTGCAGTGTGCCTGAAGCGATACGCCACTAGTTGTGTATCTTAAGAGAAACATCGTTACTTTTGAAAGGGGTATCTAGAAGTTGCTGATTTCATTCTGCTGGTGACGAGGCATTGGCTACCTCAAGAGAGTCATAGAGATTCCTGCCAGTTC
This sequence comes from Schistocerca nitens, assembly GCF_023898315.1. Taxonomy (NCBI): domain Eukaryota; kingdom Metazoa; phylum Arthropoda; class Insecta; order Orthoptera; family Acrididae; genus Schistocerca; species Schistocerca nitens. The sequence goes on from NW_026045814.1 coordinate 529,362, forward strand.
TTCACCCAAATACACATTTTTTAGATACTCTTTCCAGTCTGCCTGATAGCTACGCCACTAGTTGTGTATCTTAAGAGTCATTGTAACTTTTGCCAGGGGTTTCTTGAAGTTGCTGATGTGATTATGGTGGTGACGAGGCATTGGCTACCCTATGAGTGTCATAGTGATTCCTGCTAGTTGCTCACCCAAATACACATTTTTTTTGATACTTTGGCCAGTCTGCCTCAAGTGACACCCCACTAGCTGTGTATCTTATGAGAAGCTTCGTTACCTTTGCAAGCGGTTTCTTGAAGTTGGTGATGTGATTATGTTGGTGACGAGGCATTGGCTACCTTAAGAGAGTCATAGTGCTTCCTGCCAGTTGCTCACCCAAATACACATTTTGAGATACTGTGGCCAGTCTGCCTGAAGCGATACGCCACTAGTTGTGTATCTTAAGAGAAACATCGTTACTCTTGCCAGCGGTTTCTTGACTTTGAAGATGTGATTATACTGGTGACGAGATATTGGTTACCCTAAGAGAGTCACAGTGTTTCGTGCCAGTTGCTCACCCAAATACACATTTTTTAGATACTGTTTCCAGTGTGCCTGAAGCGATACGCCACTAGTTGTGTATCTTAAGAGAAACATCGTTACTCTTGCCAGCGGTTTCTTGACTTTGAAGATGTGATTATACTGGTGACGAGATATTGGTTACCCTAAGAGAGTCACAGTGTTTCGTGCCAGTTGCTCACCCAAATACACATTTTTTAGATACTGTTTCCAGTGTGCCTGAAGCGATACGCCACTAGTTGTGTATTTTAAGAGAAACATCGTTACTTTTGCCAGGGGTTTCTAGAAGTTGCTGATTTGATTCTGCTGGTGACGAGGCATTGGCTACCTCAAGAGAGTCATAGAGATTCCTGCCAGTTCTTCACCCAAATACACATTTTTTAGATTCTCATTCCAGTCTGCCTGATAGCTACGCCACTAGTTGTGTATCTTAAGAGTCATTGTAACTTTTGCCAGGGGTTTCTTGAAGTTGCTGATGTGATTATGCTGGTGACGAGGCATTGGCTACCCTATGAGTGTCATAGTGATTCCTGTTAGTTGCTCACCCAAATACACATTTTTTTTGATACTTTGGCCAGTCTGCCTCAAGTGACACCCCACTAGCTGTGTATCTAATGAGAAGCTTCGTTACCTTTGCAAGCGGTTTCTTGAAGTTGGTGATGTGATTATGTTGGTGACGAGGCATTGGCTACCTTACGAGAGTCATAGTGCTTTCTGCCAGTTGCTCACCCAAATACACATTTTGAGATACTGTTTGCAGTGTGCCTGAAGCGATACGCCACTAGTTGTGTATCTTAAGAGAAACATCGTTACTTTTGAAAGGGGTATCTAGAAGTTGCTGATTTCATTCTGCTGGTGACGAGGCATTGGCTACCTCAAGAGAGTCATAGAGATTCCTGCCAGTTCTTCACCCAAATACACATTTTTTAGATACTCTTTCCAGTCTGCCTGATAGCTACGCCACTAGTTGTGTATCTTAAGAGTCATTGTAACTTTTGCCAGGGGTTTCTTGAAGTTGCTGATGTGATTATGCTGGTGACGAGGCATTGGCTACCCTATGAGTGTCATAGTGATTCCTGCTAGTTGCTCACCCAAATACACATTTTTTTTGATACTTTGGCCAGTCTGCCTCAAGTGACACCCCACTAGCTGTGTATCTTATGAGAAGCTTCGTTACCTTTGCAAGCGGTTTCTTGAAGTTGGTGATGTGATTATGTTGGTGACGAGGCATTGGCTACCTTAAGAGAGTCATAGTGCTTCCTGCCAGTTGCTCACCCAAATACACATTTTGAGATACTGTGGCCAGTCTGCCTGAAGCGATACGCCACTAGTTGTGTATCTTAAGAGAAACATCGTTACTCTTGCCAGCGGTTTCTTGACTTTGAAGATGTGATTATACTGGTGACGAGATATTGGTTACCCTAAGGGAGTCACAGTGTTTCGTGCCAGTTGCTCACCCAAATACACATTTTTTAGATACTGTTTCCAGTGTGCCTGAAGCGATACGCCACTAGTTGTGTATCTTAAGAGAAACATCGTTACTCTTGCCAGCGGTTTCTTGACTTTGAAGATGTGATTATACTGGTGACGAGATATTGGTTACCCTAAGAGAGTCACAGTGTTTCGTGCCAGTTGCTCACCCAAATACACATTTTTTAGATACTGTTTCCAGTGTGCCTGAAGCGATACGCCACTAGTTGTGTATCTTAAGAGAAACATCGTTACTTTTGAAAGGGGTATCTAGAAGTTGTTGATTTCATTCTGCTGGTGACGAGGCATTGGCTACCTCAAGAGAGTCATAGAGATTCCTGCCAGTTCTTCACCCAAATACACATTTTTTAGATACTCTTTCCAGTCTGCCTGATAGCTACGCCACTAGTTGTGTATCTTAAGAGTCATTGTAACTTTTGCCAGGGGTTTCTTGAAGTTGCTAATGTGATTATGCTGGTGACGAGGCATTGGCTACCCTATGAGTGTCATAGTGATTCCTGCTAGTTGCTCACCCAAATACACAGTTTTTTGATACTTTGGCCAGTCTGCCTCAAGTGACACCCCACTAGCTGTGTATCTTATGAGAAGCTTCGTTACCTTTGCAAGCGGTTTCTTGAAGTTGGTGATGTGATTATGTTGGTGACGAGGCATTGGCTACCTTAAGAGAGTCATAGTGCTTCCTGCCAGTTGCTCACCCAAATACACATTTTGAGATACTGTGGCCAGTCTGCCTGAAGCGATACGCCACTAGTTGTGTATCTTAAGAGAAACATCGTTACTCTTGCCAGCGGTTTCTTGACTTTGAAGATGTGATTATACTGGTGACGAGATATTGGTTACCCTAAGAGAGTCACAGTGTTTCGTGCCAGTTGCTCACCGAAATACACATTTTTTAGATACTGTTTCCAGTGTGCCTGAAGCGATACGCCACTAGTTGTGTATTTTAAGAGAAACATCGTTACTTTTGCCAGGGGTTTCTAGAAGTTGCTGATTTGATTCTGCTGGTGACGAGGCATTGGCTACCTCAAGAGAGTCATAGAGATTCCTGCCAGTTCTTCACCCAAATACACATTTTTTAGATTCTCATTCCAGTCTGCCTGATAGCTAAGCCACTAGTTGTGTATCTTAAGAGTCATTGTAACTTTTGCCAGGGGTTTCTTGAAGTTGCTGATGTGATTATGCTGGTGACGAGGCATTGGCTACCCTATGAGTGTCATAGTGATTCCTGTTAGTTGCTCACCCAAATACACATTTTTTTTGATACTTTGGCCAGTCTGCCTCAAGTGACACCCCACTAGCTGTGTATCTAATGAGAAGCTTCGTTACCTTTGCAAGCGGTTTCTTGAAGTTGGTGATGTGATTATGTTGGTGACGAGGCATTGGCTACCTTACGAGAGTCATAGTGCTTTCTGCCAGTTGCTCACCCAAATACACATTTTGAGATACTGTTTGCAGTGTGCCTGAAGCGATACGCCACTAGTTGTGTATCTTAAGAGAAACATCGTTACTTTTGAAAGGGGTATCTAGAAGTTGCTGATTTCATTCTGCTGGTGACGAGGCATTGGCTACCTCAAGAGAGTCATAGAGATTCCTGCCAGTTCTTCACCCAAATACACATTTTTTAGATACTCTTTCCAGTCTGCCTGATAGCTACGCCACTAGTTGTGTATCTTAAGAGTCATTGTAACTTTTGCCAGGGGTTTCTTGAAGTTGCTGATGTGATTATGCTGGTGACGAGGCATTGGCTACCCTATGAGTGTCATAGTGATTCCTGCTAGTTGCTCACCCAAATACACATTTTTTTTGATACTTTGGCCAGTCTGCCTCAAGTGACACCCCACTAGCTGTGTATCTTATGAGAAGCTTCGTTACCTTTGCAAGCGGTTTCTTGAAGTTGGTGATGTGATTATGTTGGTGACGAGGCATTGGCTACCTTAAGAGAGTCATAGTGCTTCCTGCCAGTTGCTCACCCAAATACACATTTTGAGATACTGTGGCCAGTCTGCCTGAAGCGATACGCCACTAGTTGTGTATCTTAAGAGAAACATCGTTACTCTTGCCAGCGGTTTCTTGACTTTGAAGATGTGATTATACTGGTGACGAGATATTGGTTACCCTAAGAGAGTCACAGTGTTTCGTGCCAGTTGCTCACCCAAATACACATTTTTTAGATACTGTTTCCAGTGTGCCTGAAGCGATACGCCACTAGTTGTGTATCTTAAGAGAAACATCGTTACTCTTGCCAGCGGTTTCTTGACTTTGAAGATGTGATTATACTGGTGACGAGATATTGGTTACCCTAAGAGAGTCACAGTGTTTCGTGCCAGTTGCTCACCCAAATACACATTTTTTAGATACTGTTTCCAGTGTGCCTGAAGCGATACGCCACTAGTTGTGTATTTTAAGAGAAACATCGTTACTTTTGCCAGGGGTTTCTAGAAGTTGCTGATTTGATTCTGCTGGTGACGAGGCATTGGCTACCTCAAGAGAGTCATAGAGATTCCTGCCAGTTCTTCACCCAAATACACATTTTTTAGATTCTCATTCCAGTCTGCCTGATAGCTACGCCACTAGTTGTGTATCTTAAGAGTCATTGTAACTTTTGCCAGGGGTTTCTTGAAGTTGCTGATGTGATTATGCTGGTGACGAGGCATTGGCTACCCTATGAGTGTCATAGTGATTCCTGTTAGTTGCTCACCCAAATACACATTTTTTTTGATACTTTGGCCAGTCTGCCTCAAGTGACACCCCACTAGCTGTGTATCTAATGAGAAGCTTCGTTACCTTTGCAAGCGGTTTCTTGAAGTTGGTGATGTGATTATGTTGGTGACGAGGCATTGGCTACCTTACGAGAGTCATAGTGCTTTCTGCCAGTTGCTCACCCAAATACACATTTTGAGATACTGTTTGCAGTGTGCCTGAAGCGATACGCCACTAGTTGTGTATCTTAAGAGAAACATCGTTACTTTTGAAAGGGGTATCTAGAAGTTGCTGATTTCATTCTGCTGGTGACGAGGCATTGGCTACCTCAAGAGAGTCATAGAGATTCCTGCCAGTTCTTCACCCAAATACACATTTTTTAGATACTCTTTCCAGTCTGCCTGATAGCTACGCCACTAGTTGTGTATCTTAAGAGTCATTGTAACTTTTGCCAGGGGTTTCTTGAAGTTGCTGATGTGATTATGCTGGTGACGAGGCATTGGCTACCCTATGAGTGTCATAGTGATTCCTGCTAGTTGCTCACCCAAATACACATTTTTTTTGATACTTTGGCCAGTCTGCCTCAAGTGACACCCCACTAGCTGTGTATCTTATGAGAAGCTTCGTTACCTTTGCAAGCGGTTTCTTGAAGTTGGTGATGTGATTATGTTGGTGACGAGGCATTGGCTACCTTAAGAGAGTCATAGTGCTTCCTGCCAGTTGCTCACCCAAATACACATTTTGAGATACTGTGGCCAGTCTGCCTGAAGCGATACGCCTCTAGTTGTGTATCTTAAGAGAAACATCGTTACTCTTGCCAGCGGTTTCTTGACTTTGAAGATGTGATTATACTGGTGACGAGATATTGGTTACCCTAAGGGAGTCACAGTGTTTCGTGCCAGTTGCTCACCCAAATACACATTTTTTAGATACTGTTTCCAGTGTGCCTGAAGCGATACGCCACTAGTTGTGTATCTTAAGAGAAACATCGTTACTCTTGCCAGCGGTTTCTTGACTTTGAAGATGTGATTATACTGGTGACGAGATATTGGTTACCCTAAGAGAGTCACAGTGTTTCGTGCCAGTTGCTCACCCAAATACACATTTTTTAGATACTGTTTCCAGTGTGCCTGAAGCGATACGCCACTAGTTGTGTATTTTAAGAGAAACATCGTTACTTTTGCCAGGGGTTTCTAGAAGTTGCTGATTTGATTCTGCTGGTGACGAGGCATTGGCTACCTCAAGAGAGTCATAGAGATTCCTGCCAGTTCTTCACCCAAATACACATTTTTTAGATACTCATTCCAGTCTGCCTGATAGCTACGCCACTAGTTGTGTATCTTAAGAGTCATTGTAACTTTTGCCAGGGGTTTCATGAAGTTGCTGATGTGATTATGCTGGTGACGAGGCATTGGCTACCCTATGAGTGTCATAGTGATTCCTGTTAGTTGCTCACCCAAATACACATTTTTTTGATACTTTGGCCAGTCTGCCTCAAGTGACACCCCAATAGCTGTGTATCTTATGAGAAGCTTCGTTACCTTTGCAAGCGGTTTCTTGAAGTTGGTGATGTGATTATGTTGGTGACGAGGCATTGGCTACCTTACGAGAGTCATAGTGCTTTCTGCCAGTTGCTCACCCAAATACACATTTTGAGATACTGTTTGCAGTGTGCCTGAAGCGATACGCCACTAGTTGTGTATCTTAAGAGAAACATCGTTACTTTTGAAAGGGGTATCTAGAAGTTGCTGATTTCATTCTGCTGGTGACGAGGCATTGGCTACCTTAAGAGAGTCATAGAGATTCCTTCCAGTTCTTCACCCAAATACACATTTTTTAGATACTCTTTCCAGTCTGCCTGATAGCTACGCCACTAGTTGTGTATCTTAAGAGTCATTGTAACTTTTGCCAGGGGTTTCTTGAAGTTGCTGATGTGATTATGCTGGTGACGAGGCATTGGCTACCCTATGAGTGTCATAGTGATTCCTGCTAGTTGCTCACCCAAATACACATTTTTTAGATACTGTTTCCAGTGTGCCTGAAGCGATACGCCACTAGTTGTGTATCTTAAGAGAAACATCGTTACTCTTGCCAGCGGTTTCTTGACTTTGAAGATGTGATTATACTGGTGACGAGATATTGGTTACCCTAAGAGAGTCACAGTGTTTCGTGCCAGTTGCTCACCCAAATACACATTTTTTAGATACTGTTTCCAGTGTGCCTGAAGCGATACGCCACTAGTTGTGTATCTTAAGAGAAACATCGTTACTTTTGAAAGGGGTATCTAGAAGTTGCTGATTTCATTCTGCTGGTGACGAGGCATTGGCTACCTCAAGAGAGTCATAGAGATTCCTGCCAGTTCTTCACCCAAATACACATTTTTTAGATACTCTTTCCAGTCTGCCTGATAGCTACGCCACTAGTTGTGTATCTTAAGAGAAACATCGTTACTTTTGAAAGGGGTATCTAGAAGTTGCTGATTTCATTCTGCTGGTGACGAGGCATTGGCTACCTCAAGAGAGTCATAGAGATTCCTGCCAGTTCTTCACCCAAATACAAATTTTTTAGATACTCTTTCCAGTCTGCCTGATAGCTACGCCACTAGTTGTGTATCTTAAGAGTCATTGTAACTTTTGCCAGGGGTTTCTTGAAGTTGCTAATGTGATTATGCTGGTGACGAGGCATTGGCTACCCTATCAGTGTCATAGTGATTCCTGCTAGTTGCTCACCCAAATACACATTTTTTTGATACTTTGGCCAGTCTGCCTCAAGTGACACCCCACTAGCTGTGTATCTTATGAGAAGCTTCGTTACCTTTGCAAGCGGTTTCTTGAAGTTGGTGATGTGATTATGTTGGTGACGAGGCATTGGCTACCTTAAGAGAGTCATAGTGCTTCCTGCCAGTTGCTCACCCAAATACACATTTTGAGATACTGTGGCCAGTCTGCCTGAAGCGATACGCCACTAGTTGTGTATTTTAAGAGAAACATCGTTACTTTTGCCAGGGGTTTCTAGAAGTTGCTGATTTGATTCTGCTGGTGACGAGGCATTGGCTACCCTATGAGTGTCATAGTGATTCCTGTTAGTTGCTCACCCAAATACACATTTTTTTGATACTTTGGCCAGTCTGCCTCAAGTGACACCCCACTAGCTGTGTATCTTATGAGAAGCTTCGTTACCTTTGCAAGCGGTTTCTTGAAGTTGGTGATGTGATTATGTTGGTGACGAGGCATTGGCTACCTTACGAGAGTCATAGTGCTTTCTGCCAGTTGCTCACCCAAATACACATTTTGAGATACTGTTTGCAGTGTGCCTGAAGCGATACGCCACTAGTTGTGTATCTTAAGAGAAACATCGTTACTTTTGAAAGGGGTATCTAGAAGTTGCTGATTTCATTCTGCTGGTGACGAGGCATTGGCTACCTCAAGAGAGTCATAGAGATTCCTGCCAGTTCTTCACCCAAATACACATTTTTTAGATACTCTTTCCAGTCTGCCTGATAGCTACGCCACTAGTTGTGTATCTTAAGAGTCATTGTAACTTTTGCCAGGGGTTTCTTGAAGTTGCTGATGTGATTATGGTGGTGACGAGGCATTGGCTACCCTATGAGTGTCATAGTGATTCCTGCTAGTTGCTCACCCAAATACACATTTTTTTTGATACTTTGGCCAGTCTGCCTCAAGTGACACCCCACTAGCTGTGTATCTTATGAGAAGCTTCGTTACCTTTGCAAGCGGTTTCTTGAAGTTGGTGATGTGATTATGTTGGTGACGAGGCATTGGCTACCTTAAGAGAGTCATAGTGCTTCCTGCCAGTTGCTCACCCAAATACACATTTTGAGATACTGTGGCCAGTCTGCCTGAAGCGATACGCCACTAGTTGTGTATCTTAAGAGAAACATCGTTACTCTTGAAAGCGGTTTCTTGACTTTGAAGATGTGATTATACTGGTGACGAGATATTGGTTACCCTAAGAGAGTCACAGTGTTTCGTGCCAGTTGCTCACCCAAATACACATTTTTTAGATACTGTTTCCAGTGTGCCTGAAGCGATACGCCACTAGTTGTGTATCTTAAGAGAAACATCGTTACTCTTGCCAGCGGTTTCTTGACTTTGAAGATGTGATTATACTGGTGACGAGATATTGGTTACCCTAAGAGAGTCACAGTGTTTCGTGCCAGTTGCTCACCCAAATACACATTTTGAGATACTGTTTGCAGTGTGCCTGAAGCGATACGCCACTAGTTGGGTATCTTAAGAGAAACATCGTTACTTTTGCCAGGGGTTTCTAGAAGTTGCTGATTTGATTCTGCTGGTGACGAGGCATTGGCTACCTCAAGAGAGTCATAGAGATTCCTGCCAGTTCTTCACCCAAATACACATTTTTTAGATACTCTTTCCAGTCTGCCTGATAGCTACGCCACTAGTTGTGTATCTTAAGAGTCATTGTAACTTTTGCCAGGGGTTTCTTGAAGTTGCTGATGTGATTATGCTGGTGACGAGGCATTGGCTACCCTATGAGTGTCATAGTGATTCCTGCTAGTTGCTCACCCAAACACACATTTTTTTCATACTTTGGCCAGTCTGCCTCAAGTGACACCCCACTAGCTGTGTATCTTATGAGAAGCTTCGTTACCTTTGCAAGCGGTTTCTTGTAGTTGGTGATGTGATTATGTTGGTGACGAGGCATTGGCTACCTTAAGAGAGTCATAGTGCTTCCTGCCAGTTGCTCACCCAAATACACATTTTTAGATACTGTTTGCAGTGTGCCTGAAGCGATACGCCACTAGTTGTGTATCTTAAGAGAAACATCGTTACTCTTGCCAGCGGTTTCTTGACTTTGAAGATGTGATTATACTGGTGACGAGATATTGGTTACCCTAAGAGAGTCACAGTGTTTCCTGCCAGTTGCTCACCCAAATACACATATTTTAGATACTGTTTGCAGTGTGCCTGAAGCGATACGCCACTAGTTGTGTATCTTAAGAGAAACATCGTTACTTTTGAAAGGGGTATCTAGAAGTTGCTGATTTCATTCTGCTGGTGACGAGGCATTGGCTACCTCAAGAGAGTCATAGAGATTCCTGCCAGTTCTTCACCCAAATACACATTTTTTAGATACTCTTTCCAGTCTGTCTGATAGCTACGCCACTAGTTGTGTATCTTAAGAGTCATTGTAACTTTTGCCAGGGGTTTCTTGAAGTTGCTAATGTGATTATGCTGGTGACGAGGCATTGGCTACCCTATCAGTGTCATAGTGATTCCTGCTAGTTGCTCACCCAAATACACATTTTTTTGATACTTTGGCCAGTCTGCCTCAAGTGACACCCCACTAGCTGTGTATCTTATGAGAAGCTTCGTTACCTTTGCAAGCGGTTTCTTGAAGTTGGTGATGTGATTATGTTGGTGACGAGGCATTGGCTACCTTAAGAGAGTCATAGTGCTTCCTGCCAGTTGCTCACCCAAATACACATTTTGAGATACTGTGGCCAGTCTGCCTGAAGCGATACGCCACTAGTTGTGTATCTTAAGAGAAACATCGTTACTCTTGCCAGCGGTTTCTTGACTTTGAAGATGTGATTATACTGGTGACGAGATATTGGTTACCCTAAGAGAGTCACAGTGTTTCGTGCCAGTTGCTCACCCAAATACACATTTTTTAGATACTGTTTCCAGTGTGCCTGAAGCGATACGCCACTAGTTGTGTATCTTAAGAGAAACATCGTTACTCTTTCCAGCGGTTTCTTGACTTTGAAGATGTGATTATACTGGTGACGAGATATTGGTTACCCTAAGAGAGTCACAGTGTTTCGTGCCAGTTGCTCACCCAAATACACATATTTTAGATACTGTTTGCAGTGTGCCTGAAGCGATACGCCACTAGTTGTGTATCTTAAGAGAAACATCGTTACTTTTGCCAGGGGTTTCTAGAAGTTGCTGATTTGATTCTGCTGGTGACGAGGCATTGGCTACCTCAAGAGAGTCATAGAGATTCCTGCCAGTTCTTCACCCATATACACATTTTTTAGATACTCTTTCCAGTCTGCCTGATAGCTACGCCACTAGTTGTGTATCTTAAGAGTCATTGTAACTTTTGCCAGGGGTTTCTTGAAGTTGCTGATGTGATTATGCTGGTGACGAGGCATTGGCTACCCTATGAGTGTCATAGTGATTCCTGCTAGTTGCTCACCCAAATACACATTTTTTTGATACTTTGGCCAGTCTGCCTCAAGTGACACCCCACTAGCTGTGTATCTTATGAGAAGCTTCGTTACCTTTGCAAGCGGTTTCTTGTAGTTGGTGATGTGATTATGTTGGTGATGAGGCATTGGCTACCTTAAGAGAGTCATAGTGCTTCCTGCCAGTTGCTCACCCAAATACACATTTTTAGATACTGTGGCCAGTCTGCCTGAAGCGATACGCCACTAGTTGTGTATCTTAAGAGAAACATCGTTACTCTTGCCAGCGGTTTCTTGACTTTGAAGATGTGATTATACTGGTGACGAGATATTGGTTACCCTAAGAGAGTCACAGTGTTTCGTGCCAGTTGCTCACCCAAATACACATTTTTTAGATACTGTTTCCAGTGTGCCTGAAGCGATACGCCACTAGTTGTGTATCTTAAGAGAAACATCGTTACTCTTGCCAGCGGTTTCTTGACTTTGAAGATGTGATTATACTGGTGACGAGATATTGGTTACCCTAAGAGAGTCACAGTGTTTCCTGCCAGTTGCTCACCCAAATACACATATTTTAGATACTGTTTGCAGTGTGCCTGAAGCGATACGCCACTAGTTGTGTATCTTAAGAGAAACATCGTTACTTTTGAAAGGGGTATCTAGAAGTTGCTGATTTCATTCTGCTGGTGACGAGGCATTGGCTACCTCAAGAGAGTCATAGAGATTCCTGCCAGTTCTTCACCCAAATACACATTTTTTAGATACTCTTTCCAGTCTGCCTGATAGCTACGCCACTAGTTGTGTATCTTAAGAGTCATTGTAACTTTTGCCAGGGGTTTCTTGAAGTTGCTAATGTGATTATGCTGGTGACGAGGCATTGGCTACCCTATCAGTGTCATAGTGATTCCTGCTAGTTGCTCACCCAAATACACATTTTTTTGATACTTTGGCCAGTCTGCCTCAAGTGACACCCCACTAGCTGTGTATCTTATGAGAAGCTTCGTTACCTTTGCAAGTGGTTTCTTGAAGTTGGTGATGTGATTATGTTGGTGACGAGGCATTGGCTACCTTAAGAGAGTCATAGTGCTTCCTGCCAGTTGCTCACCCAAATACACATTTTGAGATACTGTGGCCAGTCTGCCTGAAGCGATACGCCACTAGTTGTGTATCTTAAGAGAAACATCGTTACTCTTGCCAGCGGTTTCTTGACTTTGAAGATGTGATTATACTGGTGACGAGATATTGGTTACCCTAAGAGAGTCACAGTGTTTCGTGCCAGTTGCTCACCCAAATACACATTTTTTAGATACTGTTTCCAGTGTGCCTGAAGCGATACGCCACTAGTTGTGTATCTTAAGAGAAACATCGTTACTCTTGCCAGCGGTTTCTTGACTTTGAAGATGTGATTATACTGGTGACGAGATATTGGTTACCCTAAGAGAGTCACAGTGTTTCGTGCCAGTTGCTCACCCAAATACACATTTTTTAGATACTGTTTCCAGTGTGCCTGAAGCGATACGCCACTAGTTGGGTATCTTAAGAGAAACATCGTTACTTTTGCCAGGGGTTTCTAGAAGTTGCTGATTTGATTCTGCTGGTGACGAGGCATTGGCTACCTCAAGAGAGTCATAGAGATTCCTGCCAGTTCTTCACCCATATACACATTTTTTAGATACTCTTTCCAGTCTGCCTGATAGCTACGCCACTAGTTGTGTATCTTAAGAGTCATTGTAACTTTAGCCAGGGGTTTCTTGAAGTTGCTGATGTGATTATGCTGGTGACGAGGCATTGGCTACCCTATGAGTGTCATAGTGATTCCTGCTAGTTGCTCACCCAAATACACATTTTTTTGATACTTTGGCCAGTCTGCCTCAAGTGACACCCCACTAGCTGTGTATCTTATGAGAAGCTTCGTTACCTTTGCAAGCGGTTTCTTGTAGTTGGTGATGTGATTATGTTGGTGATGAGGCATTGGCTACCTTAAGAGAGTCATAGTGCTTCCTGCCAGTTGCTCACCCAAATACACATTTTTAGATACTGTGGCCAGTCTGCCTGAAGCGATACGCCACTAGTTGTGTATCTTAAGAGAAACATCGTTACTCTTGCCAGCGGTTTCTTGACTTTGAAGATGTGATTATACTGGTGACGAGATATTGGTTACCCTAAGAGAGTCACAGTGTTTCGTGCCAGTTGCTCACCCAAATACACATTTTTTAGATACTGTTTCCAGTGTGCCTGAAGCGATACGCCACTAGTTGTGTATCTTAAGAGAAACATCGTTACTCTTGCCAGCGGTTTCTTGACTTTGAAGATGTGATTATACTGGTGACGAGATATTGGTTACCCTAAGAGAGTCACAGTGTTTCGTGCCAGTTGCTCACCCAAATACACATTTTGAGATACTGTTTGCAGTGTGCCAGAAGCGATACGCCACTAGTTGGGTATCTTAAGAGAAACATCGTTACTTTTGCCAGGGGTTTCTAGAAGTTGCTGATTTGATTCTGCTGGTGACGAGGCATTGGCTACCTCAAGAGAGTCATAGAGATTCCTGCCAGTTCTTCACCCAAATACACATTTTTTAGATACTCTTTCCAGTCTGCCTGATAGCTACGCCACTAGTTGTGTATCTTAAGAGTCATTGTAACTTTTGCCAGGGGTTTCTTGAAGTTGCTGATGTGATTATGCTGGTGACGAGGCATTGGCTACCCTATGAGTGTCATAGTGATTCCTGCTAGTTGCTCACCCAAATACACATTTTTTTGATACTTTGGCCAGTCTGCCTCAAGTGACACCCCACTAGCTGTGTATCTTATGAGAAGCTTCGTTACCTTTGCAAGCGGTTTCTTGTAGTTGGTGATGTGATTATGTTGGTGACGAGGCATTGGCTACCTTAAGAGAGTCATAGTGCTTCCTGCCAGTTGCTCACCCAAATACACATTTTTAGATACTGTTTGCAGTGTGCCTGAAGCGATACGCCACTAGTTGTGTATCTTAAGAGAAACATCGTTACTCTTGCCAGCGGTTTCTTGACTTTGAAGATGTGATTATACTGGTGACGAGATATTGGTTACCCTAAGAGAGTCACAGTGTTTCGTGCCAGTTGCTCACCCAAATACACATTTTTTAGATACTGTTTCCAGTGTGCCTGAAGCGATACGCCACTAGTTGTGTATCTTAAGAGAAACATCGTTACTCTTTCCAGCGGTTTCTTGACTTTGAAGATGTGATTATACTGGTGACGAGATATTGGTTACCCTAAGAGAGTCACAGTGTTTCGTGCCAGTTGCTCACCCAAATACACATATTTTAGATACTGTTTGCAGTGTGCCTGAAGCGATACGCCACTAGTTGTGTATCTTAAGAGAAACATCGTTACTTTTGCCAGGGGTTTCTAGAAGTTGCTGATTTGATTCTGCTGGTGACGAGGCATTGGCTACCTCAAGAGAGTCATAGAGATTCCTGCCAGTTCTTCACCCATATACACATTTTTTAGATACTCTTTCCAGTCTGCCTGATAGCTACGCCACTAGTTGTGTATCTTAAGAGTCATTGTAACTTTTGCCAGGGGTTTCTTGAAGTTGCTGATGTGATTATGCTGGTGACGAGGCATTGGCTACCCTATGAGTGTCATAGTGATTCCTGCTAGTTGCTCACCCAAATACACATTTTTTTGATACTTTGGCCAGTCTGCCTCAAGTGACACCCCACTAGCTGTGTATCTTATGAGAAGCTTCGTTACCTTTGCAAGCGGTTTCTTGTAGTTGGTGATGTGATTATGTTGGTGATGAGGCATTGGCTACCTTAAGAGAGTCATAGTGCTTCCTGCCAGTTGCTCACCCAAATACACATTTTTAGATACTGTGGCCAGTCTGCCTGAAGCGATACGCCACTAGTTGTGTATCTTAAGAGAAACATCGTTACTCTTGCCAGCGGTTTCTTGACTTTGAAGATGTGATTATACTGGTGACGAGATATTGGTTACCCTAAGAGAGTCACAGTGTTTCGTGCCAGTTGCTCACCCAAATACACATTTTTTAGATACTGTTTCCAGTGTGCCTGAAGCGATACGCCACTAGTTGTGTATCTTAAGAGAAACATCGTTACTCTTGCCAGCGGTTTCTTGACTTTGAAGATGTGATTATACTGGTGACGAGATATTGGTTACCCTAAGAGAGTCACAGTGTTTCCTGCCAGTTGCTCACCCAAATACACATATTTTAGATACTGTTTGCAGTGTGCCTGAAGCGATACGCCACTAGTTGTGTATCTTAAGAGAAACATCGTTACTTTTGAAAGGGGTATCTAGAAGTTGCTGATTTCATTCTGCTGGTGACGAGGCATTGGCTACCTCAAGAGAGTCATAGAGATTCCTGCCAGTTCTTCACCCAAATACACATTTTTTAGATACTCTTTCCAGTCTGCCTGATAGCTACGCCACTAGTTGTGTATCTTAAGAGTCATTGTAACTTTTGCCAGGGGTTTCTTGAAGTTGCTAATGTGATTATGCTGGTGACGAGGCATTGGCTACCCTATCAGTGTCATAGTGATTCCTGCTAGTTGCTCACCCAAATACACATTTTTTTGATACTTTGGCCAGTCTGCCTCAAGTGACACCCCACTAGCTGTGTATCTTATGAGAAGCTTCGTTACCTTTGCAAGTGGTTTCTTGAAGTTGGTGATGTGATTATGTTGGTGACGAGGCATTGGCTACCTTAAGAGAGTCATAGTGCTTCCTGCCAGTTGCTCACCCAAATACACATTTTGAGATACTGTGGCCAGTCTGCCTGAAGCGATACGCCACTAGTTGTGTATCTTAAGAGAAACATCGTTACTCTTGCCAGCGGTTTCTTGACTTTGAAGATGTGATTATACTGGTGACGAGATATTGGTTACCCTAAGAGAGTCACAGTGTTTCGTGCCAGTTGCTCACCCAAATACACATTTTTTAGATACTGTTTCCAGTGTGCCTGAAGCGATACGCCACTAGTTGTGTATCTTAAGAGAAACATCGTTACTCTTGCCAGCGGTTTCTTGACTTTGAAGATGTGATTATACTGGTGACGAGATATTGGTTACCCTAAGAGAGTCACAGTGTTTCGTGCCAGTTGCTCACCCAAATACACATTTTTTAGATACTGTTTCCAGTGTGCCTGAAGCGATACGCCACTAGTTGGGTATCTTAAGAGAAACATCGTTACTTTTGCCAGGGGTTTCTAGAAGTTGCTGATTTGATTCTGCTGGTGACGAGGCATTGGCTACCTCAAGAGAGTCATAGAGATTCCTGCCAGTTCTTCACCCATATACACATTTTTTAGATACTCTTTCCAGTCTGCCTGATAGCTACGCCACTAGTTGTGTATCTTAAGAGTCATTGTAACTTTAGCCAGGGGTTTCTTGAAGTTGCTGATGTGATTATGCTGGTGACGAGGCATTGGCTACCCTATGAGTGTCATAGTGATTCCTGCTAGTTGCTCACCCAAATACACATTTTTTTGATACTTTGGCCAGTCTGCCTCAAGTGACACCCCACTAGCTGTGTATCTTATGAGAAGCTTCGTTACCTTTGCAAGCGGTTTCTTGTAGTTGGTGATGTGATTATGTTGGTGATGAGGCATTGGCTACCTTAAGAGAGTCATAGTGCTTCCTGCCAGTTGCTCACCCAAATACACATTTTTAGATACTGTGGCCAGTCTGCCTGAAGCGATACGCCACTAGTTGTGTATCTTAAGAGAAACATCGTTACTCTTGCCAGCGGTTTCTTGACTTTGAAGATGTGATTATACTGGTGACGAGATATTGGTTACCCTAAGAGAGTCACAGTGTTTCGTGCCAGTTGCTCACCCAAATACACATTTTTTAGATACTGTTTCCAGTGTGCCTGAAGCGATACGCCACTAGTTGTGTATCTTAAGAGAAACATCGTTACTCTTGCCAGCGGTTTCTTGACTTTGAAGATGTGATTATACTGGTGACGAGATATTGGTTACCCTAAGAGAGTCACAGTGTTTCGTGCCAGTTGCTCACCCAAATACACATTTTGAGATACTGTTTGCAGTGTGCCAGAAGCGATACGCCACTAGTTGGGTATCTTAAGAGAAACATCGTTACTTTTGCCAGGGGTTTCTAGAAGTTGCTGATTTGATTCTGCTGGTGACGAGGCATTGGCTACCTCAAGAGAGTCATAGAGATTCCTGCCAGTTCTTCACCCAAATACACATTTTTTAGATACTCTTTCCAGTCTGCCTGATAGCTACGCCACTAGTTGTGTATCTTAAGAGTCATTGTAACTTTTGCCAGGGGTTTCTTGAAGTTGCTGATGTGATTATGCTGGTGACGAGGCATTGGCTACCCTATGAGTGTCATAGTGATTCCTGCTAGTTGCTCACCCAAATACACATTTTTTTGATACTTTGGCCAGTCTGCCTCAAGTGACACCCCACTAGCTGTGTATCTTATGAGAAGCTTCGTTACCTTTGCAAGCGGTTTCTTGTAGTTGGTGATGTGATTATGTTGGTGACGAGGCATTGGCTACCTTAAGAGAGTCATAGTGCTTCCTGCCAGTTGCTCACCCAAATACACATTTTTAGATACTGTTTGCAGTGTGCCTGAAGCGATACGCCACTAGTTGTGTATCTTAAGAGAAACATCGTTACTCTTGCCAGCGGTTTCTTGACTTTGAAGATGTGATTATACTGGTGACGAGATATTGGTTACCCTAAGAGAGTCACAGTGTTTCCTGCCAGTTGCTCACCCAAATACACATATTTTAGATACTGTTTGCAGTGTGCCTGAAGCGATACGCCACTAGTTGTGTATCTTAAGAGAAACATCGTTACTTTTGAAAGGGGTATCTAGAAGTTGCTGATTTCATTCTGCTGGTGACGAGGCATTGGCTACCTCAAGAGAGTCATAGAGATTCCTGCCAGTTCTTCACCCAAATACACATTTTTTAGATACTCTTTCCAGTCTGCCTGATAGCTACGCCACTAGTTGTGTATCTTAAGAGTCATTGTAACTTTTGCCAGGGGTTTCTTGAAGTTGCTAATGTGATTATGCTGGTGACGAGGCATTGGCTACCCTATCAGTGTCATAGTGATTCCTGCTAGTTGCTCACCCAAATACACATTTTTTTGATACTTTGGCCAGTCTGCCTCAAGTGACACCCCACTAGCTGTGTATCTTATGAGAAGCTTCGTTACCTTTGCAAGCGGTTTCTTGAAGTTGGTGATGTGATTATGTTGGTGACGAGGCATTGGCTACCTTAAGAGAGTCATAGTGCTTCCTGCCAGTTGCTCACCCAAATACACATTTTGAGATACTGTGGCCAGTCTGCCTGAAGCGATACGCCACTAGTTGTGTATATTAAGAGAAACATCGTTACTCTTGCCAGCGGTTTCTTGACTTTGAAGATGTGATTATACTGGTGACGAGATATTGGTTACCCTAAGAGAGTCACAGTGTTTCGTGCCAGTTGCTCACCCAAATACACATTTTTTAGATACTGTTTCCAGTGTGCCTGAAGCGATACGCCACTAGTTGTGTATCTTAAGAGAAACATCGTTACTCTTGCCAGCGGTTTCTTGACTTTGAAGATGTGATTATACTGGTGACGAGATATTGGTTACCCTAAGAGAGTCACAGTGTTTCGTGCCAGTTGCTCACCCAAATACACATTTTTTAGATACTGTTTCCAGTGTGCCTGAAGCGATACGCCACTAGTTGGGTATCTTAAGAGAAACATCGTTACTTTTGCCAGGGGTTTCTAGAAGTTGCTGATTTGATTCTGCTGGTGACGAGGCATTGGCTACCTCAAGAGAGTCATAGAGATTCCTGCCAGTTCTTCACCCATATACACATTTTTTAGATACTCTTTCCAGTCTGCCTGATATCTACGCCACTAGTTGTGTATCTTAAGAGTCATTGTAACTTTTGCCAGGGGTTTCTTGAAGTTGCTGATGTGATTATGCTGGTGACGAGGCATTGGCTACCCTATGAGTGTCATAGTGATTCCTGCTAGTTGCTCACCCAAATACACATTTTTTTGATACTTTGGCCAGTCTGCCTCAAGTGACACCCCACTAGCTGTGTATCTTATGAGAAGCTTCGTTACCTTTGCAAGCGGTTTCTTGTAGTTGGTGATGTGATTATGTTGGTGATGAGGCATTGGCTACCTTAAGAGAGTCATAGTGCTTCCTGCCAGTTGCTCACCCAAATACACATTTTTAGATACTGTTTGCAGTGTGCCTGAAGCGATACGCCACTAGTTGTGTATCTTAAGAGAAACATCGTTACTCTTGCCAGCGGTTTCTTGACTTTGAAGATGTGATTATACTGGTGACGAGATATTGGTTACCCTAAGAGAGTCACAGTGTTTCGTGCCAGTTGCTCACCCAAATACACATTTTTTAGATACTGTTTCCAGTGTGCCTGAAGCGATACGCCACTAGTTGTGTATCTTAAGAGAAACATCGTTACTCTTTCCAGCGGTTTCTTGACTTTGAAGATGTGATTATACTGGTGACGAGATATTGGTTACCCTAAGAGAGTCACAGTGTTTCGTGCCAGTTGCTCACCCAAATACACATATTTTAGATACTGTTTGCAGTGTGCCTGAAGCGATACGCCACTAGTTGTGTATCTTAAGAGAAACATCGTTACTTTTGCCAGGGGTTTCTAGAAGTTGCTGATTTGATTCTGCTGGTGACGAGGCATTGGCTACCTCAAGAGAGTCATAGAGATTCCTGCCAGTTCTTCACCCATATACACATTTTTTAGATACTCTTTCCAGTCTGCCTGATAGCTACGCCACTAGTTGTGTATCTTAAGAGTCATTGTAACTTTTGCCAGGGGTTTCTTGAAGTTGCTGATGTGATTATGCTGGTGACGAGGCATTGGCTACCCTATGAGTGTCATAGTGATTCCTGCTAGTTGCTCACCCAAATACACATTTTTTTGATACTTTGGCCAGTCTGCCTCAAGTGACACCCCACTAGCTGTGTATCTTATGAGAAGCTTCGTTACCTTTGCAAGCGGTTTCTTGTAGTTGGTGATGTGATTATGTTGGTGATGAGGCATTGGCTACCTTAAGAGAGTCATAGTGCTTCCTGCCAGTTGCTCACCCAAATACACATTTTTAGATACTGTGGCCAGTCTGCCTGAAGCGATACGCCACTAGTTGTGTATCTTAAGAGAAACATCGTTACTCTTGCCAGCGGTTTCTTGACTTTGAAGATGTGATTATACTGGTGACGAGATATTGGTTACCCTAAGAGAGTCACAGTGTTTCGTGCCAGTTGCTCACCCAAATACACATTTTTTAGATACTGTTTCCAGTGTGCCTGAAGCGATACGCCACTAGTTGTGTATCTTAAGAGAAACATCGTTACTCTTGCCAGCGGTTTCTTGACTTTGAAGATGTGATTATACTGGTGACGAGATATTGGTTACCCTAAGAGAGTCACAGTGTTTCCTGCCAGTTGCTCACCCAAATACACATATTTTAGATACTGTTTGCAGTGTGCCTGAAGCGATACGCCACTAGTTGTGTATCTTAAGAGAAACATCGTTACTTTTGAAAGGGGTATCTAGAAGTTGCTGATTTCATTCTGCTGGTGACGAGGCATTGGCTACCTCAAGAGAGTCATAGAGATTCCTGCCAGTTCTTCACCCAAATACACATTTTTTAGATACTCTTTCCAGTCTGCCTGATAGCTACGCCACTAGTTGTGTATCTTAAGAGTCATTGTAACTTTTGCCAGGGGTTTCTTGAAGTTGCTAATGTGATTATGCTGGTGACGAGGCATTGGCTACCCTATCAGTGTCATAGTGATTCCTGCTAGTTGCTCACCCAAATACACATTTTTTTGATACTTTGGCCAGTCTGCCTCAAGTGACACCCCACTAGCTGTGTATCTTATGAGAAGCTTCGTTACCTTTGCAAGTGGTTTCTTGAAGTTGGTGATGTGATTATGTTGGTGACGAGGCATTGGCTACCTTAAGAGAGTCATAGTGCTTCCTGCCAGTTGCTCACCCAAATACACATTTTGAGATACTGTGGCCAGTCTGCCTGAAGCGATACGCCACTAGTTGTGTATCTTAAGAGAAACATCGTTACTCTTGCCAGCGGTTTCTTGACTTTGAAGATGTGATTATACTGGTGACGAGATATTGGTTACCCTAAGAGAGTCACAGTGTTTCGTGCCAGTTGCTCACCCAAATACACATTTTTTAGATACTGTTTCCAGTGTGCCTGAAGCGATACGCCACTAGTTGTGTATCTTAAGAGAAACATCGTTACTCTTGCCAGCGGTTTCTTGACTTTGAAGATGTGATTATACTGGTGACGAGATATTGGTTACCCTAAGAGAGTCACAGTGTTTCGTGCCAGTTGCTCACCCAAATACACATTTTTTAGATACTGTTTCCAGTGTGCCTGAAGCGATACGCCACTAGTTGGGTATCTTAAGAGAAACATCGTTACTTTTGCCAGGGGTTTCTAGAAGTTGCTGATTTGATTCTGCTGGTGACGAGGCATTGGCTACCTCAAGAGAGTCATAGAGATTCCTGCCAGTTCTTCACCCATATACACATTTTTTAGATACTCTTTCCAGTCTGCCTGATAGCTACGCCACTAGTTGTGTATCTTAAGAGTCATTGTAACTTTAGCCAGGGGTTTCTTGAAGTTGCTGATGTGATTATGCTGGTGACGAGGCATTGGCTACCCTATGAGTGTCATAGTGATTCCTGCTAGTTGCTCACCCAAATACACATTTTTTTGATACTTTGGCCAGTCTGCCTCAAGTGACACCCCACTAGCTGTGTATCTTATGAGAAGCTTCGTTACCTTTGCAAGCGGTTTCTTGTAGTTGGTGATGTGATTATGTTGGTGATGAGGCATTGGCTACCTTAAGAGAGTCATAGTGCTTCCTGCCAGTTGCTCACCCAAATACACATTTTTAGATACTGTGGCCAGTCTGCCTGAAGCGATACGCCACTAGTTGTGTATCTTAAGAGAAACATCGTTACTCTTGCCAGCGGTTTCTTGACTTTGAAGATGTGATTATACTGGTGACGAGATATTGGTTACCCTAAGAGAGTCACAGTGTTTCGTGCCAGTTGCTCACCCAAATACACATTTTTTAGATACTGTTTCCAGTGTGCCTGAAGCGATACGCCACTAGTTGTGTATCTTAAGAGAAACATCGTTACTCTTGCCAGCGGTTTCTTGACTTTGAAGATGTGATTATACTGGTGACGAGATATTGGTTACCCTAAGAGAGTCACAGTGTTTCGTGCCAGTTGCTCACCCAAATACACATTTTGAGATACTGTTTGCAGTGTGCCAGAAGCGATACGCCACTAGTTGGGTATCTTAAGAGAAACATCGTTACTTTTGCCAGGGGTTTCTAGAAGTTGCTGATTTGATTCTGCTGGTGACGAGGCATTGGCTACCTCAAGAGAGTCATAGAGATTCCTGCCAGTTCTTCACCCAAATACACATTTTTTAGATACTCTTTCCAGTCTGCCTGATAGCTACGCCACTAGTTGTGTATCTTAAGAGTCATTGTAACTTTTGCCAGGGGTTTCTTGAAGTTGCTGATGTGATTATGCTGGTGACGAGGCATTGGCTACCCTATGAGTGTCATAGTGATTCCTGCTAGTTGCTCACCCAAATACACATTTTTTTGATACTTTGGCCAGTCTGCCTCAAGTGACACCCCACTAGCTGTGTATCTTATGAGAAGCTTCGTTACCTTTGCAAGCGGTTTCTTGTAGTTGGTGATGTGATTATGTTGGTGACGAGGCATTGGCTACCTTAAGAGAGTCATAGTGCTTCCTGCCAGTTGCTCACCCAAATACACATTTTTAGATACTGTTTGCAGTGTGCCTGAAGCGATACGCCACTAGTTGTGTATCTTAAGAGAAACATCGTTACTCTTGCCAGCGGTTTCTTGACTTTGAAGATGTGATTATACTGGTGACGAGATATTGGTTACCCTAAGAGAGTCACAGTGTTTCCTGCCAGTTGCTCACCCAAATACACATATTTTAGATACTGTTTGCAGTGTGCCTGAAGCGATACGCCACTAGTTGTGTATCTTAAGAGAAACATCGTTACTTTTGAAAGGGGTATCTAGAAGTTGCTGATTTCATTCTGCTGGTGACGAGGCATTGGCTACCTCAAGAGAGTCATAGAGATTCCTGCCAGTTCTTCACCCAAATACACATTTTTTAGATACTCTTTCCAGTCTGCCTGATAGCTACGCCACTAGTTGTGTATCTTAAGAGTCATTGTAACTTTTGCCAGGGGTTTCTTGAAGTTGCTAATGTGATTATGCTGGTGACGAGGCATTGGCTACCCTATCAGTGTCATAGTGATTCCTGCTAGTTGCTCACCCAAATACACATTTTTTTGATACTTTGGCCAGTCTGCCTCAAGTGACACCCCACTAGCTGTGTATCTTATGAGAAGCTTCGTTACCTTTGCAAGCGGTTTCTTGAAGTTGGTGATGTGATTATGTTGGTGACGAGGCATTGGCTACCTTAAGAGAGTCATAGTGCTTCCTGCCAGTTGCTCACCCAAATACACATTTTGAGATACTGTGGCCAGTCTGCCTGAAGCGATACGCCACTAGTTGTGTATATTAAGAGAAACATCGTTACTCTTGCCAGCGGTTTCTTGACTTTGAAGATGTGATTATACTGGTGACGAGATATTGGTTACCCTAAGAGAGTCACAGTGTTTCGTGCCAGTTGCTCACCCAAATACACATTTTTTAGATACTGTTTCCAGTGTGCCTGAAGCGATACGCCACTAGTTGTGTATCTTAAGAGAAACATCGTTACTCTTGCCAGCGGTTTCTTGACTTTGAAGATGTGATTATACTGGTGACGAGATATTGGTTACCCTAAGAGAGTCACAGTGTTTCGTGCCAGTTGCTCACCCAAATACACATTTTTTAGATACTGTTTCCAGTGTGCCTGAAGCGATACGCCACTAGTTGGGTATCTTAAGAGAAACATCGTTACTTTTGCCAGGGGTTTCTAGAAGTTGCTGATTTGATTCTGCTGGTGACGAGGCATTGGCTACCTCAAGAGAGTCATAGAGATTCCTGCCAGTTCTTCACCCATATACACATTTTTTAGATACTCTTTCCAGTCTGCCTGATAGCTACGCCACTAGTTGTGTATCTTAAGAGTCATTGTAACTTTTGCCAGGGGTTTCTTGAAGTTGCTGATGTGATTATGCTGGTGACGAGGCATTGGCTACCCTATGAGTGTCATAGTGATTCCTGCTAGTTGCTCACCCAAATACACATTTTTTTGATACTTTGGCCAGTCTGCCTCAAGTGACACCCCACTAGCTGTGTATCTTATGAGAAGCTTCGTTACCTTTGCAAGCGGTTTCTTGTAGTTGGTGATGTGATTATGTTGGTGATGAGGCATTGGCTACCTTAAGAGAGTCATAGTGCTTCCTGCCAGTTGCTCACCCAAATACACATTTTTAGATACTGTTTGCAGTGTGCCTGAAGCGATACGCCACTAGTTGTGTATCTTAAGAGAAACATCGTTACTCTTGCCAGCGGTTTCTTGACTTTGAAGATGTGATTATACTGCTGACGAGATATTGGTTACCCTAAGAGAGTCACAGTGTTTCCTGCCAGTTGCTCACCCAAATACACATATTTTAGATACTGTTTGCAGTGTGCCTGAAGCGATACGCCACTAGTTGGGTATCTTAAGAGAAACATCGTTACTTTTGCCAGGGGTTTCTAGAAGTTGCTGATTTGATTCTGCTGGTGACGAGGCATTGGCTACCTCAAGAGAGTCATAGAGATTCCTGCCAGTTCTTCACCCATATACACATTTTTTAGATACTCTTTCCAGTCTGCCTGATAGCTACGACACTAGTTGTGTATCTTAAGAGTCATTGTAACTTTTGCCAGGGGTTTCTTGAAGTTGCTGATGTGATTATGCTGGTGACGAGGCATTGGCTACCCTATGAGTGTCATAGTGATTCCTGCTAGTTGCTCACCCAAATACACATTTTTTTGATACTTTGGCCAGTCTGCCTCAAGTGACACCCCACTAGCTGTGTATCTTATGAGAAGCTTCGTTACCTTTGCAAGCGGTTTCTTGTAGTTGGTGATGTGATTATGTTGGTGATGAGGCATTGGCTACCTTAAGAGAGTCATAGTGCTTCCTGCCAGTTGCTCACCCAAATACAAATTTTGAGATACTGTGACCAGTCTGCCTGAAGCGATACGCCACTAGTTGTGTATCTTAAGAGAAACATCGTTACTCTTGCCAGCGGTTTCTTGACTTTGAAGATGTGATTATACTGGTGACGAGATATTGATTACCCTAAGAGAGTCACAGTGTTTCGTGCCAGTTGCTCACCCAAATACACATTTTTTAGATACTGTTTCCAGTGTGCCTGAAGCGATACGCCACTAGTTGTGTATCTTAAGAGAAACATCGTTACTCTTGCCAGCGGTTTCTTGACTTTGAAGATGTGATTATACTGGTGACGAGATATTGGTTACCCTAAGAGAGTCACAGTGTTTCGTGCCAGTTGCTCACCCAAATACACATTTTGAGATACTGTTTGCAGTGTGCCTGAAGCGATACGCCACTAGTTGGGTATCTTAAGAGAAACATCGTTACTTTTGCCAGGGGTTTCTAGAAGTTGCTGATTTGATTCTGCTGGTGACGAGGCATTGGCTACCTCAAGAGAGTCATAGAGATTCCTGCCAGTTCTTCACCCAAATACACATTTTTTAGATACTCTTTCCAGTCTGCCTGATAGCTACGCCACTAGTTGTGTATCTTAAGAGTCATTGTAACTTTTGCCAGGGGTTTCTTGAAGTTGCTGATGTGATTATGCTGGTGACGAGGCATTGGCTACCCTATGAGTGTCATAGTGATTCCTGCTAGTTGCTCACCCAAATACACATTTTTTTGATACTTTGTCCAGTCTGCCTCAAGTGACACCCCACTAGCTGTGTATCTTATGAGAAGCTTCGTTACCTTTGCAAGCGGTTTCTTGTAGTTAGTGATGTGATTATGTTGGTGACGAGGCATTGGCTACCTTAAGAGAGTCATAGTGCTTCCTGCCAGTTGCTCACCCAAATACACATTTTTAGATACTGTTTCCAGTGTGCCTGAAGCGATACGCCACTAGTTGTGTATCTTAAGAGAAACATCGTTACTCTTGCCAGCGGTTTCTTGACTTTGAAGATGTGATTATACTGGTGACGAGATATTGGTTACCCTAAGAGAGTCACAGTGTTTCGTGCCAGTTGCTCACCCAAATACACATTTTTTAGATACTGTTTCCAGTGTGCCTGAAGCGATACGCCACTAGTTGGGTATCTTAAGAGAAACATCGTTACTTTTGCCAGGGGTTTCTAGAAGTTGCTGATTTGATTCTGCTGGTGACGAGGCATTGGCTACCTCAAGAGAGTCATAGAGATTCCTGCCAGTTCTTCACCCATATACACATTTTTTAGATACTCTTTCCAGTCTGCCTGATAGCTACGCCACTAGTTGTGTATCTTAAGAGTCATTGTAACTTTTGCCAGGGGTTTCTTGAAGTTGCTGATGTGATTATGCTGGTGACGAGGCATTGGCTACCCTATGAGTGTCATAGTGATTCCTGCTAGTTGCTCACCCAAATACACATTTTTTTGATACTTTGGCCAGTCTGCCTCAAGTGACACCCCACTAGCTGTGTATCTTATGAGAAGCTTCGTTACCTTTGCAAGCGGTTTCTTGTAGTTGGTGATGTGATTATGTTGGTGATGAGGCATTGGCTACCTTAAGAGAGTCATAGTGCTTCCTGCCAGTTGCTCACCCAAATACACATTTTTAGATACTGTTTGCAGTGTGCCTGAAGCGATACGCCACTAGTTGTGTATCTTAAGAGAAACATCGTTACTCTTGCCAGCGGTTTCTTGACTTTGAAGATGTGATTATACTGCTGACGAGATATTGGTTACCCTAAGAGAGTCACAGTGTTTCCTGCCAGTTGCTCACCCAAATACACATATTTTAGATACTGTTTGCAGTGTGCCTGAAGCGATACGCCACTAGTTGGGTATCTTAAGAGAAACATCGTTACTTTTGCCAGGGGTTTCTAGAAGTTGCTGATTTGATTCTGCTGGTGACGAGGCATTGGCTACCTCAAGAGAGTCATAGAGATTCCTGCCAGTTCTTCACCCATATACACATTTTTTAGATACTCTTTCCAGTCTGCCTGATAGCTACGACACTAGTTGTGTATCTTAAGAGTCATTGTAACTTTTGCCAGGGGTTTCTTGAAGTTGCTGATGTGATTATGCTGGTGACGAGGCATTGGCTACCCTATGAGTGTCATAGTGATTCCTGCTAGTTGCTCACCCAAATACACATTTTTTTGATACTTTGGCCAGTCTGCCTCAAGTGACACCCCACTAGCTGTGTATCTTATGAGAAGCTTCGTTACCTTTGCAAGCGGTTTCTTGTAGTTGGTGATGTGATTATGTTGGTGATGAGGCATTGGCTACCTTAAGAGAGTCATAGTGCTTCCTGCCAGTTGCTCACCCAAATACAAATTTTGAGATACTGTGACCAGTCTGCCTGAAGCGATACGCCACTAGTTGTGTATCTTAAGAGAAACATCGTTACTCTTGCCAGCGGTTTCTTGACTTTGAAGATGTGATTATACTGGTGACGAGATATTGATTACCCTAAGAGAGTCACAGTGTTTCGTGCCAGTTGCTCACCCAAATACACATTTTTTAGATACTGTTTCCAGTGTGCCTGAAGCGATACGCCACTAGTTGTGTATCTTAAGAGAAACATCGTTACTCTTGCCAGCGGTTTCTTGACTTTGAAGATGTGATTATACTGGTGACGAGATATTGGTTACCCTAAGAGAGTCACAGTGTTTCGTGCCAGTTGCTCACCCAAATACACATTTTGAGATACTGTTTGCAGTGTGCCTGAAGCGATACGCCACTAGTTGGGTATCTTAAGAGAAACATCGTTACTTTTGCCAGGGGTTTCTAGAAGTTGCTGATTTGATTCTGCTGGTGACGAGGCATTGGCTACCTCAAGAGAGTCATAGAGATTCCTGCCAGTTCTTCACCCAAATACACATTTTTTAGATACTCTTTCCAGTCTGCCTGATAGCTACGCCACTAGTTGTGTATCTTAAGAGTCATTGTAACTTTTGCCAGGGGTTTCTTGAAGTTGCTGATGTGATTATGCTGGTGACGAGGCATTGGCTACCCTATGAGTGTCATAGTGATTCCTGCTAGTTGCTCACCCAAATACACATTTTTTTGATACTTTGTCCAGTCTGCCTCAAGTGACACCCCACTAGCTGTGTATCTTATGAGAAGCTTCGTTACCTTTGCAAGCGGTTTCTTGTAGTTAGTGATGTGATTATGTTGGTGACGAGGCATTGGCTACCTTAAGAGAGTCATAGTGCTTCCTGCCAGTTGCTCACCCAAATACACATTTTTAGATACTGTTTGCAGTGTGCCTGAAGCGATACGCCACTAGTTGTGTATCTTAAGAGAAACATCGTTACTCTTGCCAGCGGTTTCTTGACTTTGAAGATGTGATTATACTGGTGACGAGATATTGGTTACCCTAAGAGAGTCACAGTGTTTCCTGCCAGTTGCTCACCCAAATACACATATTTTAGATACTGTTTGCAGTGTGCCTGAAGCGATACGCCACTAGTTGTGTATCTTAAGAGAAACATCGTTACTTTTGAAAGGGGTATCTAGAAGTTGCTGATTTCATTCTGCTGGTGACGAGGCATTGGCTACCTCAAGAGAGTCATAGAGATTCCTGCCAGTTCTTCACCCAAATACACATTTTTTAGATACTCTTTCCAGTCTGCCTGATAGCTACGCCACTAGTTGTGTATCTTAAGAGTCATTGTAACTTTTGCCAGGGGTTTCTTGAAGTTGCTAATGTGATTATGCTGGTGACGAGGCATTGGCTACCCTATCAGTGTCATAGTGATTCCTGCTAGTTGCTCACCCAAATACACATTTTTTTGATACTTTGGCCAGTCTGCCTCAAGTGACACCCCACTAGCTGTGTATCTTATGAGAAGCTTCGTTACCTTTGCAAGCGGTTTCTTGAAGTTGGTGATGTGATTATGTTGGTGACGAGGCATTGGCTACCTTAAGAGAGTCATAGTGCTTCCTGCCAGTTGCTCACCCAAATACACATTTTGAGATACTGTGGCCAGTCTGCCTGAAGCGATACGCCACTAGTTGTGTATCTTAAGAGAAACATCGTTACTCTTGCCAGCGGTTTCTTGACTTTGAAGATGTGATTATACTGGTGACGAGATATTGGTTACCCTAAGAGAGTCACAGTGTTTCGTGCCAGTTGCTCACCCAAATACACATTTTTTAGATACTGTTTCCAGTGTGCCTGAAGCGATACGCCACTAGTTGTGTATCTTAAGAGAAACATCGTTACTCTTGCCAGCGGTTTCTTGACTTTGAAGATGTGATTATACTGGTGACGAGATATTGGTTACCCTAAGAGAGTCACAGTGTTTCGTGCCAGTTGCTCACCCAAATACACATTTTTTAGATACTGTTTCCAGTGTGCCTGAAGCGATACGCCACTAGTTGGGTATCTTAAGAGAAACATCGTTACTTTTGCCAGGGGTTTCTAGAAGTTGCTGATTTGATTCTGCTGGTGACGAGGCATTGGCTACCTCAAGAGAGTCATAGAGATTCCTGCCAGTTCTTCACCCATATACACATTTTTTAGATACTCTTTCCAGTCTGCCTGATAGCTACGCCACTAGTTGTGTATCTTAAGAGTCATTGTAACTTTTGCCAGGGGTTTCTTGAAGTTGCTGATGTGATTATGCTGGTGACGAGGCATTGGCTACCCTATGAGTGTCATAGTGATTCCTGCTAGTTGCTCACCCAAATACACATTTTTTTGATACTTTGGCCATTCTGCCTCAAGTGACACCCCACTAGCTGTGTATCTTATGAGAAGCTTCGTTACCTTTGCAAGCGGTTTCTTGAAGTTGGTGATGTGATTATGTTGGTGACGAGGCATTGGCTACCTTAAGAGAGTCATAGTGCTTCCTGCCAGTTGCTCACCCAAATACACATTTTGAGATACTGTGGCCAGTCTGCCTGAAGCGATACGCCACTAGTTGTGTATCTTAAGAGAAACATCGTTACTCTTGCCAGCGGTTTCTTGACTTTGAAGATGTGATTATACTGGTGACGAGATATTGGTTACCCTAAGAGAGTCACAGTGTTTCGTGCCAGTTGCTCACCCAAATACACATTTTTTAGATACTGTTTCCAGTGTGCCTGAAGCGATACGCCACTAGTTGGGTATCTTAAGAGAAACATCGTTACTTTTGCCAGGGGTTTCTAGAAGTTGCTGATTTGATTCTGCTGGTGACGAGGCATTGGCTACCTCAAGAGAGTCATAGAGATTCCTGCCAGTTCTTCACCCATATACACATTTTTTAGATACTCTTTCCAGTCTGCCTGATAGCTACGCCACTAGTTGTGTATCTTAAGAGTCATTGTAACTTTTGCCAGGGGTTTCTTGAAGTTGCTGATGTGATTATGGTGGTGACGAGGCATTGGCTACCCTATGAGTGTCATAGTGATTCCTGCTAGTTGCTCACCCAAATACACATTTTTTTGATACTTTGGCCAGTCTGCCTCAAGTGACACCCCACTAGCTGTGTATCTTATGAGAAGCTTCGTTACCTTTGCAAGCGGTTTCTTGTAGTTGGTGATGTGATTATGTTGGTGATGAGGCATTGGCTACCTTAAGAGAGTCATAGTGCTTCCTGCCAGTTGCTCACCCAAATACACATTTTTAGATACTGTTTGCAGTGTGCCTGAAGCGATACGCCACTAGTTGTGTATCTTAAGAGAAACATCGTTACTCTTGCCAGCGGTTTCTTGACTTTGAAGATGTGATTATACTGGTGACGAGATATTGGTTACCCTAAGAGAGTCACAGTGTTTCCTGCCAGTTGCTCACCCAAATACAGATATTTTAGATACTGTTTGCAGTGTGCCTGAAGCGATACGCCACTAGTTGTGTATCTTAAGAGAAACATCGTTACTTTTGAAAGGGGTATCTAGAAGTTGCTGATTTCATTCTGCTGGTGACGAGGCATTGGCTACCTCAAGAGAGTCATAGAGATTCCTGCCAGTTCTTCACCCAAATACACATTTTTTAGATACTCTTTCCAGTCTGCCTGATAGCTACGCCACTAGTTGTGTATCTTAAGAGTCATTGTAACTTTTGCCAGGGGTTTCTTGAAGTTGCTGATGTGATTATGCTGGTGACGAGGCATTGGCTACCCTATGAGTGTCATAGTGATTCCTGCTAGTTGCTCACCCAAATACACATTTTTTTTGATACTTTGGCCAGTCTGCCTCAAGTGACACCCCACTAGCTGTGTATCTTATGAGAAGCTTCGTTACCTTTGCAAGCGGTTTCTTGAAGTTGGTGATGTGATTATGTTGGTGACGAGGCATTGGCTACCTTAAGAGAGTCATAGTGCTTCCTGCCAGTTGCTCACCCAAATACACATTTTGAGATACTGTGGCCAGTCTGCCTGAAGCGATACGCCACTAGTTGTGTATCTTAAGAGAAACATCGTTACTCTTGCCAGCGGTTTCTTGACTTTGAAGATGTGATTATACTGGTGACGAGATATTGGTTACCCTAAGAGAGTCACAGTGTTTCGTGCCAGTTGCTCACCCAAATACATTTTTTAGATACTGTTTCCAGTGTGCCTGAAGCGATACGCCACTAGTTGTGTATCTTAAGAGAAACATCGTTACTCTTGCCAGCGGTTTCTTGACTTTGAAGCTGTGATTATACTGGTGACGAGATATTGGCTACCCTAAGAGAGTCACAGTGTTTCGTGCCAGTTGCTCACCCAAATACACATTTTTTAGATACTGTTTCCAGTGTGCCTGAAGCGATACGCCACTAGTTGGGTATCTTAAGAGAAACATCGTTACTTTTGCCAGGGGTTTCTAGAAGTTGCTGATTTGATTCTGCTGGTGACGAGGCATTGGCTACCTCAAGAGAGTCATAGAGATTCCTGCCAGTTCTTCACCCAAATACACATTTTTTAGATACTCTTTCCAGTCTGCCTGATAGCTACGCCACTAGTTGTGTATCTTAAGAGTCATTGTAACTTTTGCCAGGGGTTTCTTGAAGTTGCTGATGTGATTATGCTGGTGACGAGGCATTGGCTACCCTATGGGTGTCATAGTGATTCCTGCTAGTTGCTCACCCAAATACACATTTTTTTGATACTTTGCCCAGTCTGCCTCAAGTGACACCCCACTAGCTGTGTATCTTATGAGAAGCTTCGTTACCTTTGCAAGCGGTTTCTTGAAGTTGGTGATGTGATTATGTTGGTGACGAGGCATTGGCTACCTTAAGAGAGTCATAGTGCTTCCTGCCAGTTGCTCACCCAAATACACATTTTGAGATACTGTGGCCAGTCTGCCTGAAGCGATACGCCACTATTTGTGTATCTTAAGAGAAACATCGTTACTCTTGCCAGCGGTTTCTTGACTTTGAAGATGTGATTATACTGGTGACGAGATATTGGTTACCCTAAGAGAGTCACAGTGTTTCGTGCCAGTTGCTCACCCAAATACACATTTTTTAGATACTGTTTCCAGTGTGCCTGAAGCGATACGCCACTAGTTGTGTATCTTAAGAGAAACATCGTTACTCTTGCCAGCGGTTTCTTGACTTTGAAGATGTGATTATACTGGTGACAAGATATTGGTTACCCTAAGAGAGTCACAGTGTTTCGTGCCAGTTGCTCACCCAAATACACATTTTTTAGATACTGTTTCCAGTGTGCCTGAAGCGATACGCCACTAGTTGGGTATCTTAAGAGAAACATCGTTACTTTTGCCAGGGGTTTCTAGAAGTTGCTGATTTGATTCTGCTGGTGACGAGGCATTGGCTACCTCAAGAGAGTCATAGAGATTCCTGCCAGTTCTTCACCCATATACACATTTTTTAGATACTCTTTCCAGTCTGCCTGATAGCTACGCCACTAGTTGTGTATCTTAAGAGTCATTGTAACTTTTGCCAGGGGTTTCTTGAAGTTGCTGATGTGATTATGCTGGTGACGAGGCATTGGCTACCCTATGAGTGTCATAGTGATTCCTGCTAGTTGCTCACCCAAATACACATTTTTTTGATACTTTGGCCAGTCTGCCTCAAGTGACACCCCACTACCTGTGTATCTTATGAGAAGCTTCGTTACCTTTGCAAGCGGTTTCTTGAAGTTGGTGATGTGATTATGTTGGTGACGAGGCATTGGCTACCTTAAGAGAGTCATAGTGCTTCCTGCCAGTTGCTCACCCAAATACACATTTTGAGATACTGTGGCCAGTCTGCCTGAAGCGATACGCCACTAGTTGTGTATCTTAAGAGAAACATCGTTACTCTTGCCAGCGGTTTCTTGACTTTGAAGATGTGATTATAATGGTGACGAGATATTGGTTACCCTAAGAGAGTCACAGTGTTTCGTGCCAGTTGCTCACCCAAATACACATTTTTTAGATACTGTTTCCAGTGTGCCTGAAGCGATACGCCACTAGTTGTGTATTTTAAGAGAAACATCGTTACTTTTGCCAGGGGTTTCTAGAAGTTGCTGATTTGATTCTGCTGGTGACGAGGCATTGGCTACCCTATGAGTGTCATAGTGATTCCTGTTAGTTGCTCACCCAAATACACATTTTTTTGATACTTTGGCCAGTCTGCCTCAAGTGACACCCCACTAGCTGTGTATCTTATGAGAAGCTTCGTTACCTTTGCAAGCGGTTTCTTGAAGTTGGTGATGTGATTATGTTGGTGACGAGGCATTGGCTACCTTACGAGAGTCATAGTGCTTTCTGCCAGTTGCTCACCCAAATACACATTTTGAGATACTGTTTGCAGTGTGCCTGAAGCGATACGCCACTAGTTGTGTATCTTAAGAGAAACATCGTTACTTTTGAAAGGGGTATCTAGAAGTTGCTGATTTCATTCTGCGGGTGACGAGGCATTGGCTACCTCAAGAGAGTCATAGAGATTCCTGCCAGTTCTTCACCCAAATACACATTTTTTTGATACTCTTTCCAGTCTGCCTGATAGCTACGCCACTAGTTGTGTATCTTAAGAGTCATTGTAACTTTTGCCAGGGGTTTCTTGAAGTTGCTGATGTGATTATGCTGGTGACGAGGCATTGGCTACCCTATGAGTGTCATAGTGATTCCTGCTAGTTGCTCACCCAAATACACATTTTTTTTGATACTTTGGCCAGTCTGCCTCAAGTGACACCCCACTAGCTGTGTATCTTATGAGAAGCTTCGTTACCTTTGCAAGCGGTTTCTTGAAGTTGGTGATGTGATTATGTTGGTGACGAGGCATTGGCTTCCTTAAGAGAGTCATAGTGCTTCCTGCCAGTTGCTCACCCAAATACACATTTTGAGATACTGTGGCCAGTCTGCCTGAAGCGATACGCCACTAGTTGTGTATCTTAAGAGAAACATCGTTACTCTTGCCAGCGGTTTCTTGACTTTGAAGATGTGATTATACTGGTGACGAGATATTGGTTACCCTAAGAGAGTCACAGTGTTTCGTGCCAGTTGCTCACCCAAATACACATTTTTTAGATACTGTTTCCAGTGTGCCTGAAGCGATACGCCACTAGTTGTGTATCTTAAGAGAAACATCGTTACTCTTGCCAGCGGTTTCTTGACTTTGAAGATGTGATTATACTGGTGACGAGATATTGGTTACCCTAAGAGAGTCACAGTGTTTCGTGCCAGTTGCTCACCCAAATACACATTTTGAGATACTGTTTGCAGTGTGCCTGAAGCGATACGCCACTAGTTGGGTATCTTAAGAGAAACATCGTTACTTTTGCCAGGGGTTTCTAGAAGTTGCTGATTTGATTCTGCTGGTGACGGGGCTTTGGCTACGTCAAGAGAGTCATAGAGATTCCTGCCAGTTCTTCACCCAAATACACATTTTTTAGATACTCTTTCCAGTCTGCCTGATAGCTACGCCACTAGTTGTGTATCTTAAGAGTCATTGTAACTTTTGCCAGGGGTTTCTTGAAGTTGCTGATGTGATTATGCTGGTGACGAGGCATTGGCTACCCTATGAGTGTCATAGTGATTCCTGCTATTTGCTCACCCAAATACACATTTTTTTGATACTTTGGCCAGTCTGCCTCAAGAGACACCCCACTAGCTGTGTATCTTATGAGAAGCTTCGTTACCTTTGCAA
Source organism: Schistocerca nitens (assembly GCF_023898315.1). Classification (NCBI taxonomy): domain Eukaryota; kingdom Metazoa; phylum Arthropoda; class Insecta; order Orthoptera; family Acrididae; genus Schistocerca; species Schistocerca nitens. Next base: position 564,607 of record NW_026045814.1, read on the forward strand.
GCGGTTTCTTGTAGTTGGTGATGTGATTATGTTGGTGACGAGGCATTGGCTACCTTAAGAGAGTCATAGTGCTTCCTGCCAGTTGCTCACCCAAATACACATTTTTAGATACTGTTTGCAGTGTGCCTGAAGCGATACGCCACTAGTTGTGTATCTTAAGAGAAACATCGTTACTCTTGCCAGCGGTTTCTTGACTTTGAAGATGTGATTATACTGGTGACGAGATATTGGTTACCCTAAGAGAGTCACATTGTTTCCTGCCAGTTGCTCACCCAAATACACATATTTTAGATACTGTTTCCAGTGTGCCTGAAGCGATACGCCACTAGTTGTGTATCTTAAGAGAAACATCGTTACTTTTGAAAGGGGTATCTAGAAGTTGCTGATTTCATTCTGCTGGTGACGAGGCATTGGCTACCTCAAGAGAGTCATAGAGATTCCTGCCAGTTCTTCACCCAAATACACATTTTTTAGATACTCTTTCCAGTCTGCCTGATAGCTACGCCACTAGTTGTGTATCTTAAGAGTCATTGTAACTTTTGCCAGGGGTTTCTTGAAGTTGCTAATGTGATTATGCTGGTGACGAGGCATTGGCTACCCTATCAGTGTCATAGTGATTCCTGCTAGTTGCTCACCCAAATACACATTTTTTTGATACTTTGGCCAGTCTGCCTCAAGTGACACCCCACTAGCTGTGTATCTTATGAGAAGCTTCGTTACCTTTGCAAGCGGTTTCTTGAAGTTGGTGATGTGATTATGTTGGTGACGAGGCATTGGCTACCTTAAGAGAGTCATAGTGCTTCCTGCCAGTTGCTCACCCAAATACACATTTTGAGATACTGTGGCCAGTCTGTCTGAAGCGATACGCCACTAGTTGTGTATCTTAAGAGAAACATCGTTACTCTTGCCAGCGGTTTCTTGACTTTGAAGATGTGATTATACTGGTGACGAGATATTGGTTACCCTAAGAGAGTCACAGTGTTTCGTGCCAGTTGCTCACCGAAATACACATTTTTTAGATACTGTTTCCAGTGTGCCTGAAGCGATACGCCACTAGTTGTGTATTTTAAGAGAAACATCGTTACTTTTGCCAGGGGTTTCTAGAAGTTGCTGATTTGATTCTGCTGGTGACGAGGCATTGGCTACCCTATGAGTGTCATAGTGATTCCTGTTAGTTGCTCACCCAAATACACATTTTTTTGATACTTTGGCCAGTCTGCCTCAAGTGACACCCCACTAGCTGTGTATCTTATGAGAAGCTTCGTTACCTTTGCAAGCGGTTTCTTGAAGTTGGTGATGTGATTATGTTGGTGACGAGGCATTGGCTACCTTACGAGAGTCATAGTGCTTTCTGCCAGTTGCTCACCCAAATACACATTTTGAGATACTGTTTGCAGTGTGCCTGAAGCGATACGCCACTAGTTGTGTATCTTAAGAGAAACATCGTTACTTTTGAAAGGGGTATCTAGAAGTTGCTGATTTCATTCTGCTGGTGACGAGGCATTGGCTACCTCAAGAGAGTCATAGAGATTCCTGCCAGTTCTTCACCCAAATACACATTTTTTAGATACTCTTTCCAGTCTGCCTGATAGCTACGCCACTAGTTGTGTATCTTAAGAGTCATTGTAACTTTTGCCAGGGGTTTCTTGAAGTTGCTGATGTGATTATGCTGGTGACGAGGCATTGGCTACCCTATGAGTGTCATAGTGATTCCTGCTAGTTGCTCACCCAAATACACATTTTTTTTGATACTTTGGCCAGTCTGCCTCAAGTGACACCCCACTAGCTGTGTATCTTATGAGAAGCTTCGTTACCTTTGCAAGCGGTTTCTTGAAGTTGGTGATGTGATTATGTTGGTGACGAGGCATTGGCTACCTTAAGAGAGTCATAGTGCTTCCTGCCAGTTGCTCACCCAAATACACATTTTGAGATACTGTGGCCAGTCTGCCTGAAGCGATACGCCACTAGTTGTGTATCTTAAGAGAAACATCGTTACTCTTGCCAGCGGTTTCTTGACTTTGAAGATGTGATTATACTGGTGACGAGATATTGGTTACCCTAAGAGAGTCACAGTGTTTCGTGCCAGTTGCTCACCCAAATACACATTTTTTAGATACTGTTTCCAGTGTGCCTGAAGCGATACGCCACTAGTTGTGTATCTTAAGAGAAACATCGTTACTCTTGCCAGCGGTTTCTTGACTTTGAAGATGTGATTATACTGGTGACGAGATATTGGTTACCCTAAGAGAGTCACAGTGTTTCGTGCCAGTTGCTCACCCAAATACACATTTTGAGATACTGTTTGCAGTGTGCCTGAAGCGATACGCCACTAGTTGGGTATCTTAAGAGAAACATCGTTACTTTTGCCAGGGGTTTCTAGAAGTTGCTGATTTGATTCTGCTGGTGACGAGGCATTGGCTACCTCAAGAGAGTCATAGAGATTCCTGCCAGTTCTTCACCCAAATACACATTTTTTAGATACTCTTTCCAGTCTGCCTGATAGCTACGCCACTAGTTGTGTATCTTAAGAGTCATTGTAACTTTTGCCAGGGGTTTCTTGAAGTTGCTGATGTGATTATGCTGGTGACGAGGCATTGGCTACCCTATGAGTGTCATAGTGATTCCTGCTAGTTGCTCACCCAAATACACATTTTTTTGATACTTTGGCCAGTCTGCCTCAAGTGACACCCCACTAGCTGTGTATCTTATGAGAAGCTTCGTTACCTTTGCAAGCGGTTTCTTGTAGTTGGTGATGTGATTATGTTGGTGACGAGGCATTGGCAACCTTAAGAGAGTCATAGTGCTTCCTGCCAGTTGCTCACCCAAATACACATTTTTAGATACTGTTTGCAGTGTGCCTGAAGCGATACGCCACTAGTTGTGTATCTTAAGAGAAACATCGTTACTCTTGCCAGCGGTTTCTTGACTTTGAAGATGTGATTATACTGGTGACGAGATATTGGTTACCCTAAGAGAGTCACAGTGTTTCGTGCCAGTTGCTCACCCAAATACACATTTTGAGATACTGTTTGCAGTGTGCCTGAAGCGATACGCCACTAGTTGGATATCTTAAGAGAAACATCGTTACTTTTGCCAGGGGTTTCTAGAAGTTGCTGATTTGATTCTGCTGGTGACGAGGCATTGGCTACCTCAAGAGAGTCATAGAGATTCCTGCCAGTTCTTCACCCAAATACACATTTTTTAGATACTCTTTCCAGTCTGCCTGATAGCTACGCCACTAGTTGTGTATCTTAAGAGTCATTGTAACTTTTGCCAGGGGTTTCTTGAAGTTGCTAATGTGATTATGCTGGTGACGAGGCATTGGCTACCCTATCAGTGTCATAGTGATTCCTGCTAGTTGCTCACCCAAATACACATTTTTTTGATACTTTGGCCAGTCTGCCTCAAGTGACACCCCACTAGCTGTGTATCTTATGAGAAGCTTCGTTACCTTTGCAAGCGGTTTCTTGAAGTTGGTGATGTGATTATGTTGGTGACGAGGCATTGGCTACCTTAAGAGAGTCATAGTGCTTCCTGCCAGTTGCTCACCCAAATACACATTTTGAGATACTGTGGCCAGTCTGCCTGAAGCGATACGCCACTAGTTGTGTATCTTAAGAGAAACATCGTTACTCTTGCCAGCGGTTTCTTGACTTTGAAGATGTGATTATACTGGTGACGAGATATTGGTTACCCTAAGAGAGTCACAGTGTTTCGTGCCAGTTGCTCACCGAAATACACATTTTTTAGATACTGTTTCTAGTGTGCCTGAAGCGATACGCCACTAGTTGTGTATTTTAAGAGAAACATCGTTACTTTTGCCAGGGGTTTCTAGAAGTTGCTGATTTGATTCTGCTGGTGACGAGGCATTGGCTACCCTATGAGTGTCATAGTGATTCCTGTTAGTTGCTCACCCAAATACACATTTTTTTGATACTTTGGCCAGTCTGCCTCAAGTGACACCCCACTAGCTGTGTATCTTATGAGAAGCTTCGTTACCTTTGCAAGCGGTTTCTTGAAGTTGGTGATGTGATTATGTTGGTGACGAGGCATTGGCTACCTTACGAGAGTCATAGTGCTTTCTGCCAGTTGCTCACCCAAATACACATTTTGAGATACTGTTTGCAGTGTGCCTGAAGCGATACGCCACTAGTTGTGTATCTTAAGAGAAACATCGTTACTTTTGAAAGGGGTATCTAGAAGTTGCTGATTTCATTCTGCTGGTGACGAGGCATTGGCTACCTCAAGAGAGTCATAGAGATTCCTGCCAGTTCTTCACCCAAATACACATTTTTTAGATACTCTTTCCAGTCTGCCTGATAGCTACGCCACTAGTTGTGTATCTTAAGAGTCATTGTAACTTTTGCCAGGGGTTTCTTGAAGTTGCTGATGTGATTATGCTGGTGACGAGGCATTGGCTACCCTATGAGTGTCATAGTGATTCCTGCTAGTTGCTCACCCAAATACACATTTTTTTTGATACTTTGGCCAGTCTGCCTCAAGTGACACCCCACTAGCTGTGTATCTTATGAGAAGCTTCGTTACCTTTGCAAGCGGTTTCTTGAAGTTGGTGATGTGATTATGTTGGTGACGAGGCATTGGCTACCTTAAGAGAGTCATAGTGCTTCCTGCCAGTTGCTCACCCAAATACACATTTTGAGATACTGTGGCCAGTCTGCCTGAAGCGATACGCCACTAGTTGTGTATCTTAAGAGAAACATCGTTACTCTTGCCAGCGGTTTCTTGACTTTGAAGATGTGATTATACTGGTGACGAGATATTGGTTACCCTAAGAGAGTCACAGTGTTTCGTGCCAGTTGCTCACCCAAATACACATTTTTTAGATACTGTTTCCAGTGTGCCTGAAGCGATACGCCACTAGTTGTGTATCTTAAGAGAAACATCGTTACTCTTGCCAGCGGTTTCTTGACTTTGAAGATGTGATTATACTGGTGACGAGATATTGGTTACCCTAAGAGAGTCACAGTGTTTCGTGCCAGTTGCTCACCCAAATACACATTTTTTAGATACTGTTTCCAGTGTGCCTGAAGCGATACGCCACTAGTTGGGTATCTTAAGAGAAACATCGTTACTTTTGCCAGGGGTTTCTAGAAGTTGCTGATTTGATTCTGCTGGTGACGAGGCATTGGCTACCTCAAGAGAGTCATAGAGATTCCTGCCAGTTCTTCACCCAAATACACATTTTTTAGATACTCTTTCCAGTCTGCCTGATAGCTACGCCACTAGTTGTGTATCTTAAGAGTCATTGTAACTTTTGCCAGGGGTTTCTTGAAGTTGCTGATGTGATTATGCTGGTGACGAGGCATTGGCTACCCTAAGAGTGTCATAGTGATTCCTGCTAGTTGCTCACCCAAATACACATTTTTTTGATACTTTGGCCAGTCTGCCTCAAGTGACACCCCACTAGCTGTGTATCTTATGAGAAGCTTCGTTACCTTTGCAAGCGGTTTCTTGTAGTTGGTGATGTGATTATGTTGGTGACGAGGCATTGGCTACCTTAAGAGAGTCATAGTGCTTCCTGCCAGTTGCTCACCCAAATACACATTTTTAGATACTGTGGCCAGTCTGCCTGAAGCGATACGCCACTAGTTGTGTATCTTAAGAGAAACATCGTTACTCTTGCCAGCGGTTTCTTGACTTTGAAGATGTGATTATACTGGTGACGAGATATTGGTTACCCTAAGAGAGTCACAGTGTTTCCTGCCAGTTGCTCACCCAAATACACATATTTTAGATACTGTTTGCAGTGTGCCTGAAGCGATACGCCACTAGTTGTGTATCTTAAGAGAAACATCGTTACTTTTGAAAGGGGTATCTAGAAGTTGCTGATTTCATTCTGCTGGTGACGAGGCATTGGCTACCTCAAGAGAGTCATAGAGATTCCTGCCAGTTCTTCAGCCAAATACACATTTTTTAGATACTCTTTCCAGTCTGCCTGATAGCTACGCCACTAGTTGTGTATCTTAAGAGTCATTGTAACTTTTGCCAGGGGTTTCTTGAAGTTGCTGATGTGATTATGCTGGTGACGAGGCATTGGCTACCCTATGAGTGTCATAGTGATTCCTGCTAGTTGCTCACCCAAATACACATTTTTTTTGATACTTTGGCCAGTCTGCCTCAAGTGACACCCCACTAGCTGTGTATCTTATGAGAAGCTTCGTTACCTTTGCAAGCGGTTTCTTGAAGTTGGTGATGTGATTATGTTGGTGACGAGGCATTGGCTACCTTACGAGAGTCATAGTGCTTTCTGCCAGTTGCTCACCCAAATACACATTTTGAGATACTGTTTGCAGTGTGCCTGAAGCGATACGCCACTAGTTGTGTATCTTAAGAGAAACATCGTTACTTTTGAAAGGGGTATCTAGAAGTTGCTGATTTCATTCTGCTGGTGACGAGGCATTGGCTACCTCAAGAGAGTCATAGAGATTCCTGCCAGTTCTTCACCCAAATACACATTTTTTAGATACTCTTTCCAGTCTGCCTGATAGCTACGCCACTAGTTGTGTATCTTAAGAGTCATTGTAACTTTTGCCAGGGGTTTCTTGAAGTTGCTGATGTGATTATGCTGGTGACGAGGCATTGGCTACCCTATGAGTGTCATAGTGATTCCTGCTAGTTGCTCACACAAATACACATTTTTTTGATACTTTGGCCAGTCTGCCTGAAGCGATACGCCACTAGTTGTGTATCTTAAGAGAAACATCGTTACTCTTGCCAGCGGTTTCTTGACTTTGAAGATGTGATTATACTGGTGACGAGATATTGGTTACCCTAAGAGAGTCACAGTGTTTCGTGCCAGTTGCTCACCCAAATACACATTTTTTAGATACTGTTTCCAGTGTGCCTGAAGCGATACGCCACTAGTTGTGTATCTTAAGAGAAACATCGTTACTTTTGCCAGGGGTTTCTAGAAGTTGCTGATTTGATTCTGCTGGTGACGAGGCATTGGCTACCTCAAGAGAGTCATAGAGATTCCTGCCAGTTCTTCACCCAAATACACATTTTTTAGATACTCTTTCCAGTCTGCCTGATAGCTACGCCACTAGTTGTGTATCTTAAGAGTCATTGTAACTTTTGCCAGGGGTTTCTTGAAGTTGCTGATGTGATTATGCTGGTGACGAGGCATTGGCTACCCTATCAGTGTCATAGTGATTCCTGCTAGTTGCTCACCCAAATACACATTTTTTTGATACTTTGGCCAGTCTGCCTCAAGTGACACCCCACTAGCTGTGTTTCTTATGAGAAGCTTCGTTACCTTTGCAAGCGGTTTCTTGAAGTTGGTGATGTGATTATGTTGGTGACGAGGCATTGGCTACCTTAAGAGAGTCATAGTGCTTCCTGCCAGTTGCTCACCCAAATACACATTTTGAGATACTGTGGCCATTCTGCCTGAAGCGATACGCCACTAGTTGTGTATCTTAAGAGAAACATCGTTACTCTTGCCAGCGGTTTCTTGACTTTGAAGATGTGATTATACTGGTGACGAGATATTGGTTACCCTAAGAGAGTCACAGTGTTTCGTGCCAGTTGCTCACCGAAATACACATTTTTTAGATACTGTTTCCAGTGTGCCTGAAGCGATACGCCACTAGTTGTGTATTTTAAGAGAAACATCGTTACTTTTGCCAGGGGATTCTAGAAGTTGCTGATTTGATTCTGCTGGTGACGAGGCATTGGCTACCTCAAGAGAGTCATAGAGATTCCTGCCAGTTCTTCACCCAAATACACATTTTGTAGATACTCATTCCAGTCTGCCTGATAGCTACGCCACTAGTTGTGTATCTTAAGAGTCATTGTAACTTTTGCCAGGGGTTTCTTGAAGTTGCTGATGTGATTATGCTGGTGACGAGGCATTGGCTACCCTATGAGTGTCATAGTGATTCCTGTTAGTTGCTCACCCAAATACACATTTTTTGATACTTTGGCCAGTCTGCCTCAAGTGACACCCCACTAGCTGTGTATCTTATGAGAAGCTTCGTTACCTTTGCAAGCGGTTTCTTGAAGTTGGTGATGTGATTATGTTGGTGACGAGGCATTGGCTACCTTACGAGAGTCATAGTGCTTTCTGCCAGTTGCTCACCCAAATACACATTTTGAGATACTGTGGCCAGTCTGCCTGAAGCGATACGCCACTAGTTGTGTATCTTAAGAGAAACATCGTTACTCTTGCCAGCGGTTTCTTGACTTTGAAGATGTGATTATACTGGTGACGAGATATTGGTTACCCTAAGAGAGTCACAGTGTTTCGTGCCAGTTGCTCACCCAAATACACATTTTTTAGATACTGTTTCCAGTGTGCCTGAAGCGATACGCCACTAGTTGTGTATCTTAAGAGAAACATCGTTACTCTTGCCAGCGGTTTCTTGACTTTGAAGATGTGATTATACTGGTGACGAGATATTGGTTACCCTAAGAGAGTCACAGTGTTTCGTGCCAGTTGCTCACCCAAATACACATTTTTTAGATACTGTTTCCAGTGTGCCTGAAGCGATACACCACTAGTTGTGTATCTTAAGAGAAACATCGTTACTCTTGCCAGCGGTTTCTTGACTTTGAAGATGTGATTATACTGGTGACGAGATATTGGTTACCCTAAGAGAGTCACAGTGTTTCGTGCCAGTTGCTCACCCAAATACACATTTTGAGATACTGTTTGCAGTGTGCCTGAAGCGATACGCCACTAGTTGGATATCTTAAGAGAAACATCGTTACTTTTGCCAGGGGTTTCTAGAAGTTGCTGATTTGATTCTGCTGGTGACGAGGCATTGGCTACCTCAAGAGAGTCATAGAGATTCCTGCCAGTTCTTCACCCAAATACACATTTTTTAGATACTCTTTCCAGTCTGCCTGATAGCTACGCCACTAGTTGTGTATCTTAAGAGTCATTGTAACTTTTGCCAGGGGTTTCTTGAAGTTGCTAATGTGATTATGCTGGTGACGAGGCATTGGCTACCCTATCAGTGTCATAGTGATTCCTGCTAGTTGCTCACCCAAATACACATTTTTTTGATACTTTGGCCAGTCTGCCTCAAGTGACACCCCACTAGCTGTGTAACTTATGAGAAGCTTCGTTACCTTTGCAAGCGGTTTCTTGAAGTTGGTGATGTGATTATGTTGGTGACGAAGCATTGGCTACCTTAAGAGAGTCATAGTGCTTCCTGCCAGTTGCTCACCCTAATACACATTTTGAGATACTGTGGCCAGTCTGCCTGAAGCGATACGCCACTAGTTGTGTATCTTAAGAGAAACATCGTTACTCTTGCCAGCGGTTTCTTGACTTTGAAGATGTGATTATACTGGTGACGAGATATTGGTTACCCTAAGAGAGTCACAGTGTTTCGTGCCAGTTGCTCACCGAAATATACACTTTTTAGATACTGTTTCCAGTGTGCCTGAAGCGATACGCCACTAGTTGTGTATTTTAAGAGAAACATCGTTACTTTTGCCAGGGGTTTCTAGAAGTTGCTGATTTGATTCTGCTGGTGACGAGGCATTGGCTACCCTATGAGTGTCATAGTGATTCCTGTTAGTTGCTCACCCAAATACACATTTTTTTGATACTTTGGCCAGTCTGCCTCAAGTGACACCCCACTAGCTGTGTATCTTATGAGATGCTTCGTTACCTTTCCAAGCGGTTTCTTGAAGTTGGTGATGTGATTATGTTGGTGACGAGGCATTGGCTACCTTACGAGAGTCATAGTGCTTTCTGCCAGTTGCTCACCCAAATACACATTTTGAGATACTGTTTGCAGTGTGCCTGAAGCGATACGCCACTAGTTGTGTATCTTAAGAGAAACATCGTTACTTTTGAAAGGGGTATCTAGAAGTTGCTGATTTCATTCTGCTGGTGACGAGGCATTGGCTACCTCAAGAGAGTCATAGAGATTCCTGCCAGTTCTTCACCCAAATACACATTTTTTAGATACTCTTTCCAGTCTGCCTGATAGCTACGCCACTAGTTGTGTATCTTAAGAGTCATTGTAACTTTTGCCAGGGGTTTCTTGAAGTTGCTGATGTGATTATGCTGGTGACGAGGCATTGGCTACCCTAAGAGTGTCATAGTGATTCCTGCTAGTTGCTCACCCAAATACACATTTTTTTGATACTTTGGCCAGTCTGCCTCAAGTGACACCCCACTAGCTGTGTATCTTATGAGAAGCTTCGTTACCTTTGCAAGCGGTTTCTTGTAGTTGGTGATGTGATTATGTTGGTGACGAGGCATTGGCTACCTTAAGAGAGTCATAGTGCTTCCTGCCAGTTGCTCACCCAAATACACATTTTTAGATACTGTGGCCAGTCTGCCTGAAGCGATACGCCACTAGTTGTGTATCTTAAGAGAAACATCGTTACTCTTGCCAGCGGTTTCTTGACTTTGAAGATGTGATTATACTGGTGACGAGATATTGGTTACCCTAAGAGAGTCACAGTGTTTCGTGCCAGTTGCTCACCCAAATACACATTTTTTAGATACTGTTTCCAGTGTGCCTGAAGCGATACGCCACTAGTTGGGTATCTTAAGAGAAACATCGTTACTTTTGCCAGGGGTTTCTAGAAGTTGCTGATTTGATTCTGCTGGTGACGAGGCATTGGCTACCTCAAGAGAGTCATAGAGATTCCTGCCAGTTCTTCACCCAAATACACATTTTTTAGATACTCTTTCCAGTCTGCCTGATAGCTACGCCACTAGTTGTGTATCTTAAGAGTCATTGTAACTTTTGCCAGGGGTTTCTTGAAGTTGCTGATGTGATTATGCTGGTGACGAGGCATTGGCTACCCTAAGAGTGTCATAGTGATTCCTGCTAGTTGCTCACCCAAATACACATTTTTTTGATACTTTGGCCAGTCTGCCTCAAGTGACACCCCACTAGCTGTGTATCTTATGAGAAGCTTCGTTACCTTTGCAAGCGGTTTCTTGTAGTTGGTGATGTGATTATGTTGGTGACGAGGCATTGGCTACCTTAAGAGAGTCATAGTGCTTCCTGCCAGTTGCTCACCCAAATACACATTTTTAGATACTGTGGCCAGTCTGCCTGAAGCGATACGCCACTAGTTGTGTATCTTAAGAGAAACATCGTTACTCTTGCCAGCGGTTTCTTGACTTTGAAGATGTGATTATACTGGTGACGAGATATTGGTTACCCTAAGAGAGTCACAGTGTTTCCTGCCAGTTGCTCACCCAAATACACATATTTTAGATACTGTTTGCAGTGTGCCTGAAGCGATACGCCACTAGTTGTGTATCTTAAGAGAAACATCGTTACTTTTGAAAGGGGTATCTAGAAGTTGCTGATTTCATTCTGCTGGTGACGAGGCATTGGCTACCTCAAGAGAGTCATAGAGATTCCTGCCAGTTCTTCAGCCAAATACACATTTTTTAGATACTCTTTCCAGTCTGCCTGATAGCTACGCCACTAGTTGTGTATCTTAAGAGTCTTTGTAACTTTTGCCAGGGGTTTCTTGAAGTTGCTGATGTGATTATGCTGGTGACGAGGCATTGGCTACCCTATGAGTGTCATAGTGATTCCTGCTAGTTGCTCACCCAAATACACATTTTTTTTGATACTTTGGCCAGTCTGCCTCAAGTGACACCCCACTAGCTGTGTATCTTATGAGAAGCTTCGTTACCTTTGCAAGCGGTTTCTTGAAGTTGGTGATGTGATTATGTTGGTGACGAGGCATTGGCTACCTTACGAGAGTCATAGTGCTTTCTGCCAGTTGCTCACCCAAATACACATTTTGAGATACTGTGGCCAGTCTGCCTGAAGCGATACGCCACTAGTTGTGTATCTTAAGAGAAACATCGTTACTCTTGCCAGCGGTTTCTTGACTTTGAAGATGTGATTATACTGGTGACGAGATATTGGTTACCCTAAGAGAGTCACAGTGTTTCGTGCCAGTTGCTCACCAAAATACACATTTTTTAGATACTGTTTCCAGTGTGCCTGAAGCGATACGCCACTAGTTGTGTATCTTAAGAGAAACATCGTTACTTTTGCCAGGGGTTTCTAGAAGTTGCTGATTTGATTCTGCTGGTGACGAGGCATTGGCTACCTCAAGAGAGTCATAGAGATTCCTGCCAGTTCTTCAGCCAAATACACATTTTTTAGATACTCTTTCCAGTCTGCCTGATAGCTACGCCACTAGTTGTGTATCTTAAGAGTCATTGTAACTTTTGCCAGGGGTTTCTTGAAGTTGCTGATGTGATTATGCTGGTGACGAGGCATTGGCTACCCTATGAGTGTCATAGTGATTCCTGCTAGTTGCTCACACAAATACACATTTTTTTGATACTTTGGCCAGTCTGCCTCAAGTGACACCCCACTAGCTGTGTATCTTATGAGAAGCTTCGTTACCTTTGCAAGCGGTTTCTTGAAGTTGGTGATGTGATTATGTTGGTGACGAGGCATTGGCTACCTTAAGAGAGTCATAGTGCTTTCTGCCAGTTGCTCACCCAAATACACATTTTTAGATACTGTGGCCAGTCTGCCTGAAGCGATACGCCACTAGTTGTGTATCTTAAGAGAAACATCGTTACTCTTGCCAGCGGTTTCTTGACTTTGAAGATGTGATTATACTGGTGACGAGATATTGGTTACCCTAAGAGAGTCACAGTGTTTCGTGCCAGTTGCTCACCCAAATACACATTTTTTAGATACTGTTTCCAGTGTGCCTGAAGCGATACGCCACTAGTTGTGTATCTTAAGGGAAACATCGTTACTCTTGCCAGCGGTTTCTTGACTTTGAAGATGTGATTATACTGGTGACGAGATATTGGTTACCCTAAGAGAGTCACAGTGTTTCGTGCCAGTTGCTCACCAAAATACACATTTTTTAGATACTGTTTCCAGTGTGCCTGAAGCGATACGCCACTAGTTGTGTATCTTAAGAGAAACATCGTTACTTTTGCCAGGGGTTTCTAGAAGTTGCTGATTTGATTCTGCTGGTGACGAGGCATTGGCTACCTCAAGAGAGTCATAGAGATTCCTGCCAGTTCTTCAGCCAAATACACATTTTTTAGATACTCTTTCCAGTCTGCCTGATAGCTACGCCACTAGTTGTGTATCTTAAGAGTCATTGTAACTTTTGCCAGGGGTTTCTTGAAGTTGCTGATGTGATTATGCTGGTGACGAGGCATTGGCTACCCTATGAGTGTCATAGTGATTCCTGCTAGTTGCTCACACAAATACACATTTTTTTGATACTTTGGCCAGTCTGCCTCAAGTGACACCCCACTAGCTGTGTATCTTATGAGAAGCTTCGTTACCTTTGCAAGCGGTTTCTTGAAGTTGGTGATGTGATTATGTTGGTGACGAGGCATTGGCTACCTTAAGAGAGTCATAGTGCTTTCTGCCAGTTGCTCACCCAAATACACATTTTTAGATACTGTGGCCAGTCTGCCTGAAGCGATACGCCACTAGTTGTGTATCTTAAGAGAAACATCGTTACTCTTGCCAGCGGTTTCTTGACTTTGAAGATGTGATTATACTGGTGACGAGATATTGGTTACCCTAAGAGAGTCACAGTGTTTCGTGCCAGTTGCTCACCCAAATACACATTTTTTAGATACTGTTTCCAGTGTGCCTGAAGCGATACGCCACTAGTTGTGTATCTTAAGGGAAACATCGTTACTCTTGCCAGCGGTTTCTTGACTTTGAAGATGTGATTATACTGGTGACGAGATATTGGTTACCCTAAGAGAGTCACAGTGTTTCGTGCCAGTTGCTCACCCAAATACACATTTTTTAGATACTGTTTCCAGTGTGCCTGAAGCGATACGCCACTAGTTGTGTATCTTAAGAGAAACATCGTTACTTTTGCCAGGGGTTTCTAGAAGTTGCTGATTTGATTCTGCTGGTGACGAGGCATTGGCTACCTCAAGAGAGTCATAGAGATTCCTGCCAGTTCTTCACCCAAATACACATTTTTTAGATACTCTTTCCAGTCTGCCTGATAGCTACGCCACTAGTTGTGTATCTTAAGAGTCATTGTAACTTTTGCCAGGGGTTTCTTGAAGTTGCTGATGTGATTATGCTGGTGACGAGGCATTGGCTACCCTATGAGTGTCATAGTGATTCCTGTTAGTTGCTCACCCAAATACACATTTTTTGATACTTTGGCCAGTCTGCCTCAAGTGACACCCCACTAGCTGTGTATCTTATGAGAAGCTTCGTTACCTTTGCAAGCGGTTTCTTGAAGTTGGTGATGTGATTATGTTGGTGACGAGGCATTGGCTACCTTACGAGAGTCATAGTGCTTTCTGCCAGTTGCTCACCCAAATACACATTTTGAGATACTGTGGCCAGTCTGCCTGAAGCGATACGCCACTAGTTGTGTATCTTAAGAGAAACATCGTTACTCTTGCCAGCGGTTTCTTGACTTTGAAGATGTGATTATACTGGTGACGAGATATTGGTTACCCTAAGAGAGTCACAGTGTTTCGTGCCAGTTGCTCACCCAAATACACATTTTTTAGATACTGTTTCCAGTGTGCCTGAAGCGATACGCCACTAGTTGTGTATCTTAAGAGAAACATCGTTACTCTTGCCAGCGGTTTCTTGACTTTGAAGATGTGATTATACTGGTGACGAGATATTGGTTACCCTAAGAGAGTCACAGTGTTTCGTGCCAGTTGCTCACCCAAATACACATTTTTTAGATACTGTTTCCAGTGTGCCTGAAGCGATACGCCACTAGTTGTGTATCTTAAGAGAAACATCGTTACTTTTGCCAGGGGTTTCTAGAAGTTGCTGATTTGATTCTGCTGGTGACGAGGCATTGGCTACCTCAAGAGAGTCATAGAGATTCCTGCCAGTTCTTCACCCAAATACACATTTTTTAGATACTCATTCCAGTCTGCCTGATAGCTACGCCACTAGTTGTGTATCTTAAGAGTCATTGTAACTTTTGCCAGGGGTTTCTTGAAGTTGCTGATGTGATTATGCTGGTGACGAGGCATTGGCTACCCTATGAGTGTCATAGTGATTCCTGTTAGTTGCTCACCCAAATACACATTTTTTGATACTTTGGCCAGTCTGCCTCAAGTGACACCCCACTAGCTGTGTATCTTATGAGAAGCTTCGTTACCTTTGCAAGCGGTTTCTTGAAGTTGGTGATGTGATTATGTTGGTGACGAGGCATTGGCTACCTTACGAGAGTCATAGTGCTTTCTGCCAGTTGCTCACCCAAATACACATTTTGAGATACTGTGGCCAGTGTGCCTGAAGCGATACGCCACTAGTTGTGTATCTTAAGAGAAACATCGTTACTTTTGCCAGGGGTTTCTAGAAGTTGCTGATTTGATTCTGCTGGTGACGAGGCATTGGCTACCTCAAGAGAGTCATAGAGATTCCTGCCAGTTCTTCACCCAAATACACATTTTTTAGATACTCTTTCCAGTCTGCCTGATAGCTACGCCACTAGTTGTGTATCTTAAGAGTCATTGTAACTTTTGCCAGGGGTTTCTTGAAGTTGCTGATGTGATTATGCTGGTGACGAGGCATTGGCTACCCTATGAGTGTCATAGTGATTCCTGCTAGTTGCTCACACAAATACACATTTTTTTGATACTTTGGCCAGTCTGCCTCAAGTGACACCCCACTAGCTGTGTATCTTATGAGAAGCTTCGTTACCTTTGCAAGCGGTTTCTTGAAGTTGGTGATGTGATTATGTTGGTGACGAGGCATTGGCTACCTTAAGAGAGTCATAGTGCTTTCTGCCAGTTGCTCACCCAAATACACATTTTTAGATACTGTGGCCAGTCTGCCTGAAGCGATACGCCACTAGTTGTGTATCTTAAGAGAAACATCGTTACTCTTGCCAGCGGTTTCTTGACTTTGAAGATGTGATTATACTGGTGACGAGATATTGGTTACCCTAAGAGAGTCACAGTGTTTCGTGCCAGTTGCTCACCCAAATACACATTTTTTAGATACTGTTTCCAGTGTGCCTGAAGCGATACGCCACTAGTTGTGTATCTTAAGGGAAACATCGTTACTCTTGCCAGCGGTTTCTTGACTTTGAAGATGTGATTATACTGGTGACGAGATATTGGTTACCCTAAGAGAGTCACAGTGTTTCGTGCCAGTTGCTCACCCAAATACACATTTTTTAGATACTGTTTCCAGTGTGCCTGAAGCGATACGCCACTAGTTGTGTATCTTAAGAGAAACATCGTTACTTTTGCCAGGGGTTTCTAGAAGTTGCTGATTTGATTCTGCTGGTGACGAGGCATTGGCTACCTCAAGAGAGTCATAGAGATTCCTGCCAGTTCTTCACCCAAATACACATTTTTTAGATACTCTTTCCAGTCTGCCTGATAGCTACGCCACTAGTTGTGTATCTTAAGAGTCATTGTAACTTTTGCCAGGGGTTTCTTGAAGTTGCTGATGTGATTATGCTGGTGACGAGGCATTGGCTACCCTATCAGTGTCATAGTGATTCCTGCTAGTTGCTCACCCAAATACACATTTTTTTGATACTTTGGCCAGTCTGCCTCAAGTTACACCCCACTAGCTGTGTTTCTTATGAGAAGCTTCGTTACCTTTGCAAGCGGTTTCTTGAAGTTGGTGATGTGATTATGTTGGTGACGAGGCATTGGCTACCTTAAGAGAGTCATAGTGCTTCCTGCCAGTTGCTCACCCAAATACACATTTTGAGATACTGTGGCCATTCTGCCTGAAGCGATACGCCACTAGTTGTGTATCTTAAGAGAAACATCGTTACTCTTGCCAGCGGTTTCTTGACTTTGAAGATGTGATTATACTGGTGACGAGATATTGGTTACCCTAAGAGAGTCACAGTGTTTCGTGCCAGTTGCTCACCGAAATACACATTTTTTAGATACTGTTTCCAGTGTGCCTGAAGCGATACGCCACTAGTTGTGTATTTTAAGAGAAACATCGTTACTTTTGCCAGGGGATTCTAGAAGTTGCTGATTTGATTCTGCTGGTGACGAGGCATTGGCTACCTCAAGAGAGTCATAGAGATTCCTGCCAGTTCTTCACCCAAATACACATTTTTTAGATACTCATTCCAGTCTGCCTGATAGCTACGCCACTAGTTGTGTATCTTAAGAGTCATTGTAACTTTTGCCAGGGGTTTCTTGAAGTTGCTGATGTGATTATGCTGGTGACGAGGCATTGGCTACCCTATGAGTGTCATAGTGATTCCTGTTAGTTGCTCACCCAAATACACATTTTTTGATACTTTGGCCAGTCTGCCTCAAGTGACACCCCACTAGCTGTGTATCTTATGAGAAGCTTCGTTACCTTTGCAAGCGGTTTCTTGAAGTTGGTGATGTGATTATGTTGGTGACGAGGCATTGGCTACCTTACGAGAGTCATAGTGCTTTCTGCCAGTTGCTCACCCAAATACACATTTTGAGATACTGTGGCCAGTCTGCCTGAAGCGATACGCCACTAGTTGTGTATCTTAAGAGAAACATCGTTACTCTTGCCAGCGGTTTCTTGACTTTGAAGATGTGATTATACTGGTGACGAGATATTGGTTACCCTAAGAGAGTCACAGTGTTTCGTGCCAGTTGCTCACCCAAATACACATTTTTTAGATACTGTTTCCAGTGTGCCTGAAGCGATACGCCACTAGTTGTGTATCTTAAGAGAAACATCGTTACTCTTGCCAGCGGTTTCTTGACTTTGAAGATGTGATTATACTGGTGACGAGATATTGGTTACCCTAAGAGAGTCACAGTGTTTCGTGCCAGTTGCTCACCCAAATACACATTTTTTAGATACTGTTTCCAGTGTGCCTGAAGCGATACGCCACTAGTTGTGTATCTTAAGAGAAACATCGTTACTTTTGCCAGGGGTTTCTAGAAGTTGCTGATTTGATTCTGCTGGTGACGAGGCATTGGCTACCTCAAGAGAGTCATAGAGATTCCTGCCAGTTCTTCACCCAAATACACATTTTTTAGATACTCATTCCAGTCTGCCTGATAGCTACGCCACTAGTTGTGTATCTTAAGAGTCATTGTAACTTTTGCCAGGGGTTTCTTGAAGTTGCTGATGTGATTATGCTGCTGACGAGGCATTGGCTACCCTATGAGTGTCATAGTGATTCCTGTTAGTTGCTCACCCAAATACACATTTTTTGATACTTTGGCCAGTCTGCCTCAAGTGACACCCCACTAGCTGTGTATCTTATGAGAAGCTTCGTTACCTTTGCAAGCGGTTTCTTGAAGTTGGTGATGTGATTATGTTGGTGACGAGGCATTGGCTACCTTACGAGAGTCATAGTGCTTTCTGCCAGTTGCTCACCCAAATACACATTTTGAGATACTGTGGCCAGTCTGCCTGAAGCGATACGCCACTAGTTGTGTATCTTAAGAGAAACATCGTTACTTTTGCCAGGGGTTTCTAGAAGTTGCTGATTTGATTCTGCTGGTGACGAGGCATTGGCTACCTCAAGAGAGTCATAGAGATTCCTGCCAGTTCTTCACCCAAATACACATTTTTTAGATACTCATTCCAGTCTGCCTGATAGCTACGCCACTAGTTGTGTATCTTAAGAGTCATTGTAACTTTTGCCAGGGGTTTCTTGAAGTTGCTGATGTGATTATGCTGGTGACGAGGCATTGGCTACCCTATGAGTGTCATAGTGATTCCTGTTAGTTGCTCACCCAAATACACATTTTTTGATACTTTGGCCAGTCTGCCTCAAGTGACACCCCACTAGCTGTGTATCTTATGAGAAGCTTCGTTACCTTTGCAAGCGGTTTCTTGAAGTTGGTGATGTGATTATGTTGGTGACGAGGCATTGGCTACCTTACGAGAGTCATAGTGCTTTCTGCCAGTTGCTCACCCAAATACACATTTTGAGATACTGTGGCCAGTCTGCCTGAAGCGATACGCCACTAGTTGTGTATCTTAAGAGAAACATCGTTACTCTTGCCAGCGGTTTCTTGACTTTGAAGATGTGATTATACTGGTGACGAGATATTGGTTACCCTAAGAGAGTCACAGTGTTTCGTGCCAGTTGCTCACCCAAATACACATTTTTTAGATACTGTTTCCAGTGTGCCTGAAGCGATACGCCACTAGTTGTGTATCTTAAGAGAAACATCGTTACTCTTGCCAGCGGTTTCTTGACTTTGAAGATGTGATTATACTGGTGACGAGATATTGGTTACCCTAAGAGAGTCACAGTGTTTCCTGCCAGTTGCTCACCCAAATACACATATTTTAGATACTGTTTGCAGTGTGCCTGAAGCGATACGCCACTAGTTGTGTATCTTAAGAGAAACATCGTTACTTTTGAAAGGGGTATCTAGAAGTTGCTGATTTCATTCTGCTGGTGACGAGGCATTGGCTACCTCAAGAGAGTCATAGAGATTCCTGCCAGTTCTTCACACAAATACACATTTTTTAGATACTCTTTCCAGTCTGCCTGATAGCTACGCCACTAGTTGTGTATCTTAAGAGTCATTGTAACTTTTGCCAGGGGTTTCTTGAAGTTGCTAATGTGATTATGCTGGTGACGAGGCATTGGCTACCCTATCAGTGTCATAGTGATTCCTGCTAGTTGCTCACCCAAATACACATTTTTTTGATACTTTGGCCAGTCTGCCTCAAGTGACACCCCACTAGCTGTGTATCTTATGAGAAGCTTCGTTACCTTTGCAAGCGGTTTCTTGAAGTTGGTGATGTGATTATGTTGGTGACGAGGCATTGGCTACCTTACGAGAGTCATAGTGCTTTCTGCCAGTTGCTCACCCAAATACACATTTTGAGATACTGTTTGCAGTGTGCCTGAAGCGATACGCCACTAGTTGTGTATCTTAAGAGAAACAACGTTACTTTTGAAAGGGGTATCTAGAAGTTGCTGATTTCATTTTGCTGGTGACGAGGCATTGGCTACCTCAAGAGAGTCATAGAGTTTCCTGCCAGTTCTTCACCCAAATACACATTTTTTAGATACTCTTTCCAGTCTGCCTGATAGCTACGCCACTAGTTGTGTATCTTAAGAGTCATTGTAACTTTTGCCAGGGGTTTCTTGAAGTTGCTGATGTGATAATGCTGGTGACGAGGCATTGGCTACCCTATGAGTGTCATAGTGATTCCTGGTAGTTGCTCACCCAAATACACATTTTTTTTGATACTTTGGCCAGTCTGCCTCAAGTGACACCCCACTAGCTGTGTATCTTATGAGAAGCTTCGTTACCTTTGCAAGCGGTTTCTTGAAGTTGGTGATGTGATTATGTTGGTGACGAGGCATTGGCTACCTTAAGAGAGTCATAGTGCTTCCTGCCAGTTGCTCACCCAAATACACATTTTTAGATACTGTGGCCAGTCTGCCTGAAGCGATACGCCACTAGTTGTGTATCTTAAGAGAAACATCGTTACTCTTGCCAGCGGTTTCTTGACTTTGAAGATGTGATTATACTGGTGACGAGATATTGGTTACCCTAAGAGAGTCACAGTGTTTCGTGCCAGTTGCTCACCCAAATACACATTTTTTAGATACTGTTTCCAGTGTGCCTGAAGCGATACGCCACTAGTTGTGTATTTTAAGAGAAACATCGTTACTTTTGCCAGGGGTTTCTAGAAGTTGCTGATTTGATTCTGCTGGTGACGAGGCATTGGCTACCTCAAGAGAGTCATAGAGATTCCTGCCAGTTCTTCACCCAAATACACATTTTTTAGATACTCATTCCAGTCTGCCTGATAGCTACGCCACTAGTTGTGTATCTTAAGAGTCATTGTAACTTTTGCCAGGGGTTTCTTGAAGTTGCTGATGTGATTATGCTGGTGACGAGGCATTGGCTACCCTATGAGTGTCATAGTGATTCCTGCTAGTTGCTCACACAAATACACATTTTTTTGATACTTTGGCCAGTCTGCCTCAAGTGACACCCCACTAGCTGTGTATCTTATGAGAAGCTTCGTTACCTTTGCAAGCGGTTTCTTGAAGTTGGTGATGTGATTATGTTGGTGACGAGGCATTGGCTACCTTAAGAGAGTCATAGTGCTTTCTGCCAGTTGCTCACCCAAATACACATTTTTAGATACTGTGGCCAGTCTGCCTGAAGCGATACGCCACTAGTTGTGTATCTTAAGAGAAACATCGTTACTCTTGCCAGCGGTTTCTTGACTTTGAAGATGTGATTATACTGGTGACGAGATATTGGTTACCCTAAGAGAGTCACAGTGTTTCGTGCCAGTTGCTCACCCAAATACACATTTTTTAGATACTGTTTCCAGTGTGCCTGAAGCGATACGCCACTAGTTGTGTATCTTAAGAGAAACATCGTTACTCTTGCCAGCGGTTTCTTGACTTTGAAGATGTGATTATACTGGTGACGAGATATTGGTTACCCTAAGAGAGTCACAGTGTTTCCTGCCAGTTGCTCACCCAAATACACATATTTTAGATACTGTTTGCAGTGTGCCTGAAGCGATACGCCACTAGTTGTGTATCTTAAGAGAAACATCGTTACTTTTGAAAGGGGTATCTAGAAGTTGCTGATTTCATTCTGCTGGTGACGAGGCATTGGCTACCTCAAGAGAGTCATAGAGATTCCTGCCAGTTCTTCACACAAATACACATTTTTTAGATACTCTTTCCAGTCTGCCTGATAGCTACGCCACTAGTTGTGTATCTTAAGAGTCATTGTAACTTTTGCCAGGGGTTTCTTGAAGTTGCTAATGTGATTATGCTGGTGACGAGGCATTGGCTACCCTATCAGTGTCATAGTGATTCCTGCTAGTTGCTCACCCAAATACACATTTTTTTGATACTTTGGCCAGTCTGCCTCAAGTGACACCCCACTAGCTGTGTATCTTATGAGAAGCTTCGTTACCTTTGCAAGCGGTTTCTTGAAGTTGGTGATGTGATTATGTTGGTGACGAGGCATTGGCTACCTTACGAGAGTCATAGTGCTTTCTGCCAGTTGCTCACCCAAATACACATTTTGAGATACTGTTTGCAGTGTGCCTGAAGCGATACGCCACTAGTTGTGTATCTTAAGAGAAACAACGTTACTTTTGAAAGGGGTATCTAGAAGTTGCTGATTTCATTTTGCTGGTGACGAGGCATTGGCTACCTCAAGAGAGTCATAGAGTTTCCTGCCAGTTCTTCACCCAAATACACATTTTTTAGATACTCTTTCCAGTCTGCCTGATAGCTACGCCACTAGTTGTGTATCTTAAGAGTCATTGTAACTTTTGCCAGGGGTTTCTTGAAGTTGCTGATGTGATAATGCTGGTGACGAGGCATTGGCTACCCTATGAGTGTCATAGTGATTCCTGGTAGTTGCTCACCCAAATACACATTTTTTTTGATACTTTGGCCAGTCTGCCTCAAGTGACACCCCACTAGCTGTGTATCTTATGAGAAGCTTCGTTACCTTTGCAAGCGGTTTCTTGAAGTTGGTGATGTGATTATGTTGGTGACGAGGCATTGGCTACCTTAAGAGAGTCATAGTGCTTCCTGCCAGTTGCTCACCCAAATACACATTTTTAGATACTGTGGCCAGTCTGCCTGAAGCGATACGCCACTAGTTGTGTATCTTAAGAGAAACATCGTTACTCTTGCCAGCGGTTTCTTGACTTTGAAGATGTGATTATACTGGTGACGAGATATTGGTTACCCTAAGAGAGTCACAGTGTTTCGTGCCAGTTGCTCACCCAAATACACATTTTTTAGATACTGTTTCCAGTGTGCCTGAAGCGATACGCCACTAGTTGTGTATTTTAAGAGAAACATCGTTACTTTTGCCAGGGGTTTCTAGAAGTTGCTGATTTGATTCTGCTGGTGACGAGGCATTGGCTACCTCAAGAGAGTCATAGAGATTCCTGCCAGTTCTTCACCCAAATACACATTTTTTAGATACTCATTCCAGTCTGCCTGATAGCTACGCCACTAGTTGTGTATCTTAAGAGTCATTGTAACTTTTGCCAGGGGTTTCTTGAAGTTGCTGATGTGATTATGCTGGTGACGAGGCATTGGCTACCCTATGAGTGTCATAGTGATTCCTGCTAGTTGCTCACACAAATACACATTTTTTTGATACTTTGGCCAGTCTGCCTCAAGTGACACCCCACTAGCTGTGTATCTTATGAGAAGCTTCGTTACCTTTGCAAGCGGTTTCTTGAAGTTGGTGATGTGATTATGTTGGTGACGAGGCATTGGCTACCTTAAGAGAGTCATAGTGCTTTCTGCCAGTTGCTCACCCAAATACACATTTTTAGATACTGTGGCCAGTCTGCCTGAAGCGATACGCCACTAGTTGTGTATCTTAAGAGAAACATCGTTACTCTTGCCAGCGGTTTCTTGACTTTGAAGATGTGATTATACTGGTGACGAGATATTGGTTACCCTAAGAGAGTCACAGTGTTTCGTGCCAGTTGCTCACCCAAATACACATTTTTTAGATACTGTTTCCAGTGTGCCTGAAGCGATACGCCACTAGTTGTGTATCTTAAGAGAAACATCGTTACTCTTGCCAGCGGTTTCTTGACTTTGAAGATGTGATTATACTGGTGACGAGATATTGGTTACCCTAAGAGAGTCACAGTGTTTCCTGCCAGTTGCTCACCCAAATACACATATTTTAGATACTGTTTGCAGTGTGCCTGAAGCGATACGCCACTAGTTGTGTATCTTAAGAGAAACATCGTTACTTTTGAAAGGGGTATCTAGAAGTTGCTGATTTCATTCTGCTGGTGACGAGGCATTGGCTACCTCAAGAGAGTCATAGAGATTCCTGCCAGTTCTTCACACAAATACACATTTTTTAGATACTCTTTCCAGTCTGCCTGATAGCTACGCCACTAGTTGTGTATCTTAAGAGTCATTGTAACTTTTGCCAGGGGTTTCTTGAAGTTGCTAATGTGATTATGCTGGTGACGAGGCATTGGCTACCCTATCAGTGTCATAGTGATTCCTGCTAGTTGCTCACCCAAATACACATTTTTTTGATACTTTGGCCAGTCTGCCTCAAGTGACACCCCACTAGCTGTGTATCTTATGAGAAGCTTCGTTACCTTTGCAAGCGGTTTCTTGAAGTTGGTGATGTGATTATGTTGGTGACGAGGCATTGGCTACCTTACGAGAGTCATAGTGCTTTCTGCCAGTTGCTCACCCAAATACACATTTTGAGATACTGTTTGCAGTGTGCCTGAAGCGATACGCCACTAGTTGTGTATCTTAAGAGAAACAACGTTACTTTTGAAAGGGGTATCTAGAAGTTGCTGATTTCATTTTGCTGGTGACGAGGCATTGGCTACCTCAAGAGAGTCATAGAGTTTCCTGCCAGTTCTTCACCCAAATACACATTTTTTAGATACTCTTTCCAGTCTGCCTGATAGCTACGCCACTAGTTGTGTATCTTAAGAGTCATTGTAACTTTTGCCAGGGGTTTCTTGAAGTTGCTGATGTGATAATGCTGGTGACGAGGCATTGGCTACCCTATGAGTGTCATAGTGATTCCTGGTAGTTGCTCACCCAAATACACATTTTTTTTGATACTTTGGCCAGTCTGCCTCAAGTGACACCCCACTAGCTGTGTATCTTATGAGAAGCTTCGTTACCTTTGCAAGCGGTTTCTTGAAGTTGGTGATGTGATTATGTTGGTGACGAGGCATTGGCTACCTTAAGAGAGTCATAGTGCTTCCTGCCAGTTGCTCACCCAAATACACATTTTTAGATACTGTGGCCAGTCTGCCTGAAGCGATACGCCACTAGTTGTGTATCTTAAGAGAAACATCGTTACTCTTGCCAGCGGTTTCTTGACTTTGAAGATGTGATTATACTGGTGACGAGATATTGGTTACCCTAAGAGAGTCACAGTGTTTCGTGCCAGTTGCTCACCCAAATACACATTTTTTAGATACTGTTTCCAGTGTGCCTGAAGCGATACGCCACTAGTTGTGTATCTTAAGAGAAACATCGTTACTTTTGCCAGGGGTTTCTAGAAGTTGCTGATTTGATTCTGCTGGTGACGAGGCATTGGCTACCTCAAGAGAGTCATAGAGATTCCTGCCAGTTCTTCACCCAAATACACATTTTTTAGATACTCTTTCCAGTCTGCCTGATAGCTACGCCACTAGTTGTGTATCTTAAGAGTCATTGTAACTTTTGCCAGGGGTTTCTTGAAGTTGCTGATGTGATTATGCTGGTGACGAGGCATTGGCTACCCTATCAGTGTCATAGTGATTCCTGCTAGTTGCTCACCCAAATACACATTTTTTTGATACTTTGGCCAGTCTGCCTCAAGTGACAGCCCACTAGCTGTGTTTCTTATGAGAAGCTTCGATACCTTTGCAAGCGGTTTCTTGAAGTTGGTGATGTGATTATGTTGGTGACGAGGCATTGGCTACCTTAAGAGAGTCATAGTGCTTCCTGCCAGTTGCTCACCCAAATACACATTTTGAGATACTGTGGCCATTCTGCCTGAAGCGATATGCCACTAGTTGTGTATCTTAAGAGAAACATCGTTACTCTTGCCAGCGGTTTCTTGACTTTGAAGATGTGATTATACTGGTGACGAGATATTGGTTACCCTAAGAGAGTCACAGTGTTTCGTGCCAGTTGCTCACCGAAATACACATTTTTTAGATACTGTTTCCAGTGTGCCTGAAGCGATACGCCACTAGTTGTGTATTTTAAGAGAAACATCGTTACTTTTGCCAGGGGATTCTAGAAGTTGCTGATTTGATTCTGCTGGTGACGAGGCATTGGCTACCTCAAGAGAGTCATAGAGATTCCTGCCAGTTCTTCACCCAAATACACATTTTGTAGATACTCATTCCAGTCTGCCTGATAGCTACGCCACTAGTTGTGTATCTTAAGAGTCATTGTAACTTTTGCCAGGGGTTTCTTGAAGTTGCTGATGTGATTAT
Source organism: Schistocerca nitens (assembly GCF_023898315.1). Taxonomy (NCBI): domain Eukaryota; kingdom Metazoa; phylum Arthropoda; class Insecta; order Orthoptera; family Acrididae; genus Schistocerca; species Schistocerca nitens. Next base: position 590,487 of record NW_026045814.1, read on the forward strand.
GCTGGTGACGAGGCATTGGCTACCCTATGAGTGTCATAGTGATTCCTGTTAGTTGCTCACCCAAATACACATTTTTTGATTCTTTGGCCAGTCTGCCTCAAGTGACACCCCACTAGCTGTGTATCTTATGAGAAGCTTCGTTACCTTTGCAAGCGGTTTCTTGAAGTTGGTGATGTGATTATGTTGGTGACGAGGCATTGGCTACCTTACGAGAGTCATAGTGCTTTCTGCCAGTTGCTCACCCAAATACACATTTTGAGATACTGTGGCCAGTCTGCCTGAAGCGATACGCCACTAGTTGTGTATCTTAAGAGAAACATCGTTACTCTTGCCAGCGGTTTCTTGACTTTGAAGATGTGATTATACTGGTGACGAGATATTGGTTACCCTAAGAGAGTCACAGTGTTTCGTGCCAGTTGCTCACACAAATACACATTTTTTAGATACTGTTTCCAGTGTGCCTGAAGCGATACGCCACTAGTTGTGTATCTTAAGAGAAACATCGTTACTCTTGCCAGCGGTTTCTTGACTTTGAAGATGTGATTATACTGGTGACGAGATATTGGTTACCCTAAGAGAGTCACAGTGTTTCGTGCCAGTTGCTCACCCAAATACACATTTTTTAGATACTGTTTCCAGTGTGCCTGAAGCGATACGCCACTAGTTGTGTATCTTAAGAGAAACATCGTTACTCTTGCCAGCGGTTTCTTGACTTTGAAGATGTGATTATACTGGTGACGAGATATTGGTTACCCTAAGAGAGTCACAGTGTTTCGTGCCAGTTGCTCACCCATATACACATTTTGAGATACTGTTTGCAGTGTGCCTGAAGCGATACGCCACTAGTTGGATATCTTAAGAGAAACATCGTTACTTTTGCCAGGGGTTTCTAGAAGTTGCTGATTTGATTCTGCTGGTGACGAGGCATTGGCTACCTCAAGAGAGTCATAGAGATTCCTGCCAGTTCTTCACCCAAATACACATTTTTTAGATACTCTTTCCAGTCTGCCTGATAGCTACGCCACTAGTTGTGTATCTTAAGAGTCATTGTAACTTTTGCCAGGGGTTTCTTGAAGTTGCTAATGTGATTATGCTGGTGACGAGGCATTGGCTACCCTATCAGTGTCATAGTGATTCCTGCTAGTTGCTCACCCAAATACACATTTTTTTTGATACTTTGGCCAGTCTGCCTCAAGTGACACCCCACTAGCTGTGTATCTTATGAGAAGCTTCGTTACCTTTGCAAGCGGTTTCTTGAAGTTGGTGATGTGATTATGTTGGTGACGAAGCATTGGCTACCTTAAGAGAGTCATAGTGCTTCCTGCCAGTTGCTCACCCAAATACACATTTTGAGATACTGTGGCCAGTCTGCCTGAAGCGATACGCCACTAGTTGTGTATCTTAAGAGAAACATCGTTACTCTTGCCAGCGGTTTCTTGACTTTGAAGATGTGATTATACTGGTGACGAGATATTGGTTACCCTAAGAGAGTCACAGTGTTTCGTGCCAGTTGCTCACCGAAATACACACTTTTTAGATACTGTTTCCAGTGTGCCTGAAGCGATACGCCACTAGTTGTGTATTTTAAGAGAAACATCGTTACTTTTGCCAGGGGTTTCTAGAAGTTGCTGATTTGATTCTGCTGGTGACGAGGCATTGGCTACCCTATGAGTGTCATAGTGATTCCTGTTAGTTGCTCACCCAAATACACATTTTTTTGATACTTTGGCCAGTCTGCCTCAAGTGACACCCCACTAGCTGTGTATCTTATGAGAAGCTTCGTTACCTTTGCAAGCGGTTTCTTGAAGTTGGTGATGTGATTATGTTGGTGACGAGGCATTGGCTACCTTACGAGAGTCATAGTGCTTTCTGCCAGTTGCTCACCCAAATACACATTTTGAGATACTGTTTGCAGTGTGCCTGAAGCGATACGCCACTAGTTGTGTATCTTAAGAGAAACATCGTTACTTTTGAAAGGGGTATCTAGAAGTTGCTGATTTCATTCTGCTGGTGACGAGGCATTGGCTACCTCAAGAGAGTCATAGAGATTCCTGCCAGTTCTTCACCCAAATACACATTTTTTAGATACTCTTTCCAGTCTGCCTGATAGCTACGCCACTAGTTGTGTATCTTAAGAGTCATTGTAACTTTTGCCAGGGGTTTCTTGAAGTTGCTGATGTGATTATGCTGGTGACGAGGCATTGGCTACCCTATGAGTGTCATAGTGATTCCTGCTAGTTGCTCACCCAAATACACATTTTTTTGATACTTTGGCCAGTCTGCCTCAAGTGACACCCCACTAGCTGTGTATCTTATGAGAAGCTTCGTTACCTTTGCAAGCGGTTTCTTGTAGTTGGTGATGTGATTATGTTGGTGACGAGGCATTGGCTACCTTAAGAGAGTCATAGTGCTTCCTGCCAGTTGCTCACCCAAATACACATTTTTAGATACTGTGGCCAGTCTGCCTGAAGCGATACGCCACTAGTTGTGTATCTTAAGAGAAACATCGTTACTCTTGCCAGCGGTTTCTTGACTTTGAAGATGTGATTATACTGGTGACGAGATATTGGTTACCCTAAGAGAGTCACAGTGTTTCGTGCCAGTTGCTCACCCAAATACACATTTTTTAGATACTGTTTCCAGTGTGCCTGAAGCGATACGCCACTAGTTGGGTATCTTAAGAGAAACATCGTTACTTTTGCCAGGGGTTTCTAGAAGTTGCTGATTTGATTCTGCTGGTGACGAGGCATTGGCTACCTCAAGAGAGTCATAGAGATTCCTGCCAGTTCTTCACCCAAATACACATTTTTTAGATACTCTTTCCAGTCTGCCTGATAGCTACGCCACTAGTTGTGTATCTTAAGAGTCATTGTAACTTTTGCCAGGGGTTTCTTGAAGTTGCTGATGTGATTATGCTGGTGACGAGGCATTGGCTACCCTAAGAGTGTCATAGTGATTCCTGCTAGTTGCTCACCCAAATACACATTTTTTTGATACTTTGGCCAGTCTGCCTCAAGTGACACCCCACTAGCTGTGTATCTTATGAGAAGCTTCGTTACCTTTGCAAGCGGTTTCTTGTAGTTGGTGATGTGATTATGTTGGTGACGAGGCATTGGCTACCTTAAGAGAGTCATAGTGCTTCCTGCCAGTTGCTCACCCAAATACACATTTTTAGATACTGTGGCCAGTCTGCCTGAAGCGATACGCCACTAGTTGTGTATCTTAAGAGAAACATCGTTACTCTTGCCAGCGGTTTCTTGACTTTGAAGATGTGATTATACTGGTGACGAGATATTGGTTACCCTAAGAGAGTCACAGTGTTTCCTGCCAGTTGCTCACCCAAATACACATATTTTAGATACTGTTTGCAGTGTGCCTGAAGCGATACGCCACTAGTTGTGTATCTTAAGAGAAACATCGTTACTTTTGAAAGGGGTATCTAGAAGTTGCTGATTTCATTCTGCTGGTGACGAGGCATTGGCTACCTCAAGAGAGTCATAGAGATTCCTGCCAGTTCTTCAGCCAAATACACATTTTTTAGATACTCTTTCCAGTCTGCCTGATAGCTACGCCACTAGTTGTGTATCTTAAGAGTCATTGTAACTTTTGCCAGGGGTTTCTTGAAGTTGCTGATGTGATTATGCTGGTGACGAGGCATTGGCTACCCTATGAGTGTCATAGTGATTCCTGCTAGTTGCTCACCCAAATACACATTTTTTTTGATACTTTGGCCAGTCTGCCTCAAGTGACACCCCACTAGCTGTGTATCTTATGAGAAGCTTCGTTACCTTTGCAAGCGGTTTCTTGAAGTTGGTGATGTGATTATGTTGGTGACGAGGCATTGGCTACCTTACGAGAGTCATAGTGCTTTCTGCCAGTTGCTCACCCAAATACACATTTTGAGATACTGTGGCCAGTCTGCCTGAAGCGATACGCCACTAGTTGTGTATCTTAAGAGAAACATCGTTACTCTTGCCAGCGGTTTCTTGACTTTGAAGATGTGATTATACTGGTGACGAGATATTGGTTACCCTAAGAGAGTCACAATGTTTCGTGCCAGTTGCTCACCAAAATACACATTTTTTAGATACTGTTTCCAGTGTGCCTGAAGCGATACGCCACTAGTTGTGTATCTTAAGAGAAACATCGTTACTTTTGCCAGGGGTTTCTAGAAGTTGCTGATTTGATTCTGCTGGTGACGAGGCATTGGCTACCTCAAGAGAGTCATAGGGATTCCTGCCAGTTCTTCAGCCAAATACACATTTTTTAGATACTCTTTCCAGTCTGCCTGATAGCTACGCCACTAGTTGTGTATCTTAAGAGTCATTGTAACTTTTGCCAGGGGTTTCTTGAAGTTGCTGATGTGATTATGCTGGTGACGAGGCTTTGGCTACCCTATGAGTGTCATAGTGATTCCTGCTAGTTGCTCACACAAATACACATTTTTTTGATACTTTGGCCAGTCTGCCTCAAGTGACACCCCACTAGCTGTGTATCTTATGAGAAGCTTCGTTACCTTTGCAAGCGGTTTCTTGAAGTTGGTGATGTGATTATGTTGGTGACGAGGCATTGGCTACCTTAAGAGAGTCATAGTGCTTTCTGCCAGTTGCTCACCCAAATACACATTTTTAGATACTGTGGCCAGTCTGCCTGAAGCGATACGCCACTAGTTGTGTATCTTAAGAGAAACATCGTTACTCTTGCCAGCGGTTTCTTGACTTTGAAGATGTGATTATACTGGTGACGAGATATTGGTTACCCTAAGAGAGTCACAGTGTTTCGTGCCAGTTGCTCACCCAAATACACATTTTTTAGATACTGTTTCCAGTGTGCCTGAAGCGATACGCCACTAGTTGTGTATCTTAAGGGAAACATCGTTACTCTTGCCAGCGGTTTCTTGACTTTGAAGAAGTGATTATACTGGTGACGAGATATTGGTTACCCTAAGAGAGTCACAGTGTTTCGTGCCAGTTGCTCACCCAAATACACATTTTTTAGATACTGTTTCCAGTGTGCCTGAAGCGATACGCCACTAGTTGTGTATCTTAAGAGAAACATCGTTACTTTTGCCAGGGGTTTCTAGAAGTTGCTGATTTGATTCTGCTGGTGACGAGGCATTGGCTACCTCAAGAGAGTCATAGAGATTCCTGCCAGTTCTTCACCCAAATACACATTTTTTAGATACTCTTTCCAGTCTGCCTGATAGCTACGCCACTAGTTGTGTATCTTAAGAGTCATTGTAACTTTTGCCAGGGGTTTCTTGAAGTTGCTGATGTGATTATGCTGGTGACGAGGCATTGGCTACCCTATCAGTGTCATAGTGATTCCTGCTAGTTGCTCACCCAAATACACATTTTTTTGATACTTTGGCCAGTCTGCCTCAAGTTACACCCCACTAGCTGTGTTTCTTATGAGAAGCTTCGTTACCTTTGCAAGCGGTTTCTTGAAGTTGGTGATGTGATTATGTTGGTGACGAGGCATTGGCTACCTTAAGAGAGTCATAGTGCTTCCTGCCAGTTGCTCACCCAAATACACATTTTGAGATACTGTGGCCATTCTGCCTGAAGCGATACGCCACTAGTTGTGTATCTTAAGAGAAACATCGTTACTCTTGCCAGCGGTTTCTTGACTTTGAAGATGTGATTATACTGGTGACGAGATATTGGTTACCCTAAGAGAGTCACAGTGTTTCGTGCCAGTTGCTCACCGAAATACACATTATTTAGATACTGTTTCCAGTGTGCCTGAAGCGATACGCCACTAGTTGTGTATTTTAAGAGAAACATCGTTACTTTTGCCAGGGGATTCTAGAAGTTGCTGATTTGATTCTGCTGGTGACGAGGCATTGGCTACCTCAAGAGAGTCATAGAGATTCCTGCCAGTTCTTCACCCAAATACACATTTTTTAGATACTCATTCCAGTCTGCCTGATAGCTACGCCACTAGTTGTGTATCTTAAGAGTCATTGTAACTTTTGCCAGGGGTTTCTTGAAGTTGCTGATGTGATTATGCTGGTGACGAGGCATTGGCTACCCTATGAGTGTCATAGTGATTCCTGTTAGTTGCTCACCCAAATACACATTTTTTGATACTTTGGCCAGTCTGCCTCAAGTGACACCCCACTAGCTGTGTATCTTATGAGAAGCTTCGTTACCTTTGCAAGCGGTTTCTTGAAGTTGGTGATGTGATTATGTTGGTGACGAGGCATTGGCTACCTTACGAGAGTCATAGTGCTTTCTGCCAGTTGCTCACCCAAATACACATTTTGAGATACTGTGGCCAGTCTGCCTGAAGCGATACGCCACTAGTTGTGTATCTTAAGAGAAACATCGTTACTCTTGCCAGCGGTTTCTTGACTTTGAAGATGTGATTATACTGGTGACGAGATATTGGTTACCCTAAGAGAGTCACAGTGTTTCGTGCCAGTTGCTCACCCAAATACACATTTTTTAGATACTGTTTCCAGTGTGCCTGAAGCGATACGCCACTAGTTGTGTATCTTAAGAGAAACATCGTTACTCTTGCCAGCGGTTTCTTGACTTTGAAGATGTGATTATACTGGTGACGAGATATTGGTTACCCTAAGAGAGTCACAGTGTTTCGTGCCAGTTGCTCACCCAAATACACATTTTTTAGATACTGTTTCCAGTGTGCCTGAAGCGATACGCCACTAGTTGTGTATCTTAAGAGAAACATCGTTACTTTTGTCAGGGGTTTCTAGAAGTTGCTGATTTGATTCTGCTGGTGACGAGGCATTGGCTACCTCAAGAGAGTCATAGAGATTCCTGCCAGTTCTTCACCCAAATACACATTTTTTAGATACTCATTCCAGTCTGCCTGATAGCTACGCCACTAGTTGTGTATCTTAAGAGTCATTGTAACTTTTGCCAGGGGTTTCTTGAAGTTGCTGATGTGATTATGCTGGTGACGAGGCATTGGCTACCCTATGAGTGTCATAGTGATTCCTGTTAGTTGCTCACCCAAATACACATTTTTTGATACTTTGGCCACTCTGCCTCAAGTGACACCCCACTAGCTGTGTATCTTATGAGAAGCTTCGTTACCTTTGCAAGCGGTTTCTTGAAGTTGGTGATGTGATTATGTTGGTGACGAGGCATTGGCTACCTTACGAGAGTCATAGTGCTTTCTGCCAGTTGCTCACCCAAATACACATTTTGAGATACTGTGGCCAGTCTGCCTGAAGCGATACGCCACTAGTTGTGTATCTTAAGAGAAACATCGTTACTTTTGCCAGGGGTTTCTAGAAGTTGCTGATTTGATTCTGCTGGTGACGAGGCATTGGCTACCTCAAGAGAGTCATAGAGATTCCTGCCAGTTCTTCACCCAAATACACATTTTTTAGATACTCATTCCAGTCTGCCTGATAGCTACGCCACTAGTTGTGTATCTTAAGAGTCATTGTAACTTTTGCCAGGGGTTTCTTGAAGTTGCTGATGTGATTATGCTGGTGACGAGGCATTGGCTACCCTATGAGTGTCATAGTGATTCCTGTTAGTTGCTCACCCAAATACACATTTTTTGATACTTTGGCCAGTCTGCCTCAAGTGACACCCCACTAGCTGTGTATCTTATGAGAAGCTTCGTTACCTTTGCAAGCGGTTTCTTGAAGTTGGTGATGTGATTATGTTGGTGACGAGGCATTGGCTACCTTACGAGAGTCATAGTGCTTTCTGCCAGTTGCTCACCCAAATACACATTTTGAGATACTGTGGCCAGTCTGCCTGAAGCGATACGCCACTAGTTGTGTATCTTAAGAGAAACATCGTTACTTTTGAAAGGGGTATCTAGAAGTTGCTGATTTCATTCTGCTGGTGACGAGGCATTGGCTACCTCAAGAGAGTCATAGAGATTCCTGCCAGTTCTTCACACAAATACACATTTTTTAGATACTCTTTCCAGTCTGCCTGATAGCTACGCCACTAGTTGTGTATCTTAAGAGTCATTGTAACTTTTGCCAGGGGTTTCTTGAAGTTGCTAATGTGATTATGCTGGTGACGAGGCATTGGCTACCCTATCAGTGTCATAGTGATTCCTGCTAGTTGCTCACCCAAATACACATTTTTTTGATACTTTGGCCAGTCTGCCTCAAGTGACACCCCACTAGCTGTGTATCTTATGAGAAGCTTCGTTACCTTTGCAAGCGGTTTCTTGAAGTTGGTGATGTGATTATGTTGGTGACGAGGCATTGGCTACCTTACGAGAGTCATAGTGCTTTCTGCCAGTTGCTCACCCAAATACACATTTTGAGATACTGTTTGCAGTGTGCCTGAAGCGATACGCCACTAGTTGTGTATCTTAAGAGAAACAACGTTACTTTTGAAAGGGGTATCTAGAAGTTGCTGATTTCATTTTGCTGGTGACGAGGCATTGGCTACCTCAAGAGAGTCATAGAGTTTCCTGCCAGTTCTTCACCCAAATACACATTTTTTAGATACTCTTTCCAGTCTGCCTGATAGCTACGCCACTAGTTGTGTATCTTAAGAGTCATTGTAACTTTTGCCAGGGGTTTCTTGAAGTTGCTGATGTGATAATGCTGGTGACGAGGCATTGGCTACCCTATGAGTGTCATAGTGATACCTGGTAGTTGCTCACCCAAATACACATTTTTTTTGATACTTTGGCCAGTCTGCCTCAAGTGACACCCCACTAGCTGTGTATCTTATGAGAAGCTTCGTTACCTTTGCAAGCGGTTTCTTGAAGTTGGTGATGTGATTATGTTGGTGACGAGGCATTGGCTACCTTAAGAGAGTCATAGTGCTTCCTGCCAGTTGCTCACCCAAATACACATTTTTAGATACTGTGGCCAGTCTGCCTGAAGCGATACGCCACTAGTTGTGTATCTTAAGAGAAACATCGTTACTCTTGCCAGCGGTTTCTTGACTTTGAAGATGTGATTATACTGGTGACGAGATATTGGTTACCCTAAGAGAGTCACAGTGTTTCGTGCCAGTTGCTCACCCAAATACACATTTTTTAGATACTGTTTCCAGTGTGCCTGAAGCGATACGCCACTAGTTGTGTATTTTAAGAGAAACATCGTTACTTTTGCCAGGGGTTTCTAGAAGTTGCTGATTTGATTCTGCTGGTGACGAGGCATTGGCTACTTCAAGAGAGTCATAGAGATTCCTGCCAGTTCTTCACCCAAATACACATTTTTTAGATACTCATTCCAGTCTGCCTGATAGCTACGCCACTAGTTGTGTATCTTAAGAGTCATTGTAACTTTTGCCAGGGGTTTCTTGAAGTTGCTGATGTGATTATGCTGGTGACGAGGCATTGGCTACCCTATGAGTGTCATAGTGATTCCTGCTAGTTGCTCACACAAATACACATTTTTTTGATACTTTGGCCAGTCTGCCTCAAGTGACACCCCACTAGCTGTGTATCTTATGAGAAGCTTCGTTACCTTTGCAAGCGGTTTCTTGAAGTTGGTGATGTGATTATGTTGGTGACGAGGCATTGGCTACCTTAAGAGAGTCATAGTGCTTTCTGC